>NC_090265.1:437760016-438960016 GCF_040414725.1 Anabrus simplex | reverse complement strand
TTACAGATCTTAGTGACCACTGACCCATATAAATACACTCACACACTTATATTCTACATCGAAACTAATACTTATCGTCAACTTTCATGAAATTACTCCGACTGCATAAGAAAACAAAAACGAATAGGCTCACCATTATCGGTTGGAAAGAGATCTTCCCTAACCACAAATTTTGGTTACACACATAGCCTACGATAGTTTGGTCTTTGACTTCCAAATTTTCCCGGTGAATATTCCTTATCCATTTCTCCTGTAGAGATCTATCTTCAGGGAATTTAAAAGCTTCAGTAACAGTATAATTAGATCTACAACCACGAACGCAGCAGGAACGACCCATTTTGTGCTATATCACAGCACGGCAATATAAACACTATTATACATTAAAAATACCATCAAATAAACTTCTAACAAAACACCATACTGATAAACCGTTATAGATTACTATTTTACCAAACATATACTTTATACTTCAATAACTCGATCAAAATAACACTCTTTAACAGAATGTAAACACAGATATGAACCAACCACATGTCTCAAAAGCTCGCCCACGAATTCGCCATTTTCCTCCCAATCGATAGTAACATTAAGATCTGATATATTGTAGTCGGTCTTGGTTTAAAGTTCTGCATTTATCTTAATCACGGCCATTTGGATTCCGTTTGTCTGAACATTTTTACTTCCCGATCATGACCTACTTGATTCGACATGTCTGTGTTTCCTTTCAACATATTCACGGCCTATTTCATTCTATATGTCTATATTTTCTTGTAACATATTTTTCTACTGCATGATTTCTGACATTTATCGCAATTCACGGCAGAAGTTATGATTCTAACACCTCGTTTCACCTTAATCAGGGCAATGAAATGGTACAGTATGTATAAAGGTAATCTCACGAAATACACTGACTGACAGAGCAAATGCAACACCAAGAAGGAGTGGTCAGAACTTTATGCCAATTGCAGGGTAGACTGACGTCACTGAGGTATGCTCATGATGTGAAATGCGCCGCTGTGCTGCGCACGTAGCGAACGATAAATGGGACACGGCGTTGGCGAATGGCCTACTTCGTACCGTGATTTCTCAGCCGACAGTCATTGTAGAACGTGTTGTCGTGTGCCACAGGACACGTGTATAGCTAAGAATGCCAGGCCGCCGTCAACGGAGGCATTTCCAGCAGACAGACGACTTTACGAGGGGTATGGTGATCGGGCTGAGAAGGGCAGGTTGGTCGCTTCGTCAAATCGCAGCCGATACCCATAGGGATGTGTCCACGGTGCAGCGCCTGTGGCGAAGATGGTTGGCGCAGGGACATGTGGCACGTGCGAGGGGTCCAGGCGCAGCCCGAGTGACGTCAGCACGCGAGGATCGGCGCATCCGCCGCCAAGCGGTGGCAGCCCCGCACGCCACGTCAACCGCCATTCTTCAGCATGTGCAAGAAACCCTGGCTGTTCCAATATCGACCAGAACAATTTCCCGTCCCGTCGATTGGTTGAAGGAGGCCTGCACTCCCGGCGTACGCTCAGAATACTACCATTGACTCCACAGCATAGACGTGCACGCCTGGCATGGTGCCGGGCTAGAGCGACTTGGATGAGGGAATGGCGGAACGTCGTGTTCTCCGATGAGTCACGCTTCTGTTCTGTCAGTGATAGTCACCGCAGACGAGTGTGGCGTCGGCGTGGAGAAAGGTCAAATCCGGCAGTAACTGTGGAGCGCCCTACCGCTAGACAACGCGGCATCATGGTTTGGGGCGCTATTGCGTATGATTCCACGTCACCTCTAGTGCGTATTCAAGGCACGTTAAATGCCCACCGCTACGTGCAGCATGTGCTGCGGCCGGTGGCACTCCCGTACCTTCAGGGGCTGCCCAATGCTCTGTTTCAGTAGGATAATGCCCGCCCACACACTGCTCGCATCTCCCAACAGGCTCTACGAGGTGTACAGATGCTTCCGTGGCCAGCGTACTCTCCGGATCTCTCACCAATCGAACACGTGTGGGATCTCATTGGACGCCGTTTGCAAACTCTGCCCCAGCCTCGTACGGACGACCAACTGTGGCAAATGGTTGACAGAGAATGGAGAACCATCCCTCAGGACACCATCCGCACTCTTATTGACTCTATACCTCGACGTGTTTCTGCGTGCATCGCCGCTCGCGGTGGTCCTACATCCTACTGAGTCGATGCCGTGCGCATTGTGTAACCTGCATATCAGTTTGAAATAAACATCAATTATTCGTCCGTGCCGTCTCTGTTTTTTCCCCAACTTTCATCCCTTTCAAACCATTCCTTCTTGGTGTTGCATTTGCTCTGTCAGTCAGTGTATATTAGATAGATTGCTGAATAACTATGCTGGACAAAGTAGTGTTTCCTTGTTTAATGGTGAACGGGTTTCAGTGGAAATAACTGAAGCCGGCATAGAGGCTACGAGAGTCAGACTTTTTAATATTCCTCCGGAAATTCCTAACGAAAAAATCGGTATCCATTTATCTAAGTACGGCATTGTTAAAAGGATCACGGATGAATATTGGTCCCAACACTACAAACACCCTGTTGCTAATGGAATTAGGCGAATCCAAATTGAATTAAAACAACAAATTCCATCTTTTATTACTGTAGAAGGGTTTCGAAGTCAAGCTATCTACCACGGACAAGAAAAGACGTGCGCGATATGTAATGCCCCCGATCACCTCCGTAGTACATGTCCACGGCGCTCATACCCTATGAGGCGCCTGGAAACACTTCGTACGACTAGTCAACCACCATCCCCATCGGTATTTCCACCCAATAATACCCAAGACGAACAACAGAGACAACTAATAATGCAGATTTCCCTCCGTTATCAAATACGCCATTAAAAGATAACTACACCACGGAGAAAGTTGCATTTAACACCCCAGATACTAGAGAATCACAACACAGCACAGAGCCGGTTAGCCAACCCCAGGCGCTAGAAAGTAAACAAAGCTCTGAGGCACTGCGGCCGCTCATGCAGGCAAACATGTCCCGGAAACAGGAATCACAGCCTGAATCACAACAAAATAATCAACTTCAGAATGAACAGATACACTTACAAACAACAAGCAGTTCTGATGTTAGCCAACAGGGCATTATTTACATGGATACGGAACTTCGTATTAGACAAGATATTGAGAACACACCGATAGATGACGGGCACACAAGTGAAATGACAACTCAGTTTAGTGCAGATTCTCTGCAGAACGTCTACGATAGGACACGTAAACAGTCAACCCATGGTATCCCACTATATTCTCCAACAGGTGATACTGGTGAACTCAAGGTGCCTTTGAATCGATGGTTAGAGGATGTAGACAACGTCGAAGAGAAAGAGTCAGGCAACACAGGGAGGGAGATCAGTAACTCGCCTTCTATCCAAAGTCCGCTTCCGGTGAAAAACCCCTCTAAACTAAAAACAGTACGGTCCTCAAAAGAGGACTCACACAAGGCAACGCAGCCATACATAAGCCCCAAGGACCCAAGATTAAAAAAGTAGACACTCCTCAGGTTGTTCAGGTGATCGATGCTGCACATGGGACATACACTAACCACTTTTGTTATTATGGCAATGTTATTAAAGTACGATAATGACACTGAATATAAACTGTATAAAAACTGTAAATAAGCAACTGCTTCTAAAACAACTCATCCGAGACCAGGACATTGATAGTGCTCTACTACAGGAAGTTTCATCAGTCGATCTGCAGCCCATTATTGGCTACGAAATTCTTGTAAAAAACGAGAATAAACGAGGTACCGCTATATTCATTAAGGACAGCATCCTATACACTGACCCTATTTTTCTCTTGAACGCGCGAGGGATCAGCATACATGTTACAGATCTACTGATTGTTAATATCTATGCACCTTCCAGTTCGCAGCCCAGATTTGAAAGACGACATTTTTTTTACAATAGATATCCTTCCTCTTATTCAACAGTTCCAAGGTAACATGATACTTGGGGGCGATTTTAATGCCGCCCTGTCAGCGAAAGACCAAACTGGTTCTTATCAAAGTTGTCCAACTTTGACTGCTTTGATACAAGGGCTACAACTGAAAGATACTTGGGAACTAAAAAGGTCGCCATCTGCCGGATACACTTATTTCTACAATACAGGAGCCTCCCGATTAGATCGAATTTATGTTAGCAATAATTTGCAGGGAGAAGTACGCGACGTGGATGTATGTCCTGCGGAATTTACCAATAATTGTGCATACATATGCAAATTACGGCAACCACCCCTAGGCCCAGCCCGTAGAAGAGGCTCGTGGAAACTAAATCAAACTATCTTACTGGATAAAGAGTTGCAAGAACAATTTTCCACAGAATGGCAAAGAAGGGGACGAAAAATACACCGATATAACGACACCTTGGACTGGTGGCTGTTATATGCGAAACCCCGAGTTATGAAATTCATGAAGGCGTATAGCTCCCAGCGCCATCGCATGTATAGGCACACAACTGACTTTACTATCAATGTTTACGCCTGCTATATGCAGAAGACCCCACCAACCCCATGATTTATCACAGAATAAAACAAGTAAGGGCCCAGTTGCTGACATTGCACCCGAGGTACCAAGAAGGACTAAAAATACGCGCTCGAGACAATCAATGTAATAGTGAGGAAACGCCTTCAGTTTATCATCTAATCCGAGCATGTCGCAGGGGACGCCAGAAATGCATTCATAAACTTACTAACTCTGAAGGAAGGACGATCCAAGAGCACGCACAAATTTCAGACACCATTGTACGCTCCTTTGAAAATGTGTACGGGGATGACTCCAATACACCTGTGGATCACCAAGACCGGTTTTTTGACGGCATACGTGGACGAGTACGGCTTCGCAATCAAGACAACTTATATATGTTGTTAACAGAAGAAGTGTACCAAGCTATCATAACAAGCGCGTCAAATAGATCTCCTGGGACAGATTGATTGGGAAAAGAATTCTATGCCGTGATGTGGCCAGTCATCAAGAATGAGCTCATTGACGCTTTAAACAATACTCTTGAACCGGGAAGGAATATTGATCGGATGAAAGAAGGTGGAATAGTACTCGTTCCAAAAATGACGCATCCCAAGTCTACAGCTGACTATCGTCCCATAACTCTTTTATCTTTCGATTACAAGATACTTACCCGATGTTTGAAACGTCGAATTAGCGCTTTTGTTGAGGACGCAACATTCAGTCATCAATCCGGTGCAGTCCAAGGACGCAGTATCCTTAATACTGTCTGTGACATTCGAGACACAATAAGCAAATCATTGACGGAAAATCAACGTAGACAGCTCACTTCACTGGATTTTGACCATGCTTTTGATAGAGTAAATCACAGATATCTGCTGGAGGTATTTAAAGCTCTGGGTTTCAACGCCCAATTTACGTCAGTACTTGAGAAAATAGTGATTGGTGGAACATCCAGGATTAATGTGAATGGCTTCCTAACATGTGCAATCAGAATTGGGAGAGAAGTTCGGCTGGGTTGTCCTTTATCGATGGTAATGTTTGTTATCTCGTTAGAATCCTTTATTAGTAATTTAAAGCACACATTCTCACCAGGAACCTTGGATATATTTGCTTATGCTGATGATGTCACTGATTTTCAGAAGACCAAGACCATGCTGATAGGTAATAGAAGTAGAGTACAGAGATCTTCCGCCTTGGATGAATGTCACAGAGAAAATAAGATATTAGGAGTGACTTTTTCAATAGCGTGCAGAAGATGATTCAGAAGAACTGGTCTAATGCCCTCACCACTGTGAAAGGCGTTCTACAACAAGCTAAATATAAATTACAACTCCTGCAGCACAGAATACAGTATGTGAACATCTGGCATATAAATCAAATTTTGCTTATGTCATGATGTCATGACTGATAGGCATTTGGATAGCTTCTGCAATAGGACGGTACATATGGCAGGGTGCCATATTCCGGATCGGTAGAGGTACACTTTCACTAGCTAGGTCTGAAGGAGGACTCGCTCTTGTTGACGTGCATACAAAAACTAAAGCGCTCTTCCTTAAACGAAATTTACAATTTGTGCAATCACTTGGACAACCCACATCAAAAACATTCCTCAAGCAATGGTGCAACCCCAGTGAAAGTAGTAATCCACCTGCAGTGCATGATATCAATCACCACGCGCCCCATGCAAGATACTTAAGATGTGAACTGAGTTATCTTCCCCGGGACCTCCTTACATCTACAGAAATAACAACGAAGAAGTTGTACAACCATATGTTCCGACAACAATATCAGGCCCGTACCATCATGAAGACGGCGCTGATTGTCAACTGGTACCATGTCTGGAGGAATGCATGAATCGTGCAGTTCCCGAAACACCTCGGGATACATGGTACAGGGTAATCCATGATAAAATACCCACGAATAGTAAGCTACACCGCATCCATATGAAAGAAAGCGATTTGTGCACTTCTGTAGGAACTGTAGTGATACCATACATCACAGATTTGCTCAGTGTGCAATCATCCAAAAGGTGTGGAGAACATTTAAGGGGCTATTACAAACCGTTATAAACCAGTCCGACGTCTACATTGCATCTGACTGGCTAATACGTCCAACCTTCAGTTTGAGGCCATCTGAACTGAACAGAGCAGTAGCGCTGCTACTAGGGTGTTATGTGCACAGCCTGTTACACACTAAAAATCCTGGTAGTGCAGAAGATATCTTCTCGGATATGAGTGTGTGGATACGGAAAGCTCTTACTTCTCCGACGAAAAGGAAGTGACTCGGGAAATTTGCCAGTAAACTAGCTGGTCTATGTTAACCTAATGCAATGCGGTTCCACAAACTGCGCGCTCCGGCATAAAGTGTGAAAGTGAAAAAGGAATGGACTAAAGGAGCAGTGAATCTATTGAATGTGCTTAATTTATTTTTGAAATTAGTGTGGTACTTTAAAAACAAAAAGTGTTTTGATTTTTTCTGATTAGTCATTGTTCAATTACTAATTTGTTGTTTGTCAATTTAAAGGTATATATATTATTTTTAAGTTTGACACACTGCAAAACAAAAAACAGCGTCATATTATATAGATATGTTAGTTGCCGTGTGCTGTTGTTTACATAATATGCTCTGAGGGATGAAAACTTATCACCTCACCGTGCCGTTAGTCCGACTCGTTGGCTGAATGGTCGTACTGGTCTTCGGTTCAGAGAGTCCCGGGTTCGATTCCCGGCCGGGTCAGGGTTTTTTCATTTGTTAATTTCAATGTCTCGGGGGCTGGGTGTTTGTGCTGTCCCCAACATCCCTGAAACTCACACATAACACTTTCCTCCACCACAATAACACTCAGTTATCTACACATGGCAGATGCCGCCACCCTCATCGGAGGGTCTGCCTTACAAGGACTGCACCCGACTAGAAACAGCCACATGAAATTATCATTACCGTGCCGTGAAGGTGCCGCAGAATTCCTATGAAGAGGATTTCCCTACAAAGAATATGATCCCTCTTGCAGGGACAGGTGGTTTTGCGAAACCAGAAGGATTTCAGATAAGAAGCAGATTTACAGATTATTTCAACAGTGCACATTTTGTTCGCTTTGGTGGCTCAGACGATCTTTGAGCACACTATCCGATAGTCTTCAACAAAAGTATTCATTAATTATGACTATTTATCAGTGGCGTATCCTGGAATCTCCACTGAGGCATGCAACTAGTAACCATGCAGTTAACACAATGTATTAAGTAAATTTCAATTCTACTCACCCTAATTACATGTAGGTGAACTCGAGCCAAACAGTTTTACTGTAAGTTTCTGGATTGAACGTGCGTACACAATTCTTGTTTTCTGTTTTTAAATTTACGAGGGTCCGCCTCTGTGGTGTAGTAGTTTGTGTAATTAGCTGCCACCCCCGGAGGCCCGGGTTCGCTTCCCGGCTCTGCCACGAAATTTGAAAAGTGGTACGAGGGCTGGAACGGGGTCCACTCAGCCTCGGGAGGTCAACTGAGTAGAGGTGGGTTTGATTCCCACCTCAGCCATCCTCGAAGTGGTTTTCCGTGGTTTCCCACTTCTCCTCTAGGCAAATGCCGCGATGGTACCTAACTTCAGGCCACGGCCGCTTCCTTCCCTCTTCCTTGTCTATCCCTTCCAATCTTCCCATCCCCCGCAAGGCCCCTGTTCAGCATAGCAGGTGAGGCAGCCTGGGCGAGGTACTGGTCATCCTCCCCAGTTGTATCCCCCGACCCAGAGTCTGAAGCTCCAGGACACTGTCCTTGAGGCGGTAGAGGAGGGATCCTTCGCTGAGTCCGAGGGAAAAGCCAACCCTGGAGGGTAAGCAGATTAAGAAGGAGAAGAAGATTTTTTTCTAGTTGCTTTACGTCGCACCGACACAGATAGGTCTTATGGCGACGATGGGACAGGAAAGGGCTAGGAGTGGGAAGGAAGCGGCCGTGGCCTTAAGGTACAGCCCCAGCATTTGCCTGGTGTGAAAATGGGAAACCACGGAAAACCATTTTCAGGGCTGCCGACAGTGGGGTTCGAACCTACTATCTCCCGAATACTGGATACTGGCCGCACTTAAGCGACTGCAGCTATCGAGCTCGGTAAGAAGAAATTTACGAGGGAAGGTAGAGGTCTCGCGGCTTTAACTATTTGCATCTTTTCATCAAACGAACGGCCAGTAAATGGCTTTTCAAACTGATTTACAATTATATCCGTTTTAGACTCATCCATCGTTAATACCACATGTGCGCAAAATATAATGAAACACCGAAAACGACGAATAGCACAGGAACAGCACACACAGAATGAACTCACTAATCAGCAAAACACACAATGAATTAACTCACTAGTTAGCCACAACTCAAGCACTGGAGGTAAGTTACCCCAGTGGCATTGGTCAGTTTCGTCACTTTGGGTTCTCACTGGGGGGGTAATCTGTGTGTCCCGTTCGCTGTAAACATGTCGACTTCTCCAAGTTGCCAACAGATGGCAGAGGGTAGCACGGGTATGGGGTGACAAATTCTGACCAAGTTTCAATTGCAGCGACATCGTTCGGAGGGTTTCAGAACTACGTCTGCCACTGAATGCAATTTTAAGATTGAATGCCTAACGTCGTTAACTCCTACATTTGCTGTCTCTTTCTCCCGAGAGTGGAGTAGACGGCGAGACTACACCAGCACCACACGTAATCAAGCAACGGAACTAGTACAGTTGCGCGGACCTTTTGAACTTCTGAGAGATGAAATCGTTAATATTTGACCTGAAACAACCTAAAACTGTAAATCAGACAGTTCTTTGTGTTATCATAACGCATGCAATGAATGCCTTGCATTCAAGGAGAATACGCCCCTGCTATTTATATTCAACAACTAGCAAGATACCCGTGCTTCACTACGGTATTATAAATTTAACATTGAAAGCTTATTGTTTTATATATATAATCAGCCAAAATTCGCGATCTGACTCGTTTTCTGCGAGAATCCGCCAAAATTCGCGATCTGACTCGTTTTCTAATATATTACGGCAAGTTTCCTCCCATTTTTCAATCTTTCTTTCCAGCAATCGATTTCGTACTTCCCGGGCTAGGTTCAGGTATTCCACCCGGTCAGTTGGGTCCCTAAATCTTTGCCATCTTTTCCTATAAGCATTTTTAATATAGATCAAATCCTTCAGGAGATCCGGCGTGGTGTCGTGTTGGGTGCCTTGGCGGTACTGAAGCCGCGGCTGGACTGCATTCTTAGTCATTACCCGTCCAGGACCCGTTTCCAGCGCGGTCCGCACATTTGACGACGGTCCAGAACATTATTATTATTATTATTATTATTATTATTATTATTATTATTATTATTAGATGTTCTGGACCCCACAGCAAGATGCAAGACCGTTACTTGGCGGTAAATTACATCTGCTGCCATTGTCATTGTTGACAATGTGACAAGCACCATTGGCGCGCGTAGGCAAGTGTGCGGGATTTCTGGCGATACAAATGACATACTTCCGTGCATTATTGACCTTATTATAGAGGTGAACAATATGACGATCAATCTCATTCCTATCATTTATTTCAAATGTGTTTAACTTTTTATTTATATGCCAGGAGAATCTGCTGTAATCTAAGGACGTTCTCCGAAGGTAAAAATGGCTCTTGAAAACGAACCCAGGAAAGATTAAAAATGATCGGTTTATGATCAGAATAAGTACATCGAAAATCTACAGCCTGTTTCCAGTCATTCGACAGGATCAGGAATAGAATGAATAAAGTCCCCATCTAGCGGCAACAGTAGGAATTGTGCCGGCAGCCGAAACCTGTCGCACTCCTCTGCGGCAATGATTAGTGGATGACAAATGAAATGAAATGATATTGGACAGTGTTGCTGGAATGAATGATGACAGGGAAAACCGGAGTATCCGGAGAAAAACCTGTCCCGCCTCCGTTTTGTCCAGCACGAATGTCACATGGAGTGACCGGGATTTGAACCACGGAACACAGTTGTGAGAGGCCGGCGCGCTCCCGCCTGAGCAACGGAGGCTCCTTATATGTACATTATGAACAGTAAAATCAACTGGTCTCACCTCCCTTTACACCCCACCGCCGTTAAGTTTATTTACCCCCCCCCCACCAAAAAAATTAAAAGGAGTGTTTCTTTATGTTTAAAGGAGATTCCAAACACCAATGTTCACGTCTATTACCTTCAGTTTTGAGATATAAGTATTCCCATAAAAAAATTCACTTTTTTCACTTCCTTTCACACTCCTTCCCCCCCCCCCCCCTAAGTGAATTTTCCGGCAAAAAATACTTGTTTCTTTACTAGTAAAGGATCTTCTAAATACCAATTATCACGACTCTAACCTCTTCAGTTTTTGATTTATGTGTCCTCATGAAAGGAATTCAACTGCTTTTCACTCCCGCCCCCCAAAATGGTTTTCCCCCAAAACGTGTTTTTCTTTGTTTTTAAAGGAGCTCCAAATACCAATTGACACGTCTGTAACAACTTTAGTTTTTATTAGATGTATGCATTCTCATACAATTAATACAATATATTTTCAATTCTTTCACACCCCCCGCCCCCTTTCATTGGATTTTCCGAGAATGCGTGTTTCTTTACTTTTAAAGCAGATTCCAAATATCAAATTTCACGTCTGTAACATCTACATTTTTGAGATATCAGTAGCCTAATTAAAAGAAATCAGCACCATTTTCAGTCACTTTTACCCCCCGCCTCCACCCAAGTGGTATTACAGAAAACTAAAAATACACGTTTCTTTATTTTTAATAGAGAATAAAAAATATACCATTTTTCACTCCTGTAACATGTTAGGTTTTTTGAGATATACTGTAGAAATTCTCATTTTAAAATTTCACCCCTTTTTATTTCCCCTTAAGTGGAGTTTCCAGAAACAAATCACCTATGTTTCTTTACATTTACAGGAAATTTCAAGTACCCACTTTTTACGTCTGTCACATTTTACGTTTCTCAGATATTCTGTAGATATAGTCTTTCGAAAAAATCACCCCAATTAGTCACCCCTGTTTAACCGCCATTAATTGGATTTTCAAACAAAAAAAGTGTTTCTTTATCTTTAAAGGAAATCCCATGTACAAATTTTCAGTTCTGTAATATCCTCAGTTTCTGAGATATATGTATCCTCATTAAAGGCATTCAACCCATTATTCACCCTTTTTCACCCCTCCTAATGGAATTTACAGGAAAACAAAAAATGCGTGTTCCTTTATTTTTAAAGGAGATTCTAAATACCAAATTTTACATCTGTGAACTTTTAAAGTTTTAAGATGTAGACACACTCATTTTAAAAATTTTCTCCCCTGTTCACCCTCCATTATTTGGATTTTCTTAAAACGACAAAAAAATACATATTTCTTTATTTTTAAAGTAGATCCCAAATACCAATTTTCAGGTCTGTAATATCCTCAGATTCTGAAATATAAGTAGCCTCATTAAAGGCATTCAACCCATTTTTCACCGTTTTCCACCCTTCCATTTGGGATTTTCCGAAAAGAAAAAAATACGTGTTTCTTTATTTTTAAAGGAGATTCTAAATACCAATTTTTACATCTATAAACTTAAAAGTTTTGAGATATGGATACACTCATTTTAAAAATTCACCCCTTTTCACCCCCTCCCCATTAATTGGATTTTCCAAAAACAAAAAATACGTGTTTCTTTATTTTTAAAGGAGATCCCAAACACCAATTTTCAGGTCTGTAATATCTTCAGTTTCTGAGATATAAGTATCCTCGTTAAAGGCATTCATCCCATTTTTCACCCCTTTTCGCCCCTCCTATCGGGATTTTCCGAAAACAAAAGAATACATGTTTCTTTATTTTTAATTAAGATTCTAAATACCAATTTTTACATCTGTAAACTTTAAAAGTTTTGAGATATAGATGCACTCATTTTAAAAATTAACCCCCCTTTTCACCCTCCCATTAATTGGATTCTCCATAAACAAAAAATACGTGTTTCTTTATTTTTAAAAGAGATCAAAGGTACCAATTTTCAGGTCTGTGATATCTTCAGTTTCTGAGATATAAGTACCGGTATCCTGATTAAAGGTATTCAACCCCCTTTTCACTCCTTTTTGACCCCTCCTATTGGGATTTTCTGAAAACAAAAAATACTTGTTTCCTTATTTTTAAAGAAGATTCTACATACCAATTTTTAAATCTATAAACTTTTAAAGTTCTGAGGTATAGATACACTCATTTTAACAGTTTACCCCCCTTTTTACCCCCTTAGCGACGGAATATCCAAAAATCCTCTCTTAGCGAGCACCTACATCTTAATATGAATATATCCCCAAAATTTCATTTCTTTATGTCCAGTAGTTTTGGCTCGACGATGATGAATCCGTCAGTCAGTCAGTCAGTCAGTCAGTCAGTCAGTCAGTCAGTCAGTCAGTCAGTCAGTCAGGACATATACTGTAGATAATGATACTAATGTTTACTTATATTCATTCATTTGTTTTACTGTGCACGAAATATTAATAAACAATAATGAATTATTTCATGTAATGTACTGTCAATAAAATATTTCTTTTCATGTAGGTGCTTATTTGTTTTGTTGATCATATTGCCGATATATGCCCAAATCATTTTTTTCTTTACGGTATTTTTGTACTCCGAGTTCTTCAGCTCCCACAGAATTGGATGGCCACTGACTATTTCAATTAATAATTCATCCTACGCAGCACTGAAACGTGCAAGCTGTGTGATTGTGGTCAATTTGTGTATGTGTAACAAATATGAATTGGCTGGTGATATCACGTGATGAATTCTGAGTCCAAATACGCAAATAGTACTCTGGGCGAGACGCAATACCGTGAGTCGTTCGGAACCAGTCGGCCTAACACGCCGAGCGTTTGTCACTGGCGTAGGACGTCTTACGCTCTGCAGGAAAACATCAACACTACTTTTACATAGAGGAGAGGAGGGCGCGTTGCGTCCGGCGCGACGCAACAGGTCTGTCTCTAGGAAAAAGGCCCTTAAGCAGTTAACGGAGGGCGGCAAACTAATAATGTAAACAATCACCAGGTTCGTACTTACAGCAAGCTAATAATGTAAAACCAAGCTTGATAGCTGCAGTCGCTTAAGTGCGGCCAGTATCCAGTATTCGGGAGATAGTAGGTTCGAACCCCACTGTCGGCAGCCCTGAAAATGGTTTTCCGTGGTTTCCCATTTTCACACCAGGCAAATGCTGGGGCTGTACCTTAATTAAGGCCACGGCCACTTCCTTCCCACTCCTAGCCCTTTCCTGTCCTATCGTCGCCGTAAGACCTATCTGAGCTCACAGCTAACCGCACGGCCAACTCGCCCGGTACGCAGTAATTAAAACTGAGAGGACTTTTCCTATTTGTGAAACTCACCCGTGTATCAACATACCGTTGCGTGCTGTCCATCTCACAACATTATCGAAGTCACGTTGCAGTTGCTCACAATCTTGTAACTTAATTATTAGTCTATACAGAATAACATCATCTGCAAAAAGCCTTACCTCTGATTCCACTTCTTTACTCATATCATTTATATATATAAGAAAACATAAAGGTCCAATAATACTGCCCTGAGGAATTCCACTCTTAATTATTACAGGGTCAGATAAAGCTTCGCCTACTCTAATTCTCTGAGATCTATTTTCTAGAAATATAGCAACCCATTCAGTCACTCTTTTGTCTAGTCCAATTGCACTCATTTTTGCCAGTAGTCTCCCATGATCCACCCTTTCAAATGCTTTAGACAGGTCAATCGCAATACAGTCCATTTGACCTCCTGAATCGAAGATATCTGCTATATCTTGCTGGAATCCTACAAGTTGAGCTTCAGTGGAATAACCTTTCCTAAGAAAGAATGCCTTCCCAGAGCTTACATGCAACGCATGTCAAACTTACCGGCCTGTAATTTTCAGCTTTATGTCTATCACCCTTTCCTTTATACACAGGGGCTGCTATAGCAACTCGCCATTCATTTGGCATAGCTCCTTCAACCAAACAATAATCAAATAAATACTTCAGATATGGTACTATATCCCAACCCATTGTCTTTAGTATATCCCCAGAAATCTTATCAATTCCAGCCGCTTTTCTAGTTTTGAACTTTTGTATCTTATTGTAAATGTCATTGTTATCATGACATTCTACAGCTTAAATTATACTGTGAAATGAAATCTCCGCATAGGTCTTGATACTGTCGCTCATCAACAATAACAATGTTAAACGATATAACTAAGATTATAATATGAAATTATCACTTGACATAATGGGTTATTTTCGCATAGAGCAGTGTTTCTAAAACTTTACTCAACTGGGGACCACTTTTATACATTAAGTACATGAGTTAATATACCAGCTTTTTAAAAACTGTATTAATTGCAATTCCGTTCATTTTATATTAAGAGTACCTACTGTCAGGTTTTAATAGTTGAAGGCT
This sequence comes from Anabrus simplex, assembly GCF_040414725.1. NCBI lineage: Eukaryota > Metazoa > Arthropoda > Insecta > Orthoptera > Tettigoniidae > Anabrus > Anabrus simplex. The sequence goes on along the minus strand of NC_090265.1, from coordinate 438,945,082 downwards.
GTCAGTTTGATTTTAGAATAACATTTTTATCACCCCTAACTTAATAGATTTTTTAAAATATAAACGTCGTTGATATATTAATTAATGAGATAGATAAGGTCCGCCTCTGTGGTGTAGTGATTAGTGTGATTAGCTGTCACCCTCGGAGGCCCGGGTTCGATTCCAGGCTCTGCCACGAAATTTGAAAAGTGGTACAAGGACTGAAATGGGGTCCACTCAGCCTCGGGAGGTCAAATGAATTGAGTTGGATTCGAATCCCAGCTCAGCCATCCTGGAAGTGGTTTTCCGTGGTTTCCCACTTCTCCTCCAGCAAATGCCGGGATGGTACCTAACCTATGGCCACGGCCGCTTCCTTCTCTCTTCCTTGTATATCCCTTCCAATCTTCCCATTTCCCCACAAGGCCCGTGTTCAGCATATCAGGTGGCCACTTGGGCAGGTACTGGTCATTCTCCCCAGTTGTTTCCCCCGACCCAATGTCTCACACTCCACGACACTGAGGCGGTAGAGGTGGGATCCCTCGCTGAGTCTGAGGGAGAAACCAACCCTGGAGGGTAAACAGATTAAGAAGAAGATGGTGATGAGTCTGCCGACCCTTGTACACTCGTACAATAATAATAATAATAATAATAATAATAATAATAATAATAATAATAATAATAATAATAATAATAATAATAATAATAATAATAATAATAATAATAATAATAATAATAATAATAATAATAATAATAATAAATAGGGCATGAACAAACACTAACCAAGACCTGCGACACTTTGTTAACTCGATGGCGGATGGGTACCACCAAAAGTTGAGTAATACCAAGTACTTCCATGACCCAGACCAATCTTGCGTATGCAAGTTGTGCGGTCTACAATATCTACAATACCATGTACTCCCTTGTACAAATCGGAGGTCTTCTATTGTGATCTTTTATAAAAGTGAGTGACGTCAGTAATTCTGGTGTGTTCTCAACTCTGTGCACAACTTGTGCGCTATATCTTCAAATAAAACATTATTATTATTATTATTATTATTATTATTATTATTATTATTATTATTATTATTATTATTATTATTATTCCGAAGGTATATCTACTCTGCGCATTTAAACTGAGCGCCTTTTAGAAGGCCACCTGTTTTATAAAGCGTGAACTGTATATCAGAAGAAGTTTCGAACTTTATCTTCAGATGTTTCTACTGTCGACTTATGTGCCCCCTCTGGTGGGAGGATGAACAATTAATTTTCAAAGAAATGTGTAGTTTCTAGGTTTACAAAACTGAAATATCTGTAGATTTCTTTGGTGTTCTAACGTTACTAGCACTGCTATCTCTTCCTTCTTCATGAAATTATCAACCAACTAGAAATGTTGGATTTTTATTAAATTAGCCAATCAGAATTGCGGGTGTTTAAACTGCTTCGGCGCAGAGAGTTCTGGAATTTTCCCCTCCGCTATAAAAGCTGGGAACTTTTGGGCCATGTCTTTTCCATCGCTCCAGTCGAGAGGTTTAGAGTGCGTACGTAGTGGAGGTAGGAGCCAAGCCTTGCTCGTTGTCGGAAGGCCCACCAGTTCAAGGTAATGGTAGACATTTTTTAAGTATGTGATTGTTTCAGAACCCAACTTGAGGGGATGGTTTCAAAATTCTTTCTTAATGTAAATCTCAACGTCATATTTTCAATGTAAATTTTCAAGCAAATCTAAGGACTTTATTCTAACTTAGGAAGTAAAGAGTGTTCACCCTCTTTTAATTCCCATTCAACTTGGGATGGGAAAGGCCTACGAGTGGGAAGGAAGAGGCCGTGGCCTTAATTAAGGTACAGTCCCAGCATTTACCTGGTGTGAAAATAGGAAACCATGGAAAACCATCTTCAGGGCTGCCCACTATCTCCCACTATCTCCCGGATGCAAACTCACAGCTCTGCGCCTCTAACTGCCCGGCCAACTCGTCCGGTACTTAAGAGAGGGATGATGATCTACCTATATTTCCTAAGGTGCGTGGTAACTGAGAGGCGTAGTCTTTGGTTCTCACCAGTAAGGCCGTGGTTCGAAACTCAGCCCATTTATGGAATTTTGAACCGAAAAGTGGTTTGGAATCCACGTAAAGCTGGAGGTCCCGTATAATTTGTTTCACGTCGCACCAATGTCTTACGGCGATGATGTGATAGGAATGAGCTGCGGCTGTGGATGTAGTGATCGTAGAACTTAATTAAGGTACAGTCCCCAACATTTGACTCGTGTGAAAATGGTAAACAACGGAAAATCACTTTTAGAGATGACGACAGTGCGGTTCGAACCCACTATCTTCCGAATGCAGGATCCACATGTACGTGACCCAAGCCACTCTCTCGAAGCGATCACGATATCAACATTCAGTAAAACCATAAATATGCTCTGCTTCCTTGTACTTTCAGTTAAAACACTCCTACCTATTTCCATACCGCTACGACACGCGACTCATCACGTACGGATAAGGAAGTATTTCTTCTTCAAAAGGCTACAGAACTGATACAAACAAGGTTAAAGGAGAAATTATCTTATCGATGGATTATCCATGAGTAATTGTTCATAAAATTCATTTGCGATGGTTATCAGCCCTACCTGTTTCCTGAAGAATAAAAGAAGAAAGACACGTCACATTCAATATGAGAAGATGTCAAGGAAAACAAGCCCAAACTGAGGGTGAAACTGAATCTAACACGCAATGGCTACAATGTTCAACAACGCAGACAAAATAATACATGAATTATTATTTTCGAATGTCAAACCGGAAATTGAAATGCTGAAAAGTAATGTATTTGCAGTTTAAAGAGTTCAGAATGTTTCACTCGGGACTCATATGGAATGCTAGCTGTACTATCCACCACGTTATCGATCATATGGTTAGTAGGAGTACACCACTCTGTTGCCACGAAGGCCCTTCATATGTGAACTTCGTGAAAAATGTAATAGTCACGTATATCTATCTCCCTTATGATTCCTTGTAGGTGTGGTAAAAACACATAGAACATAAGAGATCGGAAGATATATTTTACACAACGTTTACTACCTACAGTTCTTCGATACAGCTGATATTAACATACTAATTTTATATTTCTAGTTTTGGTCCCCGTAATATTGCTACTCTATATATTTACGTATCTCTCTGTAGATACGATGTACTCAATTCCAACTGTCATCGAGACTGTCACCAATCAGCGTAGCGAACCCGAAAACTGTGGTAACAACTCTAATCTCGATAATTTTGTACATTTTCTTTCTCAACCTTCCCCCATACCGATGGAGGCTAAACTTGAACTTAAAAGGTATCAAGAGTGTCATAATTCATTTCAGTGACCCCAAAGGTATAGATTCGACCCTAATATTGGTCTTTTTCGATTATCGTTATATGTCCCTCCCTCTCAACCCTCAACCGCAAGGGTGCTAGGGGTGTCTTACCCCCACAGTATTTTTCACCAGATATTTTGTTAAGAAGAAAGCCATACTTTTCAGTGTCGACTCGGTTTAAATATAAATATAAAAACTTTCCATTCTGCCGAACACAAATTTTCACTATAAATATTACACTGCCGCCCCTGTGGTGTAGTGGTTAGTGTGATTAGCTGCAACCCCCGGAGGCCCGGGTTCGATTCCCGGCTCTGCCACGAAATTTAAAAAAGTGGTACGAGGGCTGGAATGGGGTCCACTCAGATTCGGGAGGTCATTTGAGTAGAGATGGTTCGATTTCCGCCTCAGCCATCCTGGAAGTGGTTTTCTGTGGTTTCCCACTTCTCCTCCAGGCAAATGCCGGGATGGTACCTATCTTACGGCCACGCCCGCTTCCTTCCCCCTTCCTTGTCTATCCCTTCCGATCTCTCCATCCTCTCCAAGGCCCCTGTTCAATACAGCCAGGTGAGAACGCCTGCGTGAGGTACTGGTCCAGTTGTATCCCCCGACCCAAAGTCTGAAGCTGCAGGACACTGCCCTTGAGGCGGTAGAGGTGGGATCCCTAGTTGAGTCCGAGGGAAAAACTAAACCCTCGAGGGTAAATGGATTAAGAAAGGAAGAAATAAAGAAAGAAAGAAAGAAGAATATTACACTATAACAATCTTGTAAAAAACATTATTAAACAAGGAATAAGTAGTGTGTGTTTTATTCCTTGCTCAATAATGTGTGTATAGAGAGTTAAATAGTGTGTGTTTTATTCCTTGTTCAATAATATGTGTACACACAGTTAAATAGCGTGTGTTTTATTCCTTGTTTAATAATGTGTGTATACAGATTTAAATAGTGTGTGTTTTATTCCTTGTTTAATAATGTTTGTACAGAGAGTTAAATAGTGTGTATTTTATTCCTTGTTTAATAATGTGTGTATACAGATTTAAATAGTGTGTGTTTCATTCCTTGTTTAATAATGTTTGTACAGAGAGTTAAATAGTGTGTATTTTATTCCTTGTTTAATAATGTGTGTATACAGATTTAAATAGTGTGTGTTTTATTCCTTGTTTAATAATGTTTGTACAGAGATTAAATAGTGTGTATTTTATTCCTTGTTTAATAATGTTTGTACACACAGTTAAATAGCGTGTGTTTTATTACTTGTTTAATAATGTGTGTATACAGAGATGAAATAGTGTGTGTTTTATTCCTTGTTTAATAATGTGTGTATACAGATTTAAATAGTGTGTGTTTTATTCCTTGTTTAATAATGTTTGTACACACAGTTAAATAGCGTGTGTTTTATTCCTTGTTTAATAATGTTTGTACACAGAGTTAAATAGTGTGTGTTTTATTCCTTGTTTAATAATGTTTGTACAGAGATTAAATAGTGTGTATTTTATTCCTTGTTTAATAATGTTTGTACACACAGTTAAATAGCGTGTGTTTTATTCCTTGTTTAATAATGTTTGTACACAGAGTTAAATAGTGTGTGTTTTATTCCTTGTTTAATAATGTGTGTATACACAGTTAAATAGCGTGTGTTTTATTCCTTGTTTAATACTGTTTGTACAGAGAGTTAAATAGTGTGTGTTTTATTCCTTGTTTAATAATGTGTGTATACAGAGTTAAATAGTGTGTGTTTTATTCCTTGTTTAATAATGTGTGTATACAGATTTAAATAGTGGGTGTTTTATTTCTTGTTTAATAATGTTTGTACACACAGTTAAATAGCGTGTGTTTTATACAGAGTTAAATAGTGTGTGTTTTATTCCTTGTTTAAGAATGTGCGTATACAGATTTAAATAGTGGGTGTTTTGTTCCTTGTTTAATAATGTTTGTACACACAGTTAAATAGCGTGTGTTTTAATCCTTGTTCAATAATGTGTGTACACACAGTTAAATAGCGTGTGTTTTATTCCTTGTTCAATAATGTGTGTACACACAGTTAAATAGCGTGTGTTTTATTCCTTGTTCAATAATATGTGTACACACAGTTAAATAGCGTGTGTTTTATTCCTTGTTTAATAATGTGTGTACACAGAGTTAAATAGTGCGTGTTTTATTCCTTGTTTAATAATGTTTGTACACAGAGTTAAATAGTGCGTGTTTTATTCCTTGTTTAATAATGTGTGTACACAGAGTTAAATAGTGTGTGTTTTATTCCTTGTTTAATAATGTGTTTTTTAATGGGTAGGTTAGAGTGTAATATTTGGTACTGAAATTGTGTGTTCGGCAGACTGGAAAACTTTTAAGTTTATATTTCTCCGGAAAGTAAGTCATATGTGTAGCGCCCAGCGCGCCGATCTCTCACCGCTGGGTTCTGTGGTTCAAATCCCGTTCACTCCCTGTGGGATTTTTGCTGGGCAAAGCGGAAACTGGACAGGTTTTTCTCCGGGTACTCCGGTTTGCCCTGTCATCTTTTATTCCAGCAACACTCTCCAATATCATGTCATCTGTCAGTCATTAATCATTGCCCCAGAGGAGTGCGGCAGGCTTGGGCAGACGGCACAGTTCCTATATTCGCCGCTAGAAGGGGCTTCATTCATTCATTCATTCATTCATTGCATTTCATTTCATTTCATTTCATTTCATTTCATTTCTGTCCCGGTCGAATGACTGGAAACAGGCTGTGGATTTTCCTTTCAGTAAGTCATATGTTTATGAAATTTTGGTTGAAATTTCAGGTTTCCCCATAGTCGCCATCAGTTGAATCGTTTACTTTCGCCGGTATCTATACGTAAATATATTGCCCCTTAACTGTGCGCAACCCGCTAAGTACAGAATGCTTTGCGGGCTAGAGTAAGCCTTAGCCTGCTATCATTGGAATGGTCATTTAGTGATTTAATTTTATGATCACTCAAACTTGACTGAACTTAAGAGACCTATCAATGCCTCATGATCACCGTCAGGTAATTTCGGAGAGAATTAAAAAAATTAAGCAAAGCGGTGCAGTAGAACGGTTGGACGGATTGGACAAAGTTGCTTTTAGTAAACTTTGTAAATAACTTATATACATAAACAGAATACGTTTATACCGGGCTGAATAGCTCAAACAGTAGAGCGCTGGGGGCTTTTCGTCGAAGTCTCCTTATAAGTGGACTCAGATATTCTCTCACATATCCTATATTTTTGTGCGGCCGGGGTGACGCCTCAACTATACCTCTCACCTCGCCGGGCCAAATAGCATATTGCCTGTCCCTAAGTAGGTTGACGGCCTTCCCCAGCAATGTTATCTACTTGCATCAACCAGGACATTGATCCCGCTATCCCGGAAGAGGATATCTGTGAAGCCCTTCTCTCGACCGGTGTCTATTTTGTTCAACGCCTCTACCAAGGCACCGATCCAGCACCAGAGGTCCTGCTCTACTACACATCTGCCACTGCCTGTCTCTCAGTCCAGAAAACCGGCGCTCTCATCCATCACCGCCTCTACTCCATGGTTTTTACACCGGCTCACATCCAAGCTGAGATTGAAGCAGACGAAGAACTGGCTGCTAGTGCTGACATTACGCCTCCCCAGTCCCCACCACCCCCCTTACCAGTGTTTTCCTGCCCTTCCCCTCCTCCCACTACCACCACCGCATCTTCTACAGCTTCCCTTATTACTACTTGTATCGTATCTGTCACCACCACTACTATGACTACCACCACCACCACCACCACTGTCGCTCATACCTCTGCTTCTCTTACTACTCTGACTATGTCTCATCCTTTTCTCCTCTCGCACGCTTCTCTCTCCCTCCCTCCCTCCCATCGCTGCTCAAACACCTCATCCTCCTTCTACGCAGCATTCTGCCGAGGAACATACCGTCGCTTCTCCAGAGAACGTGATTCGACTACCTCCGCACTCACCACCACCTGTCTTCAGCTGCGTCATCCGAGGGGTCAATCCCAGCACAGCGCCCGCCGTCCTTGCCCACGACCTCCGCCAGGCAGACATCCCTGTCCAGCGCGCCTTCCGCATCTATAACTCAGACGGACCTACTTTTCTGGTGCGGATTCAACTACCCATTTCAGCCGCCGCCCAGCGCCTCATCGCTTCCGGAATTCACATCTGTGGTCCCCATCATCGTGTGGAACCTTCGCATTCTCCCCCACAACCCCTGCACCGTCCGAACACATTTCGCAGTCGTCCCCGGCTGACCCTCCTCCTATCTCATCTTGTCCACATCTTTGATCACCTACTGTCCCACCTCTGCCACCCTATTCCTCCCCACTCCACCTACCCCTGATATACTCCGCCTTCTTCTTACTTCCCTTACCAACTTCTCCTCATTCTACAATACCTTCGCCTTGCCCCTCTTCCCTAGCCCACTCTCATAAATCATTAAGCTATATCTATGCTCTGTATCATATATATTGAATCTCTGTATTGTAATACAATGAAAACAATAAATCCTAATACTAAACCCCCCTTAGCCAAGAGGCCTTTCCTTTTCTATCCCCCATTCTTCACATCGCCTTTTCCCATCTCCCACTTTTCACAAATCTCCCCAATCCCGCCCAAGCTCCCGGCCAGAGGGAGGGCGTAACCCTTCAGGTGGCCCGCCCCACCCCTTCAGGGTGGGGAATGAAAACGTTTCGCACGCACGCACACGCACGAGCGCTGGGCTACTGAGCCAAGTTGGCCGAATCGATTCCAGCTCAGTCTGATGATATTTGAAGGCGTTCAAGTACACCAAACTCGTACCGGTAAATTTACCGGCGCATAAAATAACTCTTGCGGAACAAACTTCTGGCACATCTGCGTCTCCGAAAACCGTCAAATAAGTAAGTGGAACATAAAACTATTATTATCATTATCATTATTATTATTGTATTATTATTATTATTTCTGTATATGAAAGGTTAACTCCGACTGGCTGTAATCAACACCCAGCCAAAACTACGCGACATAAAGAAATGAAATTTGGGGATATATTTATGTTACAATGTAAGTGCTCGCTAAGGGAGGATTTTTGGACGTTCTACCGCTAAGGGGTAAAAATAGGGGTGAACTGCTTAAATGAATACACCTATATCTAAAAAATTAACAGTCTATAGACGTAAACATTGGTATTCGGAATCTACTCTAAAAATAAAGGAACACATTTTTTTTGTTTTCGGAAAATCCACTTAAGGGGAAGTGAAAACGGGGGGTGAATTTTTAAAATGAGCATATCTACAGTATATTTCAAAAGGTTAACATGTTACAGACGTGAAAATTGGTTTTGTTAATCTCTTTTAAAAATAAAGAAGCACGTACTTTTTGTTTATGGAAAAAACACTTAAAGAGGGGGAGGGATAAAAAGGACTGAAAAAAGGATTGAATTATTTTTATTAGGATACTGATATCTCAAAAACTGAAGATGTTACAGACGTGAAAATTGGTATTTAGAATCTTCATTAAAAATAAACACGTATTTTCTCCTGGAAAATCCACTTAAGAGGGCTTGAAAAGAAGTGATGTAGGGGTTAAAGTATTTTTATTATAAAATCGTAACGGCCATGTGCCTGTATATTGGCTATTTTGGCGAAATGATCGTATAATTATCCTTTTCGGGTGTAATAATGACCATCCACATATATTTTAGCTTTCGTTTCCTGATAGTCCTCATTTTTACCCCTCTCCCCGAAATCATGATGCGGCACAATCTGCCAGACGAGCTAGAAAATATAATTTGGCAAAACTGTAGGTTTTAGCCTGTAACCGACGGAAAAATTCCAAGATGTTTAAATTTTTCGCTTTTTACCCCCAGAAAATATCGACATATGGAGGCAATTTTAATGAAGGTGCAGACCTTCGTTTCGATGTAGGGTCTAGCGATTTCAAAGGGGTTTCGTGGTTAAACGGTAAGTCGTATCACAAAACGGATGGTACAATCTCAGTTCAATTTGGAATGATCTACAACTTTGGTCGTATGATATTTTGTGGTATCTCTATCCTTTATGCGTTAGATTTGGCTGTATGTCTCGATTGTGCATATATTTTTCGGTTTTTACACGTATAATTCATAGGTTGACACACTTATAGGAAAGACGGGATCATCAAATTCGGCACGAAAATTGGCCCTCCCAGTAGCCACATGTGAGCCAAATTCTATGTTTCTAGCTGTCACATAAGTATCCGGAAAGTAATGACGTGTGTGAAAACCTTACCCAATTTTCTCCCTATTCACATTTTCTAACTCAGTCTAACGCATAAATATAGGATATACGAGAATATGTCACAGGATCAACCATTAGGCCGCTACAAGAGGCGTCTTATGGTGCAATACATTTGACCATATAACTTACCGTTTAGCAGCAATTAATCTGTAAATGAAGGTCTGCAATATGTAAACATGCATATACTTTCGTATGTAGATCTATATATTATTCATTGAAGTCAATTTGTAGCGATTTCGAAGGGGTGTGTCTGCCATTATGATTAATACTTCAGAAATCTTTAGTGACTGTCAGGAGGAGGGCGTCTTCAATTGTAATCAATACTCCCCACTTCGAATTTGACTGGCAGTAGGAATGGGTTCTTTCTCCAATACTAAGGTGAACTTCAGGAGAGCAGTGCTGTTAGTATCGTGAATGATTAAAAATTTATCAGGAAGAGAAATTTAAGCTGTAGCAAACCTTGCGCGATAGGTGTGTATAATGACACCGTCATAGTTGGTCAATACTGTTTTTGCCAGCTTAAAGTACAGAATCTAGTAATACCATTCACTCCAATTTCCCGGTTTTCGTGGTTATCGTGTCCTCTCTAGACAATAACGAAATCACTGCTAAAGAGATCCATAACTGATTTTCCGATTCAACCGTAACACAGGCCTAATAAAGAAATAAAAGCACTTAGAATCCTTTAAAGGACGTTGCCAATTTTTTCTAATTTAATTTAATTTAAATCTAATTAAATTGAAATAATCATGAAGCTACAAAATAACCGTACGAGCGCAGCACATTGATGTATTACGACCCCACCGTGATGATTACATAGATCGCAAGGCTTTTCTTTGTTATTAGTTTAGAACCAGAATTTTCAAATTCAATGCAGTTTATGTGAAGTGTGTCGGTATACAGTTTGTGCAGGATTGAATTAGTCAGTTGCGACAGAGATTACCTGAAAAATGTGTTGAAAAAATTAAGTGCTTATCTCTAAATGAAACCTGTACGAGAGCCGAGAAACCTAGCAGTGACAGTGTAGCTCATTCTCTACCTCACTCTGAGGTGGCCCAATTGGAAAGTCAAATTATGTGAGCTGCAGTAATACATCGAGTACAGAACAATTCTGGTGTGACGTCCTAAATTATTAAGATTCATGCGGAGCAAACCCATTTAAAGAGCAGAACAATTTTGTTTAATGAATGCTAAACGTTCCTCATTCAAAAGCAGATTCTCAGTGGATATTTAGGTCATTGGACTTCGTGAAAACAAATCAGAGAAGCAGAATGCATATTCTGTTTCTCTGTTCGGCTCCATGGCTAAATGGTTAGCGTGCTGGCCTTTGGTCACAGGGGTCCCGGGTTCGATTCCCGGCAGGGTCGGGAATTTTAACCATAATTGGTTAATTTCGCCGGCACGTCTTAATCATCATTTCATCCTCATCACGACGCGTACGGGCGTCAAATAGAAAGACCTGCATCTGACGAGACGATCTTGTCCTCGGACACTCCCGGCACTAAAAGCCATACGCCATTTCATTTTTCTCTTTCTGCTGGAAAAATTGGCAGTACGAATTGGATTGAAAAGGTGTGGCAAAGAATGCCACATATATGTATTGTAACATCCTTTGGAATAAATAAATCTACCGACATGAGGCTGACATATTTGACCACCTTCAAATACCACGGCACTGAGCCAGGATCGAACCTGCCAAGTTGGAGTGAGAAGGCCAGCGCTCAACCGTATTTATGTGCAGGTGCGGTGAGTGCAATGCAACTAAATTCACAGAAGAACTGAAGCCTTCAACCAGCAATACCACGTTGAGTGACGACCAGTTGGACGATGAGAGTTTTAAGGCATTCGCAAGCTGCCTGTATACCGTACAGCTTACAAGACAAAATAGTATAAAATACTCATTTTTAATAGTTGTTTCTTTGAGATTTTTACTCTGAATAATACGAATAATACGAGAATGTCAACCTTCGCATTACGGTGTTTAAGGTAGTATAAGAACTTGCATTGTAAATTTAGATCTCTTCTTGCCACACGTGGCTTTCTCTCTGACACTACCAACCACCACAGAAACACTCAACAGTGAACATATCGCTCTACACAGGATTAGAGTCAGGAAGAGCACCCGGTCGTAAAAGTGAGCCGAATTCATACGAAGTGCTGACCTCGATTATGATGATGATGTAATAATAATAATAATAATAATAATAATAATAATAATAATAATAATAATAATAATAATAATAATAATAATAATAATAATGCCGGGTTGAGTGGCTCAGACGGTTGAGCGCTGGCCTTCTCACTCCAACTTGGCAGGTTCAATCCTGGCTCAGTCCGGTGGTATTTGAAGGTGCTCAGATATGTCAGCCTCACGTCGGTAGATTTATTGGCACGTAAAATAACTCCCGCGTGACTAAATTCCGGCATCCTGGCGTCTCCGAAAACCGTAAAAAGTTAGGTAGAGAGGCGTAAAGTCAATAACATTAATAATAAAATAATTAATAATATGGCTATCACTAGCCTGGCGCAGCCCTTGTAAGGCAGACACTCCGATGAGGGTGGACGGCATCTGCCATGTATGGGACTTGCGTATTATTGTAGTGGAGGATAGTGTTGTCTGTGGTGTGTGAGTTGCAGGAATGTTGGGAATAGTATAAATACCCAGTCCCCGAGGCAGCGGAATGAACAATTTAAGGTTAAAATCTCCGATTTGGCCTTGAGCCCATGGTCCTCTGAACCGAAGGTGACTACACTGACCATTCAGCCAAGGAGTCGGAAATAATAATAATCATAATAATAGCGGTAATAATAATAATCATAATAATAGCGGTAATAATAATAATAATAATAATAATAATAATAATAATAATAATAATAATAATAATAATAATAATAATAATAATGTCCGGATAAATGGTCGGGAGAATGGCATTCTGTTCAGGGGGCCCTGGGTTCAATTCCCTGCCGGTTGGGGGAATTTTAACCGTGTATGGGTAATTCCTCCACGACGGGCACTGGGTGTTTGTGTTCGTTTCAGTATACACCCCTTCACTAAAGACACCACACCATACTACCAACCACAACAGGAACACTCAACACTCAACCCAGCCGTAAAAGTGTGCTAAATCCATACGAAGTTCTGACCCCATTGATGACGATAATAATAATAATAATAATAATAATAATAATAATAATAATAATAATAATAATAATAATAATAATAATAATAATAATTTTATTGGTCTTACGTCCCACCAACTACATTTGTGGCAGACACTGATATTTCGGAATGTTGTCCCGAAGGAATTCTTTTACGTACCAGCAAATATACTAAGACGAAGCTGGCGTATTTGAAGACTTTCAACTATCATCGAACTGAGTCGGGGTTGAATCCGAAAACTTGAGATCAGAAGGCCAGCCCTGTACCATCTAAGGTACTCAGTCCACCTTTAACAAAAGACTAGTTCTATTCCTTTATACAGAGTTGGCAGCATTGCTCATGTGAGTTTAATCTTCTGTAATCGTCCCAAGAGAAGACAGCGCAGTGAAGAAAAGTAACGCGGGATATCTACACGTCTTCAGTAGGCTTGTATCAGACATGAACCAAGAAGTGAAGGTAGGCGTTACATCATCATCATCATCATCATCATCATATTATTATTATTATTATTATTATTATTATTATTATTATTATTATTATTATTATTATTATTATTATTATTATTATTATCATTATTATTATTATTATTAATAGGCTCCCTGGATGAATAATCAGCGTAGTCAGAGGGCCCCGAGGATGATTCCTTGTTGGGCTGGGGATTTTAACTACTGTTAATTGATCACTCACCCAAATTTCATTGAAATCTCTCTAGTCCATTCCCTTGCAAGTTATTCAAAATAAAATATCCTAAGTGTCTTTCTCATAAACATAAATGTAGGTAAATAATGTAAAGTTGTCACGAAGTGTTATAAGAAAGTACTCCTCTGATATATGCTACTGTAAAACATTTTGTGAACTGTGTTATATAGTTCAAAGCCTTTAAGCGCCGGCCACGATGATCTGTATTCATGGGCTCAGATTGGGCGACAAGCTGTCTGCTCAAATCCTAGTAACAAGTGGTTACTTCTACACTTCTTAGAGGAGCTGAGGTGCTGGAATATTTTCCCGTAGGAGTCCTTTTACGTGTCGGCGGACGTATTTTAGCACCTTCAAATCCCTCCGTACTGAGCCGGCATCGAACCCGCTAACTTGGCTTCAGAACACCAGTGCTCTACCGTCTGGGCCACTCAACCTGGCTGTTCAAATCCTGCCATAGGCTGTTGTTGAAATAGTTTTTGTGGGGTTTCTTACATCAGCTCAGGAAATCATAAACATACGGTGTTTTTCTCAAGATTATTATTATTATTATTATTATTATTATTATTATTATTATTATTATTATTATTATTATTATTATTCGTTTCGGCCGGCTGTGCACCACGTTATATCAACCGTTTGCATCCTTAAGCTTTAAATCTTTGCCAGTATTCCCGCATTCGCTTTCTGTGAGCCTCCTTTCTTTCATTAGTCCACTTCTTGCCTGTTTTCAATTTCGGTTTTTCTTGGAATCGCTGGTATGCTCGAACTTTCTTCTGGAGAGGAACACGTTCCTGGATGTCTTCATGTGTGATCCATATTTCTTGAAGGTCTTTTTCAACTTCGGTGAACCAGGATTCCTTGGTTTTCTTGTTTACAAAGTAATTCCACTGATCTGCATTTAAAGCTGTCACCCAAGTGGCAGATTCCCTATCAGTGGTGTACCTAGTCTTTTCTTACAGTAAATGATTTCAAAGAAGTTGGAATTTTATCGAACAACTTCCTTGGTAAATTATACCAGCCCCTAATTTCGCTTTTTATGAACAAACGTTAGTCCATTTGAATTCCAATTTTATCTTCATATTATTTCCTTCTTTTTAAAACTCCATTCAGGCTTATTCATCAAGTAATGTCGTTCCACGTCATCGTTATCCTAACGACAATTAATAACAAATACATACGCCAGAACATACACTAGAGTAACGAAGGTTATCACTCATATCACACACATAGTAAACGATACACACGCTTTGGAGTTAAACAAGCTGGGGAATGGTTTCAATAATGAAATTCATTAAACCCATACAAACACTCATTATGCCATTCCTCCTCTACATATTTTCTAGAATTTCATATCTTTTTATATTTTCTCTTTTTTTCCTGGCCTTTTTCTCCAACTTATTGCAGCCAGAAAAAGAGTGTATTTGGCCCAGTTTTACGTCCGGATGTCCGTCCTGAGGCCGGGGCCCTCTGAAATGAAGGCTAGTACACTGACCATTCAGCCAAGAGCCGGATATATTTTATGTAGAAGATACTAAATCTCAAACTCAGTTTTTACACACATATCATCTCACGGTACTTCATTATTTATTGTTTCAGTTTATGCAGTTCTTCATAATATATTAACGAATGCGTTAAGGGGCAAAACCCTCTCTATACTAAACTGTAACTATCTTCGTTCGTTCTTTATCTGTTTACCCTCCAGGGTCCGTTTTCCCTCGGACTCAGCGAGGGATCCCCATCTCTACCGCCTGAAGGGCAGTGTCCTGGAGCTAGAGACTCTGGGTCGGGGGATACAACTGGGGAGGATGAGCAGTACCTCGTACAGGCGGCTTCACCTGCTATGCTGAACAGGAACCTTGGTGAGGGATGGGAAGATTGGAAGGGATAGACAAGGAAGCGGCCGTGGCCTTAAGTTAGGTACCATCCCGGCATTTGCCTGGAGGAAAAGTGGGAAACCACGGAAAACCACTTCCAGGATGGCTGAGGTGGGAATCGAACCCACCTCTACTCAGTTGACCTCCAGAGGCTAAGTGGACCCCGTTCCAGCCCTCGTAGCACTTTTCAAATTTCGTGGCAGAGCCCGGAATCGAACCCGGACCTCCGGGGGTGGTAGCTAATCACACCACAAAGGTGGACCTATAACTATCTTACAAAGAAATATTGTTATTATCTGTAGAGGAGGGGTTTGAGGCTTGACGAGTTCCGCTACTCGGAAAACAGAAATGTTCTAACGCTGTGGCATAGAATAAGCACCTCCACCCGTTTATACTATGCGTTTAACATATTCAGTAACATACATGTTTTTATTTGGCTGCCAAGCTACTTGAATATATTTTGTACAAAAAAAAAAAAAAAAAAAAAAAAAAAAAAAGCAAATTCAATTCCTTACTCTACGATTAGTCACCGTTCCAAAAATTATCAAAACAAATTAACGGATAAAGAAAACCTATAACAAATACAGCATTTAACAAGAATAAAAATAACAGCAACAACCAATAGACTCAAAACAGGGTGGATGAAATACTGCCTACTAATAAGAACTTATGACGAAGAACGAACGGAATTTGTTTCCACATAGAACACAAATCCCTATTACATAAAGCCAGAAGGCTAACTGACTCACTCACTCATTCACTGACATTAATTCTTCCCCACTAAGAGATGAGCTAGGAGCTTGAATTTCGGCAGTCTGATAGCTATTAGGCTGAAACCCAAGGAAAAATTCCAAAAAAGTTCAAATTTTTCATATTTAGCTCCGTCCCCCGTCCAATCTAAATATCGGACTCAAATTTCGTGTTAGACCCTTCCAGATGAACTAGGAACTTGAAATTCGGCAATATGGTAGCTATTAAGCTGTAACCCAAAGAAAAATTCCAAAACGTTCAAATTTTTCATATTTAGCACCCCCTCAATCAAATTATCGGACTCAAATTTCGGCTTAGACACTTCCAGATGAGCTAGGAACTAGAAATTCGGCATTCTGATAGCTATTAGGCTGTAACCCAACGAAATATTCCAAAAAGTTCAAATTTTTAATTTTTGCCCCCTCCCCCAACAAAATGGCGGACGCCTTAATGCAGTGCCGTACAAAATTAAAATTGGGTAAAGTTATAACTCCTAGCCTGTAACCGACGAAGAAATTGCAACAAGTTCAAATATTTCATATTTTACCCACTAAAAAGTCGAAATATTAAGCCAAATTTAATGACGGTGCAGACATTCGTTTCGAGATGCCTGTCAAGTTTCAAGATTGTAGCTGTCTGTAAAGTTGGTAAAATCATTTTTCAACTTGTGAAAAGCGGACGAAATTTGACATGGATAGAAACGTTCACTTCTTTATATGGTATAAATAGCGGAAGTGCAACAACATGAATAAGACAATAATGTAGGTGACTAAAAGGGTCGTCTGATGCCGCAATCCGTCTGTCTCTCGATACGACGTACCGTTTGGCAGCAATAACTTTCCAAATGAAAGTCTGCACTATTTTGCGTGCACATTCCCTGGCCCTATCGGCAATCTGATAAATATTAGGATGTAAACCAGTGAAAAATTCTAATTTTAAATTTTAAATTTTTACCCCTCTCCGACAAACATAATGGCGGACGCAATTTCCGGGTACACCAGTGAATTGAAATCTGGCGAAATTAT
Source organism: Anabrus simplex (assembly GCF_040414725.1). Lineage (NCBI taxonomy): Eukaryota > Metazoa > Arthropoda > Insecta > Orthoptera > Tettigoniidae > Anabrus > Anabrus simplex. Next base: position 438,928,009 of record NC_090265.1, on the reverse strand, counting down.
AGTTGTTACCCTGTAACTTTTAACTTTTTACCTCTGGAAAATATCGAAATATTAGGCAAATTTCATGCCGTTGCAGACCTTCGTTTCGAAGTACTTTCTGACTAAACAGTAATTGCAATCAAAACTGGATCGCACTTTCTGCCTCTGGAATGAAGAGATTTATAAATTTGGTCCTATGAAAGTTTCAAGACTGTAGCTGACTATTAAGTGAAGAAACTAATTTTTCAACTTGTGAAATTTGCCGCCTATCGAAAAGTTTACTCCTATCCATACAATACATCGCCAATATACGAGAAAATACATTAGCACCAAACATGCCGGCCAGTAAAAGGTCCGTCCGTTGGCAAAGACTGTTTGTCGATGCGACATACCATTTCATCACAGTCTATTTCGAAATGTCCATTATTTGTATTGTAGAGTACCCGGGGGTTCGGGAGCGGAGCCCCCAATGAGCGAAACAGAGTGATAATCATTACATTGCTTAAGTTACTTATTTCAACAAAGTTACGTTGTAACAGTGATGTTACCATAAAATATCAGTAGAACGCAACGGCAATTCTGTCACCTAAGCCCAAACAGGAGCGGCCATTTTATTCATTTCCGACAAATCTATCATGTTCTTTATTTCCAGTACAAAAATACGCATTGAGGAGGGCGCAAAATAGAAGCTGAAACTGAACCTTCTTCCAAGGAAGACAATGACAACTATTTAGTGTCCGACTCGTTGGCTGAATGGTCAGCGTACTGGCCTTCTGTTCAGAGGGTCCCGGGTTCGATTCCCGGCAGGGTCGGGGATTTTAACCTTAATTGGTTAATTCCAATGGCACGGGGCTGGGTTTTTGTATTGTCTTCATCATCATTTCATCCTCATCACGACGCGCAGGTCGCCTACGGATGTCAAATAGAAAGACCTGCACCTGGCGAGCCGAACCCGTCCTGGGATATCCCGGCACTAAAAGCCATACGACATTTCATTTTTTTTTTTTTTTACAACTAGTTAGTGATGTGCATCGGGTAACATTCACAATAATTTATTGAAGTGTGCGACCCGTTAAAACGGAGAAGCATTGTACTTAGCTGGATGAAATTCATCAACAATCACGCGTTAAGTTACCTACATGGGTCAATATATTTTATCTATTCTGCTTCATGGAAAAGCATGACTGCATGTGACTGGTCTTGTCTTGTAGTCCAAAAACTGTAGAATTTGCATTATAAGACCCTTTTTCATCCACTACACATCATCGAACCTTTCGCCAACCGACATTTGGAGATTTGTTGTGGGGAAACTGTTCAACAATGAAGCAACCGTCAGAAACGCCCTCACTGAGCGAGTTGGCTGTGCGGTTAGGAGCGCGCAGCTGTGAGCTTGCATCCGGGAGATAGTGGGTTCGAACCCCGCTGTCGGCAGCCCTGAAGATGGTTTTCCGTGGTTTCCCATTTTCACGCCAGGCAAATGCTGGGGTTGTACCTTAATTAAGGTCACGGCTGCTTCCTTCCTACTCCTAGGCCTTTCCTATCCCATCGTCGCCATAAGACCTACCTGTGTCGGTGTGACGTAAAGCAAATTGTAAAAAGAAAAAAAAAAAGAAACTCCCTCAAGGAATTTCTTACGCTGAGACAATCGGCCTTCCAAGAAACGAGTATGAAAGCCTTGTCTCTCGTTGGATGAGGTGTATAGTGCCTATTTAGATTTAATGTGGTTAGGTGTCGCAGAGTTCTCGCTGCGTGAAATGTCACTACCAAATTCTACATTTCGTGAGCAACAACCTGATAAAATACCCAGAAATCTACATTAACGGAAGTAGCTATGCATGTTCTATTTTACAAATGAAGGACTAAAATACTATGATTTTAAATCATTCAACCACATAGAACAGTCTGTGTCCATAGAGGGCAACTCGCACCAAGGGGTTTTCTTTACGGCGCGGGAGCATGTCAGAGAGCATACTAATGCGACTGCGCAGTTGAGTTTTGTGGCCCTGCACAGGTTGAACTGAAGTAAGGAATCATTTAAAGTTCCCTGTTATGAAATATAATTCGGTTGTATTCAAGTAGATCAATCTGTCCAGATATTTCACGCCATATTGCACAGACACAAATAGTAGATATATCGTATATTAAGGCGTATCCTTAGAAGAAAAATGTCCCTTTTATTTATTTATTTATTTATTTTTAATGTACTGTACTGTACGCTATATTTAATAATTTGTACTGGTTTACAACGAAAATTACAACGGGATCTGGGAAGAAGTGTTCTTAGCATCTGTTTAACTGAAAACCGAAAATACGCAAATGGTTGTATTTTCACTAACACGGAAAGACGTGTAGACCCCTTCTCAGGCTTATTTCCATTTCATTATTTTTAATTTAAACGTAATTTATATGATATTACGACTATTTGGCGTTTTATTGTCTCTCAACTCTTTGAGCCGAACGCCTGCAAATCACATCCTCCTCTAAGCATAACTCAGACCATAGTGACTAAATTGGCATACCTTTAAATCATTCAAACCGTTTAGAACAGCCGTACCGATAGAGGAAAACTCGCACCAAGATTTTTTTTTCGACTGCGAAATCGAGTTTTGTGGCGCTGCTAAGGTTGACCTGAAGTCGTTAATTATTTTCTCACGTTACGTCGCAATAACGTGATGTGTTACAAATATTTATGTTAAATACGTTGCTTGGCATGGCCTTCGTGGTGATCGACTTTGCTGCCCTCTGACAACAAAGGGAGCGCTTTTAGTAGTTTTCTTCAAATCATCCATTATCGTATTACATTTGAAAAATGGTAATGGGTAACATTGATCGAATTTCCGTTTTGACACAATACGTCTCTAATTTCCTTTTAGATTCAGAGAATAAAATAAAGAAAGACCCAAATCGATATCCTTAACGGTTAAGGAGTTAGTGGTTTTCGTACTTTTCCAATGAACTTTCCAACACTACACTTTATGAAGTACTAGCTGTAGTTCCCGGCGTTGCCCGATAGTTTTTGAATGTTCACTTTTAATTATGTGCGAAGTGAATATTTATATAATTTCTTATTGAGATGTTGATTGATATTTTGCTAACTATTATTTAGATTTATAGTTTTTTAGATGTGCTTGATTTCACGTTTCAGAATATTTAATTTTCGAGTAAAGCTTTGTCCTTCTGGGAGCTCGAATTGACTGGGAAGTATTTGATCCTTTCAAAAATTAATAAGTGATAACTATATGTATTTTCCCGTATCGCTACGGATACGACGTACACGATTTCAACTGTCATTGAGACTGTCACCAATCAGCCTTGCAAACACAAAAACTGTGCATTCAACACAAATCTTGGCGCGTTTGGACATTTTCTTCTTTACCACTTCTCACTCACCATGGTGCTGAACGTTGACTTAAAACTAACATATCACCTCCTCCCTTAGTCGTGCTAGGGTCGTCTTACTCCCATATAATTCTTCCCTATAGTAAGACATATGTGTAACAACTTTGGTTGAGATCTGTACTGGAATATACGCACGTACATCCACAATCTTGGTCATTTCGGACATTAACTTTTCCACCCCTTTTCAACCCTCATGCCTACTGGGGCTCATACTGGAATTTAACATCATCCCGAGTGTCACTATTAATTTCAGTGACCCCGAAAACTGTAGATTCGACACTAATTTCGATTATTTATATATCTCACCACCTCCAACTCCTACCCCTAGGGGTACTAAGGTTGTCATATTACCCCGCGGTTTATGACAAAGAGGGCGGAATTTGGATATTAAAACAATCCGGAGTAACACTACTCACCCCAGTGGCCCCGAAAACGATGGATTAGACACTGTATACGATTTTCATATCTCATCCCCCCCTAAGGGTGCTAAGGATGTCTTATCTCCACGCGATTAGTCTCCTGAGAGTAAGTTATATGTGTACCAAGTTAGATTTAAATAGTCCTGAAAACAATGGTTCGATACTAATATCGGTCGTTTTTTGTTATATTTATATTTAATCCCTCCCCTGGGGGTTCTGGGGGTGTCTTATCCACAACAGTACTTTTTCCAGATAGTAAGTCATACTTGTATCAATTTTGGTTGATAGCTACGCTGGAACATACATACGTCCATTATCTCGGCCATTTTGGACAATTTATTTTTTACCCTTAAGATCACAATATGAAGATAAAGCTGGGATTCAAGAGGACAAATTGGGGCAAATATTTGTTTATAGGTAGCGGAATTAGGGATATGAATAACTTACCAAGGGAGATGTTCAATACATTTCCAATTGCTTTGCGATCATTTAAGAAAAGGCTAGGAAAACAAGAGATAGGGAATCTGCCACCTGGGCGACTGTCCTAAATGCAGATCAGTATTGATTGATTGATTGAACCCCTATGCAAAAAGGGGTCTGAACTTGGACTTGAAAAAATCCGTGTGTCACTATTCATCTCAGTGACCCTGAAAACCTCGGATTGGACACTATTTTCGATTATTTTTATACCCCCCCGCTCTCCCCCACCACAAAGTAGGCTGAACTGGGACTTCAAAAAATGCGGAGTGTCACTATTCATCTCAGCGATCACGAAAACTGAGGATTCGACACTGTTTACGATTATGTTTATATCTCACACCCCTTCGCCCCCGCTCCCCCGCAAATGGGGCTGAATTTGGACGTTAAAAAATCCGGAGTGGCATTATTCATCTCAGCGACACCGAAAATTGTGGATTCGACACTATTTTTATATCTCAATCCCCCCTCACCCCTTCCCCCACCCCAAAGGGGCTACACTTAGACTTTTAAAAATCTGGAGTGTCACTAATCATCTCAGCGACCCCGAAAAGTATGGATTCGACACTATTTTCGATTATTTTTATAACTCATCCCCCCTCGCTCCCACGCGGTTTGTCTCCTGATACTAAGTCATAAGTGTACCATGTTTGGTTGAAATCGCTGCAGTGGTTTAGGAGGAGGTGTGAAACACACTTACAATGGCATGTACAGTATATATAATATAGACTCGCCTTTGCTGGTTCGGAATCCCCAGTTGCTCTTCGTTAGGTGTGGTGAAATCTCTCTATTAAATATAAATATAAATAATAATGACTAATGGAATTTGGGAGCCATAAATATACAAATAAATAATTCTTAAACTTTGCCGGCTGTTGAAACTCATCTTCAGGGTCGTTGCCTTGTGACAAGGAGATCTGAATCACTTGATACCTAAAAAATTAATATTGGAAAAGGAGTCCATCTGGTAATTACCCCCACCCATAGAAATTAAACAGAATATATATTAATCTCATACAATATACTTAGTCAATTAAACCTGTATTTACCTAGAAATCCGAGCAGAGCTCGTCGTGATACACCCTTGAACATATATAACAAAATAAAGAGAATATTGATATAAATAATAAATGTCTTAATTTATGAAATAACTCTCTCTCAATAACTGGTACTCAGTTTATTCCGCAACGCAAAATATTCACACGCAGTCATGACTCATTTTTCAAGAATGGACTCCACTTTGCTGATGGCGTTGGTATAGTTTGAAAAGGCCCAACACGTTACCTTACGTAGACTCTCCGTAGAATTATATATGGCTAACATTCATAACCATAGAATGTTGTTACACTCCAGCATCTTTCTCCCTGGTTCCTTCAACAGCAGATCTCGAACTCCCAACATGGCATGGGACATCTTCCCACAACTCGTACAAAACACCTCTCCCATTACCACCAGTATCACATCTGCACACTGCAAGCTGCAACTTCCAACTCCCGACGCGTGCTTGCACCACACTAGCCCAAGCCAACACAACAGCATCTTAAAATAGCCCAGTTCCTGGAATTTTCCACCTCAGCTCCGTCAACACGTAAACCCCCGCTCGGAGACTCGTCACGTACACAACCGGGAGATAAACTGAGTGATCGAAACACACTAGTCCCAAATAAAATATAGAGAGTATCCATAATAACGAGAGTTCCAAAAAGAGTTACTAAGCCGCGACGGCTAAATACACACATAAATGAAATATACACTTGAATAAATAATAATAATAATAATAATAATAATAATAATAATAATAATAATAATAATAATAATAATAATAATAATAATAATAATATCTGACCGGGGTTTGTCAGGTTACAGTGGGTCATAACTCGTGTCATTCCACTGTTGATATTCTACAGTTTTCACATTTTCTATTTTTTTTCACATCTAATGCACACCTACATTCTTCAAATTGGGTAGACCTATCAAAGTTGGTCATATGACATGAAAGTACATCTCGATCACGGCATGTTGGTTTGCTATTTCCAAATAACATGCACAGTCATGAACTCATGAATCTCCTAGCAAGAAAGGTACTTTATAACCAAGACATGGTGACGTGTTCCCATCCTTCTATATACTGTACAGCATTTCTTACCGGACTATAATGCTATAGCGTAAACTGCTGTCGCCTAGCGACAATCTGTCCATCAAGTCGACCCAATCTTGGTGCGGCTTAGCAATAAAATTCATGACATAAAAATACTCATCGTAAAATATCTACCCATCGGATTTCGTTCAAACCACTACCCACCGAGCTCGATAGCTGCAGTCGCTTAAGTGCGGCCAGTATCCAGTATTCGGGAGATCGTGGGTTCGAGCCCCACTGTCGGCAGCCCTGAAAATGGTTTTCCGTGGTTTCCCATTTTCACACCAGGCAAATGCTGGGGCTGTACCTTAATTAAGGCCACGGCCGCTTCCTTCCCACTCCTAGCCCCTTCCTGCCTCATCGTCGCCATAAGACCTATCTGTGTCGGTGCGACGTAAAAAAAATAAAAACACACTTCCTAAACCCTCCCAGGAGTAATAAGAACAAATTGTGAACATTTCAGCGAAATCGGTCCTGTAGTTTTTGAGTCCATTCGAGTCATGCAAACAAACATTCATTTACATGTATGTATTCAGCAAAAAACTTTCCAATGACACCAAAATTGTTGAAATTGGCCCGGTAGATCTCTAGAAATGAGCGTTAATGTACGAATCCCTATCCTTTTATACATATTTATGAAAAAACATTCAAGTGCTTTAAGCCTTTGCAATCGTGAAACAACCAACGTTTCGCCTCAGTGTAGCAGTGAGCTCGTCAGATTGAATGCGACCTTTCCAAGACTCTTCCAAGATGGTTGAAAAGGCCTAAAGCGCTTAAATGTTTTTAACATTTGCAATCAATAAAATTAAATTGTGGGTTCTTTCTGGGAACTTATATCGATGATATTTTGTTAAAAGCAAGTGGCTTTTTTTATTTTATAATTTACTAGCTGTAGTATCCGGCGTTGCCCGGTTGGTTTTTGCATGTTTACTTTTAAGATTTGTATTATCAGTTATAAGTGAAGTGAATTTTTATAGAATTCCTAGCTGCCTCTGTGGATCAGTGGTAGAGTGTCGGCCTCCGGATCCCAAGATAGCGGGTTCAAACCCGGCAGAGGTAGTCGGGTCGGATTTTTGAAGGGCGGGAAAAAGTCAATTCGATATTCCATGTTGTACGATGTCGGCATGTAAAAGATCTCTGGTGACTGACACATTTGGTGTTTACCCTACAAAATTCATTAAATCTCAGCCATAGACGCTCGAGAGAGTTTCGGTTTACTCGGTCTGCCATCTAGTGGGCCTAGAGTAAAACGGAACGTCGAAATTGACGAGCAGACAGCCAGATGGCGTCAAATTGAAATGTCTGCACATGGTAGCTGAGGCCATACGATTATTATTATTATTATTATTATTATTATTATTATTATTATTATTATTATTATTATTATTATTATAGAATTCCTTTCTGGGATATTGAATTTTACCATCTATTATTTATAGGGGTTTGATTTAATTTTGAGTAAAACATTATCCTTGTGGAAACTCGAATTGACTGGAAAATATTTATTTCAAAAAAATAATAATAACTACACGTATTTATCCCTCACGCTACAGATATGACGTACACGATTTCAACTGTCTTTGAGACTGTCACCAGTCAGCCTTGCGGCCCCAAAAGCAGTGGATTCAATACTAATCTCGGTCATTTTAGACTATTTACTATTAAACCCCATTCAGCCTCCCGTCTCAATGGAGGCTGAACGTGGACTTAAACGGTATTCAGAGCGTCACAATTACACTCAGCGACACATAAACTATGGATTCGATATTAATATCGGTTATTTTCCATTATGTTTAAATGCCGTCCCCTCCCATTCCCCATCCCCAGCGGGGGTTGGTATGTTTCACCGCCATAGTATTCTTTTTCCAGATGATAAGTCATATGTGTACCAAGTTTCGTTGAGAGCTATTCTGGAATATACCCACATACGGTACTCATATGACTTAACCGTCCAGAGCAGGGCCTCTCAAACGCCCAAAATCTCACGCGTGCAGATAGAGGCGCAAGAGCTCCGTGCACTGTGCAGCGCTGCCGCTCGGCATGGCTCGGATCAACGCTTCGTCTCTGGGCTACTCGGCTAAGCTCGGCTCAACTCGCCTATGCTCGGCTCAAGTCAGTCTGGATTTGGAGCGCTACGGCGCAAGTGGGGCAGAGGGAGACAGGCGGAGCGAGCGAGACAGGCGTGAGGAAAGAGAGAGTAAGCGCTATTGCTCCAAATCGAGGAGTGGGGGTCTGCACTCTGTTCAACCAAGCCAAGTCGTCTTTTGCACCGTGCACAGTGCATGCACCACGCGCATGCACCCTGAGAGGCCCTGATCCAGAGTGTCACAGTTCAACCCAGCGACCTCGTAAACGATTGTATTCGACATTAATATCAGCCATTTTCGTTTATTTTTATGTCACCACCTCCGCCAGGAGTGCTAGGGGTGTTTTACTCAATATTTTTTTCAGATAGTCATATGCGTACCAATTTTGTATGAGGGCTATGCTGGAAGAAACATCCGTAATTTCGGTCATTTTGGACAATTTCTTTTCCACCCCTTCTCATGGATTCAACACTATTTTCGATTATTTTGATATCTCCCCAATTCGACCCCCACCCCTAAGGGATAAAATATCCGGAGTGTCACTATTCATCTCAGCGACCCCAAGAACTATAGATTCAACACTATTTCCGATTATTTTTATATCTCACTCCGCCCCTCTCCCCTGAACTTGGACTTTTAAAAAATCTGGAGTGTCACTATTAATCTCAGCGACCCCGAATATGGATTCGACACTATTTTCGATTATTTTTATAACTCAGCTCTCTCGCCCCCTGCCTTTAAGGGTGCGTGTTGTGTCTTTCCCCCACGAGATTTTGATACTAAGTCATAAGTATACCAAGTTTGGTTGAAATCGCTCCAGTGGTTTAGCTGACGTAATACATACATATCACATACAATGACATGTATATATATATATATACCTGTAGATAGATTACATAGACTCGCCTTTGCTCGTTGGGAACCCCCAGTTGCTCTTCGTTAAGAGTGCGTGATAACTCGTGTCATTCCACTATTGATCTATACTAATGTTATAAAGAGAAAAAAATTGTATGTTTGTTTGTAACGAATAGACTCAAAAACTACTGAGCCGATTTTAAAAATTGCTTCACTTATAGAAAGCTACATTGACAGTGAGTAACATGGGATGTATTTTATTTTCAAAACAATTCGAGGTGAAGGCACGGGTGGGGGGCAGATATAAAAATAATAGGCTAATATAGGCAAAATATCGAATTTGTCGTATAAGGACGAGACAAAGCTCAATTTAATCCTGTTGACGCAAAGAACAAAACTCGGTAAGCTCTTCGGGCCCGAAAACCATGTTTTAAAGCCCTAAAACCAATCGTTACGGAGATATTGGCACCATACTGCCCCTGCTCTAGGAATCGGATAAAAGTTATGAACTGCCATAACGTCAGCTCCAGGATTCTAGAGCATCGAGATTATGTATGTACGTTTGGGCATAGCTGCAAACCAAATTGGTACAAATAAGACTTAATATCTGGAAAAAACATATCGTTGTGTAAGGCACTCATAGGATTCCTTTGGGCGGGGATGGAAAGGGGGTGAAGTGTGTGTGTGTGTGTGTGTGTGTGCGTGTGTGTGTGTGTGTGTGTGAATGACTCATCTCCTCCTAAACCACTGGAGCAATTTCAACCAAACTTGGTACACGCAATACTTACTATCGGTAGAAGAGCACTGCGGGGGTAAGTCATCCCTAGCGCCCTTAAGGGAGCGGGGTCAGGGGGGTAGTTATAAAAATAATCGAGAATAGTGTCGAATTCATAGTTTTCGGAATTGCTGTGTTGAAAACTAATACTCCAGATTTTTTAAAAGTCCAAGTTCATCTCCCTTTTAGGTGGGGAGCGAAAGGGGTGGGGGTGAGATATATAAATAATTAAAAATAGTTTCAAATCCATAGATACCAGGGTCTCTGAGATTTTTTGCAAATTCAAGTGGGGGTCGAAGGGGGTGAGATAAATAATCGAAAAATATATATATAAAAATCTGATCTTCTTCTTCTTACTATATATAAAAATTAATGTGTGTGCGTGCGTGCGCGCGCGCGTGTGTGTGTGTGGGTGGGTGGGTGGGTGGGTGGGTGTGTAAATGACACATCTCCTCCTAAACCACTGGAGCAATTTCAACAAACTTGGTACAATTATCAAGTAGTATCAGGAGACAAACCGCGTGAGGGTAAGACACCCCTAGCACCCTTAAGGGCAGGAGCGAGGGGGGTGGTATAAAAATAATCTAGAATATTATCGAATCCATAGTTTTCGTTGTCGCTGAAATGATTAGTGGCACTCCGAAATTTTTAAAGTTCATGTTCAGCCCCCTTTGGGGTGTGGGTGAGGGGGGGAAGTGAGATATAAAAATAATCGAAAACAGTGTCGAATCTACAGTTTTCCGAGATGAATGGTGACAATCCTGATTTTTTATCTCTTGGGCGTGGGGGACGAGTGAGGGACAGTCTCGTTGACAGATGAAATCCTGTACATCGTATCTATAGTGCGACGGCTAAATACATATAGTTATCACTTATTGATTTTTGACGGGATCATAAATACTTCCCAGTCGATTCGAGCTTCTATAAGGACGAAGTTTTACTCGAAAATTAAATAATCTAAAACTTGAAATCAAACACATCTAAATAATTCTAAAACTACATAATATATCGTAATATATCAATCTGCAAGTCAAAAAGGAATTCTATAAAACCACATCACACATAACTAACTGGTAATGCAAATCTTAAAGGTAAATATTCAGAAACTATCCGGGCAACGCCGGATACTACAGCTAGTATTCTATATTTTTCATAGTTTCTTAAATATTTTGCACACCTGATTCTTTCTTTCTTAATCTATTTACCCTCGAGGTTAGGTTTCTCCCTTGGACTCAGCGAGGGATCCCACCTCTACCGCTTAAAGGGAAGTGTCCTGGAGCTTCAGACTTTTTGGTTCGGGGATACAACTGGGGAGAATGACCAGTACCTCGCCCAGGCGGCCTCACCTGCTATGCTGAACAGGAGCCTTATGGGGGCATAGGAAGATTGGATAGGACAGGCAAGGAAGAGGGAAGGAAGCGGCCGTGGCCTTAAGTGAGGTACCATCCCGGCATTTGCCTGGAGGAGAAGTGGGAAACCACGGAAAACCACGGAAAACCACTTCCAGGATGGCTGAGGTAGAAATCGAACCCACCTCTACTCAGTTGACCTCCCGAGGCTGAGTGGACCCCGTTCCAGCCCTCGTACCACTTTTCAAATTTCGTGGCAGAGCCGGGAATCGAACCCGGACCTCCGGGGGTGGCAGCAAATCGCGCTAACCACTACACCACAGAGGCGGACTCATGTAATTCTTGACAAAATTTATTCGAAAACATTACAATATAGCATTTAATCAATCTGTCCCTCCATTCAGTGATGCCACACTCCCAACCACGTCCTCTCTTCGCGGACGTGTCCTGAGCCAAGCTTCAGAGCAGCTCCCATGGATACTACTGGTAGGCTATAGAACATCTGATCACTAGAGACACCTGTTTTTCGCAAAGCGCGAAATCGTGAAAATTCTGCTAAATTTTACAAATTCGGCTCAAAACACGAAACTATTTATATTTAAACAAAATCGCGAAATGATTGACGAAATTATGTGGAATCATTCTTTGATCCAAGAAGCATTATGAAAGGTGTTTTATATCATGTCCGCCTCTGTGGTGTAGTGGTTAGCGTGATTAGCTGCCACCCCCGGAGGTCCGGGTTCGCTTCCCGGCTCTGCCACAAAATTTGAAAAGTGGTACGAGGGCTGGAACGGGGTCCACTCAGCCTCGGGAGGTCAACTGAGTAGAGGTGGGTTCGATTCCCACTTCAGCCAACCTGGAAGTAGTTTTCCGTGGTTTCCCACTTCTCCTACAGGCAAATACCGGGATGGTACCTAACTTAAGGCCACGGCCGCTTCCTTCCCTCTTCCTTGTCTATCCCTTCCAATCTTCCCATCCCTCCACAAGGCCCCTGTTCGGCATAGCAGGTGAGGCCGCCTGGGCGAGGTACTGGTCATTCTCCCCAGTTGAATCCCTGACCCAAAGTCTGAATCTCCAGGACACTGCCCTTGAGGCGGTAGAGGTGGGATCCCTCGCTGAGTCCGAGGGAAAAACCGACCTTGGAGGGTAAACAGATTACGAACGAACGATTTAGATCATGATGGAATATCTCATCTGGTAAAGCAAATTCCCATACTACGAGAACTTTCAACAGTGGTTAGGGATCTAGTTAGTAGTTCATATAGAGAAGGTAAGGATATTCATGTGATTGTTCTTCTTTTTCTGAAATCAGATTATGGACATTTTGTGGAAGCTGCTGTGAAGGATTTATGGATCCCAGTCAGTAATGTTGATAGTGAGAGGTCATCTTCAACGTATTTTAATATAATGTCTGACAAGAGATCAGCTCTGACACCCACTAATCCATATGCGTCGGCCTCCGGACCCCAAGACAGCGAGTTCAAACCCGACAGAGGTAGTGACATTTTTGAAGGGCAGAAAAAGTCCATGTGTCGTACGGTTTCGGCATGTAAAAGATCTCTGGTGACACAGTTGGTGTTCACTCGAAAAAATAATTAAAACTCAGCCACAGACGCCCAAGAAAGCTTCGGTTTGCTTTGCCATCCAATAGGCCTAAAGTATAACGGAACGTCGAAAGTGACGAGCAGACAGCCAGATGGCGTCCAATTAAAACGGCTGCTCACGGTAACGGAGACCATATGACATTATTATTATTATTATTATTATTATTATTATTATTATTATTATTATTATTATTATTATTATTATTATTATTTTAAATAATCGACATTCAGTTGAAATATTTAGGTACCCTTTGCTCGGAATCCTTTTAAATATTTATTACTAATATACGAACTCAATCTATAAGATTAGACTATTAAGTAATATATTATTCCCACAGATAAGCAGCAAACGATATCTTGGTGTGATGTATTTATAACACTATTTAAGTACTTATCTGAAGAAATGTCTTGTTATCCGTATTAAATACCAACATTAAACAAAAAGCAAACTGCAACAACTTGCCATTTGCAGTACCTATATTAATTTTCAGTTAAGTAAGGCAACCCTTTTTCCCTGTGTCTAAGAGCTTTCAGTTCTGGGAAGGATGGGTATTTCATTTATAATAATACAATTTTTATTTTTATTCCATTCGACACTCCATGTCTTATGATGAAATGAAATGGCGTATGGCTTTTAATGCCGGGAATGTCCGAGGACAAATTCGGCTCGCCAGGCGCAGGTCTTTTAGGTTTGACGCCCGTAGGTGACCTACGCGTCATGATGAGGATGAAATGATAATGAAGACGACACATATATCCAGCCCCCGTGCCAGCGGAATTAATCAATGATGGTTAAAATTCCCGACCCTGCCGGGAATCGAACCCGGGACCCCTGTGACCAAAGGCCAGCGCGCTAACCATTTAGCCATGGAGCCGGACATGTCGTATGATATCGGTACGTAAAAAATATCTGGTGACACATTTGGTGTTTACCCGACGAAATTAATTAAAAACTCGGCCTTAGACGCCCAAGAAAGATTCGGCTTACTCTGCCATCTAGTAGCCTACAGTAAAACGGTAAGTCGAAATAGACGAGCAACCACCAGATTACGTCAAATTAAAATGCTTGCATACGGTATCTGAGGTCATTATTTAGGGGTGGGACAAATGGTTACTTTCCATTATCATGTTCCTCTGTACCCGTCACACTGTAGTATTAGATTCAGGCGTGCCGACTTCGGGTAATAATTTCGGGGTGGGGGCATGATTAAGATGAACATAGGCATGTGAAATGAGGAACAACTTTTAATGCAAACATTCCTATATAATAACAATATTCACAAACAAAAAGAGAAAACAGAACAATAATAGACCTTGTTTCTCAAATACAGTTTTGAACGAGTCATATGTACGGAGTGTTCTTTACTATTGACAAGAAAACAGAAAAATATAACTTGATTCCTAAATAAATAATTTTGGAGGAATGTTTTATGTACGAAGCTATAAAAAATAATCACAAGTAAAAAAAATAGAACGTTTCATAAATACATTTTCTTAACAAATGTCCTGTTACTGTTATATTATGCATTTCATGATATGAAATGTGAAAAGCTCTACCACCAGATGTACCGCCTAAACAGTCTCCATTGGGAAATGTAATTATCTTTTTGCTATTTGATTTACGTCGCACCGACACAGTCTTATGGCGACGATGGGACAGGAAAGGGTTAGGAGTGAGAAGGAAGCGGCCGTGGCCTTAATTAAAGGTACAGCCCCAGCATTTGCCTGGTGTGAAAATGGGAAACCACGGAAAACCATTTTCTGGGCTGCCGACAGTGTGGTTCGAACCTACTATCTCCCGAATACTGGATACTGGAAGCACTTAAGCGACTGCAGCTATCGAGCTCGGTATGTAACTCTCTGACGGAATGCCTGCTTTCTTATCTCATTTCTTGATATAAAACCATCTACCTCCTTCCCCAGATTTAACGTCTTAGCAGCCTCCGAAGACTAACAAACCACATTTTACGGAGACTTGACATCTAGGAGAATTTTTTGAGGTGAGGGAGGTGGCAAAATGGCATTCTTCTCCCCCTAAGATTATTTGGGGGAAGGGCATAAAATGCCTCCCCACCCCCCAAAGTCGGCGCCACTGATTAGATTGGAGTATTAGTCTATAAAAGAAACATAATACAAGTTGTAGATGAATTTTTGGGAGGAACAGTCACTGTACCTGCTGCCTCATGCAGGCGCTAGCCTCACCTTATTAAGTACATAAATAGCAGTACTCTATCATTCCATCTCGCTTTCCTTTCTCCCACTGTCCCTTTCACCAGCTCGCCACTCACATTCTGAACTATCCTTAGGAAGTGTTTGCAATGATCCATTTACTGTTCACTCCGAGATCTAATACTTCAAAATCTTCATTATAAAAAGCGCCGTGACCACTGGGTAAGGTGAGGGTGTATTCTGCCCAAAGGCACGTCCGAACCTCCGAAGAGATGTGCCTGAGCCGGAGTTTACGTACGGTAATATGGCTAGTTCCTTTCCGTTCCTCCATTCCCTTACCCCCTACCAACAGCGCGTGGCAATCCATCCAAACTTTGGCCACGCCCAATGTTGCTTAACTTCGGAGATCTCACGGGATCCGGTGTTTCAACACGGCCACGGCCGTTGGTTAAAACATGGGCCCGTCCGGGCCAAGGATCTGTCCAAGGATCTGTAGTTAAGACAGACATTAGGACCCGACATTATTGATGAATGAGTGTCACACTGTTCATACCCTGCCAGAATCAAGGATGAGGAAATAGTTCCTCCATCAGGCAGAACGTAAGCAGAGATTAATCCAGTACTTTATTTTACTACTGTATTTATGTTTTACGTGCCGGCGCCGTGGTGTAGGGGTAGCATGCCTACCTCTTGCCCGCAGGCCCTAGGTTCGATTCCCGGTCAAGTCAGGGATTTTTCTCTCGACCTGAGGGCTGGTTCGAGGTCCACTCAACCTACGTGATTAGAATTGGGGTGCTATCTGACGGTGAGATGGTGGCCCCGGTCTCGAAAGCCCAGAATAACGGCCGAGAGGATGCGTTGTGCTGACCACACGACCCCTCGTAATCTGCAGGTCTTCGGGCTGAGCAGCGGTCGCTGGGCACACCAAAGCCCTTTCAAGGGCGTTAAGTACCGTGGGGGATTTATGTTTTACGTCACACCGACACAGACTGATCTTACGGTGGCGATGGGATAGGTTAGAACAGGAATAAGAAGGAAGCGACCGTGGTTTTAACTGATGAACAGCTCCAGCATTTGCTTGGTGTGAACATGGGAAACCACTGAAAAGCACCTTGAGGGCTGCCGACAGTGGGGTTCGAACCCACCACCTCTCGAATACAAGCAAACAGCTACGTGAACGAAACCACGTGGACAACTCCCTCGGAAAATCCGGTAGAGAAGGCTTCAGAATCTTCGTCTTGTGTCATACGAAAATATCTAAGAATATTATCTTCGATATTTAAAGTCAATGTGGAACCGGAATGAAGTTCATTACTTGTAATCATACTAAAATGTTGGAGATGTGCGGTAAACGACTGTGTAAATGGCATGTCCTGCGACTTTTTTCTGTATATCACTCCTCTTCTTTTCATCTTCCTCTACCACCTTTCCCATACGAGGTGGGGTCGCGTGTGCGAACTGTGTCGCACATATTGTTTGGGTCCTGTTTTACGGCCGGATACCCTTTCTGACGCCAACTAACTCTATCTGGAGGTATATAAACACTATTGCATGTTTCTGTGGTGATTGGCAGTGTGGTGGGTTGTCTGAATATGAAGAGGAGGACGTTGATACAAACACAAACAATCAGTCCCCGAGCCAGAAGAATTAATCACACGGGAATAAATTCCCTGACTCGGCCGGGAATCAAACTCACGGCCCTTTGAACCAAAGGCCTCATCGCTGACAATTCAGCCAACTCCTTTTCTTTTGTACTAGTAGATATGTAGATATATATATATATATATATATAGATAGATAGATAGATAGATAGATAGATAGATAGATAGATAGATAGATAGATAGATAGATAGATAGATAGATAGATAGATTTATTAACCACCAACAGGTTATTCCCAATTACAAATTATGATAGCAACTGTTGCTGCACTACCCCACAGGCTGCAGTCGATGACGAAGTTTCAGGAGTGACAGATACACGTGATGACACTTGGGATAGCTTTTCAGAACCTGATATTTGAGTACCATGTACAGAATTACATGAAGCGGATTATTATTATTATTATTATTATTATTATTATTATTATTATTATTATTATTATTATTATTATTATTATTATTATTGGGTTTCTTCCTTCAATGCATTTCTTCAAATCAGAAACCGTTTAATTGTAATTGAGGTCTTGTTGCCACAAATGATACCGGATCTTTTGCTCATTGTCCACAACACAGCGTAAAACACGAGATGCCAAGTGGGTAGACCACGCGGAACTGTTTCGAGGAACTTCGCTTCTGTATGTATTACCGCTAGTAAGCCTAATAAGCTCTTCTAATAACTAAGGAATATCTGTAACTGGCCAACTGTTGCAAAATTATCGCTCGCGCGTGCGCAGGAGTGCGCGCTTAAAGCGGGCTGCTGTGCTTTCTAATAACCATTAGCCAATTAGAAACTCCGTAACCTTCCCTTGGTTTCGCTGGGACAATTGCTTTTGTATTAGAGTCTCCGGTGGAAGTTAATGTTAGCGTCTGTTTGATCACTCTAATTTATTTCAGGATGACCCAATGAGTGCACACATACATATAATTCTACTCAACTATGAATAACCACATTTACTCATTGCTGTCTGTTTACAAGTCTCTCTCTAACCGGACGAGTTGACCGTGCGGTTAGGGGCGCGCAGCTGTGTGCTTGCATCCGGGAGATAGTGGGTTTGAACCCCACTGTCGACAGCCTTGAAGATGGTTTTCCGTAGTTTCCCCATTTTCACACGAGGCAAATGCTGGGGCTTTACCTTAATTAAAGCCACGGACGCTTCCTTCCCACTCCCAGGCCTTTCGTATCCCACCGTCGCCATAAGAGCTATCTGTGTCGGTGTAATGTAAAGCAAATTGTAAATAAAAAAAATTAAAAGTTTCTGTTCTCTTCACATAGCAGGTAGTCCGACTCGTTCGTATTATCTGGGAAACCGTAATTCTGACTGACAGGCCATTCACTTGCGCTCACGAGTCAGTCATCCCGTATAGCAGCTGCGTCCAGACCGCTGGGTTTAAACATAGACTACTGGCCACACAACACACGATGACTGTTCCATGGTTTGGCTCCAGAGACAGTCCTGTAATTCACACAGTCAAGCACTGTGAACAACTAAACAGCAACAGTTCACGGTCTTAAGCAGCAGGACATTACTCCTCACAACAACATGCATTAAAAAGGTTCCAGTTACACTCACGATAGCTGCTTCAATCGCTGACTCTACGGCGGTCCTCAGTCCACAGAAGCACGCACTCGCGCACGCACACGCACACACACACACACACACACGCACACACACACACACACACACACACACACACACACACACACACACACACACACACACACACACACACACACACAGAGTCTTCTGTTCCATACCTGACGATATCCTGACTCCAATGGGATACTGACCGCAGCCAACAGCCGTCCCAGTCCAGCTACTCACTCGGCACACTGCCGCAACAACAACAACAACAACAACAACAACTCCTCATTAAGACTGCGGTGAGACACTAGCGACAACCAAGATCTCTGTCGCCCTCAGCCCAGCCACCGAACCCTAACACACCGAGTTCAACTCCGACTCCAATGCTGACTCCACCCTCTGAGTCCCACACCTGACTGTTCGCGGCTAGCCTCCTTCTTATAGCTCGGGAGATGTGTACCGGAATATTCGCGATGTGGCTAGCGGCGGAAAATTCTCACTGCACCTCGCAGAATCTCACGGGGAAACTATCTGACGAGAACAATACACGGAAATGCCGGCACAACCCTCCAGGCCAGCTGAGAGTATCCAAAGGAGCTACCACAGAACTGGCACGAAGCAATATTTCTGGAACAGCTTACTGTGATGGAATAGGATACGTTACCAGGTTACGAAACGAGTTAAGTGGAGTTTATGAAAACAAAAGAATACGTGTTTCTTTATTTTTAAAGGAGATTCCAATCACTAATGTTCACGTCAGTAATATCTTCAGTTTTGGAGATACCAGTATCCTAATAAAAATAATGCAACCTCCTTTTTCAGTAGTTTTACCCCCTTAATTTTTTTCCGAAAGCAAAAAGTACGTGTTACTTTTTCAAAAGAGATGAAATATACCAATTTTCACGTCTGTAATATTTTAAGTTTTTGAGACATACCGGTACTGTAGATATGCTCATTTTAAAAATCACCCCCTTTAACACTTCCCCTTAAGTTGATTTCCGCTAAACTAATCATGTGCGTTCCTTAACTTTTACAGGAGATTCCAAATACCAATTTTCACGTCTGTAACATGTTAATTTTTTTAGATATATTGCAGATATACTCATTTTTAAAATCCTACGTAGATTTTCCAAAAAAAAGCGCATTTCTTTACTTTTAAAGGAGATTCCAAATACCAATTTTCATGAATGTAACTCTTCAGTTTTTGAGATTTAATTACCTTCATAAAAGGTATTCAACATATTTTTCACCTTTTTCACACCCCCCTTAAGAGGATTTTCCGAAAACAAAAAAATATGTGTTTCCTTATTTTCAAAGGAGATTCCAAATACCAATTTTCACGTCTTTAAACTGTTAAGTTTTTGAGATATACTGTAGATACACCCATTTTAAAAATTCATCCCCTTTTCACCCACTTAGCGACGGAATATCTAAAAATCCTCCCTTAATGAGCACCTACATTGTAATATAAATGTAACCTCAAAATTTCATTTCTTTACGTCCAGTAGTTTTGGCTCGGCGATGATGAATCTGTCAGTCAGTCAGTCAGTCAGTCAGTCAGTCAGTCAGTCAGTCAGTCAGTCAGTCAGTCAGTCAGTCAGTCAGTCAGGACAGGTTATTTCATATATATAGATATCCCGTATTTCGGAGTGTGACCTGACATGTATTTTATTACATATCATCTTCCCATTACGTCTGAACTGTCACTAGTGAATCTTGTATTAATTCGTTTTCAGCTCTCGAGATCAAGGGGACCTCCAGGATTATCGATGTTGAAGTACTGTTTACAAATTGCTCGTGTGTAGAATTATTTAATTATTTAATCCGGTTTTGTTGTCGAAGCTGTTGTTCCTGGGGTGAGGTATCTGTTTATATTCAGCTTCCAAGGTATGAACAGAAGGTTCTGTTGATGTGAGTTTGTCCTGGTGTCTGAGTATCTGATTAGGCTTGCGGGGACCGACAACTCAACGGAGAAAATCTGCGTTGCCGATATACTGTTTCTGTTGCTTATCTATTGTGTCCTGGGCTGTGGGATATCGGATGAGATGTACGGCTACGGATTACAAGCACACGGCGCGGGCATGGGTTACTCAAGTGGTCAGTTGCATTACGGATTGCACACATTTTATCTCGCCCATCATAAACTATCTGACCACGGTATCCTTTTATCATAACAAAGGACGGGATTTGTTGTTTTAGTTCGATATAAATTTACCTTATTCCATTAGGGACGGGGAATTCGTACACCTGTGACTACTATTCATCCGTAACACTTTTAACCAAGCCATATTCAGAAAAGTAGTTTAGTATCTTGTCATTCCGTATTTCTGGTGGAATATTAAACAATATTTCTCTAGTCACTTCGATTCTAGCTGCTGTTATTTCAACTGAGAGCCTTTCACCAGAAAACAAGGTAACATTGTTTTGCTCTCCAAAATTGTCCAAAACTCTATCCAAAATATTTCGAGATATTGCCTTTACAAAAACGAAGTTGGTGGTCGAATCAAGCTTCAGCGCTTCCAATTGGCCCATATTGATCTTCAATGTTCCCGCCACCCATACGTGTATTTCGGCTGCAGTGGGACGATTGAAATTTCGATTAAAAGGGTATTTAAGAGTATTTTTTCTTGATTTGTGCATTTTTGTTTTGTACGTTTTTACTTATTCTTTGGAACATCACTCACACACTTTCAAATGAATAAAACACTCGAGTGTGGTGGTGGTGGTGATTGCCCTTTGAAGAGGAAGTACAACTAGGCAACATCCTCTATATAACACTAATCAGAGTGAAAAATGGAAGGGATCCGACACTTGGAATAATGAAGGCATCGGCTAAAGGAAGACAAGGCCCATGAAGGGCGTGAAAATGTATCTTCACTTATACGTGTGTCTGTACTTCACGAAGCAGTATCAACACGACCTTCTCCGACCATTGTTCAGACGGAACTGGCCACTGATTCATCCAGACAGTTGGGCACCTGCATCTTACCGGAGGCCCCGGGTTCGATTCCCGGCTGGTTCAGGTCCACTCAGCCTACGTGATTACAAATGAGGAGCTATCTGACGGTGAGATAGCGGCCCCAGTCTAGAAAACCAGGAATAACGGCCGAGAGGATCTGTCGTGCTGACCACACGACACTCGTAATCTGTAGGCCTTCGGGCTGAGCAGCGGTCGCTTGGTAGGCCATGGTCCTTCGGAGCTGTTGCGCCATGGGGTTTGGGTGGGGGCATATTCTGTTTGCCGATATGTAGACCTAGAAAACTGACAAGGAAGTGCACCTGAAGGTGAAATAGGACGAATGATTAAGTTTAATAGTGCATATTTGCATATATTTTATATTAGAGCATAATTACAAATTTCGGATTTACTGTGTATGTTTTCGACTTTTATTATGCATATTTTAACACGTTTTACAAGCAATCTTCGTAAAGTAATTAATACCAAGAACTCTTGCGGAATGAGTGGCCTTGATCTGAATGAACGTTACAGGTGTAGTAAGATTTCAAAGAAAAAATAATCAAGACAAGAACACAGCGTGTCCCGAATTCAAGTGTTGTCCTGTCACATCCGTGGGTGTAGAGAGATCATTCTCCGGACTGAAGCTAATTTTAACAGAAAAACGCCACAGACTTATACAAGAAAACTTGGAGAAGATTGTTCTAGTGTACTACTAAGCAAATAATAATAATAATTTCGTGTGGCTATTTCTAGCCGAGTGCAGCCCTTGTAAGGCAGACCCTCCGAAGAGGGTGGGCGGCATCTGCCATGTGTAGGGAACTGCGTGTTATTGTGGTGGAGGATAGTGTTAGGTGTGGTGTGTGAGTTGCAGGGATGTTGGGGACAGCACAAACACCCAGCCCCCCGGCCACTGGAATCAACTAATGAAGGTTAAAAACCCCGACCCGGGCGGGAATCGAACCCGGGACCCTCTGAACCGAAGGCCAGTACGCTGACCATTCAGCCAACGAGTCGGACACTAAGCAAATTACGGACAGGAAAGTAGGGTGTGCGGTGCAAAATGAAAGAGGAATGTATATTTAAGTGTATTTCTACACGTTTGTGTTTTCTTACAGCCTTTCTAATTATGATCTATCATGCGTATTGCTTAACACACAGTGTCTTATCTAGGCGACGTGTGCATATGTTGTTTTTTTTTTTTGCTTTACGTCGCACCTCTTATGGCGACGATAGGATAGGAAATGCCTAGGAAGTGGAAGGAAGCGGCCGTGACCTTAATTAAGGTACAGCCCCGGCATTTGCCTGGTGTGAAAATGTGAAACCACGTAAAACCATCTTCAGGGCTGCCGACAGTGGGGCTCGAACCCACTCTCTCCTGGATACTGGCCGCAGCTATCGAGCTCGGTCATATGTTTTAACAGTGAATACCGAGAGACTGATACGTCTCACAAATTATGCACTAGTGGAGCAGCTGCAGCTGTCAGTAGAGTTGGAGATCTTTTGTTTCATTCAGTTGTTTAATCATGTTCATGATTTTATGTACTGGTGTGGGTGAATCGCGTGAGCCTAGTAAAGGAATATTACGTTTGCATTTCATACAGGTGTTTAATGGCATGAAAATAAGGGCATACTTAAGTGGATATCACCGCTTTTTGCAACATAGTTGCAAGCTTATATTGGTGTCTAGTGATGAGAAACAAAACATACCGTAGGAGAAGAAATGCTCGATGATCGAAACAGTGATACCGATACCGGTCCCTCCTCTTTGTCGTCAGATACTTCCAACAGTATTGTATGAAGTGAAGCATAAATGCACCAGCCTCATGGTGATCAGTCTCTTATAAACAGAAGTCCTTAGTTCCAAGTAATATTGCACTGAAAGCTGGAAAGGGGTTTGTTTCGTCTTGTGAGGTCTAATGACTAGTTGTATGTTATGGAGACGCAGCACATCCAGTCAAGGAAGCTAAGTATACGGCTGAGTATATGGTTACGCTGACCACTCCAGCGTATGCAGGACATCTTGGTAGGACAAGGTCCTAAACGGGCTGAGTAGTTATTTTTCACGGGTTCTAACGCCGCCTCCGCCTCCGGCTGTCAAGAGAGACCTCCTCCTCATTGAGTGTGCTGGCCAAGACTGCATGCTTAACCTCACAAACGCCATCTTGAAGGGGCTTAACCTTACTTTTTATGCGTAAGAGAGCAGGCCTAACCTCATGGAGGGGTCTCACCTCAGTTTTACTCCCAGATGCCCTTCCTGACGCATAAGAGAGCGAGCTTAACCTCACAGACGCTATCTTGGAGGGGGCTTAACATTACTTTTTACGCGCAAGACAGCAATTCTAACCTCATAACCGCTATCTTGGAGGGGCATAACATCAATTTTACGACCAGATGCTCTTCCCGACGCCATCTTGAGTAGTAGGGCAATGGGTATTCTCGAGACGTTATTTTGAGTAGCAAGGCAATGGAGATTAGCATAAGAGAGCACACCTAATCACATGGAGGAGCCTAACCTCGGTTTTACGGCTGGATGCTCTTCCCGACGCCAATTGAACAAGTTGGCGGCTATACACAGCTCCATACATGGGCTCTTATGGAGAAAGATGATAGCCATGGACGCTTGCGCAAGATGGCTGCTGCTCTTATGAGACGGTCAAAGGCGCTTGCGCAAGATGGCGGCTATCTAATTCTACAAGATGGTGGCTATACATAGGCTCTTATAAGACGGCTTAAGGGCGCTTGCGCAAAGTGGCGGCTATACATAGGCTCTTATGAGACGGCCAAGGGCGCTTGCGCAAGATGCCGGCTGTGGGTGATTGCACAAGATGGCGGCTATACATGTGCTCTTACGGAGAAAGATGCCGACCATGGGCGATTGCACAAGGTGGCAACTATACATGGGCTCTTATGGAAAAAGATGACGGCTAAGGGCGCTTGCGCAAGTTGGCGGCTATACACAAGCTTATATGGAGAATGCTAGCTTAGAGGCTACTGCGCAAGATGGCGGCTGCTCTTATGAGACGGCTTAAGGGCGCGTGCGCAAGATGGCGGCTATACATAAGCTCTTATGAGACGGCCATAGGTGATTGCACAAGATGGCGACTATACATGGGCTCTTATGGAGAAAGATGATGGCCATGGACGCTTGTGCAAGATGGCGGCTATACACAGGCTTATATGGAGAAAGCTAGCTTAGAGGCTACTGTGCAAGATGGCGGCTATACACAAGCTCTTATGAGGCTAACTCCCAGAACGTGGGTCAGAGGTCACTGTGCAAGATGGCGGCTGCTCTTAGGAGACTGCTTAAGGGCCCTTGCGCAAGATGGCGGCTATACACAGGCCCTTATGAAGAAAGCTAGCCCAGGAGGCTACAGCACAAGATGGCAGCTATACATAGGCTCTTATGGCCTCTTACACCTCCGAAGGGACACAGCCACCTTCCACCTCCTCGTCCATATAGCATAAGGGCAAAAGGACACCTCTTCCTAGCAAAAGGGCAAATGGGCCAAAAGAACACCTCCTCCTCATCTGTAGGGCAAAAGGGCTCCTTGGCAAAAGGGTACCTCCTCCTAGCAAAAGGGCAAAGTGGCACCCCTCCTAGCAAAAGGGCAAACGGCCAAAAAGAACACATCCTCCTCATCTGTAGGGCAAAAGGCAAAAGGGCTACTCTTCCTGGCAAAAGGGCTCCTTGGCAAAAGGGCACCTCCTCCTAGAAAACGGGCAAAAGGGCTCCTCCTCCTAGCAAAAGGGCAAAAAGAACACTTCCTCCTCATCTGTAGGGGGGCTACTCTTCCTGGCAAAAGGGCACCTACTCCTAGCAAAAGGGCAAAAGGGCACCTCCTCTTACCAAAAGGGCAAATGGGCAAAAAGAACACTTTTTCCTTATCTGTAGGGCAAAAGGGCTACTCTTCCTGGTAAAAGGGCAAAAGGGCTCCTCCTTATCTGTATGGCAAAAGAGCTCTTCCTCCTGGCAAAAGGGCTAAAGGGCTCCTCTTCCTCGCAAAAGAGCTCCTCCTCCCGGCAAAAGGACAAAAGGACTCCTCCTTACAGTTACTGAGGTTAGCTCCATCCCTCCTCTTACAGACAGATGCTTTCCTGAATTAAACGTTACATTACAAACAAATATACTTACTTTATGTAGTGTTGTCCTCGTCGCATAAGCTTTTCGATTGAGAAGAAAGTGGTAGGAGGAGGAGGCGGTAAGGAGAAGGTAATACTTTTTTCAGAATGCAAAAATATTGTACGATAAGTAAATGCTGTATCCGACAAAACAAAACAGGTTCAATTTAGTTACAGAATGCAATTGTAAAAATATAGAATTGACATGCTGTATGTCTTTATCGGACAAGACAAAACATGTTGACTATTAAACAGAAAACTTTTATCGCTACTGCGCTATATGTTTCTACTCGTCAAGACAAGTTACAATTAGCACACACTAGAATTGATTGTAGAACGAGACAAGACATGTTGGCTATCAGTGTTCAGAACAGAAAAACTTATAAAGCAAAACATTATAAGATGAATCTCTCTGTTGATATAATCACACTCTTATGCAATCAACGCGCACATATAGAATTGCAAATGTTGTATATCTCCATATGACATACTTCTTCTTAATCACTGCAGATAAAATGATTACTACATAGCAGAGGATACTTTTGTCCTAAGGAGATGGATTTTGTGGGATTCGAACCCATGCAACAGAAAAAAATCTGTTTAGTTACCGTAACAGAATAAAAATCATACTACTGTGCAGATAAAATGATTTTACTGCTTAGCAGGGGTTACCTTTGTCCTATATCACATTGCGTTAAGGAGAAAAAATATGAATTCAAACCCTGTTTTAACACAATAAAAAATAATATGATTGAAACTTTGTTTACAAGGGAGAGGAATAGAAGTGTACTTCCTCTTAAATCAATAATCACTACTATTGAAAACCTACAACCTGTTTTCCAGTCATTGACCGGGTCAGGGATGTAATGAATGAAACATATATAGGCTTTTATTACAATGAGGTCGCCACTCCCAAGGAATCACTACTATTATTCAGATAAAATGAGCTGTTCGAAAGGATCTTCCTCCTAACCGCGCCTTCCTCTAATAATGTAGTGAATATATGTGAAGTCATTCAGGGTCGGACACTCCCCTTTTCTCTCGGACTCCGCTTGACAGATAGGTACAGCGTTGCCAAGCGTACCTTCTGGCTTTAACTGTAGATGGCTCTGCGTCAAAACCTTTAGTGCTGCCTCCTCAATGCTGTTGGTACTGCTGCACTCGCTGGACTGCTTGCTTTGTCCCATGCTGATTCAATAATTACTTACTTATTGAGTACACGGAATTGTACTTAAAAACTTAGTCAACACTATTAAATAATGCACTTAAAGGTAACTGTCTGTTACTATTTTACCAGTCACTTCTTTCTATTACACCTGCAGATTCACTAAAACCGAGGAGCTAACGTTAAACGAGACTGTCACTCAGCGCCATCTCG
Source organism: Anabrus simplex (assembly GCF_040414725.1). Taxonomy (NCBI): domain Eukaryota; kingdom Metazoa; phylum Arthropoda; class Insecta; order Orthoptera; family Tettigoniidae; genus Anabrus; species Anabrus simplex. The sequence goes on along the minus strand of NC_090265.1, from coordinate 438,901,061 downwards.
CCAGTTGAAACAATCCAACGAACTAGACTTGTCCATCACACCGGTTTGCGTAGGAAGTTCCTACACTTCTCCACGTATCTGTGCTCCAGATTGAAATGAAGACTCGATTGTGTCGATGGTTCTCGATTGGTCTGACGAGAGACAACTTGAGAAAATCCAGCTTGATGCAACGACTAAGTACGTAAATGTAGATTGTACCTGTCAAAGGTCTGGGTGATAATCATTGTTATTTTCAGGAACAGCCCATCAGGATATGGGAAGACAAAGGGTTAGTTATTACCTCTTCAAGAATAAGGTATCGAGTAAAGAAAGTGAAATAGTATGAAAGGTGAAATTCGAAGAAATCCGTCGGTGATCATTGTTTTAAGGGGAAGTACGACTATGTAACCATCCTCTATTAACTATAACTGAGAAGTGTCTGTTCAAAAGGCGCTTTCTCCATCCTAAGAATCCGAGCTCGATAGCTGCAGTCGCTTAAGTGCGGTCAGTATCCAGTAATCGGGAGATAGTGGGTTCGAGCCCCACTGTCGACAGCCCTGAAGATGGTTTTCCGTGGTTTCCCATTTTCACACCAGGCAAATGCCGGGGCTGTACCTTAATTAAGGCCACAGCCGCTTCCTTCCACTTCCTAGGCCTTTCCTATCCCACCGTCGCCATAAGGCCTATCTGTGTCGGTGCGACGTAAAGCAAATAGAAAAAAAGCCATCCTAAGAAAGTTGTGGAGAAACGCAAGGAAATATATAATACAAGGCATATGGAACGTACCCATGATCGGGTATGGTTCTACTTTTAAAGAATATTTTTCTGGTCTGGATTGCTCATCGCATTCGATAGTATGAACTACTGCAATGTATGTAGACGAAATACTAAAAAATAAGAAAATCTAAGTGGAAATAGCACCTTTTGAACAGACACTCACAGAAGGAAAATAAAGAGTTCCTAACCTTCGAAGAATGGAGGTATCAACAAAAGAAACGAAGGGCCCCGAAAAGGGTGAAAATGAAAGACAATCTAAGCTTCACTGTGAGTTACATACATTAGCCTACTCCGTGGGTGTGTGCAATGCAATTACAGCCGTTTAACGACTGTTAAAAAGTATCTCAGTCAATAGACAGCCGCCCAAGAGCACGTTAATTGTATTGCACCCGCTCAACCTTGCTTGTTCGGAAATACAGATGCACTCCACAGCTGGCTGGTCCATGCTCCAATAGCGAGACCTAGAGACCTCGCAATAACATTTTGATTTATAGAAACACTGATAAGAACACGTGTTAAATTACATAGCTTACTATCGCATAATATTCCAGTGTCAATTGTTTTATCTATACAGTGAGCTTCTCTCATCGGTTGGCCGGCAGGCGCGCCCAGCTTATCTGCCTCCAGTTGACTCATCACTCCCCGCTCCGCACTTCGCTCACTTTATCCGTGCATGACACGAGAACAATTAAAATTAAGAAAATAATTAATAAAATTAGTAGGCCTAACTATGAATTAAGAAAATAAGCTCGTACTTTATGACAGGAGATGTTAGAAATGTTCTCCTCCTGCATCCACAAATTTCTATATATTTCCATATATAAAAATAGACGCGCGTGTTAGTATATTTCACCTTATAGCCACAACTATATATCGCAGACCACTGGTGTTTGTGTGTGGTAGTAGCCGAGTCTCCCATCGTGCACTGTTGTGGTTCTGTGTCGGTATACGTGGTAGTGTGGGAAATATGAGGGTTGAAATTATCGACTATATAAAAATAGACGTGTATGTTCGTATATTACACCTTGTAGCCACAAATACCCACCACAGACCACTCGTGCTTTTGTGAGGTAGTAGCATCGAGTCTCCCATCATACACTGTACCGGTAGTGGTTGTGTGTCGGTAGCTGTGGTGTTGTGGAGGATGTGGGGGTTGAAAGTCGCTGACTGCAATATAAAATAGATGTGTATGTTTGTATATGTCACCTTGCAGCCACAAATAGTAGTTGCCTCGAGTCTTCAATCCTACACTATGGTGGTTGCGTGTCCGCAGCTGTGGTGGTGTGGTAGATATGGGGGTTAAAATTGGCCGACTACATATAAAAATAGATGTGTGTGTCCGAATATTTCACTTTGGAGCCGCAAATACCCACCACAGACCACTCGTGCTTGTGCGTGGTAGTAGCATCGAGTCTCCCATCATGCACTATGATGATTGCGTGTCGGTAGCTGTGGTGGCGTGGGAGATGTGGGGGTTGGTAGTGGCCAACTATATAAAAAATTAGACGTCTGTGTCCGTATACTTCACCTTGCAGCCAAAACTATCCATCGCAGAAACACTGGTGTTTGTGTGTGGTAGTAGCCTCGAGTCTCCCATCTTGCACTATGGCGATTGTGTGTCGGTAATTGTGTTGGCGTAGGAGATGTGGGGGTTGAAAGTGCCCGACTATATATAAAAATAGACGCGTATGTCCGTATATTTCTCTTTGGAACCACAAATACCCACCGCAGACCGCTCATGTTTGTGTGTGGTAGTAGCCTCGATTCTCCCATCGTACGCTATAGTGGTTGCGTGTCTGTAGCTGTGTTGGTGTGGGAGATGTGGGGCTTGAAATTGGCTGATTTCGTCATTAAATGTATGGAAATGAGTGAGAATGTACTGAAAGGATTGGAGTGAGATGTACTCTAGAAGGCTGTGATGTGTACTCCTGGTTTTATATACCATCTTTGATTTATCTCGCAGGAGTATGGTGATCTCGTAACCATAACAGTTTGCTGCTTGAGTACATCTGTATTTTCTGTAATTCTTGAATATATAACAGCTACTTACTGAAACAGATCCTTAACAATGTCATTGAGGCAGTAATCCTAACAGGCAAAGAAAAAGGAAAATCGGTTTCATAACAAGAATTCCACTGATCTCAAATGATTTATAATTTTGTTTCAAACGATTACAATTTCCAGTGAGATTATCTTTAGCAGGGCCTCTCAGAGTGCATGCACCAGTGCATTGCACTGTGCACAGTGCAAAAGACGACTTCGCTTGGTTGACCAGAGTGCAGACCCCCACTCCTCGATTTGGAGCAATAGCGCTGTCTCTCTCTTTCCCCACGCCTGTCTCGATCCCTCCGCCTGTCTCCCTCTTCCTCACTTGCTCCGTAGCGCTCCAAATCCGAGCCGAGTCGAGCCGAGCTTAGCCGAGTATTCCAGAGACGAAGCGTTGGTCCGAGCCGAGCCGAGTGGGACCGATGCACTGTGCACAGGAACTCTGCGCCTCAGTTTGGACGCGTGAGATTTTGGGCGTTTGAGAGGCCCAGGCTTATAGTATGAAAAAAGGCTCAGGGTCAAACGTTCCACAATTGCGGAGTTAATTTGAAGGATTCGTGTTTCACACATGGTCAGCTCTACGTTGCTTTCTCACGTGTCGAACAAGCAGAAAATCTGTTTGTGCATGCGCCAAACAACAAGACGTAAAATGTAGTGTAGGAGGATGTATTTTTATGAAATTACTTAGAATGCAAGATGTTTATGTACCCCGAAAAGAGAATAAAAATAAAAGAAGGAACAGGAAAAGAGTGGTCTTTTAATGAATGTACAAAAATACCTAGCGAAGCGGGTTGTCTTCAGCTAGTTACTATAAAAATACACTTCGCCTTCCATACAGATACAAACCTTGTGGATAACCATAGCAAACATATCTATAGGTCCAGTTGCTTTTGAGAAAAGTGTATCTAACGAGGAACTTACTACCACGCGCTCTTACATTTTGCGAATTCTTTTCAACTCTTCCCACAAGTTTATATATTAGATCGTTTCATCGTTTGATTTAGCAGCACTGAGAAGAAAGATATCGTGGTTACTGAACGGGAGGAATGCACTGGTCCCTACGCTGGTTCCACACTCAAAATTAAGATGATCGATCTGTATCTGCTTTCTGGTTTGCATTAGCGGAACAATATTCCAAATTCATAAAGAAAGTAATACATTTAAGTTTGCCCTTTCCAACTTCCCATTTTTACGAGAATGTCTTCTCAACTACAGCAGGCAGTGAAATCCAAAGTAATAAGGAGACACCTAAGTCGCAAGCGTGATATACGTATTGCGGTGTAAACTAGATTAAATATCTATAACATTTCTGAGTAGTATCAATTGCACGTCGTACATTGGCAATACAGAGAATTTTGTGGTTGGTAATTAAGGTTAAGGTTAAGAATAGAAGGGAATTATCGTATTGGTGGAATCATTTGAGTATCTCTATAGTTGTTGTTATAGCTCTGATTCTTTTCAACTCTTCCCACAAGTTTATATATTAGATCGTTTCGTCGCTTGATTTAGCAGCACTGAGAAGAAAGATATCGTGGTTACTGAACGCGAGGAATGCACTGGTCCCTACGCTGATTCCACACTCAAAATTAAGATGATCGATCTGTTTCTGCTTTCTGGTTTGCATTAGCGGAACAAATTCATAAAGAAAGTAACACATTTAATTTTGCCCTATCCAACTTCCCATTTTTACGAGAATGTCTTCTCAACTACAGCAGGCAGTGAAATCCAAAGCAATAAGGATTAAAGGCCAGAGTCTAGGGAGGAATTTCCAGTTTGCGCGAGTCATAAGCTCGCATTGATTACGTCCCTGCCCTTTGTACACACCGCCCGTCACTACTACCGATTGAATGATTTAGTGAGGTCTTCGGACCGGTGCGCGGGATCTGCTTCGCGCAGTTTCCGATGTGTCTGGAATTCCAGTTTCGGTAACGCCGACATCTGGTTAGTTCTATGCCCGACCACCTTCGCCCATAGGAATTAACCTGGTACTCATTTTAGGTGAACCTCAGGACCATGAGACTAATCAGAAGTAGAAATTATTTCTAAAGTTTTCAGCTTTCTGACGGCGAAATGAACTCTCCTTCTGCGTGAACTAGCACACCTTTACTACCTCGGCTAGGCAACCCCGAATAAAATCAGTAACTAACTAAATATAAATTTAACATGTTCCTTTTAAATGAACCTTGATTTAAAAGTAATGAATATGCAAAACCTATCTATTACGAGAATTTTCACAGGTAGGGCCTAATGCATACTGCAATATTCCAATCTTATTCTCAAGCGCAGGGCCTATCCATTGGTAAAAGTTTCGTGAGGTGCTGGTACACTACCAGTTGGCACAGAAAACATAGCAAAAAGCAGAACACAGCTTTGTAGCCAGGAAGATTTCATAGTTGGTTCCAACAGTTGAAAACACTGCATCCTTTTTACCAAATGCATTAGTTCAACAACATCGCGTATGCTTTAGTTCCGACGAGCGGTTTTAAATAGGTACTTTGCGCGGCTGTGAGCTTGCAGTCGGGAGATAGTAGGTTCGAATCCCACTATCGGCAGCCCTGAAAATGGTTTTCCGTGGTTTCCCATTTTCACACCAGGCAAATGCTGGGGCTGTACCTTAATTAAGGCCACGGCCGCTTCCTTCCAACTCCTTCCTCCTTTCCTATCCCATCGTCGCCATAAGACCTATCTGTGTCGGTGCGACGTAAAGCCCCTAGCAAAAAAAAAAAAAAAAAGATAGGTACCAATTTTAATTTATTCTATGAGAAGAAGTTGTTCTTCAAATATTTTATTAATGGAAATAAATGACCGGGATGATTGTTTTCCAGTAAGTTAAATTTTCTTACTCTTTTGGTAACGTCTGCAAATTTCTTCCTTAGATTAGACACGGGAATCTTTTCTCTTGGATGAGGAGGAAAATAATCTGAACATTTGGATGGATAAGTGCTTTTTCCATAGAAACACTGGACATTGTCGTCATTAACCTTTCTAAGTAATCTGTTCGTCGACTGTTCGTTGTCATCTCGAGTATCTTCCACACTAAAAACATCACATTGAATCTCATTATTGTCACCTGTCACGACATCTAGAATGAGCAAAATGGCATCATCATATACAGTAAGATAATGTATCGAATTACTTTCCATTTTCACGGAAAAGCAGTAATTTGTAATAAATAACGTTTGGTTGGCTATGTATACTAACGGTAAGAAGGAAAATAGGAGACAAAAGTTCATACAATTAATATCTGCAGTGACAAAATTAAGGTCTTAAGAATAGAATACCTACCGACGGTCGTATTTTTATCTTATTCACGCGTGCAATCGCCTATTGCATCATCCTCTCTTTACAGAATCTGATAGAATGGATAGTTGCTAGCGATTAGGGCTTTCTACGAGCAAAAGCGAATACATGGCGGAAATTGGCACGCATCTGGTATTTGACCTACACTGTTCTAGTTGAGAGATCATGAGGCGTAAATTCTAGAAGTATCCTTCAGCTTAACTGATTACTCCTAGCCTAAATAGCTCAAATAATCCCAGGGCCACACGGATAACAGTTGATGAACAGCGGGTTGTGTATAAAGAAGGGAGCCTGAAACAAGTACGTGGAAGCAATCCCACACTCATCAGTTTTGAGGTGGGATACCAACAATAAGCGAAGCTTCATTCCTACACATGGAGTCAACATCTAATTCTTCTATCTTTCGTAGGATCTCTTCGGTCATGGAAAGCCCAGATTCCTCCCAGAAGGTCGTCAATGAGGTGAGTTGTCTGGATTGTGTGTGTAAGTTCGTTTTCTGCACAGCATGCCATCATATTCAACGTATAGTTTTAAAAGTCAAATTGCATGATCAACAGCTTGTTTCCATGTCAACTAACAATGGAATCCGCGCGGCAAGAATAATTATTGTCGTTACAGCATCACGTATTTTATTGTAATTAGTTCCTCGCCAGAACACCATTCATTCATGAACTCTCCAGTCTTCTTAGTCTTCTCATACATCCCATCACTGTTATCTTTATTGATAAATCCTAGGTCAGCACTCTAGAGGTAAAATATTCCTTCAAAATAATGCCAACGATCTTGTTCCAGCTTGTATATTCTTTGTTTCACACCATGTGATTGGGATTATCAGTCGAACAAAAGTAGCGGAATAGTTGCCAAAACCAATAATCCGTTTTTAATATTATTTTTTCTTTTACTGCTTGACATACATGTACATTTCTGTAACAATTATTCCTAAATTTCTAGTCAGAGAGAAAAGTGGAAGGGATCCAACCCTTCGAAAAATGAAGGTATCGGCCAAAGAAAGACTAGGGCCACGAAGGGCGTGAAAATTAAAGTCTCCGTTAGCCTCGGGGTCAGAAAATAACAAGAGTTGACCAACGGAGGTCGAATAGGATAGATGAAAGTGAGTAGACTGGCACAAGTAAATGGAAGCAATGCCAGCTAAGGGCCCCATAGTCGCCAACCCACACTCCCAAGTTCAGGGCCCCTGGGGCCCTTTTTACTCACCTCTTATGACTGGCAGGGGATACCATGGGTGTTATTCTACCCTCCCCCATCTACAAGGGGAGCTAGGATGAGAGCTCCTGAGGTTAACCCTCCTAGTAGCCTCTTACGACAGACAGGGGCGACCGGGCATAGAGTGCTAGCATTGTTGGTGCTTATGTGTGTGAGAGAGTATATTGACCTTGAGGGATAAAGGTGTTCATTTTCGGTCTATGTGGAGAATGTCAATTGTGTTGGTGTTCGTTGTCTAGTCAGTGGTTGCCAAATGCAAGTTCTGCGTTGTGCTTGAGTGCTGTGATGTTATACATTGGATATTCTGCCCTGGAGTCAATAATGCTGAAGATAATCGCATTCATTGCAGAGAAATCTCCAAAGAGGAAATTCGTTCACCTTGAACACATACAGTAAAACAGGTGTATTTAGGTGATAACTCCAAGAGATTTGTAATCGTGGAGTTCTTTCCTCACTCATAAAGAATCAGAAATTATAGCCTCGAAATCAGTGGGGCTACTTATAAATTATTGCTTAGATGATAGTACAGTATACGCAATGTTCACCGCTCTTAATACAAAACAATAGTGAATCTTTCCGTCTCATCATTAATGTTAACCTATGTTTTAGGAGCAGTACGAAATGTGCTGTCTCCTGTTTCTTTCCCAAACCGGGCTGAATAGCTGAAATGGCGGAGTGCTGACCTTCTGAGTTAACGTTTCTGGGTTTCGTCACGGTTTAATTGAGTGGTACTGGAATGTGCTCAAATACGCCAGACTCGTGTCGGTAGATTTACTGGCACATAAACGAACTCCTGCGGGACAAAAGTTTGGCATCTCGGCAACTCAGAAAACTGTAAAAGTAGTTAGTATGAGGTTATTATTATTATTATTATTATTATTATTATTATTATTATTATTATTATTATTATTATTATTATTATTATTATTCAAGAACTGTAATAGCTACTCTTAGAACATTTACCTAATGTATTCCGGCATCTTTCATGAACACTCTGTGAAACTGTCACTCACTCACCACCAGTTTGCATGCACTTGCGCCCACGACAGAACGCTGTATTCCGACCTCGTTAAATGTCTTGCTGCGGTTCCGCAGAACAGCACGAACAATTTCTTTCACTTCCTCGCGTCAGTCAAACTGCGACCAGGGCCCGGGGCGAAAGTAAATTGCGGGGCCAATGATGTAGGTGAGAATGCTTCATATCAATGCCTGTGATTGTCCATAACGTAAATACTTCAAAATGGCAAAGTGTTTAATATTAATAATAATAATAATAATAATAATAATAATAATAATAATAATAATAATAATAATAATAATGAAATGGCGTATGGCTTTTAGTGCTGGAGTGTCCGAGGACATGTTCGGCTCGCCAGGTGCAGGTCTTTTGATTTGACACCTGTAGGCGACCTGCGCGTCCTGATGAAGATGAAATGATGATGAAGAAGACACATACACCCAGCCCTTGTGCCAGCGAAATTAACCAATGATGGTTAAAATTCCCGACCCTACCGGGAATCGAACCCGGGACCCCTGTGGCCAAAGGCCAGCACGCTAACCATTTAGCCATGGGGCTGGACATAATAATAATAATAATAATAATAATAATAATAATAATAATAATAATAATAATAATAATAATACAATCGCCTTCATAATATTTAGTCTGTACAGTACAGTACTTTATATGTGTTAAACACCTTTAACCACCTTTCGTATGGTAAAAAAATATTTCTAGTTATAACACAATCCAAACTTTATATAGAAGCACACTGTCTGCATTTTTCATTGAAAGGAAAACAGTTAAATTGAATAACAATTCATTCAAGTTGACAGTTACTAACACTAATAGGCTTTATTCTGTAAAGGATGTCTAAGACATTGATTAAATTATTACCATTATCACTGTTATTATTATTATTATTATTATTATTATTATTATTATTATTATTATTATTATTATTATTATTATTATTATTATTATACTGTTGATTTGACCGAAGATAGCGTACATTCCTCTTGTTTTTTGTCAAGCAAAATCCTGCATCAGTTCTTCTGCAACCTTATTATTACACTGTTAGTAAAAGTCAGTCCATTCAAGTCGGTCTTGCCTCGCAGATACCATTTTTGTAATATTGTATTGCTTTACGCTTTGAGTATCTGTGTTTCCCATATGCGACTGTAACAGGAATGTTGTGGAGAACGTGGTAGGAAATTGTCATAGGAAAAGAGTCATATGAGGGCTTCAAGAAAGGGTTTGCAGTGCCGTTTTCACTTCACTGGAACGACGTACCTGAATAATTGTAGCTCAGATAAAAGGTCTTCGCTCTCTACATTTAAGGAATCGCCATCTTGAAGTGCTGCATACGACTTTCCACAGTTTTCCTCTTAACTCATCTGTCATAAGGTGCAATTTACTAATGTAAAACAGAAAATCAAATCGTACTGGATATTCTCCAAGTTCTTCAAACATCACACTAATCGCTCTTAAAGCCAAATCAAGAATCGACAGGAAATAACGCGTATTTAAGTTATATTCGGCTACATTTGTCTTGCTGATTACGATTTGGAATACTCCGGCTTATCATTGTTATTTTCATTGTCACGTTCGTAAAAAGAATATCTAGGCTTAACATGTCATTTCACTCGATGAAATGAAATGAAATGTCGTATGGCTTTTAGTGCCGGGATATCCCAGGACGGGTTCGGCTCGCCAAGTGCAGGTCTTTCTATTTGACTCCCGTAGGCGACCTGCGCGTCGTGATGAGGATGAAATTATGATGAAGTGATGATGATGATGATGATGATGATGATGATGATGATGATGATGATGATGATGATTGTTGTTGTTTAAAGGGACCTAACAGCTAGGTCACAGGCTCCTAATGATACGAGGTGCAAATGAAATGTAACGATAATTAAAACTTCAAAATGTATCCACTGAATAGAATCTAAAACGAATGATGATACATCCAAAACGATCAGCGGATCCGATTCACAATGCTTTATATTTTGGGATGATGCTTGTTGTCCAAAGGGGTCCGAAATCCAGGTCACCGGCCCCTCACAATAGTACTAATCACTGGTAAAGGAGAACCATAATGTTCCTCTCATATCAATATTAATTACCGATGGTGCTCCTCACACAAGGGTACTACTCACAAGCAACGCAGACCCATGAGATTCCTCACGTAAGGGTACTACTCACAAACAACGTAGGCCCATGGTGCGACTCACATGGAGGTACTAATCACAGGTCGCGTATACTCATGATGTTGCTCCTCACATAGTGGTACTTACCACAGGCTGAAGAAAGTTTAAACAAATAATAAAAAATATAGGTATGATATCTGCGAGGTGAGTACATCTGACCGAGCAAGTGGCCGTGCGATTAGAATTGCGCGGCTGTGAGCTTGAAATCGGGAGATCGTTGCTCCGAACCCCACTTTCGGCAGCCCTGAAAATGGTTTTACGTGGTTTCCCATTTTCACACCTTAAATAAGGCCACGGCCGCTTCCTTTCCACTGTCAACCCTTTCCTATCCCATCGTCACCATAAGACCTATCTTTGTCGGTGCGACATGAAGCAAATTGCAATATATCTGATCAGGAGAGGTAATTCTTGTTTGATAGAATACTGGCCACGATTGTCCACCAAATGACAGAGCTGTGTATTTTTTGGCAAGATATGAGAGTCGATGGTGCTGATGCGCTTGAGGAAGAATTTATCTGAGAGTAGCTGTCTTCGGATATGAAATGACATTTCTGCAGCCTCTAACAGAAGAGCATTAGTGGGGTTTGATTTCATAGCTCCCAAACAAATTGGCGAACAACGGTACTGAAGTGTATCCAGTTTGTGATTGTGCTTCTTGTTACCAGAATGGTAGAATATGCTGCCATAATCTATTTTTTTAGCATTATAGAACGATACAGTGTACGAGAAGTGGAAGGATGAGCGTCCATCATGTTCATATTTAGAGACGAAGTATGTTGACGAATTGTACTGCTTTAGTAATCAAATCTGTTCTATGGGCTGCACAAGACAGACAATAATTATAAATTAAACCAAGAATTTCCCCACAGACTTCACTAAAAATTAAAATCTTCACGCTTCTTGCTGTACACTGGTTATTTTATTCCTCTTGCGAGTAAATATCATCGCTGTAGATTTGTTCGTGGGAAGATCCAATACGTTTTCTAGAAGCCACTGCTGCATTCGATTGAAGACTGTCCATAGGTGAAACTCAGTGTCTCCTACTGTACACAGTTCAAAAAAATTAGGGGAACATATTTTTGAACGGATGCCGCGATGCTCCACAAAACAATACCTCACACTCAGGTATATTACCAACTAAACCTTTATTCTTTAACGTTGAAGTATACAAACGAACATCGATGGATTCGCTTTCATTTTCAGAACACAGACGGAAATGTCCAAATAGGGGCGAAAACAAAGTGATAACAGCCCTCCAGGGTGGATTTTTATCAGAGTTGGAGAGCTTCAGTATGGTGTATGTCCTCCATGAGCATTTATTATTGGCACCTACGTGGCATGCTCCGTATAAGTCGACGGAGGTCACGTTGCGGTATCAGGTCCCATTCTTCAATGAGAGCCTGTTCGAGGTCTTGGAGAGTCTGTGGTGGAACAGGACGCCCCCGAACACTTCTGTCAAGCCTATCCCACACATGCTCGATGGGATTAAGGTCGTGACTCACTGCTGGCCATTCCATCTCTTGAATGACCAGTTCTCGCAATACAGCTCTGGTGACGCGCGCTACATGAGTGCGAAATGTAAATTTAAAAAATTTAAAAACCTAGCAGAAACCTGTTTGGCATTGCATTACACATTTGTTTCTCCCCGGCCATGTCCCAGTCTGTTATAACACTGTTCACTTGGACTTGAATGTCCTCTGTAAAATTCGCTGCTGAGCTTCGGGGAAGGGTGGGGAAGTGTTGTGTATGCTAAACGGAAACAGAGATAATGCTCCGCGCGAATGCACACGTTTTTCGTTCGACTCGCGCAGAAAATTGTCCTTGTCTCTTGTAGACAATATCCACAGGTTTATTCAGCAGCCGTAATTGCACACACACAGTACAAGAATGCACAATAATTAAGGCATACTTGTCAGTCAAGAAATGCACCCGATCATTTCGTTCGCTGCCGCCACACGAGTACATTCCTTTACTCACAACATTGTAAAAGGAATGAAATACTGAACGAAAGAAGCAATACGCCGAATGGTTTCATCACAGTAAATCTTCAACATTTATTCTTCTTCTTATTCTATCTTCACATTACAAGAAAATTCCACGGGAGATAAAACAGGCCGAGTGCGGAGGCCATTTAACTGGCTCACCACGGCCTACCCATCTCCCTAAGTGTTGCGTGACACGGCGAAGGAAATGCGGTGGAAGACCATTACGACACAGCCACATTCGCAGCCTAATACTCAGAAGAACATCTTCCAATAATCCAGGCAGTGATTCTACCGAGTAAATAGTCACCAACAATCCCGGCGCAAATACTGACACGTAAACCAATGCTGAAATGTGCGCACTTCTGTCACATGAGGGATTTATACCGCCCTCCTTCACGCAGTGGCCTGACAATGGTCACGAAGGTTGAGTGATGAGGTTGGCGGCGATTAGGGTGCCGGGTGTCATAAACCAGTGCGGCGTCTCTTCCGTTGCCATTTGCTGCACCAGTCTAACTCAAGCTAACACGGAAGTGGACGTACTGAGTGGTGTGTGTAGAGTAATTGGTTGGTGTGGAACAATACCAAGCAGCGATAAGGAGGTGGCAATGGCGAATGAAGATGAAAACGTCTGAGAAAAGGCAATACAAGAGTGATTTATGGAAGATAGGAGTGATGGTGCTGTTGGCTGTGGTGGTAACGACGCTGTTAGTTATTGGGGGCGTGGAACTTAACCTTGGTCCGAATGCTAGCGGCAATATGAGCTGGGACGATATGGAGGCTATTAAAGGAATAGTGAGAGAGGTGGTGAAGGATGTTTGTACAACAGACAAACTAAAGGAGATGTTAGAGAACCAGTCAAAGAAATTTGAAGAGTTGGAGAGATGGTTAAAGGAGAAAATAGGAGAGGTAGCAGCAAAGACGGGAAGTAATGAAGCAGATATCGTGAAACTCAAAGGGAAAATAAAAATCTGGAAGAGGAGAAAAGGAGTTGACGAAATTGAAGAAAGTAGAGGCGAACTGTAGTCAGGAACGTTTGAAGAAATGTATATTCACATATGGAGTGAAGGAAGATGTAAAAGAGGCTAAAATAGATCTCATATATGAGGTGGTCGAATTAATTCAGAATAAGATGAAGATCAACTAGCGAAGTGGATATTGACGATGTTGAAAGGGCCGGAAAAGTGAGAGGGAATAGGCCAATCAGAGTTTCTATCAACTTTGATGGCGGAAATCATCGTGAGGGATGCGGACAATTTGCAAGGCGAAAAAACATGGGGGAGAAGAGATATGGGGAGTGAATGCAGTAAGTGCATAAATACTTTAATGAGACATCTAGGGAGGGCAAGACACCAAGGTCTTAGAGCACATATCAGGGGCCAACAGTTGATAGTTTCTAACGGAAAGTGGTTGAGACGCTGGCCAGTGGCAAAGTTGCAGATGATCGATGACAAGCTAAAGCGAGAAGAAATCGTGGAATCAAGTCAAGACGACAGGCAGGCGGCAGAGGAAGCAGCGTGGGACAACGAAGCAAGTAAGAAACGCACGCCAGGGGTCAGTGTACCGAGCAGTCCTACGAGCAGTTCAGGAGCAGAAGTGGGGAGTCAGCAAGTGCTGACAGAAGATGACTCACAAGAACCCGAAAGCTCAAACGTAAATAGGAAAGTGCATAATAAAGAACAAGGAGCATATGAGGAAATAAGAGGGCGAGACGCCTTGAATAAAGGGAGAAGTTTGAGTCTAAAAGACGTATGGGGGAAGAAAAATAAAGGTGCGCTGCAAAGTACAAAAAAGAAAGTATTGGCAATAGAAGAGAATAGGACCATATTGTAACTGTTCGTCCTTAAGCTTCTCACTTGAGGAGACGAAAGTTATTACCTTGGGACACATGAATATCAAATAAACTATATGTGGCTTGCCCGCAAATTGCCACGCAAATAGAAACAATTAACATTCCATGGTTTCCCATTTCTCTATGTGATGTTTGGGCGCCAGGGTTACAGTTTTAAACAAAACTGTAAACCAAAATTTATATTTACTAGTATAGAGCATACTTAGCATACTTAAATCACAGGAGTATGATTTTAAATAATTAACCATTAAGTATCGCTTAAGAAAGAAAATTAACGCAATATAAAATACAAATGAATTTATTATACAAAAATAATGAGATGAATGGGAAAAGTTCCTTAAAGCTTGTAGGGATTTAGAATCTACGTTATTCAAATTACTATTGCTTGCTTTATCTAATTGAAGCTCAGCAATTGCAGTTTCCGTTGAAGTCATCTGGTTTCCGTGGTTACTCGTTCTCTTCTTCTCGATGTAGAATTGGCTCCATGGACATCCTTCCTTCTCTGATGTGGTACGGGCTATCTGGAGTAACACTCCCTAATTGCCTAGTCTTTAAATTAGACATTGGCCCTATACTTGTAAAAACTGATCAGCGTTGATCGTATGAGGAGAAAATTCAGTGATATGAATTTTTCCATGTTAGTAGAAATCTCAATCCAACTGAGCCATACATTTTATACGGTACAGACTTGTACCAAATTCCATGGACTGGAACCAAACATAGTTCTTCGTCCAGAAGATTTACTGAATATAACACAAGCCGTAAGCTTGTTTCGTCTCACGCAGATCCGATAACATTACCGCAGCTGAGTACTGTGTCGAAGCGACAACACACTGTACAAAAATAACTATGTCTCGGAGAGACCACACACTGTCTCAAAATCAATAACGTCGTTCTAAGTAGATGTTCACAGTAGAAGTAGCGATGTGAGTGAGTATCCGTGACTTCGCGTCCGTAACTCCGTATTGTATATCGAGGGTTGCTCCGCACTTGATAATATACCCGGGCTCTCCCCATTCTTGATAGCAGCTCAATCTCAGATCTCATATATAACGAAGCATCTGATTCGTAGATCGCATTATCATCTCCCTCTTCTTTCTTCTTGACAAGACCAGTAGGCGTGGCGATGATGTAGTCTGCAAGCCTAGCCTCGCGCGCGGATCGCTGTTTACTGCCTTGGCTCATGAGTTTAACCCAATGACTCATGTAATTTTCCCCCGCTATAAGAATAGCCTTTTTCGTATACACAAACATGAGATGAAATGACAACAACTATGTCTCAACATATTGACCATATTTACAGTACATAATGAATTCCTATCTATAATATGAATAATAAGTTAAATAATAAATGATGTTATAATATATACATTATGATTCCTTGTTTACAAATGATTGACGTAGAAGAAATATGTTATTACGAATAATTGCCGAGGGCGGATAAACTTGATATCGAGTGATATCGCGTAAAATGGTAGTATATTAAATTAGTCTGGCTGGAGAAGCCTGGACGGTTACAATATTAACGAGAAGTAAAAATAATGGAGGAAATGGGGAAGGACGGGAAGGTAAGTCATAGCTAGATTGGAAGATAGGGTATGTAAATATTGAAGGGTTATTAAATAAGCTAGGTAATGAAGTAGTTTTATAAACGGTGGAAGGCTTTGACACTGCGGTGCTCCTAGAAACGTGGCTTGAATTTTGCATATTGTCACCCCCAGAACTCTGCTTACTCGAATGAAAATTTTTATGAGGAATTATTACTAGAAACAAGTATCATAAGAGGGAAATTTGATGAAGATGGAATGCTGTTATTTGGGGACTGGAATGCTAGAATAGGAGAACTGTGCCCTGTTAACAGCAAAGCAGACGAGATGATGATGAGGGTAGGAAGGCGAAGTGCGGATAAATACAGGAATGGTTATGGAGCAAAACTGTTGGAGCTATGTGCCGCAGGCAAATTTTATATTTTGAATGGATGGTAGGAAGGAGATAGTGGGGAGGGGGGTAAGCTGACATTCATTGCGGGACAGGGTGGGAGTGTGGTTGATTTAGTATTGTGTTCAGAAGACATGTTAGAGAAAATCAAAAAGATAGAGGTCGGCGACTGTGCGGAATCCCATCACGCACCAGTATGAGTGATGATAGAAAGATGTGAGGGAGAAATAGAGGAGGTCCACTTAGAAGGGCATCAGTTATACTAAATACAGATGGATGTAAAAGACAAAACAGGAACTAAACGCCCTTTTAGGAAAGGAGCTGGATTTAATTAGGTGTGGGTGGCGAAGGCCTTAAGAGAAGGTAATATTGATAGGGCGTTAGAACTAATCGAATACCCAATTAAAAGGGTAGCACAGGCGAATAGAGTACCGAGAAAGTTGAAGAAGAATGAAGAGGGTTGGTACAACAAGGAATGTAAAGAAAAAGAGAATTAGTGATGGAGGCGTTAAAAGAACGTTGGAAGAAGGGAGGGAGTGAAAAAAGAATAGCGTTTTGTATCCTAAGAAAAGAGTACAAATTGAAAATTGCAGAGAGGAAGAAAATCTTGATGAAAGAGCAAGCCGAGCAAATAGATATGGAGTGCAAGATGAATCAATTGGAGAGGGTTTGGGACAGAATAAATAAAATTAATAAGGGAGGGAAAAAGGCTGGCAAACCGAATATAGCTGACGACCAATGGCTTGACTATTTCCGGGATCTAGTGGTATTAGGGGGTGAAAACAAATGGAGTCAGGGGAAAATGGAATTGACATTTGGGAGAATTTTAGAAGTTCAAATTCAGAAACTTGATAAAGAGTTTTCAAGGGATGAAGTAATAAGGGTGATGAGTAATCTTAACAGTAAGTCACGGGAGGATGTAATGCTATTAACAACGTTTTTGGAAGGGAAGAGGCAAACACTAACAGATGATAGAGGGTATAGTTAAACTTTTAACAGAATCTTCGAGGGGGTAAGTACCCAGAGAGTGGGAAGTTGAGGTAATATGCCAAATTTATAAAATGAAAGGTAGTAGACATTTACCAGAGAACTAAAGAGGAATACCACTATTGAACTCGCAGAGTAAGGTGTACACAGGAGTATTGGCGGACAAGTTAAGTGTCTGGGCAGAGAGACAGTCGATATTGTCAATTTTTCGAGGGGTGTTCAGAAGAGGACGAAGAATAATAGACAATATAATTACTGTAAAGATCAAAGAAAAATACCTGGACAGGAAAGGGAGTAAAGTGTACTTAGCGGCAGTAGATTTTGAGAAAGCGTTTGACAAGGTAAGTAGAAGTGAATTAATCGAAAAATTAGGGAAGGCGAAGGTGTCAGGGAATATTATCAAAGTGATTCAGGCGTTATATGAGAAGATATATTGTCGTATTAGACTGGAGAAAAATCAGACGAGGAGTCAAATAGAATGTAAAGTTGGGCTTAAGCAGGGCTGTAAGTTATCGCCCATATTATTTCTTCTGTTCATTAACGACATCCTTCAGGGTTACGGAGGAAATAAATGGACTGTGCTGGCGGTAAATGGCTTGGAGATACCAGGTTTAATATTTGGCGATGATGTGATCCTTCTAGCCCTAACAGGGGAGGCTTACAGAAAAGTCTCAACATGGTTGAAGAATTCGCAAGGAAGTGCTCCCTGAAAATTAATGGAAACAAGTTGAAGGTGATGGTAGTAAGAACAACAAGAATAGGAGGAATGAAATGATATGGGCGGTCCGGGGAGAGAAGATTGAAGAAGTAAGCAAACTGGAATATTTGGGAGTAATTATAAACAGGATAGGAGGCTGGGAGGACCAAATTAAGAGGGCGAAATGGAAGGGGACTGCAGTTTTTCGGTGGTCAACATCCTAGAATCAAAATTCACTAGTATCAATTATAGTTTGCAAAGATTAGTGCTACAGACGTTGGTGCTGGGCAGAGTACCGTATGGGGTGGAAGTATGGGGCTTAGAGGACAAATAGACATGTTAAGGCAGATTATATGTAGATTTAGTTAAACAATAATGCAACTACCGCAGTGCACGGCAAATGCCGGTGCGTTACTAATGTGCAGGGAGTTTATTGAAGCAGACTGCGTTAAAATGTTACTGAACTATTGGAAGAGACTAAAAAGGGGAGAAGGGGGTTTGGTTTTTCAAGCAGTGTAACAACAACAGTTGAAACATATGTATACGGGGTGTTGGCTTACAAAAATCAAAAGGTATTTGGATAGGATCGGTATGGGGGATATTTGGAAGATAGTTTGGAACGGAAAGGGGAATAGCAGACAGAGAGATATAATAGGGAGGGTAAAGGACATCTAAAGGCAGCGTCTGATAGAAGAAGTGAGGGAAAAAGATTCTCTTAGTCTTTACAATAGAATCACGAAAGTTGAAAGAATAAACCTTACCAACGTAAATAGAGCAGAGAGGAGAGGTATGTTATGGTGGTTTACGGGACTGTACAGAAATAAGGGATGGACTAGAAGTGCAGGTAATTTACGGTGTTTACTGTGTGAGAATGTGTTCAATGCCCTTCACTTGGTGAATTAATGTATAGCTTTAAATAAAGTGAGATATAAGTTATTGAGTCCTAGGGAGCAAACTCTACTTAAGCAGTGAGACGAACGGAAAATCATAAAATGGGTGGCGAATGAATGGGCCAGGACTGGAAATTTAAACAAATACGTAATATAGGTCAGGGGCATAATTGCCCACACTACATGGCCTTAAGAATAAACGAGAAAAGGTTGCACATAACCGGCCATTAACAAAAGGCAAGGAGGCGTAACTCCAACACTCCTTATAGAAATTACTAAAAACCTAAGTGGGCTTACGGTCCAAACGTACAGAGGTTAATCCCATACTACAATAGGGTGACTAAAGGAGGAACCTTTAAAGCCGAGACGAGATTTACAAAATTTAGAATTTGAAAACTTTTGTCACCCAATTGCAAGGTTGAATGGGAGACGGCAGAGGGTCACCACTCTTCTTTTCCTTACATTACATATTTCCCGGTAGGGAATAGAAACAGAGTCCACAGACTTCGCCTAAAATCCTACATTTAAACCACCAGTTTACAAAATTACATTAAAAACCCGTTAATACCTTCCTCTCAAACTACCCACAGGCGCTATCACATGTTGAGGAAAATTCTGCCATTACCTTGTATCGCTGGATATTCTTAAAGCAGGCCGCGCCCATGCCCCCTAGGCCTCCGTCAAGTTACAACCCCAAGCACTGGAGCAATTCAGACAAGACGGCCCTAAATTGCTCTGTTTGTGTAGTTCTGTAAGGGGAAGCTTCCCAATTAAATTGAACCACACTTTGCTGATAGGCTGGATTCCTGTACACAACCCCGGTTTTGATTGGCTAGAGAACATATTTACAAGCATCTGATATTTAGATTACGGTAGAGGAGGAACCAGCTGAAGTGTTAACAACTTCGGTACACTAAAAATAGTCTTCAGAAAAAGGTTACCAGTAACAAAAAGGAAATCTCCTAAGTTCTAGGTTTGTTTATGGTGCGTGAGAGTGAGATAGCAAATGGATGTTAGAGCCATCTAATTGTAGAAGACGTAATTCTTTGGAAGTTTACAAGTTCAAGTCCGTTGGCACAGATGGCCGTAGAGAAAGCGCGCAGTTTAAATAGCCGGAGAACCGCTCGTATTATTATTATTATTATTATTATTATTATTATTATTATTATTATCATCATCATCATCTTCATACACTTCATACACACTAAACACATCACACAACCATCCACCACAAAAACACGTAATACTGATGACGTCCTACCACACAGGGTTGGCGTCAGGAAGGATATTCAGCCGTAAAACTACACCTAACTACGATACGGGCTATCTAACGAATTTAGTAACAGGACAGGAATATTAATAGCAATAATAATGTTACTTTCCCCTTTGGGCGGGGCCGGTAGAATGCACACACGGTATCTCTAGCCTGTCGTAAAAGGAGACTAAAAGGGGTTCCAGAGGCTTTCAGTTTTGTAGCATTTTTGAGCCTGACGTTGCTTCCAGTTATTTGTGTCAGGCTACTCGCTTTCATAATTCTTATCCGACCTCACTTGATCAACTGTTGTTCTTTTTCTGTTCCGACGGTATTAGGTTTCCGAGGCCTGGGGAGTCTTTCATTTTCAAGCCCTTTATGGTGCTTGTATTTCTTTGGACAATACATTCATTCTAAGCATTGTTGGAACTTTTCAAATTTTGCTTAGAATGGTTGTCCAGTTATACTTCCCCTTGAGTCAATAGAAACTTGATAAACTGGATTCCACCGGGCGAGTTGGCCGTGCGCGTAGAGGCGCGCGGCTGTGAGCTTGCATCCGGGAGATAGTAGGTTCGAATCCCGCTATCGGCAGCCCTGAAGATGGTTTTCCGTGGTTTCCCATTTTCACACCAGGCAAATGCTGGGGCTGTACATTAATTAAGGCCACGGCCGCTTCCTTTCAACTCCTAGGCCTTTCCTATCCCATCGTCGCCATAAGACCTATCTGTGTCGGTGCGACATAAAGCCCCTAGGAAAAAAAGACTACATTCCTTCCGACCATTTACAAATGAAACTGACCAATTAAAGGATTATGTACATGAAATACACGCATTACTGTAAGTAACCACCAAACTCACACTTTCCTTGAAATACAGTATACTGCTGATTCAAATTTCGCACAATGAATGTTGATGACGTTACATAGATAATAATAGTTTGTATGTAGATACGATAATAAGCTTTTGGGCTTTTTTTTCTCACAGAGAACTTTGCTCTTCGTCTTCAGAAGATAATCTCGTCTCTTCACGAGTAAGACCTCTAAAAATAAATGAAGGTTTGAATGACTTGAACTTAAAATGCTTTACAGTTGTCTATAGTAAGTGGTACTCTCGTTCGCCACTAGATGGCTCCCTGTGCGCAGCACGAACCATCCCGTGATGAGGAGAATGCGAATTTGGAAAAATCGGAAAGAAATAATAATAGTGAAAGGACACCTGTATAAAACCTTAATGGCTGGCAACCACGTACTACTTAAGTGACAAAGAGTGTCCCTGTTGAAATACGTATGTCCACAGCTTCCCGTATAATCCCCGACTTGTACTGCTTAGTGTGGGTAAGAGCTCGAACATCGGGTCGCCGGATGCAGGGTGAGTCTGGGCCTACAAGTGGTCACGGCTGGTCCATGGTCCAACAGCTCTGCACTCTGACCACCCAACCGTGCAGAGGAGGGATAGCCACGGCTCTACGCCTCTGAATTCGGCAGACGGAGAGGGGCTAGTCCTCACCTTCAGCCGTCTTAAAAATTGTTTTCCGTGGTTTTCCATTCTCCTGCACTAAGGTGAATGCCGAGACAGTTCCTAGTATAGGCAACGAACGCCTACCCTCTCACTTTCTCCAAGCATCTCCTGGTCTGAGAGACGGCGTCACCGTCTAAGAGGCTCACCTCCCCATTCAAGGAAGGAATGAAAACATGTTAGTAGAAGTCGCACATCTTGAAACACGACATAGATAGGGCGTGCTCAGCTATTGCTGATTTGTCTGGCTGGTTGAGACGGATATTACGTTGGTGTTCCTTAATACGAGTATCAATGGAACCGGAATGTTTGGCCAATATATACCTTGCCGCAAGTACAGGGAATTTTGTACACCCCAGGGTGTTTTGTATGGCTTATTACTAAGAGTGGTGCAACCTTTGTAAGGCAGACCCTTCAACGATGACGGGCACCATGTGTTATAAGTACAATGTACCTTTAAAAAAGTAAGGAAACAAGATCTTACACGGAGTATTTTATTTTACAGACAGATAAAATAATACATAGTAGTATACATAACCATTCAACATACTCACTATTCATATCCAAGCTCTTGTTCCTCTACATCAAGACATCGATGTTGATAAGACAGAAATCTACTTCCAGTTTCTGAAGCCACGTCATGACTTTCATCCTCGTGCTTCATCAACGATCCGAAGAGATGGAAATCACTGGAGGCCTGGTCCAACGATCACCGCTCAGCCCAGCTCGACAAGGTTTGCCTTTTTCTAGGTGAGATAAAGAGAATAGAGGTGTGTTAGTGTCTTTTTGTGGGGGGGGGGGGGGTGCCGTGAGGCTCCGCCCCGCCTCACAGCCCGTGGTGACCTACCTGTTTGGACAAATGACCGACAAGCGAGTACTAACGCAGGAACATAGCCTAGTACAAGAGTACAGAATAACTTGAGGTGCAAAGGCTAGTCTTCTGCCAGCTACTTCCACCCCTCCGTAAAGGAGAAGTTATGAGAAACCTCCCTAAACCCACCAGGCAATCCCATATCTCCTTTCGGCACTGGTTACCCTGTCGCGGTCATACCAAGACATCCCCGGCGTTAGACCACTGCCGCTCAAGAGCCACTGTCACCCGCGGTCCATGGCCGCCTGCAAGGCTTTCAAGGTAGAAAATGGAGAAGATAATAAAATTTTTAAAAATTTGACGCGCGGTCGAGTGAGAATAAATAAATAAAAAGTAGTCTTGCAAATGACCATGCGGATGGCCAGTAATGCGAAAGCTCTTCCCAAAGGAGCTACTTCGCATACCCCCTTCAAATCAGGATATTATTGCAGCCACAACTTATAACATTAATGACGGACCGCACAGAGAATGTGGTGCTGCACCATTGTTGTCACAGCGCTGGTGGTGGTGCTGAATAGCCTATTGTTTTAAGAGGGGGGGGGGATAGATGGGATCCGACAATTAGAAAAAATGAAGGTATCGGCCAAAGAAATACAGTCCACTACGGGCATGAAAATGAAAGACTCCCTAGGCCTCGTGACCTGATACCGTTGGGGTCTGAAATGAACAACAGTTGATCACTGAGGTCGGGTAGGACAAATGAAAGTGAGGAGCCTGGCACAAGCAATGCCAGGGCTCCGCTAAAGACCCCGTGGTCACCAACCCACGCTCCCTAGTTAAGAGTCCCTGGAGTCCCTTTTAGTCACCTCTTATGACAGGCAGGAGATATCGTGGGTGTTATTCTACTGCCCCCACCCACAAGGCAAGTTAAAGTATATGCTCTCCCACAAACTTTACATCTGGTAGAAGAGAAATAGCCGGCATGGCGAGCATCAGATCTCTGGTCTTCTGGAGGTAATTCCCGTAATATTAACATTGTTACTGCTAATTGTTTGACTAGAAACTAAGGAATAGTACAGGGAAGGTGTATTGCGGAAATCATATT
Organism: Anabrus simplex; assembly: GCF_040414725.1. Classification (NCBI taxonomy): domain Eukaryota; kingdom Metazoa; phylum Arthropoda; class Insecta; order Orthoptera; family Tettigoniidae; genus Anabrus; species Anabrus simplex. The sequence goes on along the minus strand of NC_090265.1, from coordinate 438,877,494 downwards.
AAGGAGGTTGTCAAGAAAGGTTACAAATTTCTCCACATGGTTATGAGGGTATTTAGGGAGTGTAGTAAGGATGCAAAGGAGAGGGCGTATAAGTATCTGGTAAGACCCCAGTGTATGGGATCCTCATCAGGACTACTTGATACGAGAACTGGAAATAGTTCAAAGGAAAGCAAGAAAAGCAGCACGATTTGTTCTGGGTGTTTTCACGACAAAGGTGTAGTGTTACGAAAATGTACAAACTTTGGGCTGGGAGACTTGGGAGTAAGGAGACGAGATGCTCGACTGTGCGGTATGTTTCGAGCTGTCAATAGTGAGTTCGCGCGGAATGAATAGAAAATTGAAATGACGTATGGCTTTTAGTGCTGGGAGTGTCCGAGGACATGTTTGGCTCGCCAGGTGCAGGTATTTTGATTTGACGTCCTTAGACGACCTGCGCGTCGTGATGAGGATGAAATGATGATGAAGACGACACATATACCCAATCCCCGTGCCAACGAAATTAACCAATGATGGTTAAAATTCCCAACCCTGCCGGGAATCGAACCCGGGACCCCTGTGACCAAAGGCCAGCACGCTAACCATTTAGCCATAGCGCCGGACGCGTGGAATGACATAATTAGAAGAATAAGTTGGAGTAGTGTTTTAAAAATAGGAAGGAAGTGTGAAGATAAAGTTAGAATTCAAGGGGAAATTGGGGCAAATATTGGTTTATAGGAAGAGGAGTTAGGGATTTGAATAATTTACCAAGGGAGAAGTTCAATATATTTCCAAATTCTTTGCAATTATTGAAGAAAAGACTAGTGAATGTGCCACCTGGACGACTACCCTAAATGCAGATCAGTGGTGATTGATTGATTGATTGATTGATTGATTGATTGATTGATTGATTGATTGATTGATTGATTGATTGATCAGTGGCTTATGCTGAGATCAAGACGTGGGCTACCAGTAGACTTAGGTTACCCCTTTTCGTTGGTAGGTTTACTGAACGTCAAGCCTTCAGTGTTTTGAGCTGCAGCCAATAGCCAACGGAGAGGTCTGTCGTGTTGTGAAACCTGCTTCACAAGCTACTGCCCTGGCCTCTGCCACAGTCAATGCTCAACCCCTGATCAGTGGAGATGGTAGCCGAAGGTTTAGCAAATTAAAGTCCGGCTTTGTGGCTAAATGGATAGAATGCTTGCCTTTGGTCCGATGCCCCCGTATCAGTTTACAGCGGTCGTGCCCATCGTTCACTGGTTCATTAGTTTCCTCGGGAGATCAGTGGTGGTGTCTGACCCATGATCACCGGTTCGATTCCAACCAACAAAAGAGAGCCTAAAAGATTGCACTTCATTTTAGCAGTTGTACCTATAAAAATAAAACTATATTGCTCCTGTGTCAGCAGCCCCGCAGTGTAGGGTGTGTAAGGATGTAGAAGGAAACGGGAGTGAAATACCAGCACTCTGTCAGTGTTGCCAACACTTAAGTCCAAATTCCATCAGATCACTTATAAAAACCCTTTAAATGAGACAATAACCCCCAAATAATAATAATAATAATAATAATAATAATAATAATAATAATAATAATAATAATAATAATAATAATAATAATAATAATAATAATAATAATAATAATAATAATAATAATAATAATAATAATGCTGCCATTATTCACAAAAGGAATAAATCACTCCACAGAATATTATTCACATATCACAGATATTGCCTTATTTTGTAAAAACACCATGCAAATGGCCTTACAACTACTTGAACTGTTAGAGTCACAGTCAAAACTGCTTCGAGTTACGTTATCATACTGCTATATTCACGTATTGCGGGGATTTCCCTCCTACATGACGTTGACTACTAGTGACATTTACTCTACCAATGGACCAATGAATTATGTGTGAGACCCGAAGTCTGTGATTCCCCTCAACATTTACCGAAAGAAAGAAATGCTGCTGCGGTTACTGAGGGAAAGGAGGGACAGAGAGAGAGAAGGCAAGATATATGCATGTATCTAATATTATGATGTATTGGTAGTAAATATTTAATTTAAAAAATTCAGCAGATTATATATTAATACACCTATCTGCTAGTAGTCAATACAAAAAGAAAGAAAGAAAAGAATAAGGCGGCTGCTGCATTCGTAAAAGAGGCAAGAGGAGGGAATCTCAAGACACGTGAAGGGTTCGTATGTTTAGAGCTGCTAGAAGAGAAAATCATGACGTTGCATGATTAACTGCAGTATCTGAGACGGGCTGCCAAACAGCAAAAATATTAAACCTCAAGATAAAATCGACACACTAGCGGATGCAAGCATGCTATAGCAATGAAATAAATAATATTATGTCATCCCCATAGCCCCTCAAAATTCCTCAAAAAGTAATTCCCCCCTAAAATTCTCCCTGACTCGTATCCCCACAGCTCTCCCTCTGGAATGATTAAATCCCCCTAAATTTAGGGGTAAAACCTCTAAGTTGGTAACAGTGCACTCTGTTATCTATATGATGAAGTCAGAAGTATGAGATGAGTAACGCATGGTTGATAGTAGTGGCGATCTGACGGACGGAAGCCTAGCACACCTATCCCCCTGGTCCCCGCTCCAATCTGATATACAGCATCAAGCTGCTGTGGGTGATTAAGGGGAGAGGGACGAGAGTCTGGGCTGCGATATCAGTCTCCGATGCTTAGCTCTCAGAAATACGTGCGACGTTTTTTCTCACTGCTTTCAAGTTTTGAAAATGGAACAGTGTGTCAGATGCTTACATTATAATATGCTTTAGACTTCCATCGTTCTAATTGAGGTTTGGGCTTCACCGACAGCCTTGGTAGCCCTCAGTATACGCCACTAGATGTACCCCACTTTCCTTCCGAACCCTTCCCTCCTCTGAAGCCCAGCAGCGGGCAGCGATTTGCGCTCTGGCAGAGCAAATACGCCGAGTTCGACAATTTGAATCGCCCGTCTGGAAGTAACAAAGTCAGTGGCGACTGGTAGTACCTGAAGCTGGGTGTTGCACCAAAATTTTCAGCGTTACATTTTTATAGCTTACAGAAATGACAAGAGACTCATTGTCTTTAAGTAATGAACTACATTCCTACTAAAACTGAAATATATCTGGCAATTTCAACCCAGGAAATAACCTATAACCACAGTTACTCTCAATAATGTTTTTGGCTTTACGTTCCACTAACGACTTTTTACGGTTTTCGGAGACGCCGAGGTGCCCGAATTTAGTCCCGCAGGAGTTTTTTACATGCCAATAAATCTACTGACACGAGGCTGACTTACCACCTTCAAATACTACCGGATTGAGCCAGGATCGAACCTGCCACTTTGGCGTCAGAAGGCCAGCTCCTCAACCGTCTGAGCCACTTAGCCTGGCACAGTTACTTTTGCCTAACTTGAACTGAAAATTTGCCGCCCTGTTTTTCATTGAAGCAAGATGTTGGTAATATTGTGGGTGGTCTGGTATGGCGGGGGAAAGAAATTGCCCAGCGTGGTTAACGTCGCATAGCTATGAGCTTGCATTCGGGGGATAGTGGGTTTGAACACCACTGTCAGAAGCCCTGTAGATGGTTTTCCGCGGTTTTCCATTTTCACACCAGGCAAATGCTGTGGCCGTGCCTTAATTAAATCCACGGTCGCTTCCTTCCAACTCCTAGCCCTAGCTGTAAGACCTATCTGCGTCGGTGCAACGTAAAGCAAAAATTGTAAATTTAAAAAATGGAAATGAAATTACCTTTGCGAGAGGAAAGTAGGAATGAAGTAATCTCCGCAGAGTGGCGCTGTCTTATGGGGACATTTGGAACTGTTTCTCGATAGGGGACTTGCTAGTCTCGTGCAACCTCTATCCTCTTTGCGTGCAACTCCCGGAGACAGATGCCGCCGAGCATGCTACCTGATGCTATGCAGGCTTAGGCTCGTCCCTGCTGAGGTACATTGCGCCGCGGTGTCCGCTAGGGAGTTGCCGTAGGAAAGCACACTCCCTGAGTTTGATTCGAAGCCAGCAGCGTTTATTGGTCCGTTACGAAGCATAAAGACAAACATCGTTGATTTTAACATGTTTTCGAATACATGTTAGGTTTATTAAACTAAAACAACAGAAGAAAAGACGATAAATGAAGTGTAAAATTACTGGGAGTTGTGCAATACTACCACGCACCACCCCTGAACAAAGCAACCTAAGTTTCTTTAAAAGAAAAATTTTCTCCGCCAATCCGATTGCGCCATTGTTCTTTGCGTAACACGAAGGGCATCCCTGACTTTTTTGTCGGTATAATTAAGATATGACTTGTATATACTTTTTTTTGTTTCAATTTGTTTTACGTCACACCGACCCAAATAGGTCTTGTGGCGACAGTGGGATAGGGGAGTGCTAGGAGTGGGAAGGGAGCGATCGTGGCCTTAATTAATGTACAGTCACAGCATTTGCCTAGTGTAAAGATAGGAAACCACGGAAAACCATCTTCAGCGCTGCCGACGCTGTGGAGTTCGAACCCACAATAAGCAGATAGTGATATATATATATATCTGAAAGTACCAGATCTGGGCTGTGTGCAGGATGAGGAGAAACACATATATAATTATATTGATGGAATCTATGAATTAAATATTATAAACCTACACAACGTTCTATAAACACTGTACTATTCACTTGTATAACACAGTGTTCCACAATGTACGTACTGTACGAACACACACGCTACCCTAAACCAGACTGTACAGTAGCCCTTTTCGCAGTGATGTTTAATGCAGCCAATGCCGACGTTATGAGTGAACTTCGGAACGTTAATATTATACAGTCGCAAAAATGCCTTGCAAAATCATGGTTCATCAACATTTTTTCTCATTGAAGCAATCATATCCTTCGTTCTAATTGAGGTACGCAGTTCAGTTTGGTCTAAAAGCACTCAGTGGATCAAGCGCTCTCTTTTCAGGTAATAACTACTTAAATTGGTAGATTCTGAGAAAAGTTATGAGTACATATGTCTCCATGACATCTTTGAAGATCTTTGAAGGACTTTTTAACAGTTCGGCTCGTAGTGTTGTTCCAAGGAACGTTTAATTCAATTTCTTTGTGTGGTGTATTTTCAAGTGTTTTGTTGACATAATATTACATTCTATTACCACAGCAGATCATGTGCTTTATTTCATTAACTCGAAACTTTGCAAATACATCCGTGAGGATAGTAACGAACAACACCATACTTTGTACATTGCGGGCGGAGCCAGCGGGGAACTGCTAGTTTCTTTGTATTTTGAATCCCAAGAATGAATTAGAAATAGTAAACGTCAATTTCCCTCTGTGGTGCGGGGCCTTGGGTGACCACTCCACTAGCCTCACCCATGGGATGGCCGTGAATAAAACTATGATAATCTGAAAGTACCAGATCCGGGCTGTGTGCAGAATAAGGAACAACACTTCATACTAGTCTTAATATTTTCTTGTTGGAGAATGACACGAGATCTTGCTCAGTCGTGGGGAAGCAGGATGTCATCCATGTCTCCTTAGTTAATAAGGGAATTATCGATTCCGTCATATAGAAACCGACAATGAACTTTCACAGAGGATGAAGGGACCATAAGAAAGCAATGTGCAAACAGTTAGTTACCATTTCGAGATGTTAGGTCCCGAAATCGATACGAAAGTATCGTGTTAGCATAGGCTATAACTAGACGTGGGTAGCCCTAGTGACCAAGTGAAGCGACCTCGTTACCGTGAGCTTTCGGTGCGAGGCAGTTAACACAGATTTCTTCGAGAGAGTAGTCATGAATCCGGCTAATATTCTAGAGTATCCATTAAGTTATTTCCGTGAAAAAAGTTTCTCTTTTCCAGTGAAATAACTTCGGAAGAAAGGAAGGTGGGTCGACATGTGATCAAACTAATTGAAAATCATGCCATGGGTGCCAGCATTGTCTCGGAGACGTGTCTGCAGAGAAACATTGGTAGCGAAAGTGATAGTGGAAGCAGTGACACCTCCTTTGCATTATCTGAAAGACAAGGCAGCACGCCATTGCCACGAGAGATCTTACAGATTCGAGTTTGAGCCCAGAGTCCGATTCCCGTCAATTCAGTGAAACGACACCGCAGTCACTTGACAAATCTACCAGTTTAAGCTATTCTTTCATTTCATAGAAGAAAGTGAAACATGCCGTAGATCTTGCGTACAAGAGGAAAGCTCTACATTTATGGTAAATAAGAGGGGGTAAGGTGTAAGAAGCGGCTTTCGCAAAAAATTGTCTTATGGTGATATCACTACAATGTACAGGTGGAAAACCAATTAGAATCTACGTCAATAAGTCCTATTTAACACAGGAAACTGATGTAGGCTATAAGAGTTACGAGTATTTTCTCGCTTTGCCGCAGCAAGGAAGTTGAAGCGGAATATTTGGGATGAAGAACCGCGACTATGGGCCTTGGAACTTTCAAGACAGATGTCGATGGAACAAAGTAATTTCAGCGCATCTACTGGGTGGTTGAATCGGTTCAAAAATGTACAAAATCAAAAGTAGAAAAATCACGAAATTTGTTTCCCGTAAGTATCTGCAAGAAGAAGAGAAAAAGAAAAAAGTCACGAAGAAATTCTGGGAGCAGCTACAAAGCGATTTGTAGACTACAATTCATCTTCAATATACAATACAGATCAAAGAGGTTTCGTGCGCGATATGAAAGTGGAAGTGATACTGTTTGTTGGTGGGAACATACAGAAACAGTTGTTCAATCAATTAGTACGCTCACCCATTCGCACACAATTATGCCTACAGCTATTACGGCCGGTTCTCTTTTCCCGAAATGATTCATTATGCTACAAGAGGCAACTAAAACTTTCTGTCCGAGAGTTTCCAAAGACGTACAGTATTTCATGCTGAAAATATAATTGTAATAACAGCCACAAAATCAGGAAAAATAAGAAACAAGGAATTCAAGTATAGATTTGAAGCCTTCTTCCCATTCACGGAAGCTTTTTGAAAACATTCCTCCAGGCAACAATATAGAAATTCTCCAGATTCCTCCCGGCACTTCAGGGAAAATATAGCCCTTGGGTAAGTTCATTTTTCCGCCTTTGCATCGCCGTTTAAGGCGGCTTGAGAAGACTTTCAGTTTGATGTTTACCAGAGGAACGGCACATTGCAAATGCGTACCTTCATTCATTTTCAATGTTCTTCCCCACGGTTCAAGGAGGTGATTCAATATTTGCGCTTCGCAACCAATTGCACAACGGACAGACCTCCCGAGTTCGAAGTGCCTGCGAAATACTGTCTTCAAACAAGTAAGAAAATCTGTAAAGAAGAACGTGGCCTTAAAATGTATGCTCCTTGAGCGTGGTGCCAAAAATATTTGTGTTTTTATCAAGCGATTAACGCACCTAATTTATGTTTCACATTCGTTCCCTAACAATGAAGTGACCTTGGCCCACGGTATCCTGCCAGTTCGTTCTCTGTCTCCGGCACAACTGCAACTCCACTCTACTGCGCGCCGCGCCAGCAAGATGCAAGGGTTGTCCAGTAGCTGCGTTGTTACACGGATTTTGAATCAAAATTTCGAAACTTTCCAGTTCGAAAAAGAAAATAAATTTTTGTACATTGTTATTTTATGGTCTCCTCATCCTCTCAGCGAAATTGCATTGTCGTTTTCGATATGACCGTATCGATAGTTCCATTGTAAGCCTACTCTGTGAATGCGTGTATTCAGCTCTTTCAGTGCATCTACAGTACATATCACTCTGAGTTAATCATGCTACCTATCTCCATAAAATCCCCTAACAATATTATATTCCATCTTTATCCCTGAACACTCTTGACATGAATTTCTTGTTATGTGGTGAAGTAGTATGGTACAACATTCCATGGACGGTCTCTTCGTCTCTGGGTCTTAATTGTGTACACTAGTTTCATCTCTTGTAATTCCCCCTCGTTTGTGTACTGTTGCAAAAGTTCGCACGAGATATCTTTCTAGATCTCTCTATGCTCGTCAGTCAACATTTTCGGGACCCACAGGGAACAAATCTTTCTGTAACTAAGCTCCTTAACGATAATGATTATAAGTGGTTTTCCAGTATCCAACATGTAACCGAGTTCACGTGTTGTGATCTCAATGTCTTCTTTAATGAGCGTGTTGATTCGACTCTTGTTGGCTTCTGTCACTGTAATCGCTGGCCAGCCGCTTCGAGGTTTGTCAAGGACGATTTTTTTCCCAGGACTGGAAGTGTTTCTCAAAACTGCTCCTTAGATTGTAACATAAACTAGGGTGTCTGACTATCAGGAATGTTACACAAAGTACTTCTTTCGAAATGTCAAAAATACTATAAACGATTATCCCCTGTTCAAGGACGTCACACCTCCAGTCGACGATGGATTGGAGAAAGCTTTGGATGAGATCGGATGTCTCTCTCGCTGGATGTGGGCGGTGTTCTTTATGGCCAGTATCCCGGGGATATTCAACATCTGGGCCCTGACATCGTACGTATTCATTGGTGCAGAACTGGAGCACTGGTGTTACGTACCGGAGTTAAAAGCTACCAACTGGACAGATGAGCAAATAAGGATCATCATTACAGGGTAAGTGGTTGAATAAATTGTTCACCTTGTTGGTGGTATGTCTAATGTAACATTGTAAGGACTCCCAGTTCCTATAGCTAGTAGTGTCATGCAAAATACGCTCTATGCTCGGTTCATGTTTGTCGAGTATGACCATGACCGAAGTTTGCTTCTCAGAATGAAACATGACAGGGAAAACCGGAGTACCCGGAGAAATAACCTGTCCCACCTCCGCTTTGTCCAGCACAAATCTTACATGGAGTGACCGGGATTTGAACCACGGTATCCAGCGGTGAAGCCTCCGTGGCTCAGGTGGTAGCGCGTCGGCCTCTTACCGCTGAGTTCCGTGGTTGAAATCCCGGTCACTCCATGTGAGATTTGTTCTGGACAAAGCAGAGGCAGGACAGGTTTTTCTCCGGGTACTCCGGTTTTCCCTGTCATTTTTCATTCCAGCATCACTCTCCATTAATTTCATCTGTCAGTCATTAATCATTGCCCCAGAGGAGTGCAACAGGCTTCGGCAGCCGGCACAATTCCTATCCTCGCCGCAAGATGGGGGCTTCATTCATTCCATCCTTGACCCGGTCACTGACTGGAAAACACGTTGTAGGTTTTCATTTTCATATCCAGCGGTGAGAAGCCGACGCGCTGCCGCCTGAGCCACGGAGGCTGTGGTATATATTGTTGTTACATCTATTCCGATCTACTTCATTTTCTGCCACAAAGACGTATTATATGCCATAAACGCCGCACTAACTCAGGTTTTCGCCATTGATAAACGGCTAGGACTTGGAAGGAACCGGTCAAAGCATGAATTAAGGTACAGTCTCAGCATTTGCCTGGTATAAAAACTACCGAAAACCATCCGCGAGGTTGCCAACGCTGGGGTTCGAACCTATCATATCCCCAATGCAAGCTTACAGTTAAGCGGCGCTTACCACGTTGCCAACTCGCTCATATACAAAAATGCATTCTTAAAACTTGTTTTCCATGGATATGAGGTTTTCCTTGCATTGCACCGGAATGCTTATGACTCAGCATCGTGTTTCTTAGCATTAAAATCTAAACAACATGATGGTATCACCTCGTTAGAGCATCAGAGCTAACAATGATAATATAGTCTTGTACTTTAAACGAGAATTAGTGATTAAAGATAAGATCATAAATATTTTCTCTACAATTCTCAAACTGAAGATTTAGATGGATTAAGACGAGTTCGAGAAGTCTTCTAAGATAATATTTTATACTGTTTAATCTTCACTCCTAAATTAGACTAAGTTCTTCAGAATCAGTTGCATTCTGTCTAACAGACAATAGACATAGGCTACTTTTCATTTCCGACACGCTGTTTCCCAGCGTCATCCGACCACAACACTACGTCTCATTTTCATATCCCTGGCGTGTAAATACTGTATTCATTTCCTTATATTATACGGCCGCTGTTGGCCCGATAGGCCTACCTAGTTTAGTGATTCCTGTAATAGACGACCGATTCCTTCCCCTTCCCCGTCACGCCATTCTGATACAATAATCATTTTTGACGGGCAGAGTGACTCAGCTGGTCTTCTGACCCCAAGCTGTCAAGTTCGATCCTATCTCAGCCTGGTGGTATTTGAAGGTGTTTAAATTGACAGCCTCGTATCGGTAGATTTCCGCCACGTAAAAGAAATCACAAGGGACGAAATTCAGGCACTTTAGCACCTCCGAAATCATGAAAGTAGTTAGTGAGATGTTCAGTCAATAACATCAGTTAATCAAATTACATGTCTGGTTCCATGACTAAATGGTTAGCGTGCTGGTCTTTGGTCCACAGGGTCCCGGTTTCGATTCCCGGCCAGGTCGCGGATTTTAACCTTAATTGGTGGTTCGAGGACTGCGTGTGTGTGTGCTGTCTTCAACATTAGAATTAATAATCAAAGATGCTCAGGTCACTTACAGGCTTCAGTTTGAAAGAGCTGCACTAGGTCTCTCCGGAGGTCATACGTCATTATTACTTTTACTATAACACATTTCATAATTACTGTACATTTACAAGCATCTTCCAGGTTAACTGTTGACATCTTTTCGTAGCTATACGCTGACATGTCAAAAGTCCTGGCGAATCGTGTATCATAATGTAGTATCGTGGAGGCCCTCCTCTAACTCGGCCAAATGCAGCGACTCACCCCGGCATCGAAACTACAAGTGGAAGAATCACATGCGGAGAGATTCTGACCCATACCGTTTGAATAGCTAACCAAAGCTTCCTGATATTTGTAGGTGTAGGGTACTGGGTGTGAATGAGTCTCACCACCACGTCCAATAAATACTCGACAAGGCTCACATCAGGCGAACGAGGTGGCTACAGCAGTCGTTGAAAGTCTTTAGAATGCTCCTCGAGCCAATTCTAGACAACTTGGGACCGATGATGCGTTGCATTATCCTGCTGGAATATCTCATCTTTGTAGGGGTACGTGAAGTCCGTGGAGGGCAGCATGTGGTCACGGAGAAGTTCAAGGTAGCAGTTACTGGTTAACGACCTGTTCAGGCGAATCAGCGGACCCAGCCCATGCCACGTGAACACACACCACACCATTATGGAGCTACCACCAGACAGTGTGGTGCCTTGTTCACAACTGGGGTCCATGACTTCGTGAGGCCTGCGCTATATACGATCCCTACCATCAGCTCGAAACAACTGGAATAGTGTTCGCCACTCCTTCAGGGACCAATAAGCAACGTCATGTGCCCAGGTGAGACGCTGTGCCCGGCGTCGTGGTGTTAACAAGGGCACTCTGGTAGGTCTTCTGCTCCCATACCCCATTGGGCCGGGTGGAGTGTCTCAAAAAACGGTTAAGGAGGTGGCCTCCTGAGCTTAAGTTGGTAGGTTCAATCCTGACTCAGTTCTGTGGTATTTGAACGTGCTCAACTACGTCAGCCCTTTGTCGGAAGATATACCAGCACGTAAATGAACTTCCATGGGACAAAATTCCGGCACCTCAGCATCTCCGAAAACCGTAAATATGTAGTTAGTGGGACAAAAAAACAGTAACATTATTATTGCCATATCCCGCCGGCGTTAAAGAACGCTGCACTGACCTGCTGGATATGCGTCTGGTACCTCCTGTACTGAATGTGGATGCGATTTGAGCCAGTGTGGCTTGTCTCTTACCACGGACGATTCTAGTCAGACGTCCCTAATCGCGATCATTAAGCATCTGTGGTCGGCCACTGCAGCGCTCACTGTCGGCGGTAATGCCTTCGACGAGGTATTCCCGATACACACGTGACGCCGTCGATCGAGGAATGTTAGTAAATTTTTTGCTAGTTGCTTTACGTCGCACCGACACAGATAGGTCTTATGACGACGATGGGACAGGAAAGGACTAGGAGTGGGAAGGAAGCGGCCGTGGCCTTAATTAAGGTACAGCCCCAGCATTTGCCTGGTGTGAAAAGGGGAAACCACGGAAAACCATTTTCAGGGCTGCCGACAGTGGGGTTCGAACCTACTATCTCCCGAATACTGGATACTGGCCGCACTTAAGCGACTTTAGCTATCGAGCTCGGTATGTTAGTAAATAATAATAATGTTATTTGCTTTACGTCCCACTAGCTACCTACCTTTTTTCACGGTTTTCGGGGACGTCGAGGCGCCGGAATTTAGTCCCGCAGGGATTCTTTTACGTGCCAGTAAATCTACCGACACGAGGCTGACGTATTTGAGCACCTTCAAATACAACCAGACTGAGCCAAGATCGAACCTGCCAACTTGGGGTTAGAAGGCCAGCGCCTCAACCGTCTGAGCCACTCAGCCCGGCGAGGAATGTTAGATGTCCACAAATTTCGATAACGGAATGTTTCTTCTATCTGGTCCCCACTATCATACCCCATTCGAAAGGCGATAATTGACGTCGCCTTTCCACGACCAGAGTTCTCAAATCACACCTGGTGCAGGTCTGGGCACTTCCAAGACGACACGGTACGGTGTCGCCACCAACTATTACCTTTAAATAATGCTATTACACGACTTTTGGCATGTCAGTGTACATGCGAACGTTGGCGGGGTTACACAGTTATGAGCTCCCTAATGAGGATGAAGACATGAAACTAATTGGAGTCGTCCGAATAGCTTCAGGACTTCGACAGTGTTTGCCCACGCCAAACTTGGGTGACGTAGGTCGGCAAAGTTCCATTCCAGGGTGATTAGGCTGCAGTGCTTGTGGGATACTTGGAGTGCCACTGCTGCAAACAATACTCACTAGAATAAATGATAATGTTCAGTCCTCAATATATGCACTACTGAGTACTACAAGCCTAAATTAAATACTCAGTCATGTGGTTTGATGATACTATTCTCCTTCTTTTTCTTCTTCTACCGCACTTCTCATAATGAGACAATGAGACACTCAACAATTCAAAAGAATAACGTCCAGATTGTCCAGCCACTGTATGGCCTGCACTAAAGTTGTCATAACATTCTTCCACAGATCAATCAATCAATCAATCAACCAATCAGTCCATTAGTAGACGAATACGTTTGAGTGGCGTCTTTAAAAGTAGGAAAGATCACAATATGAAGATAAAGTTGGAATTCAAGAGGGCAAATTAGGGCAAATATTAATTTATAGGAAGGGGAGTTAGGGATTGGAATAACTTACCAAGGGAGATGTTCAATAAATTTGCAACTTCTTTGTAATCATTTAAGAAAAGGCTAGGAAAACAACAGATAGGGAATCTGCCACCTGGGCGACTGCCCTAAACGCAGATCAGTATTGATTGTATTGTATTGTTGCGGGTGCGAACTGTGTCGTACATGTGGTTTTGGTCCTGTTATACGGTCGGATGCCCTTCCTGACGCCAATCCTATCACTACTGCGTGGTTCTGTGGTGGTTGGTAGTGTAGTGTGTTGTCTGAATATGAAGATTAAAGTGTAGGGACAAACAGAAACACCCAGTCCCGAGCCAGAAGAATTAATCAGACGCGATTAAAATTCCCAATCCGGCCGGAAATCAAACCCGGGACCCTGTGCTCAACGCTGACCATTCAGCCAATGAGTTGTATTGATGATAATATTATTATAATCATCATCATCATCATCTTATGGCACTACACACATATTATGTAAGTACACTACCCGTAATAATACCTAGACAGACACAAAAATCACAATTAATTAAACAATGAGACAATCAACAATTCAAAAGAATTTCACAGAATAACGTCCAGATTGTCCAGCCACCGTATGGCCTGCACTAAAGTTGCCATACGTTCTTTCACAGATCAATCAATCAATCAATCAATCAATCAATCAATCAATCAATCAATCAATCAATCAATCAATCAATCAATCAATCAATCAATCAATCAATCAATCAATCAATCAATCAATCAATCAATCAATCAATCAATCAATCAATCCTGATCTGCATTTAGGGCAGTCGCCCAGGTGGCAGATTCCCTTTCTGTTGTTTCCTAGCCTTTTTCTTACATGATTTCAAAGAAATTGGAAATTTATTGAACATCTTCCTTGGTAAGTTATTCCAATCCCTAACTCCCCTTCCTATAAACAAATATTTGCCCCATTTTGTTCTCTTCAATTCCAACTTTATCTTCATACTGTGAGCTTTCCGAATTTTTAAGACAGCACTCAAACTTATAAATCTACTAATGTCATTCCACGTCATCTCTCCGCAGACAGTTCGGAACATACCACTTAGCCAAGCAGCTCGCCTTCTTTCTCCCAAGACTTCCCAGCCCAAACTTTGCAACATTTTTGTAATGCTACTCTTTTGTCGGAAATCACCCAGAATAAACAGAGCTGCTTTTCTTTGGATTTTTTTCAGTTCATGAATCAAGTAATCCTGGTGAGGATGACCTTTACAAGGTCGAAATCCGGTACAGTAGAACAAGAATATATAAACATATGTATTGATTAGGTGGAAGCTTCAAAACTTCATGTTTGTGAATATTATAATCAATATGGAAATGAAACTCATAGATTATGACCCTCATAATCATGCACAGAGATCTGTACCCTTTATTTACAATCCTATTTATGTGATTACTCCAATAAAGATCTTTCCTTATATTAACACCTAGATACATACAATGATCCCCGAAGGAACTTTCACCCCATTAACGCAGTAATTTAAAAAAGAGAGGACTTTTCCCATTTGTGAAATTCACAACCTGACTTTTAACCCTGTTTATCATCATACCATTACCTGCTGTCCATTTCACAACATTATCGAGGTACTTTTGCAGTAGCAGATCCGGAGAATGCCTTTCTTTCACACTGTCTGCTCCACCTTACCACAATCGCAGCTAAGGGAAGATCGCAAATCCCACTTGTGAAGTGATGAAGCACATCGTCCATTGCCGGCTCGAGCCCTGTTGATAGCAACCCACGTCTTCCGTGACAGAACAAAACCAGGAAGGGGATGGCGTACATTAAATAATGGCTGCCAATCATGAGAATCTTTGCTGCATCAATCTTCGCGCCATTATTTGCAGCAATGAAGTTGCTTGAAAAGTGTTCTCTTGAGATGTTTTCATCGGTGGGACTATAATTCAGACAAAGTTGTTTTATTTTCCTTAGTCTACGCAGTTCAGTGTTACTGAATATTAAAAAAACAGAAAAGAAGGGTGGATTTTAACTGTTCCAGTGATAAACCGCATGGTTTGATTCAGGACAACATCAATCTTCCAGACTTGTAAGCAGTTCATCCACACTGCAGAACAGTTTTCTGTTACTGAATAAACCAACCTAATAGCTGAAGTGCGAAGCATGGAACAGCCAGAAATTCGTGAAGAATGGCGTTCCGTGTGCCCAATTTAGTAGCACTGTCAGATGTTTACAGGAAGACAAAGTTCGACGGAGAATAACTTCACTGGGCGAGTTGGCCTTGCGGTTAAGAGAGTGCAGCTGTGAGCTCGCATTCGGAAGATAGTGGGTTAGAACCCCACTGTCTTAAAATCATAATATTCATTTTTCCTAAACCGTTTCATGTACGAACTTTTTCTTAAACACAAACATTCATTCCTCCATTACTATGCGAAGTCAACATTTTAAGGTTAGTCATGCTGGTAGGACCTAGTGTTTACAGTGCACTATCTCTTCTGGTATAGGCTAGAGTAATTTTGTTACTTTCATTGATAAGTCTCTGTCTTATACTTGGCTTTGACAATATGAAAGTGACTGAGATATGAGTGATGCTAGTAATGCCATTCCTTCTGCAGCCAGTCCCTGCTATGAATGGTGTGAAAATGTTGGTCATAGGGTCGGTTGGTGCATGTATTTCAGTGGGCTTGGCAGACATATGTAGTAGCAACTTCTGGCTTGGTGAGGAAAGCAACGGGAAACTACATCACCCCTCATTTCCCTAGTACGTCTCTTCAGTGATGCCTAGACCATCTATGACAGCTGATGGTGGAGCTGATGAGGATCCAACCAGCCTTAGGGCTGAAGACTGAACATACATACAGTCACTTCTACGTCCTAGGGCTCATGAAGCTAACTGCTCTATCCTACTTATAGAAGACCTACTGAAGTTACAGATCATGTAACCTACCTTTCACAGGCCTTCACAGCCTATATATGAGATCGCTTTATTATTATTATACTTCTTCTTCTTAATCTGTTTACCCTCCAGAGTCGTTTTCTCCCTCGGACTCAGCGAGGGATCCAAACTCTACCGCCTCAAGGGCAGTGTCCTGGAGCTTCAGACTTTGGGTCAGGGGATACAACTGGGGAGAATGACCAGTACCTTGCCCAGGCGGCCTCACCTGCTATGCTGAACAGGGGCCTTGTGGAGGAATGGGAAGATTGGATTGGACAGGCTATGAAGAGGGAAGGAAGCTGCCGTGGCCTTAAGTTAGGTACCATCCCGGCATTTGCTTGAAGGAGAAGTGGGAAACCATGGAAAACCACTTGCAGGATGGCTGAGGTGGGAATCGAACCCAGCTCTACTTAGTTGACCTCCTGAGGCTGAGTGGACCCCATTCCAGCCCTCGTACCACTTTTCAAATTTCGTGCCAGAGCCGGGAATCGAACGCGGACCTCCGGGTGTGGCAGCTAATCACGCTAACCACTACACAGCAAGGGCGGACATTATTATTATACTTTAAAAGACATTGTAGGTTGTAGAAACTGTATAATGATTCTTATATAATAAAGAATTGCATCTTAAAAGTGAAGCTTCCACGGTGTGAAGAATTATTTAATTTAATTTCCGGGTTGAACCGTGTTGTACTTGTACGCACATCACATACAGTTTGCCGACGTTTCGAATACATTGCAGTATTCTTTGTCAAGGCGACTGAAATACCCCTACTCGATCCGAGGTAATCAGTCTCCCAGGCAGAAATTACACTACTAGAGTGGCCTTGATCTTGGCCTTTTATATCCTAGTCTTTCTGGCTGATGTAAGCCCTGGCTGTCTCGTGAGAATTCTGGAAAGTATGCGTCACAGCCAGGTAGTGGGGACTTGCCCGCGCTGTTATATAATGGGGTTGCGGCCCGTGTGTTTATGTTGTGGTCTGTATGTCTTAAACTATGAATGATAGGCATCCAAGAATTACTGATTTTATATCCTTCTTCTAAATTTATGCTGTTCGGATATTTCTTGATTTCGATAGCCTCGCGGATTTTCCTTTCCAGATTCCAAGGGATAGCTGCTAGGATCTTGGTCTTGTCAAATGATATTCCATGCCTAGTTTCGTAGGAATGCTTGGCTACTGCTGAAATATCTGTGTTTTGGTTCTTGGTGTGACGGATATGTTCTTTTAGGCGGGTGGAGATCAGACGTTTTGTCTCACCTACATAACAAGCTCCGCAATGATTTCATTATAATCGCCTTCTATCGGTGTCCTAATCTTACCCCATTATGTAGGGAAACATCGGGATAGTACAATTTTTCACTCAGAAGGAGTAGGAGAAATCAATTTGTCCCAATTTTACTCTTCAGCCATTTATTTATGAACATCTGAGACAGTAAAAATAAAAGTAAATTTCAGTTAGTACAGTTTCTTTCTGTAATCAATGGACCTACAATTTCCATAAAAACATCTGACGTAAATGACATAGTTAAAAATTGATATTAATTAGATGAATGTTCTAACTAAAATTAATTGCTTTAAAAACTGAACAGTTCGTTATAGGTCTCAAGCTTATTTACACTGTAAATGCTTCGGCGGTCAAGTTGTTTGGGTAGATTGATTCGTATTGTTAAATATTTTGTCACTGTTTTTCATCTCAGTGATCTGTCCCAGATGAGTTAACCCTCATAATTTACCAGAACATAATGTCCCACGGTCATTCAAACTCTGGAGGCTACTTTCAGGTTGTGGATATGAAGTCGAAGGAGTGGGTTCATCGTCACAGTAGCTGAATTCCTCATTTAAGGTCATGCTGTCATCAGTGTCTTGTAAGTGCCAGTCAGAACAAATAGTAGAAAGAATTTGTTAGGACTGTAAATTTTTCTCCAACAATTTCTGATATATTTGTTCTACTCATTGACTGAATGGTCAGTGTTGTAAGTGATAGACCAGTGCTACCATCATTGCTATTGCTGTTGCTCTCTCTTCTTGGTCGTTTCTACCATGGTACTTGCTGTCGTGCTCCCACACCATCCACTGCTGAAGGTTGGGTTTCAGATGGCGCTTCAAGTTCTTTCACTGAAATACTCTTTCCCGGGGGAACGTTAAGCTTCTTCCTTCTCGTGGATTACCGGGCCAGTTGGCCATGCAGTTAGGGTTGCGCAACTGTGAGCTTGCACCTGGGAGATAGTGGGTTCGAACCCCACTGTCAGCAGCCCTGAAGATGGTTTTCCATGGTTTTCCATTTTCACACCAGGAAAATGCTGGGGCTGTACCTTAATTAAGGCCACAGCTGCTTCCTTCCCACTCCTAGGCCTTTCCTATCCCATCATCGCCGTAAGACATATCTGTGTCAGTGCGACATAAAGCAAATAGCATTTTTAAAAAAAATTATCATGGTTTGACGACTGCCTTTGGCAACTTCTTCCCGTTTCTTCATAATTTGCTCTAAGAAACTGTCCGCAATGATGGAAGAAAGCTGAATCCGAGCTCTGCAAAGGCAACCTTTTCAGGACCGGCTGTCTGTCAGTAGGATAAATTCCCGACTTGCAGAATCCAGTGATCAAGTTCTCTGAACCTGTGTGTGCAGGCTACCCCAGAGTTTTTTCAGCACTGTGGGAAATTGTTCCTTGGGTACAGATGTACACCAACTTCCAGCGGCCGCATCCTTCCACTCTTTCAGCACTTTCTGCCAAGCAACTTTCAATGGCCGAAAAAATGCCACATCCAGTGGCTGCAGGAGATGTGTTGCATTCGGTCAAAGTGCTATGAATTTTATGTTGTTTTTCTTGCAGAGCCACAGTACTTCGAAGTTAATGTGGGAGTTAAGGTTATCACCAATAATGGCCTTCGGTCCTTCCTGGCATTTCAGAATAGGCAACAGTAATGATTTGAACCAATCCTCGAAGGTGTGCCCATCAAACCAACCTGATTTGGTCTGGTAGTAACAAGCTCCAGAGGGACCGTTTTTGGGCCAGGTTGTCCAAATTTTCTCTGCCTTATAGTTTACGTAAGGCGGCGCCACATCCCCTGCTGCATTTCCACACATCATGATTGATGTGCACGCTTTTGATGAATTTTGGATCCTCTCGGGGTACTTGGTTCCCCAGCGCCAGGATCATCGACAAGGTTAGTTTCATTGTAGTTCCAGATATTGCTAGGAGGAATTCCATTCACCTCCTGTTTCAAATTATCAATAAAATTGTCCACGACCTCTGCATCCGTCACTGCTCTCAAGTGAGAAATGTTTTTCGCGGTTCTCTGTGTTAACACCGCTTTGTGTCATTGCATAAATTCTTTCCTGGGTAGTTGTTTTTAAAACGAATTTCCTTCTTCCCACAGTGGTCCTGGTAGGACTACATAATGCATCGAAGGTCAACTGTATCAACGGGAAATCCGTAGTCTGACACAGCAACAATGTGAGCTACAAATTGCAGCTCCTCCTCATTTGTAAAACAGGAGCCCAACCCACAGGATTACTGTGCTTTTCCTGGCTCTTCAGGTGCAAGGTGTTTTTCAGAATGCCAAATTTCGATGCTGCTTGGCAAAGAGACAAAGTTTTGTTTTTGATCGCTTGCTGTGTAATTCTTGTACAGACGTATTCCAAGAGCAGATTTGGGATTTCTCTGCATGATTGGTCAGCTTTGATTCTGGATTTTAAAAAACCACATTAAATAACATTTAGGATCACTGTGTGGGGTAACTTTGAGACAAGGCAGACTATTTACAATGCTGAGGTTATAAAGTAACGTGCATGTATTAAAAAATCTACTATAAAATAAAATAGGTATCAAAGCATATACTTCTCAAAATACATACCTCTCAATATTATAATATGCACAGTTTTTTCTAGCATATGAAAGTTTCTGCAGCAACAAGGAAACTTGAAAATATGAAATGAGAAACAAGTAGGCTGTGTTCAGTCAAATGTGGAGCAACAGCTTCTAAACAGTGCTGTGAGATGTCAGCACATACTAGCGGTTCTGATGGCAGTGATTGTGTGCCAATTCAAAATGAATAGCATTGGCAGGAAATGAAAATGCTGAAAATTATGCACTGTACCAAAGTTGCATCCCTCATCCCAAAGTTACCCTGATTTAGGTACATCATTCACTAACTGTTGGCCCATGATAGACCTGCTGTAGCAATTAATTCTGTGTGGAGAGGAGAATAAACACTCAGTAGTAGAGGTAGACACTGATATTGCAAGAAATAGCCTCATAGATTTTGGGCAACTGTGGCAAGAGGTTGGAAATTTGAAGATACACAGCACATAAATAATACTGGATGTGCTCAGAATGCAAATATCCCTGAATTTGATGCCTATGGTCTTTGGTGATACAGTGGTTTCTTTTTCTCTAATGTCGCTAGACCCTGAATGATCAACATTCATGTCATTCTGAATTTGCGTTATTGTTGCATTTTTAGCACTCAAAAATTGTTCTTTAAAATTCATCTTGTCATTTCAGTAATGTGAGACTGTTGGTCCACTGACATGCTCACTGTTTGCCTTGCTGTCCTCTATCCACTGCAATAAACAAACACAGGTGCAATCATATTTCTAATAAAATAAAATCAACAATATATAACAATACTTTATTAAAGATAATACCACTTTATACTGAGCGTGGTACTATGGAAGTGAAACAAGAACGATAACTAGCTCAGAAAGAAAGAGAGTAGAAGCTTTTCAAATGTGGTGTTATAGAAGAATGCTGAAGGCGTGATCGTTAGATCAAATCACAAATGAAGAGACACAGAACTGAATTGGTGAGAGGAGAGTGATTTGGCAAAATTTGACCAGAAGAAAGGATAGAGTGATAGGACACATCTTAAGACACCCAGGACTTGGATGGTTGGTTTTTGAGAGAAGTGTAGGTGGTAAGAATGATAGGGGCAGACCAAGGCAAGAATATGACAAGCAGATTAGAGCAGATGTAGGATGTAGTAGTTACATAGAAATGAAAAGGTTCCACAGAATAGGGTGGCATGGAAAGCTGCATCAAACCGGTCAATGGACTGATGACTCAAACAACAGAAAACCTACTTAACAGACATCAAATTTCAGTAATAAGGATAATTAATTTTAAAATCATGAAGTTCTATTGCTTTTACAAGGGTGAATCAAAAATAAGTTACACTAACTTGCTGCGAGAGCACGTTGTGTGTCGTGACTGTGGCCAATATGGAGCAAGCTACAGTAACTGCTGACACTTCCAACAGGAAGGCCGGTGTGGTATCCCGTAATGTTGTGTGTGCAGAGCAGGCTAGGCTCAATGGCGTGTCAACTGGATGTTCACTCCAAATTGGAGGTGTGTACAACAATCTTCTTTGTCAATTGCACGGACATTCATTGTAAAATCACTCCTGTATATAGTGAGCATGCAATTTCTTGCCCAGGTATTGTAAAGTGGTGTAAGCAATTTGATACCGGACGCATGGACCTCATGGACAAATATCGTGAAGGCAGGCCCGCAACGTCGAGTACTGTTCCAAATGTTGACCGTGTAGATGGGATCATTAGAGAGAATTGGCGCATAACACTGCAGGAAATTGCCTGCATGCTGAAAATTTCGTGTGGCAGTGTGTTCTCCATTGTTCAGCAGCACCTTGGATTTCATAAACTGTGTCAAAGAGGGGTTCCATGTCTGCTCACCGATGTTCACAAGGGATAATGTTTCCAATCGTCACTGGCATTCTTGCAACGCATTATGTGGAGGAAAACGAGTTTCTGCAGCGCATCATCACAGGGGATGAAAAATGTGGTTCCGCCACTTCACCCCAGAAACAAAGACAACATTGATGGAATGGGTGCACACCACATCACCACCAAGAAAGAAGGCCAAGGTCTATCCTTCATCAGGAAAAGTAATTGCGACAGTGTTCTTTTACATGGAGGGTGAGGTGCATATGGAATTTATGCCAAAAGGCATTACAATCAACTCAGCTTTGTATTGTCAAATGTTGAACCGGTTGCGTAAGGCAATTAAAGAAAAGCGGTGGGAAAAGTTGAGTGCTGGTATGATTTTGTTGCACAATAATGCAACACCTCGCATGGCCTGCCCAACATCTAAACTGCTGCAGCAATTCAAGTGGGAGGTATGGCAATATCCTCCATACAGTCCAAACTTAGCACCATGCGATTATCATGTGTTCGATAAGCTGAAAAAGGATCTTGGTGGACGAAGATTCCAAAACGATGAGGAGGTGAAAGCAGCTGTCTCCAGGTGGTTAAATAGTGCTGGAGATAATTTCTACGCATTCGGAATTGAAAAGTTGGTTGACTGTTCCGAGAAATGTTTACAGTCTTGTGGGGACTACATGAAAAAGTGAACTTAACGTTGTATGTTGTCATAGTCGTGTTGCCTATGTGTGTAGGTGGTTACATAAATGGCCATAACTTGGAAGTGTAACTTACTTTTTGATTTGCCCTCGTAGTAGTACATTGAACAAATATCAAATCTCTTGTAATAGATGCTGTTGCATTTGTATCTGTTGGCAGGAGTAAAACAGGCAAGAGCTGCAGTGCCCCAGCTTATAATTATTCCCAGCTAGCTGAAATGTCATTTGATGATGCTCTACAAGAAGTAACTGATAATCCTACATCCGTCAGTTGGCAGTGTGTAAAATTTGATTACAAGGACGAAGGCACCAGCATTGTATCTGAGGTGAGTTGCAAGAAATTCCCTTACTCACTCCCTGAATTATCAGCTATTCATCTTTCAATGAATGCATCTATGAAGGCCATCAAGAGTTAAAAGGGTGTTAACTAACACTGTAAGTGACAATTATTCATTTTTAAGCACCTATCTACACTTGATTTTGGACCTAATGTGAAACTAACGGGAAATGGGAAGAGATGAATGAATTCCCCATTTGATGAATTTATTCCTCTAGCCCTTTAAATAAGGGTTAGTTTACCGGGCGAGTTAGCCATGTGGTTAGGGTCATGCAGCTGTGAACTTGCATCTAGAAGATAGTGGGTTCAAACCCCACTGTCGGCAGCCCTGAAGATGGTTTTCCATGGTTTCCCATTTTCACACCAGGCAAATGCTGGGGCTGTACCTTAATTAAGGCCACGGCCACTTCCTTCCCATTCCTAGGCCTTTCCTATACCATCGTCGCCATAAGACCTATCTGTGTCGGTGCGACATAAAACAAATACCGTAGCAAAAACAAAAAAAAAAATTCCAAATAAAAGCATTGCAAATGAAATAAAACTTATTACTTTAATATAAAATCTTCGCAATACATATCCTCCTCTTTCACTGGGATATCATCTCATGCAAGTCAACCTTGATATAATTTTGGTGAATACTATTCCACTTTATTGGCAGTATAGTCAATTCTAAAACCAATTGAGTTTCACCCACAAAAATTAAGGAAGACAGTGGATTAATTATGGTGACATTGACCTCCCACTAGAAGCATATAGGTATTCAACAAGCAGGCAGCATGTTCAACTGCAGTACAGAGAGATTGCAATCTTCTGTCAGGCACAGTTCATGTAGGGTTGCATAAATTTAAGGTGCAAGATTTAAAAAATGAATGAATAAATTCACTAAAGACCCCCCAAATTTTTGTGTATACAGTTCATCTCTTGCTTTGAAGGGAAAACTGTTCATAATATTTGGAAAAATATACTACACTCAACACTTAATATAACGATTTCCCTCTATCCTCCTGAAAGCATTTTCAGTAGTTTCTGATTATTTAGACTGAATATATTTAGATATTTTACAAACTAATTATAATTTGCTAATTTTCAACTGACCTGGTCATGAAGTTATGGAAGTTATAATGACCAATAGTAGCTAGTACGAGAGAGTACTATGAAACAAGTCTAACGATATCACTTGCAACAGTCTAGCACTACAGAGTTGCGAGCTATACTAATTTTAGTGCGTTGCTACAACCTTGATTTTAACACAGAATGGTGGAGGCCCTCAACACTTACTATGATGACATGGGTATTGAACACATATGAATATCTCCAACTGCTTTCTTTCACTAGGGGCTGCCTGGCCGAGGCAGTAAAGACGTGCTCGGTTCGCCTGGAAGGACATGGGTTCGAATCCCCGTCAGGACCCGTAAAGTTTAAGAAACAACATTTCCACTTCCGGAGGTGCATATGGCCCTGAGGTTCACTCAGCCTACACCAAAAATGAGTACCAGGTTAATTCCTGGAGGTAAAGGCGGCCGGGCATAAAGCTAACCACTCTACCCCATCACGTGCCGAGGTTAACAATGGTGGAAGTCTTTACCTTCCACTCATCCAAAGGCCTTCATGGCCTGTACGGAGGTGACCTTGCTTTGCTTTTTATTTGCTTTCTTTCACTAAAAAACTTTTTAAGAAGAAAAAAAATACATTTTGCTGTCCAATTTCATATGGAATGTCACCTTACATTTCCTCTCATTAATTTGTAATTTAAAACTTAAAACAGGGCCAGTGACCTGGCTGTTAGGCCCCTTGAAAGAACAATCATCATCATCAACATCAAAACATAAAACTATGTTTTGAAGTAACTTGACTAACAGTGTTTCTCCCATGTGCTAAGAAATATTACGTTGAAACCCTTGATCATATTCTTCAGTGCTCCCATGCACATAATCACTAACTTCAACAGAATACAAAAAGTCCTACAATAACAATACACAGCAGAATATGATTCCAGCTTCCTAAATGTCTCTGTCACAAAAGGCAACTACCATACCAGAAACATAAACTGAAGATGTCTGATATTCTGATTCACAACACTTCAAACCACTTCACTTCAAAATGACATGAGTATTCATCATTCAGGTATCTGTTACACAGACTCAATAGACCCAACAAACACATCACACTCTGCAGAGGATTGCAATGAAGAATTTCACTCCATTAAGTACCCAACAGTTATTAATGATTACAGTCACACTCTAATGGACAGCCTCCAACACAAACTAGAGAACATAAAATATCACATACAGGCATGTCACTCAATGATATTTCAACACTCGCACACTCTTTTGCTCTCTTTTGCTTCAAAATTCAGAAAATTGGAATATAACATTGATAATCAAGAACACAACTCTTATGAATTGAATCCAGCACCAAATCCAACACACAGGCATGTATAAATTACATTGAATTGGATGAATTAATCAAAAGTTCAAAATGAAATAACATTCAAGCGTAAAACAGAATTTTTAAAAAAAGGTAGTGAGCAAGAGAGAAGTTTTATGTGACTGTTGATATCATTATTACAGCCTCTAGACATCCCATTTTATGTCGAATCTAAACCACAGGGACGTGACGTTTCGTTAAGAAGTCCCACATGCATTGGGTGGTATTTGAACTGCAGCCACTTTGGTGGAAAATCAGTGACTGTCACTCGACCATCATGCTCCTCCAAGATATTGTAACGTGTTGGCGGGGTAAATAAATGAATAAATGAGTACAGAACCTGGTAGTGTCCTATTTCTAAGATTTATTAACTTAGCACTACAATTACAGATTTACACTCACACACAGACGATAGCCGAGATTACAACTTACGCAAGTACACTCACACGGTTCGCGCTCTCTCTCTTAGTTGCCCATGTTCCATCTACAATGACACACACACATAGAGTCATCAATTATGTACACTACACTCACTCAGCCACTCAGTCACACTCGCTAGCGCTGTCACGGTCCACAGCCTACACATCAGTCTCACAGGTCGGGATAGTATCCACTGTTCTCTCAATCCGTCGAACCCTGTTCGCAGTGCGCACACGTCGCCACCCAGTGTTCCCTTCTTCGCCGCTCCAGAACACTCCAGGTTCTCCTCCAGCAGCCAGTCTCAAGGAACACACACACACGACATCGGGGAAACAGGAACGAGCCCTCGGCTGCAACAGGCAGATGCTCCATCAGGCTGCACTCTCCCAGGCCATCACTGACTGCGTTCCAGCGAACTCAATCTCGCTCTCACTCACTCTTACTCACTAACTCCGTCTCTTGCTCTCACTCACTACAGGTTAATCACTCCTCTCTTATATAGCTGCGCCGACCCTCTGGAACAGTCCGCATGCTAGATGTATCCAGGAACCTCGCGAGATGGAAGACTCCAGATTAATCGTCGAGTAATTTCCGTCGTCCCATGCGGCGCAACTACGGACAGAAGAGAGAAGGGCCCGCCCAGCACTTAAATGTTGCTTGTGATTGGCGCGCTCGACCCTAAGGGGGTGGGGCGATAGGTGACGAGCTCGGCACGTAGCGACTTGGCATGGCGGACTCTATAACCATTACAATATGCTCTAGGGGGAAGCTAAAGGTGAAAAGACCATTCTGTAGCTATTATAGGTGTGGTATTTCCTAGGTTTTCCAAAACCTTACCACAATTTTTATTCTAACACCAGGCCCAAATTATTTCAGTTATATTTTCTAGAATAGACATCACAGTCTGGGCATATTTTATACCTGTACCCACAAAAGCAAAGTTGACAACATATGTTTCTAGCAAGTAAACAGAATCATAAACAAACAGATTATTAGTATCTTCAATAGTAAAAATACATTTTAATAGTCTCCTGTGTTATTAAGTTCTGAAGTAACTTATGGTAATAGTTCAGATGTTAAATATTGTACTTACAAACTTCCATCACCTTGTATACAATGAAAATTGATATAAAAATTCAATGTACTATTCTTTTTACCTTGAAATGGAAGACAAAATTGAAAAGTATGAATCTTTTCTTGTGTACCTATCTACATTAAAGCTAATGTTATCATTAGAGCTTGGATTTCTATGTAATTGCATATTTTGTTCCTTGCTTTTTAGATGCAGGGAGACGTTATATGCTCACAAATTACTATGTTAGCATTATTATAACTTCATTTTATATATTTTTAAAATATATTATGTGTTTATCTACATATTCTTAGTGATATTACATAAAATTACATCATTATTTTTAGTATTCTCATATATATATAGTGCTCATATGGTCCGACTCGTTGGCTGAATGGTCAGCGTACTGGCCTTCGGTTCATAGGGTCCCAGGTTCGATTCCCGGCCGCGTTGGGGATTTTAATCGCTTCTGATTAATTCTTCTGGCTCAGGGACTGTGTGTTTGTGTCCGTCCCAACACTCCCCTCTTCATATTCACACAACACACTCCATTACCAACAACCACAGAAACACGCAATAGTGATTACATATCTCCATATGGGGTTGGCGGCAGGAAGGGCATCCGGCCGTAAAACAGGGCCAAATCCACATGTGCGACCCCATACGTGTAGGAAAAGAAGAAAGAAGAAGAAGTGCTCATATGGAGAGAGAGCATAGGATGCTGTTGATGGTGATTCATCCATCAGATGGGGCGTTAAGCCTTGAGCAGACACCTTGATCCTATTCAACAGGAGTAGGCTACATGCTGGCACCAGGTTTCACACTCTCCCTTTCTATTATCGTATATCACGTCAATCATTTCATCTCATTAACTCCTTTGATGAGGTTGACATCAGGAAGGGCATCCAGTCATAAAAACCTGCCACAACAGATTCATCTCACATCATACACAACCCCGTAGAGAAACGGGACAAGGGTTGGACAAACATAAAATAAGAGTTTTGTCTGTACATTGCTCAGAATTTTAAAAGAATGGTATTGCTGTATTAGTCATGTCCAGAATAAAAGGAAATGCACTTTTCAATTGTCTGTCTGTCTGTCTGTCTGTCTGTCTGTCTGTCTGTCTGTCTGTCTGTCTGTCTGTCTGTCTGTCTGTCTGTCTGTCTGTCTGTCTGTCTGTCTGTGCATCACGAGAAAATGGCTGAGGAGAATTTAATAAAATTGGTATGTGAAGTCGAGGAATGAGGCACTACAATCTAGACTATAAATAATTTTGTGCACGCTGAGTTAAATGATAGTTTAGGAGAAGGCCTACAATTTAATTCTAAAATATCTTTATTCATGGTCCCATCGATAAATACTACAAAACTTCAGTTATATAGAATTAAATTTCCCATCATTTATGGTTAATACATTTTTTACCATATCGGCTATGATAACAGAGATATTCACGAATTTCGATTTTTGTTGCTAAGTCCATATCAGCGCCAAACTAGAAGAAAATGGGTGATGGAAATTTAATGAAAATTGGTATGTAAAGTCATGGAATATGGCACTACAGTCTAGGCCATAAATAATTCTTTATCACGCTGGATGAAATGGTTTAGGGGAAGGCGCCTAAAATTTCATTTTTAAATACCTATATTATTGGTCCTATCAAAAAGTAACAAAAGTTATAGAGAATGCAATTTCCAATCATTTGTGTCTTATACAGTTTTACCCTATGGACTATAATGGTAGAATTCATGAATTTAGACATTTGTTGCTTAGTCCATATCAATGCCGGCATTGTTAACGAGGAAATATTGTTCAAACATGTTAACTGGTGGTGGTTTTTGTCGTGATTGTCTTAAGGTGTAAAACCACATGGTTATCAATTATAAAAAATGAGGAAAGGGAACGGTCACTTGAAGAATAAGACAAGAGGGAGTCATGAGAGAAGGAAGGAGTCCCTATACATTTCATGCTCTAATATCACAGATCAGAAGAAAATTAAATTTGAAGGTCTACAATATCCAAAGCTCATGAAAATGATAAACAGTAACATTACACTGACCATTATTTATTCTGATGTGATTTGTCTCTTCTGCTGCTACTCATCTCCAACAGATGGGATTACTGCTGTGCCCCAAGTAAAACAGCATGCCTGAATATTGGCAGCAACTAGCTTGGGAGTTGGATAACTTTGTGCAGGCTATACGATTGTCCCGTCAATGACTGGTATTACAGCTAGTATTATATAAATTGCTTTGCTGAAGTTCAACATTTAATGTGGGGCTGTTATCAGTTGCCTCAACAGGGGGATTAAGATAATGAGTGACAGGTATTTGAAAGGGTGACAAGTGCAGGTAAAGACACCTGCGAAATCTGTTTTTCCAAAGGTTCCAATTAGCTACAGGAAACATTGTTACTGCACTATGTGCCAGTCTTTACATCTTTCATCCTGATTAGAGTTAATTGCTTTTAAACTAGCCACTTGTATATTTTTGTCAAACCAGTGACCTCTTTCTTACTTAGGAATTTCTAAATCTATTCTTAAAGATTTCTTCACCGGGCAGGTTGGCCGTGTGGTTAGGGTCGCGCAGCTGTGAGCTTGCATCCGGGAGGCAGTGGGTTCGAACCCCACTGTCGGCAGCCCTGAAGATGGTTGTCCATGATATCTCATTTTCACATCAGGTAAATGCTGGGGCTGTACTTTAATTAATGCCAAGGCTGCTTCCTTCCCACTCCTAGGCCTTTCCTATTCATCGTCGCCATACGACCCATCTGTGTCGGTGCGACGTAAAGCAAAGAGCAAAAAAATATTTCTTCTTTTGAAATGTCTCAACTAGGTTTTAGTTACTTTTAAAGAGTTGAAGAACATCAGTTTTCTCTAGAGTCAATGCCGCACCAGTTCCGTACTCGCTGGCTTCGAAGTTAAAATCTTGATGAGTGCTTTACAACCGATGGCAAAGTAGTCATTTATCAAGCATGCAACAAACATATGGCATGTTCCATGAAATACCAGCTTGAACAACATGCATGAAGTGCTCTGCATAGAAAAAAACAACAACAACAACTAGGTCTACAGAAGAAACAGATACTTGTAACATAGATGCAGCCCTCACCTTTGAGTAAAGACATATGCAGAGCGATGGTTGCAGCCAATATTCCATGGCATAAACTTGACGTGCCTGAATTCACATCTTTTCTGGAAAAATACTGCAAGCAACATGTTCTTTAGGCCTCCCAATCAGCACTATGCAAGAATTATCTTCAAGTCTGCTATGACAAAGCAATGTACAACATAAGATAGTGTAGAGGAAATGCTTTTATGCTTTTGATGAAACAGTGGATGCTAAGGATAGATTTATTGTAAATCTTGTGGCAAGAGACTAGAAACTGACAGTGCCTCAAAACCGTGTTTGATCCACTGTAATGACCTGTACTATATAAATCACTCAACTATTGTGGAAGTTGCGAATGATGGATTAAATCCTCTGTGACCAACTGAGATGCAAAAGAAAAAGGTATTAGTGATGTATTCTGATGCTGCAGCATATATGCTTAAAGCTGCCACTGCTCTGAAAGTATTTTATCCCAATATGCTCCATTTCATGCTCATAGCTCATGGACTGGAATGTGTTGCCAAAGATATTAGAGCTTAGTTTCTGCAAGTGAACAGATTGATTTCAGCAAACAAGAAAGGTTTATCTAAAAGCTCTACAATGAGTGATATCTTACAAACAGCAATTGCCAGAGATACCACTGCCCCAGAACTAGTGTTAATGAAGTGCGGAATATGGATAGAAACAGGTAACTTCTGTAGTGATTATCTAAATACAATAAAGATTATTGGAGATACTTTTGATCTTGAAAATGCTGTATCCATTTTGTGAATCACAAACTGCATTTAGTGACTCCAATGTGGGGATTAGCAGCAACTTCAGCAGGTTTCCACAAAGCATCAAATGTTTAGAAATTTCAAGACTGCCACTGCAAGATTCTACTGCTGTCATAGAAGATGCTAGTGAAAAACTGAGTCCTGTGCATGGAGAAATGGGTGTAAGTGTAATGAGTAAATTGCAACAAGGTTATTTAACATTTCATAGCATGTGCGAATTTCTAAATGGAGATTATGTTCACCCACCTGAGGACATTTCTGGAGCAAATATTCCTGTCCTAAAATTTGCCCCATTTACATCATGTGAGGTTGAGAGATCTTTCTCTGCATATAAGAACGTCTGGAGTGACAAATGTCATACAATGTCCCCCAGAGAACATAGAAAAATACTGCTCACTGTGCTACAACTACTACTACTAAAACGTTTTCATTCCTCCCCTGAAGGGGGAGGCAGGCCTCTTAGATGGTGATGCCGTCTCTCGGGCCGGGAGATTTGTTATAGAGAAGGAGATGCAAGGAGAAGGTGAGGGTGTTGGCGGCCGTGTCCTATACTAGGAACTGTCCTGGCATTCGCCTTAGTGCAGGAGAATGGAAAACCACAGAAAACCATTCTCAGCACAGCCGATGGATGGGGCCAGCCGCGCACTCCAGCTCTGTCCTGTCTCCTGAATGCAGAGATGTAGAGCCACGGTAGAGCCGTGGCCACCCCTCCTCTGCACAGTTGGCTGGTCTGAGTGCAGAGCTGTTGGACCACAGACCAGCCATGGCCACTTATGGACCAAGATCCACACTGCATCTACTGACTTGTGCTACAAAATTGAATGTAGGCTGTAAATAAGCTTTGAATGTTGTAACTAAGGAAGTGATAAGTTTGTACTGGATGTGTAACCTGTTAACGGCTTGGTTACACAATTAATATCAAATAATACTGATAACAATAAATTTTATGAACAAAGTAAACTCTAGGTTCAACAGAAGCAGAGTACTACAAAACATAAACAACAGGTTGGGAAACATGACAACTACAGAATGGATGTGGAAAGCGTCAGGGAACTCTGCGAGGTAAATGGAACATATCTTCTGTGAAGGAAGAAAATGTAGATGATAATTACCTTGAATATATTATTTTATTTTAAAATGAAACAAACAAAAACTCAACATAGAAAGAACTAAACAAAACTCAAAGATATAAAGTAAATGTAAGTGTTAATTGCGCCTGCAGATATGTGCAATGTACCAAAGAAATTATAAGCATCACTTAACTATCCTACGATACATGATGATTTAAATGAGGGCTAATCCCAATCTACACAATGTAGGAAAAAATAAAAAAGTAAAATCCTAACAAAGAGGCAGAGAAAACTTGCATCAGTACCTAAAACGCTTCAGGTAATGAGCATAGATTTTAGGTGTGTGTGTTAAGTGTCGCAGAATTACGGGAGGCAAACCCGAGGAAAAAGTTAAATTACATGTTAGTTACAAGGTTAATAAAAGGGAATTGCCTCTAAAACAAAATGTACACAATCTTAACTGAGAAGTTAAGTCATTTTGACAATTTTAGCGGTGAATGTGAATCTTGAGGATAAACTCCTGCACAAGTAAAGAAGTTATTACATTTAAATGAAGTTAATGTCCGAAATAAAAGAAGAAACAGTGCTTACCCCGAGACAGGTATCCCATGACGAGACAAGTGCGGGAGCACGTTCGCTCTCTAGGATGGTAAAAAATCAAAGTCACAGAGACTACCTTGCTCCCACCAAAGGAGCAGGTAAGATCGAGAAACAGGAAATGGTGCAAACACCAAAAGAACCAATCAAAATACAGGCTTTATCATCGACTTTCATATTCACCAATTACATTTGATCTTATTTTCATCAATCAGAAGTCTCTTCATTTTTGTTGACAAATATTCAAGAGAGTTCTTTTACGCAACAGGAAATATGCCTCTAGAACAGCATGTGTAGGTACATGCTGTTTCACAAATTTTAACAAAAAAAAATTAAAATTCACATATAAATGATAATTTTGATACAACACAAAAAATTTCAAAACAGAATTTTTTATTAATTTAATCATGTCAGAAACATACATTATACTTACAATTATACAGGACAATAACAAATCTGGTACTATAATCATTAATCATTTCTGATGATGGCAGGTAACGATGTGATTTAAGCTCTACATAAATACAAAATTAATTAAATGTGGTGTGAGCAATAAGCGGCTAATTTACATGCTTCCTTGGTAGCGTCGATCACATTCTGGAGAGAGCAAGTAGTTGGACACAAGTTACAAACAAGAAGATGGCTTATTGTCTGTTCTTCACCACACTCACATAGAGTGGAGTCGCAAACAAAACCCCACTTTCTCATGTTGGTCTTTGTTCTTCCAACTCCTGAACGCAACCTGTTGAGCGTCTTCCATATTGGCCAGCTTTCCTCGTGACCTGGAGGAAGTCTTTCGGAAGGTGTCATCCATCCTGCAAGGTGGCTGGATCTGGAACGCCATGAATTCACTCTGAAGTTTGATGGTGATTCAGTAAGGCTTTCAGTTGTATGGAGAAAGCTTTTCCTTGATTTGAGCCATTAGGTTGCTGGATGGTACCCATATAAAGTATGGGTCATCAGGTTCAGTGCTTTAGATTTCTCTAGTCTGGATGCACACTCACAATGAATATCTGGAGGTGGGATATCTGCTAGACAATAAACTTTATAAAGTGGTGTAGATCTCAAACATCCTGTAATGAGTCTGCAGGTTTCATTTAAGGCGACATCTACTTGATTAGCATGACTAGATCTACACCAGACAGAGCAGACGTATTCTGCTGCTGAATAACAGAGGGCTATTACTGATGTTCTTAAAAAGGAGAGGATGCATCCCCCAGGTTGAACCCGATAATTTCCAGATAATGTTGTTCCTTGTAAATACCTTCCTTTTGGTATTCAGACAGTGTGTTCTATAGGTTAGTGCTCGGTCAAGAGTTACTCTTAGATATTTGGGAGTGAAACAGTGTTCTAATATTTTACCTTCCCAAATCACTTACAATTTTCTCACTGTCTGTCGATTTTTTAGGTGGAAGGCACAGACTTGTGTTTTTGATGCGTTTGGTTTTAGTTGATTCTCTTCGTAATAACCACTTAGAATTTGTAGAGCATAGGAGAGCTTCTCTTCAGCTAGTTCAAAAGTTTCCTCTTGAGCTGCCAGAGTAACATCGTCTGCATAAATAAAGCTCTTTGTCCCTTGTGGGCCAGGCTGATCATTGGTGTAGATGTTGAAAAGTATAGGTGCTAGCACACTCCCTTGTGGAAGGGGTTTCTTTAAGTTCCTCCATCTACTCCTCTGGCCTTGGAATTCAACAAAAAAAACCTTCTGTTCTGTAGAAAGCACTCAATCATTTGGGTGAGTTTATAGTCCTTATTTATACTGTGCACTTTATGAAGCAGTATATGGTGATTAACCGTATCATAGGCTGATGTCAAGTCAACAAAAACTACTCCAGTAACTTCGTTGTTTTCATAGCCGTCTTCTATATATTGTGTGAGGTGCAGTATTTGGGAAGTACAACTTTTCCCTGATTGAAAGCCAGCTTGTTCTGGTATGAGTAATGGGTCTATCACTTCAGATAGTCTGTCCAGAATCATTCTTTCTAAGATTTTGTATAAATGACACAACAAAGAGATTGGTCGTTAGTTCTTCAGATCACCTGCGTTCTTGCCCCAGGTTTAAGTATTGCTATAACTCTTGCTTTTCTCCACAGTTTAGGAATTTTGCAATATTTGATGCAGTTGTTGAAAAAGTCCAAGAGTCATTGCTTACTGACAGGACCAAATCTTTTGAGTTGCTCAATACAAATGTCATCAAGGCCCGCCGCCTTACCATTTTTGCATTTATTCAGCACTCTATGTAGATCTTCCAAAGCAAACCGTTTAGAGAGAATGCTGTTTACCTGATTAGTCAGCTTTTCTTCTTTTTGTTTTGATGCTCTCCCAGCTTTATTTGATTTGCCGCTCTCTATGAGCTGACTAGCTATTTGATTTGCAGAAACGTTGCTATGTACTAAGGTCTTAGTTGTATCATTACTGAGGTGCCTAAGTAACCTCCGTGCATTGTAACTGTTTCTTCCCATATTCAGCTCTTTCATTAATTTAATCCATTGGTTACGTTTGGATTCTGAAATGGAGGAAATAACACGCTGTCCGCTGCGGATAGTTTCGTCACTGAAAGGATCTTTTTTGAAATGGTCTTGATATTCTTTCAGCAAAGTGGATGTTTCAGAGGTAAGACCTTGAATGTAACTGGCCCTACATCCTCTAGGAATAGCTTTTCTGGAGCAATACTGGACGACTTCCAAGAACTCTTCATATTCCTCTGGTACAGGATCAATTGTTGTAATCCTCTCATCAAGCATTGTGGTAAATTTTTGCCAGTCTGCCTTCTTGAAATTGTATCTTTGCCTCAAGTGCACGGTGTGTGGCCGGATTGCTGGTACCAACTGACACATAATTGGACGGTGTTGTGTGAAGCTGATTCCTGCTCGTGGTACCCCTGCATAGGTAGTCGGAATTGAATTTCCGTTACCTAACTAAACGTCAGCATTTCAGAAACAATACAATTCATATAAGATGAGTAAGATGTTTTCCAACAATCGGGAAGGGCTCATATCAGAGCCAATCATTACAATTATTTCTGTAAACATAGAAGGATTATCAATGTGTAAAGAAGAGCTATTACAAAACCTTTGTTACACCCACAAATGTGATTTATGTGTTCAGGAAACACATAGGGACATTCATCAATGGCGCCCTAAGATCTGAGGAATGAAATTAGTGGTCGAAAGACCTCACAGCCGATATGGTAGTGCTATCTTTGCCAAACCATATCTTAAGATTCTTACAACTTCCATCACAGAACAAAATAACGTTGAAATAATTACTGTAGAAGTTAGTAATCTTGTAATTTCCTCTGTCTACAAGCCTCCCAATGAGGTATTCTCATTTAATCCTCCTGCTAATTTCAGCAGTCGGACACCATCTATTATTGTTAGTGATTTCAATAGTCATAGCACTGTTTGGGGCTATTCTCAAGATAATTCAAATGGAGATGCTATACTAGAGTGGACAGAACTGCATCGACTATCCTTGATCCATGATAATAAACTTCCTCCATCTTTTAATAGTGGTAGATGGCAACATGGATACAACCCTGATCTTATTTTTGTGAGCGAGAAATTAGCTAATCAAAGCATAAAGTCTGGTATATTGAGATAATATGACTCCAGAGAACATAAAAAAATACATAATTGTTCACTGTGCTACATAATGTAATGTAAAGCATGTTTTGTGTGTTGTAACTGACACAATGGCAAGTTTATATTAAATATGCAATACTACATTGAAACGAATCCTACAGATCTCAAAATTTACAGAGAATCAAATGGCATACATAATGGCAGACAAAACATTCTTTCTGGAAGACGTCAAACAAACATTCGGGCTATCAGACACCGCCGCATCGACTGCCGTCCTTGAAGAAAGGAGACAGAAAGCCCAGCAGATACCTGAAGGTTTCTACGAAACTGAAGTAATGAAGAACAGTGAATGGAAGGACCCAAACTACAAACTACACCATGTATACACACGCTTCGGTGTCCATGGATTCCACGGGAAAATATGCCTAACCAACAGATTTCATGCCCCAAACGAAGAATGTATCTGCCGTCTCTGCGGAATGACCTGTCCTAGGTACCACTTGATGAACTGTACTGAACAAACACAACGCATCGGCACACTTGCCAAGGACTGGTAAAAAAAAAAAACAACAACAACAATGAAGTGATGTACCAAAAGAAAATAATGACAAACTGTAACCTTTAACACATATGTACACATTGTGTTTAATTTCAATAAATACTACATTTTACTCATTTTACATATTTTACCACTTGATACTACATAAAAGTGCCAGCTTTAGTTATCATATTGTGTACAACTAATATGAACCGAGGACTATGACTCCAAATTAAAATATTTGCAGAGACACCACCTGAATTATGAAGAATTACATAAAGTAAAGTATTCAGGTGACCTCAAGTCTTTCCTGTAGGTCCTAAATCAGAATTTGTTAAGTAGAAGAGACTACCCTGGAGTGTCCATAAAAACAAAACAAACTTTGTAATTTTGGAACTAAGGAAGAATGTCTATGGTTTCTTACAGTCCATAAGTTGAAAATTTTCTCCACACTTTATAGACACCCTTTTAATTTCATTCTTTGAATGTTTTTTAATAAAATATCTCTAGAAAATTGAAGCCTTCTGATTTTCCTTACAGAATTTATTTTTAATTTTAATATCTCTGCTGTAAAGTTTATTTATTCTTTTATTTTCCATGAAGCCTTTTCATAAAATAAATACAGTATTAGCTCATTTTTATCCGTGGGTCTTGTTGCTCCTTCCAAACACCACCATGTAATTGAAAAGGATTTCTCTTACCTTATGTTGTTTAATTTAAGAAGCGTTTTCAGGGCAGTCATGAATCTCTACCAAACTTTCTCAACTTTATTGCTGTTTCAGTGGAACCTAGTGTGTGATCGACTCTTCTTACGCTCTACAGTGCAGATGGTGGTATCATTTGGCAAGTTCGTGGGTGCTTTACTCTTCGGGATAGTGGCTGACAAGTACAGTATCTTAAGTTAATCTTTAGTTAATTAAAAAAGTCCCTCTGAAACTAAAGCCTCCTGTTTATTGCCATGGAAACTGCAACAGATACAAAGAGCAGAGTAACATTATATTTTAAAGAGAATATTTACTTATGTTCGGTATATTTTTCTCTTAATGAAGAACAAAGGTCTGCATACCACACTCATAAAAATATGCACCTACAGAGGTGACCCACTATTACGCAATAGTCTGTTATCGATTTGATGTGTAGTAGTGAATTGCCTCATGCTTGAAGAATGAATTCTTAGCTGCTAATCCTATACTAACATTTGGAAATGCCCATTACCACTATCCTATGCTTGGTGTTGACACTCACTGCAATGTCATTCAGCGCTTCATAAAAGTCAGCTTAATCCTCATCTGCACCCGCACATGGAGAGTACACTGTGACAATTCTTTTAGAGGATGGCTACCTATTTGTACTTCCTCTTGAAACAAAAATCACCACCATCTGACAATTCTTGTTTTAATTCCTCCAGTTGCTAAATCTATCCACATCATTTGCTGATTTTGATGCCATACAGAAACTATGTTGCACGGTATGGTGTTCCTGACAAGCAGCCCTACCCCACACTCTGCCCTTCCTCTTTTCACATCTGTTAAGAACACTTTATAATCTCCAGTCTCTTCCTTGTATCTCCCCTTACTAAAATATCATTAAAACCCAGCACTTCCAGATGCATCCTCTTTGCTGACTCTGCCAATTGTACTTTCTTTATCCTGTAAATACTGATAATTCTGCATGGAATTCCATTTCATTTGCCAAGTTGTTTCCAAAGGGTCTCTGGCCTATCAAATGGAAATGGGACTCCATCACTCCAGTAGGTCCAAGGCTTGGTTAAAACATTATGAGCTGCTTGGTAGAAATTCTGTGCAGCAGAATGGCATGATTTTGTCACTTATTCATTACTTTTCAGTACTTATTTTAATACAGATAAATACACAATATAGCCTCAGTGAGTACCAGAATCAGTATTGCAAGAAATTTGAATATCCTGTTGGCATATCATGAAGTGCTGTGTGTTACTGACACTGCTTTATGGCATCAAAGAATGGATGCTAAGAGCTTCATCAGTGAACTGAATGCAGGTCTTTGAAATATGGATGTGTTGTGGACAATGTTGTTCTTATCATAGGAGCCATATCACTGTTCAGGAGGACTACTAACTTATCACCATTCTACCACTCAGTGGTATGGCATGGTTATGCCAGATGGTCTATTGGGCAAAGTTCTGTTCTTATTTCAATGAGCCTGGCGCTACTGTATTTGTTTCTCTTCACGTATGGAAAAACATCAACCTATATCATCTTCAATTTTTTTTACATAAGTGTACATAATATTTGAGTAAGAAAATATTTTCTTGGGTACATGGCTCTTCAATACATTGATATGTACATATTCCATACAATAAAATTCTAAATAACATGAGGAAAGACTGAAAATTCCTAAGCAGAAATAGTAAAGGGACTGGTAACACTTAATGAAGAGGTCACAAGTAGAATTTAATTATATATTGTAGAACATGGTGCTGGACCATTTGCTGCAGTAATGCTACTGGCAGATGTTGGTGAATGTTTCAGTATTTATCTGTATTAAGATAAGTACTGAAAAGGAACAAATAAGTGACAAAATCAAGTCATTTATAGAAATGCATAACGTGATAAAATAACAAGTCAGCATCAGAAGAGGGAACAATAGAAAAGGAGACAAGTACAAACATGAAAACTACAAATATACAAGGAATAGCTGTATTACCCGGCACTGCCCAGGCACTTTATTGATTGTTTACTATTAGGTATTTTATTACCTGTTAACTATGTACGAAGCAAACTTTTGTAGATTTCGTTATTGTGACGTTGACTGATACTTAACCCCCTTTTCACCCCCGCCCAGAGGGGTGCACACACATAATCATAATCCAGGCCATTTTCGACTTTTCTCACCCCCCATGCCAATGGGTCTGAACTTGGACTTAAACGACATGCGGGGTGTCACTGTTCATCTCAGCGACCCCAAAACCTATGAATTTAAAAATATTTTCATATATTATTTTTTTATGCCACCCCCTCCCCAACTCCACCCATAGGGGTACCTTAATTAAGGCCACGGCCGCTTCCTTCCCACTCCTAGCTCTTTCCTGTCCCATCGTCACCATAAGACCTATCTGTGTCTGTGCGACATAAAGCAACTAGCAAAAAAATAAACTTTGAACCGCAGGCCTATATTCCGCTGTACAATCCTTGAGCTGATGTTGCCATGGTTATGGCTGGCCATTTCTTAATCCAATTCCTAGAATGGGGTAGTGTGATGGAAAAATCTCCATAACGGTTGGTTTCAGGACCTTAAAACATGATTTTTGAGGCCCATAGGGCCTTACAGACTTTTGTTGTTCATGTCATGAGGCTTAAAATGAGCTTGGTCTCATCCTTGTGCGACAAATTCAATATTTTGTCTATATTGGCCTATAATATCTCTTGAAAGCAAATTTTTTATACCTAGGGTTATATTATTTCAATTTTTGTAGGGATCTCTAATTGTTTTGAAAATAAAACACAGCCCATGTTACTCATTGGTAATGTACCTTACTATAGGCAAAAGAATTTTTAAAATTGGTACAGTAGTTTTTGAGTTTATCCATTACAAACAGATACACAAACATACAAATCTTTTTCTCTTTATAAAATTAGTATAGATAATCTCCACACCATCATACACTATTCTCTTCAAATAAATGAGCTCTCTCCGCATTTTGTTTCCCCTTCTGATGCTGTCTTGCCTTTGTGTTTGTCCTACCACGTGTTCCAGTGTATGTTCCTTATATGACTTGATTGTACTGAATTAGTGACGCTGAGGAGTTCAAGATTACACATGGTACTCAAGACAAAATATTGTAATAATGCCATAATTCTGTTGTATCCTACTATATACTTAAGTTGCTACAATACAGGAATTTACAGTAAGTTCAAGGATAATGAAATCTTTCATTTATTTTACCAAAACTGTTGAAGATGGGGCCGAAAGATGAGTTTTGTCATTTCTTGTGGAATATACATCATTATCGGGCCAGTTACTGCTGTAATATCTAACTACTGGCTGTTTTTGCTGTGTCGCTTCGCCCTAGGAATGGCAGGATCTGGATGTTTTAACTGTGGCTTCACTTTAGGTAAGTAGCCTATACCTTAAGAAAAGACAATAGATGGCATTACTGAAAAATGTAAAAATCTAAAAGTTTCACATTGGGTAATGAATTGTAAAGTTGAATATTAAAAAAATACAAGCTATTTTCTGTCACTGAAGGGTTAGATTTTTGTACTTGTGACAGTAACATCATCCAATGGAGATGAGTGGCAGCAGAAGAGACAGAGTACATTTCAGTTATCAACACTAGACAGTCAGTGTAATGCTAAAGTTTTAGAAACTTGTAGGCCATCATATTTTGTTTTCTTCTAGCTCTGCAGTATTAGGGCTTTTAATCCACTTTTCCCCTCCCCACTTATGTGAATCTGTTTTCCCTAATTCTTCAAGTGATCATTCCTTAAAGTCTTTCTCATCATTCTACTAGTCATCTTCATTATCTTCTGGATGAATATTGACTAATGACCAAGCAGTTTTGCAGCGTATAAGAACAATAAGCACAACAACCCTCACTACTGCCAGTTATATAATTTTTATACCACAGTAGCAAACCAACCAACCGACCGACCAGTACTGATCTGCACTTAGGGCAGTCGCCCAGGTGGCAGATTCCCTATCTGTTGTTTTCCTAGCCTTTACTTAAATGATTTTATCAAAGAAATTGGAAATTTATTGAACATCTCCCTTGGTAAGTTATTCCAATTGCTAACTTCTCTTCCTATAAACAAATATTTGCTCCAATTTGTCCTCTTGAATTCCAACTTTATCTTCATATTGTGATCTTTCCTACTTTTAAAGACACCACTTAAAATTATTTGTCTACTGATGTCATTCCACGCCATCTCTCTCTGCTGACAGCTCGGAACATGCCACTCAGTTGAGCAGCTCATCTTCTTTCTCCAAAGTCTTCCCAGCCCAAACTTTGCAACATTTCTGTAATGCTACTCTTTTGTTGGAAATCACCCAAACAAATCGAGCTGCTCTTCTTTGGATTTTTTTCAGTTCTCGAATCAAGTAATTCTGGTGAGGGTCCCATACACTGGAACCATACTCTGGTTGGGGTCTTACCAGAGACTTATATGCCCTCTCCTTTACATCCTTACTACAACCCCTAAACACTCTCATAACCATGTGCCCTTTATTTACAATCATATTTATGTGATTACCCCAATGAAGATCTTTCCTTATATTAATACCTAGGTACTTACTGTGATCCCCATAAGGAACGTTCACCTCATCAACACAGTAATTAAAACTGAGAGAACTTTTCCTATTTGTGAAACTCACAACCTGACTTTTAACCCCATTTATCATCATTCCATTGCCTACTGTCCATCTCACAACATTATCGAGGTCATTTTGCAGTTGCTCACAATCTTGTAATTTATTACTCTACACTGAATAATTTCATTTGCAAAAAGCCTTATCTACAATTCCACTTCTTCACCCATATCATTTATATATATATAAGAAAAAATAAAGGTCCAATAATACTGCCTTGAGGAATTCCCCTCTTAATTATTACAAGATCAGATAAAGCTTCGCCTACTCTAATTCTCTGAGATCTTTTTCTAGAAATATAGCAACCCATTCAGTCACTCTTTTGTCTAGTCCAATTGCACTCATTTTTTCCCATAGTCTCCCATGATCCACTCTATCAAATGCTTTAGACAGGTCAATCGCAATACAGTCCATTTGACCTCCTGAATCCAAGAAAACTGCTATATTTTAGGTTTAATAATAATACAAATAAGTATCATTCACACACTATGCACTTTTAAAAATAACAACTCTGATTGAGGAAGCACTTCAAGTATTTAAATAAATTTATTGACCAGGGTTGGTAAATTACCAGAATATTTGCTATTTATCAAAGCAGTTACTTCACTAACATTAATGTTTTTCTGTCCGCTTTGCTGGAAACTGAAGAATTTATGTCATATGTACGAGGGTCGAGACATAAGTCATGGCAACTATTTTTTTCTCGCGAACAGGAGACAACACGGAAAATCTAAGATATGCATTTAGAAATATAGGGCATGTACTTGTGTATAGTGCCTGAAGAGAAATTCTGACTTCAGGAGATTCTCATAGGAAAGTGACAAAACA
The DNA here is from genome assembly GCF_040414725.1 of Anabrus simplex. Lineage (NCBI taxonomy): Eukaryota > Metazoa > Arthropoda > Insecta > Orthoptera > Tettigoniidae > Anabrus > Anabrus simplex. Next base: position 438,834,951 of record NC_090265.1, on the reverse strand, counting down.
CAGGCGATCGGTAAACATTGTTTTATTATGGTATAGACAGCAAATACACAAGACTACATACAAAGAACAGGTCTCCACTGGTTACAGACCTTCAAAATAATCACCTAAGGTTTCCACTGTGCATTGCCAGTGGTGGGGCAGGTGCTGAATACCATTTGCTGCATGTGTATCGCTAACGTGTGACACCTCTCTCCGAAATGCGGTTACGATGTCCTCTTTGTTAGCAAACCGTTGTCTACGTAATGGCTTCTTGACTTTTGGGGTTAGATCATAGTCACATGGGCCCAGATCAGGTGAATAAGGCGGCTCCTGCTTGTTGACTTCCATTTTGTGATGCTCTCACTCACATACTGAACTTGGGGGCATGCTTAGACCCACACTGTTGTTTACATACACCATCTAGAGGCATCATACGCAAGTATACACCGTACGTTTCCAAATGTATATCTTAGATTTTTCGTCTTGTCTCCTGTTCGCGAGGAAAAAAATAGTTGCCATGACTTATGACTCGACCTACGTATAGTACAAGAAGCATACACATAATAGAGATTTTTATGTGTGGGTCTACTCACACATATTGGCAAGTGCGCCACATTTCCCTCTCTCCACACACTTTGCTTCCCCTCACCCTCATGCTATTTGCATGTGAAAGTGCAAGGAAATAGAATCTTGGAGTTCTGAGTGCTGTTGAGCTTGGGAAACAAACCGTCAGAGTGCTGCTGACAACATGGTTCATCAAGAGTGCTACCACGCGATAATCTTATTGATGAAATGGTTCATCGCTATGTGCGCACATTTTGAGTTTTACATTCCTGCTGTTCAAGGTGCTATTGATGCAGCGGTTCATCAAAAGTGCTATCATGCAGTAATGCTATTGACCAAAACAGTTTTTCACTACATGCACTCCATTTTAGTTCCACATTACAGCTGTTTGAGGTGCGGTCATTTGAAAGTAGACTTACCTGCTGTCTTGTGATAGTCTATAGAACCTTTTACTTCATATTTACAATCTCTTTGGTAAGAGTATAAGTGTATTTGTATAAAATATAACCTAATTTATTATATGGAACCAATAGGAGGAGAGAGAATGTGTTAAATTGATTTAGAGTCTCAGGGAATAAAACCCTGCCTATTCCTGAACTGAATTTTGAGAAATTCCTGTTAAGCCATTTTCCTGTGATGTTGATGCAAACAAACATATGGCTAAGTTGCATGAGAATATCTCAGCGAAGGGGCGTTTATGCATCTGGAAATACATAGTTCTTAAAAGTATCATCTGATTTACATAGCAAAGGAAATGAAGCCTATGAGTTGTTCAAGGGCTGGGTTTGCACATGCTCTAGTGCAATATCCACCAACCACTACCGACTGATAAATACCTCTGTGCTTGGTGTTGATGGGTTTAGTAATAAAAATTAAGCTTGTTGAATGTAGCTCATATGGTAAAGATGTATCAGATATAAATGATTGGAAATTTGATTTTCCATTAGATGAAACTAATATTTCCACAGATATTTGAAAGTTTCTGAAAAATATAACAATCATAAATATCTCCTTTTTCTTTAAATTACAATTTGCTTTACATCATACCGACACAGATAAGTCTTATGGTGATGGTGGGACAGGAGTGGGAAAGAAGCGGCCACGGCCTTAATTAACGTACAGCCCCTGCATTTGCCTGGAGCAAAAATGGGGAAGCCACTGAAAACCATTTTCAGGGCTGCCAACAATGGGGTTTGAACCCACTATCTCTCGAATGCAAGCTCACAGCTGCATGGTCCTAACTGCACGGCCAACTTGCTCGGTACGAATATCTCCATTACTATTCCTCTCACAGTGAAAATTCATGATACATAAAAGATCAGACTTATAATGTGTTCAGTTTATTAATATGGCATTTTGGAGAAATTCTTGTTAAGCCATTTTCCTGCGATGTTAATGCAAACAGACAGACAAAAAACGGAGCTGAATCTATTTTCAAGTATAGTATACCTAATCCGAGATAAATAGAAAGTGCAAGGCATAAGTTTGGTGTTTGCAGACAAAATTTATTTAGATGTCATTTCTTTGGACTCAAAGGAAAATTAGTTATCAAGATAGTGCCTTCACTTAAATAATAAATCAAACATAGTGTTGCTAACAGGTGTCTCACTGAGACAACAAGAGAATGATTTGCTGAATTTTGCTTATGGTTTCTTTTTTTCTTTTTCAGAGAATGTACTTTCTTCTCTTTTCTTACCATCGCTTATTTGCTAAGGGAATGTTCCATGAGATATTGAAGATAAATTATTACGCATACTGGTATACATAAATATTTATTCAAAAAATCTCCTCAATTTCATGATTTTATTGTGAGAAATGTATGGAATACATTGACTTGATATGTGTGTACATCTGTCGTTGATATCCATAAGATTTATTCGAATAGGGTTGTGCACCATGAGTCCATACTTCATTTCCAGGAGCATGCAATGCAAAATGGTAGCATCCAGAGAGGAGAAAGCAAGTCCTTAAGTTTAATGAAACAAAATCTGACATTATCGTAAGATGTTAGCGGAGAAGAAGTTTTCATAGAGCACCACTGCATTTGCTACTATTTCCAGAAATGAAGAGAACAAGATGATTTTATGGATAACCTAGTATTTGATTATGAGAGCACCTTTGACTTCTGTGATAGTCAACCAACATGACATTAGAATTTGTGACACCAACTGCAGTTCTCAAATACGCACAAGACTCACCAAACTAAACATATTCTGACTGTGTTACAAGCTAAAATGCAGAATCCCTTCTTCTTCATGGAAGCTAGAATAACAGGCATGATGTAGTTGATATGTTGTAGCATGCTTCAGCAACAGGCCAATAGCAATGACTTCATTTACCAACATGATGAAGCCCCTTCTCACATCTACCAACCTGGTGTGAGCATTCTTCAGTGAAATCCATCTACAGAAATGAATCATATGTGTGGTTTTGGAGGAAAATACACTGATGGCATGACCTTCTATTAATTTTAATGAAAAGTGGAAGGGTATGTATGGGTACTTTAAGGCAGAACAGGTTCCAAGAAGGACATTCTAGGAACAAGGGGAGTATACATATGAGGATTTAAAGAAGGAAAAAGTATTCAGTCTGCATGTGTGTAAACACAGTTGGATTTAAGGAGGTTCAGGAGATGACTAATGCTGGCTAGCTAAGAAGAGTACTGAAATTACCTATGATAATAAAGACATTTACAAGAAAGATACTGTTAGTGAATTTTATCCTCTACTTTGTTCCCTCACTTTCTAATTCAGCTGTCCTTCCCAGATTAACTTATTTGCCATTTATTGTTTATGCTTTTTGTCATTCATATTATCTTCTGTCATCTGGAAAGAGAACAGGATACCAGAGGACTGGACGAAAGGTATCATTATCCTCCTGTATAAAAAGGGAGACAAGAAGAAATGCAGAAATTATAGGGGTATCATGCTACTTTCTCACTCTCTTAAACTTCTGGAGAAGATAATTGAAAGAAGAATCAGGAATATAGTTGAACCATTATTGGAGGAGGAGCAACACGGGTTCAGGAAGAACCGAAGCATAACAGACCTGATATTTGCCAATAGAATGCTAACAGAGAAACACTGGGAATATGGTAAGAACTTAGTGGTAGTTTTTATGCACATGGAGAAGGCCTATGACAGTGTGCCTAGAGAGATAATCTGGGAATGCCTAGAAGGTATAGGTGTGCCAAACTTCTTGATCAATGAAGTAAAGATGCTCTATCAAAAGTGCTTAAGCTGTGTCCAAGTAGGGGATGGAAGATCAGATTGGTTTGAAACCAAAAGAAGATTGCTTCCTATTATACAACCAAAAGAGGAGTCCAGCAGGGAAGTGCCTTGTCGCCACTCCTGTTCATCATTGTTATGGATTAGATCATAAAGTCCATCAAAGAACATTGCAAAGAGCCTAACACTCTAATATTTGCAGATGATGTTCTCATCTGGGAAGAAAATGAAGCAGAAGTACAGGAGAAACTAAAAATGAAGCAGAAGTACAGGAGAAATTAAATCTTTGGAATGGCAGGTTTAAAGAATATGGACTAAACATCAGTAAAACAAAAATTGTTGAAATGATTATCAACAGTAAAGCCATAGATTCAAACATTTTCCTGGAGGGAACCCTATTGCAGTCTGTTTCTAACTTCAAATATCTTGGAAGTATCATTTCAAAAGATAACACAGTAAACCAAGAAATACTTAGAAATCTACTCTGGAATGATAAAATACCCCAGAAATCAAAACTGACCCTCTTTTATACCTATTTCATTCAAATTCTCATGTATGGACTGGAAACATGTACCCTACATAACAAGGCAAGCAGTAAAATCCAGTCAACAGAAATGAAATTCATCAGAACAATGAACCAAAAGACCAGGAAGGACAAGATTAGAAATGAAGCAAACAGGAAGGAGGCTGGCATCAAAATACCCGTTGCAGAGTTTTTAGAAAGGCGCAGGCTACAACAGTTTGGACATGTTATGAGGATGGAAGGAACAAGAACAGCAAGAAATTACTTTGACAGAGAAATGAAAGGGAAGAGGCCAGTTGGGAGATCCAGGAATAGATGGCTAGACATAGTGAAATCTGAGGTCAGTAAGAGGAATGCCAAGTGGGAGGACATAGAGGAACAGAAACTATACTTTGACAGGCGAGTGCTTGTACACCACACCTGGAAAAAAGGAGCTGAAAAATTATGATGATGATAATGATGATGATGATTATTACCTTCCCAGTTAATGTTTGGCAAATGGAGACCACCTGCTACAATAACTTTCCTTTCTGTGTCATTCCCCACATAGCTGATTAACTTATCAAATAATTCTGCATCAGCTTCAGCATCACCCTTTCCAGGTCTGTACATGCCAGAAACATCAAGTTGCCCATTATCTTTAGAGATGAACCTTACACCTATAATTTCAGGTTTTTCATCCATAACTTGTTTGTACATTACAAATTCTTCTGTCACCAGTATGAATACTCCTCTTCTTATTATTCCTATCCTGTCTCTGTAATGAACAATCCAGTTCCATGAGAACATTTCTGCATCCATTATATCACTTCCGAGTCACAATTCAACTCAATGAAAATGAAAACCTACAACCTGTTTTCCAGTCTTTGACCGGGAAAGGGATGTAATGAATAAACCATATATAGGCTATTATTACAATGGGGTCGCCACTCCCAAACTAATTTATTAATGACTGATAAATGCTATGAAATGATAATGGATAATTATTAAAATAGGCCCACCTGGTGGCCATGATCATTAAAGCATCAAGTTTACATGGTCTGACTAGCCAGTTTGAGTCCCGTTAGTCGAAAAAATTCACCATCAGAATGTTGGCTGTCAAGGTAGGAAAGGTGGTAGCATACAATTTCCAATCACTAGATTGTGTGCCAAAAGTCTGGATTCAATTCCAAACCTTTCCACAGAGCTCATATGGGATGAGGGCATATGACACTGTTGATGTTGATTCGTCCATCGGATGGGGATGTTAAGCCTCAAACAGTCCCCTTGGTGCTATTCAACAGGAGTAGACTATGTGCTCCCTTCCTACTATAATATATCATATCATTTATTTCATCTCTGAAGAAAACACTAGCCGCCATCTTTGACTATGTCAACATCATACAGCGGCGCTGGACTTAACTCCACATTTCATTGTTCTATGTATATTCTCTGTGTATGTTTTGAAACAGTGAAAATAAAAGCTGTTTGTTTTATACTGGAAGTAAACATCTGCTATTTTTATTTTCATCAGTTTATGGGCCCAGGATCATGAACTAAGTGAGTAGATTATGACCTCTTTATAAAAAAGTACCGTAATTGTGCAGCATAATTAATGACAGTATAAGGTTAAATATCCCATTACTGAATGATGGAGCTGGGCTGAGTGGCTCAGACGGTTGAGGCGCTGGCCTTCTGACCCCAAGTTGACAAGTTCGATCCTGGCTCAGTCTGGTGGTATTTGAAGGTACTCAAATATTGCAGCCTCATGTCAGTAGATTTACTGGCATGTAAAAGAACTCCTGCAGGACTAAATTCTGGCACCTCAGCATCTCCAGAAACCATAAAAGTAGTTCGTGGGATGTAAAGCAAATAACATTATTATTATTACTGAATGATGGCAATTATGTATTAAGGGAATCAAAGATGCGAGCTATTTATGTACATGATGATTTATGGGTAGTTGTCAGTGAGCCAAAACCTGAAGATACAAATGATGACGGGTAAAAAAAAGAACAAGGCTATAGTGTACATTATATTAGGTGCTAACGACAGCCAACTCATTCATTTTGCTCACCTGGAAAATGTGTGCGATGCATGGAAAACAAGGTCAAAAAAAGATGAGAGATCCACATTTGGCAGCAGGCTGTCATAAGTTGTATGAAATACACTATCATGGCAGCTCGATGAACAAGCATATTGATGCCATCATAGAAGTGGTCAGATTGCTGCGCTCGTCAGGTAGGCTTCTCGAGAATGACAAAATCATCGTGGTGTTATTGTTGAACCTCTCAGAAATATACTCAGGCTCGTTACAGCTCTCGAAAGTCATGACAGAGCAGATTTAACTGTGGAGTACGTAACAGGAAAAATACTCAACGAGTATCCAAGACATGATATAGATGTTGATTCCCATAGGGAATCTGAAATATTTGTTCTGAATGAGTAAATTTATAATACCAATATAAATGGTAGTGAGACAAAGTCTCTCATAGTGCACTGGCACTGCCGATGGCTACAATTAGCCTACGCAGTGGCCTCCATAGTATGCACTAGCCATGCGTCTGGTAGGTGTGCTAGGTACCAACTGATGAGCCCAGCCTAGCACACGGGGGCGAAACGCTGGCAACCAGGAATGAGTTAGCTGGAAAATTGATAATGTCCAATAACGGACCATTTATATTGGTATTATAAATTTACTCATTCGGAACAAATATTTCAGATTCCCTATGGGAATCAGCATCTATATCATCTGATGGCCAAGCAGGCATCAATTTTTTGTAGTGAGACAAAGTCTTTCATAGTGCATTGGCACTGCCGGTGGCTACAATTAGCCTACCCAGTGGCCTCCATGGTATGCACTAGCCATGCGTCTTGGTAGGTGTGCTAGATACCAACTGATGAGCCCAGCCTACCACATAGGGGGCGAAGCGCTGGCAACCAGGAATGAGTTAGCTGGAAAATTTATAATGTCCAATAACGGACCATTTATATTGGTATTATAAATTTACTCATTCGGAACAAATATTTCAGATTCCCTATGGGAATCAACATCTATATCATCTGATGGCCCAGCAGGCATCAATTTTTTGTAGTGAGACAAAGTCTCTCATAGTGTATTGGCACTGCTGGTGGCTACAATTAGCCTACCCAGTGGCCTCCATGGTATGCACTAGTCATGCGTCTTGGTAGGTGTGCTAGGTACCAACTGATGAGCCCAGCCTAGCACATAGGGGGCGAAACGCTGGCAGCCAGGAGTGAGTTAGCTGGAAAATTGATAATTTCCTATAACGGACCATTTATATTGGTATTATCCAAGACATGTCGAAGCAGGTGAGCCGGGAAATGACTTGGAGACAGCACTGCAGTCAACCACAACAGGAATAAAAAAGCTCAAGAAGTTTTATTGAAGCTAAAGTGTCAACAAGAAAAGGCTCATCAGTGTCTGTATTCCCAAAGACAATAAGATGTTTCTATTACGTATATTTTGTTATCCATGGACGACTTTCTGGTAACTAGTAGATCTTCAGAATTAACAGCAAGGGTTGGTCAAGAACTAGTCATATATTTTGACTTGAAAGACTTAGATGATATAAAACATTATTTGGGCCCAAATCAAATGAAAAACAGATGGATCATTTTTGTTAAACCAGAGTGCAAAAATTGTGAAACTACTCCAAGACTACAGATTATCAGAAGTGTTTCTGGAGCTCGAACTAAACATATCAATGTCGGTCATCATCTGTTACAGGATCTGCATGAGAAGATAATTATAAATGTTCAATACTGTCCTTCTAATATGATGTTGGCGGATTTATTTACGAAACAGACTTCACACCAAAGAGCTCTATCAGCATCGATATACCTTTGACTTTTGCTCCTTCAAGCAAGATAAATATGTTTATAGACAACCGAATGCTTTTTCCTTCCTCCCAAAACTACTTAAGGAAGACTGTTATCTTATCGTAACTCATTCGACTTTCACTCCTTCAGACAGTTAAATAGACTATAGGCAGTTGAACAGCCACTTAAGAGGGCTGTTGTCTTACCACAATATACGAAATTGGCATCTGTAACAGTCTATCAGCTTTGCTTTTTCTTAGCCTTTAACAGGAGTATTCAAAGAGGCACATTTCTGTTTCATTATAAAGATTGAGCTGTTTATTGCTCTACCCCCAACAAGTTTTTTTTTTTGGGCGCATTGACTCAAAGCTCCGGGAAGTATAATCGTGTAAACTTTCGACATGCAGTTTGATACTGCGATTTTAGCCAAGGGCATTCTAATAATTTTTATGTTTGGACAGACACCTACATTGATATCCTCTTTTTATGACTTGTAAGAGCAATCAGGATCCTGATTTTTCACCATACAGGTTTGAGTTTGAGGCTGATGATGCCCTCAATATGGGCAAAACATGTCGCTTAACATTATATAATAATATTTGATTTCTAATATGATGTTGGCGGATTTATTTACGAAACAGACTTCACACCAAAGAGCTCTATCAGCGTCGATCTCTTTGTATTGAATAGGTGGATATAAAAAAATAATAACACTTGTAACATACTTTGTATTTACATACATTTCAATACGGATCTAACATGAGAATTATAACATGTAATGTTTATTTACGAAACCGTTACAACAGGAACCATTTTTTGGAAGATTTAGGTTTCTCGAAGTACTGAACTTTCGAATCTGTGTCAGCCGGAAGGAATGAAGAAAACCTTCTCTTAGATGTCAAAAGTAGCTGCCATCTTTGACTACATCAACGTCATACAGCGGCGCTGGACTTAACTCCACATTTTCTTTTTCTATGTATATTCTGTGTGTATGTTTTGAAACTTAATGAAAATAATAGCTGGTGTTTTTTTTTTTGAAGGGGCTTTACGTTGCACCGACACAGATAGGTCTTATGGCGACGATGGGATAGGAAAGACCTAGGAGTTAGAAGGAAGCGGCCATGGCCTTAATTAAGGTACAGCCCCAGCATTTGCCTGGTGTGAAAATGGGAAACCACGGGAAACCATTTTCAGGGCTGCCGATAGTGGGATTCGAACCTACTATCTCCCGGATGCAAGCTCACAGCCGTGCGCCTCTACGCTCTGTTTGTTTTATGCTGGAAGTAAATGTGTGTTTTCGCTATTTTCATTTTTCATCAATCTCATTAACTCCTCTGTTGAGGTTGACATCAGGAAAGGCATCCAGTCATAAATAAATAATAATGTTACTGTTTTTACGTCTCACTAACTACTTTTGATGGTCTTGAGAGATGCCGAAGAGGCAGAATTTTGTCCCACAGGAGTTCTTTTACGTGTCAGTAAATGTACCGACATGAGGCTGACGTATTTGAACCCCTTCAAATACAACTGGACTGAACCAGGATCAGACCTGCCAAGTTAGGGTCAGAAGGCCAGCACCTCAACTGTCTGAGCCGCTCAGCCTGGCTGGCATCTGATCATAAAAGCTTGTTATGAAGATTTTTCTCACACCATACCTGACCCCATAAAGAAACAGGACAGGAGTTGGACATAGAATAGGTATAATACATTATCAAAATAATCCTATTCCTTTCTTTACAACATTCTCCAGTTTACCACTACAACTTGATGTCATCCTTACTTGACTTGCAGCTCCCATCCTACTGATAACAATCTCCACTCCCTTAAACTTCTCCTGTGCTGTCATAACCAGATCCCTTACATCCCCAACTATGTTAATTCCTATTCTTGCTTGGAGTTCCAACATGAAACTCTTCTTACCCTTCTCCTTAACTTCTATTTTCCTTAACATCTCCCTTAATCTAATTCCTGGAAAACACTCTGGCTTAGTTTAATTTTGCTCACTCACTTTCCCCACATGCCTAACTAGAGTTTCCCATGACCAGAGCCTCAGCTCCATCCACCTCATTAGATTCCCTCCTCTCCTGGTATCCTGTAACTCAAGACCTTTGCTAAATGCCACAACAATAAATTTAGCATGATGGTGGTATAATCAACCATTCATGTGGCTTGGTGATCAGCCAGATAAGTTAGTTCTCAATAAAAATGATCAGTAACATATTTGTCTGTTATTGTGATTATCAGCAGCTATTTGTAAATAAAGTTGTATTGGATTGACTATCTAACATGTCTTTCATTTCATCCAAAGTCTGACTTACGCCAGGTAATGTTCTCAGAAAAACCCATCAGGAGTGCCCCTCCCCTTCTAGCATCCATATTTTTAATTTATTGTTTGACACAAGGAACCAGAATAATGTAACAAATTTATAATAGTCTACACTGGTTATAAACAAAGCAAATGAAATGTTTAAACAAGAATCATTTTTGATTGCAGTAGGAGAGAATCAAAAATGTTTCAAACTTGTAGTGGGTTTATTTTGTAATATCTGAAGCCATCTCTTTTCAGTTTTGACTCAGCTAATTTTTAACCGTTAATTTTTAATGTATGTTTTCCTTTTTCAGGTAGTTTATAAATTGATTACTCAAAATTATTTTTGGAAGACTGAAGTACCTAACAGTTAAAAAAAAGAACTTTTAGTGTATCAAGAGAAAACTGTACAGTAACATATCGTTATGAACATGACACCATCTGTTTTATCACTAATTTATTTCAAGATGATTCAATAGATGCACACACACACACACACACACACACACACACACACACACACACACACACACACACACACACACACACACACAATCACATTCAACCATGAATGACCACACTTACTAATTGCTATTTATTTACAAGTCTCTCACAGAAGGCCTGCAGATGGACAGTCCTTACCTGACAGAGGCTATAATCTTGATTGATACTCCTGTCACTTGCACCCACAAGTCACCCCGTACAGCAGCTGTGTGCAGACCGCTAGGTTTGAACACACGGCCACTGGCCACACAACACATGATTACTGTTCCTTGGTTTGATTCCAGAGCCAGTCTAGTGATTCACACAGTCAAACACAGTGAACAACTAAACAGCATGGCAATACTCTCCACAACAATGACCATTAACACTTTTCCAATTACATTCATGATAGCTGATCCATCATTGACTCTATGACAGTCCTCAGTCCACAGAAAGACACATGCACAAACACAGTACTCCAAGGCAGTACACATTGTATTCCGTTCCATACGCGATGATACCTTGACTCCGATGGAACACTGATGGCAGCCAATAGCCGTCCCAGTCCACCTACTCACTCAACACTCAGATGCAACAACAACAACAACAACAACAACAACAACTCATTCAAACTCCAGTGGGATGATGGGGACAGCCAACACCTTTGTTGCCCTCAGCCCGGCCACTGAACCCCAACACACCGAGTCCAACTCCAACTCCAAAAACTGGCTCCAACACTCGCTCCAACTCTGAGTCCTACACTGACTGGCTGTTCGCAGCTAGCCCCCTTTTTATAGTTCAGGTGATGTGTACCAGAATATTTGCAATGTGGCTAGAGATGAAACATTCTTGCTGCACCTTCCAGAAACACTCGGTGAAACCAAATGAAGAGAATAATGAATGGAAAGACCAGCCATGCCCTCCAGGCTGGCTAGGAGCTCCTGGTTGGTTTACTTGTCCCTTTGAGGAAGTACCAAAAGGGGACCACAGATCTGGCATGTGACAATATCATCCTGCTGAGTAAGAAATATTGCCCCTTAAATCCTGGCACCATGACATTGCTTTTAAGAGCTAAATTATCTTAGAATCACTTTATAAGGACTTCTTTATTTTTCCTATCAATCTGTGGATATCATCTTCATATATCACTTGTACCTTATCATTAATATCTATCAGAAATAGATGTTACAGAAGTTACCTTTGATTGTTTCAGTGATGGAAATATTGAATGTGCGGTACCGATCAACTATAGGTATACTGTACAACATGTCCTACCCAGTGGGTATGTTATTACTGCCTCTCATAGCCTATTTTATACGACAGTGGAGAACTCTAATGCTATCATTAACAGTACCAGCTGTGCTGCTGCTCATCTCCTGCTGGTAAGTTCATTCATCACATCTGCTAACACATACATACACAAAGTTAGCAATAATAATGAACATGATATGCATAAATGCTGCCAGGACATTTTGGCCACTACTTTCCCGGTCACTGGCAATTCGTCCACTTTTTTTAGTCACGTCAAATTTGTCCATAGTAATATTTCATCTATGTGAGTTTGTTTGTGCAGAACAGGACATTTTGTCTATTTTATTTTCCATTCACTGACAACGGGTCCACTTATTTCATCCACTCCAGATTTACCACTTTTCTCCAACTCATCTATTTCTTTTTATTTTATAATGACAATCAGAATACTAACTGTTGCAGTTTGTATAGGGAGTGACTTAAAATTCTGTTAAATTTGAAGTGTAGGCCAGTGCCTAACTTTTTAAAAGTAATTAGAGGAACCATGCTGTTCCATAGCATTCATTATGAACAGGTGAATTAATGTGTCTTGATATGAAATATTATTGCTCCATGCATTGCCCAGGTATTTCCTTGAATGTTTATTTTTAGGATTTATATTACATTTTAATTATGTGTCATGTGAATTTTTGTAGATTTCTTTATTGTAATGATGTCTGATATTTTACAAACTATGTTGTTGTTTTAGAATTATTGTAGTGTGTTTAATTACAAGTTTTAGTTTTAGAGAGTTTTGTTTTGTGTGGAAGCAATGACCAAATTCAGATACAGTAGTAAGTGCCGCATACAGGAATGATAAGGAAATAATTAAAACTCAAAAATAATTTACTAATTCATAAAAAGTTGCAAAGAAAAAAGATAATAGTAGCACCATTTCCTTGGTGGTGTCCTGAGGGACTGAATAACAAATAGTGTGCAACTGTGAAATAGATGCAGTTGGCATCACATTAGGAGGGTTTGGCAAAAAAAGACAGTCAAGCCAATAGCAGCTCAGACTGAACCGCAGGTGAAGCTCATTTTGAAGCAGTGATTTTGTAACCCCACACCCTTATCCCATCAGTTGAATTTATATGAATAAAGGTCAACCTAAATTTATTGTCACTTGCAATTACACTATATTCAATATGAAAGTAAAGTCCAATGCCAATGTTTTAATTTACTACTTACTGTATAATTTAAACTATCACTTATAACAAGACAAATAAAATATAAAATTACTCTTTCTTTGAACTTCAGTCACTTTAACATATACTCATAAATACAAAGCTAACTTCTCTGCTCGAAAGACAATCACTGATAAGTTAACTGGCTTAAAATGTAACCGCTACTTCCTTCTTGGCTGTGTCAATGAACCAGACTGCCAAAGGAGGCTACAATTCAGTACTTAAATTCAATCTCTCAGAAAGATCTGGAAATACAGATGCACTTCTACTAGTACCGGAACCAGGCTTAGTGGCTCAAACTGAATAAAATGCAGAAAGAAAAATGTTAAGTTGGACCATACTTCCAATACAGACATCTAGATAATGGAATTATAATTACGGAATAAAATTTAGTATTTACATACAGTATTTATAAACAGTTTAGGTGAAATGGTACTTCACTAGCTACACCCCAGCAGCTGCTACTAACTGAAGTTGGCAATGCTAGTAATCTATGGGAAATGAGTAAATTGGTGGTGATGGTGGTGGGTGGTTATTGTTTTAAGAGGAAGTACAACTGGGCAACTGTCCTCTATTAACACTAATCAGAGGGAAAAAATGGAAGGGATTCGACACTTCAAAAAATGAAGGTATCAGCCAAAGACAAGGGCCACGAAGGGTGTGAAAATGAAAAACTCTCTAGGCCCCAAATACTCCAATACTGTTGGGGTCGGAAAACAACAAGAGTTGACCAAAGGAGGTCAGATAGCATAGCTGAAAGCGAGGAGCCTGGCACAAGTAAGTTGAAGCAATGCCGGGACTCAGCTAAGAGCCCTATGATCACCAACTCATGCTCTCCAAGTTAAGAATCCCTGAAGCTTCTTTTAGTCCTTTTAGTTCTTTTAGTTGCCTCTTACAACAGGTAGGGAATACCATGGATGTTATTCTACTGCTCCCACCCACAAGCGGAAAATGAGTTGGACAATAATTGGATTTGCTTTTAGGTGACTTAGTATTAATGTTAAGAGAGATAGGTGTTCAGTACCATCCTTATTGTCATCATAGGCATTCATTGTTTGTTTGTGGGTTTGAGGTGGGATGAATCTTTCATGGCAGGTTTTTATGACCGGATGCCCTTCCTGATGTTAACCACATCACAGGAGTTAATGAGATGAAATGAATGACATGATATATGATAGTAGGAAGGGAGAGGGTGAAACCTGGTACCAGCACATAGCTTACTCCTGTTGAATAGCACCAAGCGGTCTGCTCAAGGCTTAACGTCTCCATCCGACGGACGAATCACCATCAACAGCGTCATATGCCCTCACTCCATATGAGCACTGTGGAGAGGTTTAGAATTTAATCCAGGCTTTTGGCACGCAATTTAGTTATTAGAAATTACATACCACCTCTTCTCCTACCCTGCCGGCCAACATTCTGATGGTGAAAATTTTTTCGACCAACAGGACTCAAATCGGCAAAACACGGTGTGAGACCGTTTAGACTTCAACGCCTCAATGATCATGGCCACCCGGCGGGCTTTAATCATTGGCATTCATTCCCTGGCAATAATGTTTGTCTCCTAAGTACATCAATGTTGTGAATTATGGATTCTTAAATGGCTAAATAAACCTATCTAGAACCACACTGTACTTCAATGTTGACACATCACACCTGATAAATCCTTGTTGTTGTGGAGCCTGGTGGTTAATTCTTCTCTGGTTTTCTTGAATGTATTTTAACAGACTTATTCCTCTGGACCCTTGCGGATAATATGTCACCACATCCTTCAAGTTGCCAATGTCAGTTTGGCATTTTTTCATATTGGACTTCAGAACTTTAGACCATCTTTGCACTTTTAGGTTTCTTCCTGAGTCCCCTCGCTGGTTGATGTCTCATGGACGAAGAAAAGATGCTTGGTCTGTGGTTCAACGTGCTAATAAGATGCTTGGCCGAAGGCACACCATGCCACCTGCCACTGGAGATACTAATACCAGCACGAAGGTTTGTCTATGAAACACAGTGATGTTCATCATTTAAGAGGAGGGAAATCCATGTAAATTAGTAAGAGTATGATAACTAAAAATTAGTCAGGGAATCAAGCTCAGTATAATATTACGACCTAAACACATTTTCTTCCAAGTTAGAAAACAGAACAAATAGAAAAATATAAGCAAAGAGTACTTTATTTTGGTAAGATCACAGCAGTATCATATGCATGATAGAAATAAAAATACTAAAGAAAGAAAAATAAAGAAAAGAATATGATATTGTGTATAGTAAATTGGTCTCATAAAGTGCTGCAATGAGGCTTATGCAAATCCATGTCTCTTTATTGCCTACAGCTACTCAAAGAAATCATATTTAAATACATGTCCCATCCTATTTCTTCTTGCAGTATTGATGATATATTGCTGATGACCTCAGATTAGTGCCCCTTAAAATGAATCACCTAAATCATATTTAAATACATGTTCCATCCTATTTCTTCTTGCAGTATTGATGATATATTGCTGATGACCTCAGATTAGTGCCCCTTAAAATGAATCACCTAAATATATCCATAATTTATTTCAAACATTAATTTCCCTTGCCTAAACCTTTATAAAGTTATCAAATACCAAAACATTTACAATACTATTCAAGATAAAATATGCCATCGTCCCTGAAATTTTATCCTCTTCTTTCTCCTCCTCCTCATCACCATCATCATCATCATTGTTGCCTTTGTCCAATTTGATCTTGGAGTGGATTGTGGATCATTGATCTCCACCTCTGTCTTCCATTATTCTCTATCAAAGACATATTGGAAGCACACCACTCTTTCTTGTTTTGTTCAATTTGTTCCCTTCACTGTTTCCTGAGTCTGCCTCTCAGTCTTTTCGCCTAATCTCCAATTCAAGTGTTGACTCTGGGATCCGTGTTCCTCCCACTTTTTTCACACGCTCCTACCACTTCAGTCTCATTATAAGTTATAATCAATTTTTATATCAACATAAAATATACGGAGATCATTTCATGAATCATGGCAACTGTGTTATGTCATCTGAACATGTGGGAGCATGATAAGTCCAATATACTGTATTTGAAAACCTGTGTCATACTCTGCTGAATGCCACCAATTGATGGAGTTTCTATGCATTGGTGGCTAGTTAACAACACATAAAAATGTTAATCTGCTACCAGTCGTGCTCCAAGATGTACGTAAGTAAAGTTGAACTGTAGCTATACGTGAAGACTACCGCTTTCTGTAGTACAAATTCACATCATTGTCATGTGGAGCTAAAATATGTGTTCAGTAAACAAGTAGCAACTGTTGAACTGTTGCACAGTGGACATCTCGTGTCCGCTCACACAGAGATGTCAGTGACCATTATTGAAAAGTGTTAACAGAACACAGGCTTTGGACTGTGCAGGAATCATCTATACATATGGGTATTTCTGTATTGCAGATATTCAGAATTTTACAACAGACCTTACAAATGTGCAAGATTTGTATTACTGTAGTTCTCCAAATCCAAGACGACCCCCACTTTTACCTTTTAAAAAATTAAATTGGGCTTAAAAAGTGCTTTATGAAATCATAATTTTATTTATACCAGTAACAAATTTCAAATTTAATTTGAGAAATATAATAAACACACACAAGTATCATGTAAATCCTACATACTTCCCTAATTATTTTCATTAGAGGTATCTGATAGTGCCTTTGAAAGTTCAGGGAATTCGTATTTGCAAGTCCGCATTCGTATCGCATCTCGTGTTATCGCCATTCCGACCTTGTGTTTTTTGTGCACACACCTCACAATTTCAAGTTTAATTTCTTTAAAGCGTCTTTGTCATGGGCCACTGAATGCCTTTCTTTTATAGTACACATTTTTAGACTATCTTTGTCTTCATACCAACGCCGAACATTGACTTTAGTTATGCCATATTTTCTTGCGGCTGCACAATTATTCTTTATTTCCATGTGTTTAATAACCATTAACTTAAAATTGGCATCATAATATTGAAGAGAACCTGCTGAAAATTTTCCGGCAATACTTGTTTCACGTGTCTGTACAATACAACGATCCATCACCAAAATATTGCTGTTGTCTATAAAACTCTTACTAAATGTCAGGTACAACTGGCTGCTGCTAGACACATGTCTCGCTTGCCAGCTACAGCCGGCTTCAACAGCTAGTTATATAGTGTCACTGTGGCTTAATAAAGATGCGAATGTTGAAGGTCAACAAGTTTTGTGCGCCGTGATATGACCATTCCGCCTTTGCATTTTTTGCGCACATACCTCACAATTTCATTTTTTACTTCTGTAAAGCGTCCTCGTTGTGGGCCACTGAATGCACTTTTTGTACAGTACGCATTTTGTAAGCTAGCTTTGGCTTCATGCTAACACCAAACATTGACTTTAGTTATACCGTATTTTCTTGGGGCTGCACAATTATTCTTCATTTACGCAGGTTTAATAACCATTAACTTAAAACTGGCATCATAAAATCAGCGAGAACCCATTGAAAATTTATCGGCAATACCTGTGCCACGTGTCTCTACAATACGACGATCCATCGTGGAAATATTTCTGCTCTGTATAAAACGGTTACTTTTACTAAGCGTCAGGTACAGTAGACATGTTATAACTCTGTCACTGAGTAATCATGGCCTTTCTAATAATTCTAAGGGTTGCATCCTTGCTATTCCAATTCAAATGATATTTCCTGCACAGGTGGAGCTCGGAAGTACATTATGGTCCACCTTGTAATTAGCTCAAGGGAGTAGGCCTTAATGTTTTGATGCCATTCTGCAGATTTGAGAAACATTTTTGTAGAGGCTAGTAGAATGTCATCCCCCTGATTTTTCACATAAGAAAATTATGTCGTATTGGATTCGGAGAAATACGTTAAATTTGTCCACAGTAAAACAATGATTTCTATTTACTCATTTTCATTTTTCGGTAGCCCTTTGTTATTAGTTCCTGAATCTGAACCCAATTCGGTGCTAGCAATGGGAAGCACATTTCACTGGCCTTTAAACACACTGCTGATTATTTATCAGAAGATATAACATGGTTGCCATGACTTAGGCAATAATCCTCATTGGAACAACTCTCCTAGTAATGTTGATACTTATGAAGCTTCAAAAAAAATAGGTTCTTTCTTCTCCTCATTATATAAAGTCAGTATGCATCATGTACCTAGAAAGTCAATTATATAATAAACACGGTATTACCCTTTTGCATCATCATGTTGGCTGTAGAACTGTGATGTACAGAAGCCTCTACTTAGACCAGGCACAGCCCCACATATTATTATCTTACATTCAGCACATACACACTACCCCAAAACACATATATTCTCATGAATCATGACTCAAAAATGAAGAACATGAAATATAAATAACAACTAAGAGATGAACTGGGAGTGATAATCAGCAGAACATTTTTTGCAAATAAAACATTGTAAACATGTAAAAATATTTTCATTTTCAGATGACTTGCTGTGAGACTAATATTGAACCATCTAAACATTTTGATTCACATGTTAAAATTCTACTTATAAAATTCTGGCTGAATTTGTTTCCGAAGCTGCTTTGTAGTTGAAGTAATATTTCTAGATCTTATTTTCTATACAGGGCATAGTGTATAGAAGAAGTGTGCTCACTTCATTTGTTTCAGAGGTTCTGCCGCTGAACAGTTACATGGTGCCATGGAGCTGATCACAGTATTGCGCTCTGCAATGTAAGATGATACGAATGTTTGTGAGCAATTTTTGTGCAAACACATGGCCCTTCTTATGAAGCACTCTATGAAATGACCATTCCAATGTAATATATATATATACACAGAAACACATTCCAAGATGTGAAATTCAGCTCTTGACATAGAGAAAATAAAAGTACCGTGTTCATACTATCACCTCCGTAACGAATAGGTGCAAACTGAGATGAATTCCTTTTACGATGATACATATATCTCAAAAACTCAAGATGTTACAGTCGTGATAATTGGTATTTGGAAGCTCTTTTAAAGAAACGGGTACTGTTTGTTTTTGGAAAATTCACTTGAGTGGGGAGTATGAAAGGAAGTAAAAAAATTGAATTCTTTTTCTGGAGAAACTGATATCTCAAAAGCGAAGGTTACAGACGTGGAAAATGGTATTTGGAATCTCTTTTAAAAATAAAGGAACACGCTTTGTTTGGGCGGCGGGAAACCAACTTAACGGGCGGGGGTGGTATGTTAAAGGAGCTGAATTCTTTTCATGAGGATACTTATATCACGAAAACTGAAGATGTTACAGACATGAAAATTTGTATTTGGAATTTTCTTTCAAAGTAAAGAAACTGTAATCTTTTGTCTTTGGAAAATCCACTTAAGGATGGTGAATTAATTGAAAATTAGTTCAATACTTTGCATGAGGATACTTATATCTCAAAAACTAAAGATGTTACAGATGAAAAAATTAGTATTTGGAATCTCCTTTAAAAATAAATAAACACGCATTTGGTGGGGGGAGAACAACTTGGGGCGGGGGCGGTGAAAAAGGAGTTTAATTCCTTTGTATGTGGATGCATAACTTATATCTCAAAACTGAAGATGTTACAGTCATGATAATTGGCATATGGAAGCTACTTTATAAATAAAGAAACAAGTTTTTTTGGTTTTCGGAAAATTCACATAAGGGGGGAGGGTGAAATAATTTTATTCTCTTTATGGAGAAACTTATATCTCAAAACCTTAAGTTTACATATGAGAATATTTGTATTTGGAATCATCTTTAAAAAATAAACACGCATTTTTGGAGGGGGGGGAATCAACTTAATGGGCTGGGGTGAAAAAACAGTTGAATTCATTTTATGAGGATACTTATATCTCAAAAACTGAAGATGTTAGAGGCATGAACATTATTTGTATTTGGAATCTTCTTTCAAAGTAAAGAAACACGTGTTCTTTTGTCTTTGGAAAGTCCACTTAAAGGGGTGAACGAATTGAAAAATTAGTTGAATTCTTTGTGTGAGGATACTTATGTCTCAAAATCTAAAG
Source organism: Anabrus simplex (assembly GCF_040414725.1). NCBI lineage: Eukaryota > Metazoa > Arthropoda > Insecta > Orthoptera > Tettigoniidae > Anabrus > Anabrus simplex. Next base: position 438,814,550 of record NC_090265.1, on the reverse strand, counting down.
ATGTTAAAGGTGTGAAAATTGGTATTTGCAATCTCCTTTAAAAAATTAAGAAACACACACTTTTGGGGAGGGGGGAATCAACTTAACGGGTAGGAAGGCGGGTGAAAAAGAAGTTGAATTACTTTTATGAGTATATGCCTACTTACATCTCAAAAACTGAAGATATTACAGACATGAAAATTAGTATTTGTAATCTCCTTTAAAAATGAAGAAACACGGATTTGTTTTTGTTTTCGGAAAATCGACGTAAGGGGTGTGGGGTTGAAAATAAGTAAATAAGGAGTTGAAATATGTTTATGAGGATACTTTATCTTAAAAACTGAAGCTGTTACAGACGTGAACATTGGTATTTTGAATTTCCTTTCAAAATAAAGAAACCTGTATTTTTGTTTTCGAAAAATACACTTAGATGGGGGTGAGGGTGGAGGAAGGATTGATCAAGGGGTTGAATTCTTTTTATGGGGATACCTATGTATATCTCAAAAACTGAAGATGTTACAGACGTGGGAATAGGTATTTGGAATCACCTTTCGGCTATTTGTTTTACGTTGCACCGACACAGATAGGTCTTATGGCGACGATGGGATAGGAAAAGCCTAGGAATGGGTAAGATGCAGCCGTGGCCTTAATTAAGGTACAGACTCAGCATTTGCCTGCTGTAAAAATAGGAAACCACAGAAATCATCTTCAGAGCTGCTGCTGCCGACAGTGGGGTTCAAACCACTGTCTCCCAGATGCAGGTTCACGGCTGCACGCCCCTAACTGCATGGCCAACTCGCCCGGTAGGAATCTCCTTTAGAAATAAAGAAACATGTATTTATTTTTTTGACTTGAGAGAAGACTGTTTCTCCCAAAAGGAAATACCACAAACATGGTTTACAAAGGAATGAAAGTAAATGAAACTCAATTTTTGGGTGAGTTTTTATACTTTAGGAATTTTCAGATAATGTCTTAGTACAATGGCGAAGAATGATTACTTTGATCAAATTAAGAAATCCACGCGAGCAAAGCCGCAGGTAATTGCTAGAATATATATATACATTCTCATACAAATAATTCAACTAATTTTTCAATCCTTAATCCCCCTCCCCCCGTTATGGGTTTTTTCCGAAAACCAAAGAATACGTATTTCCTTATTTTTAAAAGAGATTCCAAATACCAATTTTCATGTCTGCAACATGTTAAGTTTTTGAGATATACTGTAGATATGCTAATTTTTAAAAATCACCCCTTTTTCAGTTCCCCTTAAATAGATTTTCTGAAAGAAAAAAAATTATGTTTCTTTACATTTACAGGAAATTCCGAATACCAGTTTTCAAATCTGTAATATGTTACGTGTCTGAGATTTGCAGATACAGTCTTTTTAAAAATTCACCCCCCCCCCCCCCCCCCTTTTCACTCCCTTAGCGACGGAATATCCAAAAATCCTCTCTTAGCAAGCACCTACATGTTAATACAAATGTATCCCCAAAACTTCATTTTTTTTAATGTCCAGTAGTTTTGGCTCGGCGATGATGAATCAGTCAGTCAGTCAGTCAGTCAGGACAAGTTATTTTATATCTATAGATAGTGTATATGGAAGGTAACTGGTGCACCAAATTAATGCAAATGATAGAACTTGGGGAGACGATCACAATGTCACAAGTTTCAGGTCTGTAGCTCGCACCATTCTCAAGAAAAGTTGTGTTTTGGGAATTTCAAGAATTGCAATGCAGCAGCTGGTACTGGCTAATGATGAGGCTACCGGAGTACATGAATAAGTGTTTAATCCAGTTGCAGCATTCTGTATCTTCAAGGTCGAGTGTCTGCTGCCAAGAAAAGTAATAACAACAAGCTTATCCTCTTTCCAGATGAACGATTAGCACTAGTGCATTGACCGAGTTTTGTAACAGTACAGGACGTAACTTCACGCTTTATACTCAACAACCATAATGAATGTTTAGTAATTATTCAACAATATGATATTATGCATAACTTAGCCTGTTCCACCGATGATTCCTGGCCTTTATTTGTCTTCTGAAGGTGAAAATGAGAAAATACGGAACACTGTCGTCAAAGACAGCCAGCAGTGAGATTCAAGCAACTCGCCATCCAGTTGCAGCAAACATGCCAGAATAGCAGACTGCTGACAACTGTGCCATGTTGCTTGGGTTGGCCAGCCCATTAATAAATAATACCATTATGAGAACACAACTGTCCAGCTGCATAATAGCCTTCCATCCTTGAGGCCCCAGGTTCAATTCCCGTCCAAGCCAGGGAATATTGCATTAACAAGTGCATTCCTATGGCTCGGGAACTGGGTGTTTCTGTCATCTTCAACACTCATAAGCAGCACTCAACAAGACAAGATACTCACTACCACCACATCAACACACAACATTTCCCTAATAGTTGGCATCAAGAAGGACATCTGGCTGTGCCAAATCTCTTACAACCCCTGACTGCACAGGAAAAATTGGATGAAATGGGGTGTTATAGAAACAATCCCAGTGGTATTGCTGTTCAGTTCTCACCAAGCGGTCCAGATTTGATTCCCAGCCAATGCATGTGTGATTTATGAAAGGAAATGTCATCTCCTATGGGTTGGATTTCACATAAAAATAGAAGTCCTGTGGCTTATGATCATAAAAGTAAAGGTTACATAAAACTCTAAGTGTAGCTTACCATTTTAATAGAAAAAATTATAACACAACGGCAAAGCGTTTAATACCTAGAGTGTGACACACTCGACCAGATTGGTCATGGGAAATGGTGTACATTGTTACAACAGGTGTTCAAAATGTCCACCATGGTAATTTATACTCAGCACCTTTGGAGAAAGCTCTGTTGACCTGCCTCAATAGCTCATGGTTTTGACTGACTCCTGAGCATTTTCCAGGACACATTCCTGGAGCTCTTGCAGGGTATCCCCTTATCTACAATACACCTTAGATTTAATGTACCCCCAAAAGAGGTAATCTTAGGGTTTCACATCGGGGCTTTCTTGCCGACCAACCGATAGGGCCCAAATGTCCAATACATTGCTGTGGATAGGTGGCGTCCAAGTGGCAACGCACTGCATTGGTGATGTGTAGGGGTGCTCAGTTATGTTGGAACCACATGTGCTGTCGGGTATCCTCTCTAGTAGTAGTGGTAGAGTGCCTTCCAGAAAATGTAGACAAGATATGCCAATCAGTCTATGAGGTAATACCATAGGTCCCATGATAATGCCTCCCAACAACCCTGTCCAAAAATGAATAGAAAACAGAACCTGATGGTAGGAAAGTCCCATAGCATGAGGATTTTTCTCCGACCACACATGTGTGTTGTGAAAACTGAAGATGTCACTCCCTATAAACGAGGCCTCATTTATGAACAAAATATGATTCACTAACTTTTTGGGTTGATGATGGACCCATTCACAGAAGGCCATGCACGGTTTATAATCTCTCTCTGATAGGTACTGAACACGCTGCAAATGGTACAGATATTTCCAGTCTTCCTGTAATGTTTGTAGGATAGCCAATAGGACACTTTTACCACTGCCACAATTTGGTGAGTACTCCTGCCAGGTTCCTCTCCAATAAGTTTTAATATCCAGTCCTCTGCACAAAGATCACATCTAGCCCCACCAGCTTCACACCTGGGCATGACGTTTCCAATAACTGTTACAAGACAACCTCTCAGTAGAAGAGACGAGAATGAAGTGAAGCTGTTGACCTAGAGAGATCAGACTGTGCTAGGACAGGCAACCTCTCACTATAAAACCTAGAGAGGTCAGACTATGAATTAGAATAGACAACCTCTCACTGGAAGAGACAGGAATGTAGAGAGGTCAGATTGTGTATTAGGATAGACAACCTCTTACTGGAAGAGAACAGACTGAAGTGAAGTTATTGACCTAGAAAAGTTAAACCTTGGACTAGGATAGACAGTCTCTCACTGGAAGGGATGAAATGAAGTGCTGATAAAATGTGGGCAAGTGCAGTTCTTCCACAACATCAGTTCATTTTCTCTTTCTGTATTCCTTAGAACTAAACTAGATGTGAGAGGTGTGAACATTCAGCCTGAGCGATTGTCAAGTAATGTGGATGTCATTCTCAGCCATTTACCTGTCCTTTTCTTTTTGTCCTATGTACACTTTCTATACCCTTCTGGAAGGATTTTAAGATTGGTAGGAGGTTGGTATGTACATACAGCTTACCTCAAATTGGGTGGTGGGGTGTCTGTAACGAGCTGCTCCACCTCAGGACGAGGGTACAAGTTTATTTTTATGAAAATGCTGCAAACTTTGGGCTGGAAAGACTTGGAAGTAGTAGGCGAGCTGTTCAGCTAAGTGTTATGTTCCACGATGTTAGTAGAGAGATGGCATGAAATAGAATTAGCTGACAAAATATGCTTGGAGTTTTTTTGAAGTAAGAAAATTCATAATATGAAGATAAAGTTGGGAATCAAGAGGACAGACTGGGGTAAATATTTGTTTATAGGAGAGAAATTAGGGATTGGAATAATTTACCAATTTACCAAGGGAAATATCTATATATTTCCAACTTCCTTGAGATCGTTTAATAAAATATTAGGTTAACAATTGCTACGGAATCTGCAGTCTGGGCGACAGCAGATCAATGTTGATTGATTGATTGATTGATTGATTGATTGATTGATTGATTGATTGTGATTGATAGATTGATTGATTGATTGATTTATTTATTTATTTATTTATTTATTTATTTATTTATTTATTTATTTATTTATTTATTTATTTATTTATATATTTATTTATTTATTTATTTATTTATTTATTTATTTATTTATTTATTTATACGCTGATATGGAACTCTTCATTGAGGTAATCATTCAGTGTACATCTCTACAGCTGCATGAGCATTCTGTCCTACTTCATCATAAATGTCAAAATATTCCCACAATGTGAACTGTGCCATGGCTAAGTGTTATGAGTCATGTCTGGGTTGTAAACATTACGCCACAAGTCACTTCTCCCCTCTCAACAAGGCTACTGACCTTGTCCACCTTTCGCTTCGTTGTAGCTGCAATGCCACATGTTCTTTGCTACCATTCAAATCATAACATTTTTTAAAAAAAATTACTGCTAAATGCATTGAGATACAGGACAAATAACCAATAAACATTTGTTCTGACAGTTATTCCTAGGTGTTTGTACACTTCATCATTATAAATCCCCACTTCAATATGTAAACAGTATCATTTTAACTATATGTTATTCAGTCTTGTATTTCTGTAGCTGAAGATGTCCCATAAAGGTATGAAACCTGTACTTTAATTTTAAATGTGTATTGTTAAGTTAGTGATCTAATACATCACAAATTGTATTGCAAAGTTGGTTCTAATACATTTCTCAATAAGTGAACCATAAACCCTTTACATCCCTGATTTCATTATAATATGGCATAATGCCACAACCTACAAACCTGAAACTTGTGATCCTCTCCCCCAAGATCTATTATTTTGTTCATTTGGTGCATCACTTGCCTTCCACCCTGTATGGGCTTAAGAAACCAGCTGCAAACATTAATTCTACTCTGCTTGTCTTTAAGATATAAAGCTTTCACTTCTATAGTCTTGTACACTGACTGACAGAGCAAATGCAACACCAAGAAGGAGTGGTCAGAACTTTATGCCAATTGCAGGGTAGACTGATGTCACTGAGGTATGCTCATGATGTGAAATGCGCCGCTGTGCTGCGCACGTAGCGAACGATAAATGGGACACGGCGTTGGCGAATGGCCCACTTCGTACCGTGATTTCTCAGCCGACAGTCATTGTAGAACGTGTTGTCGTGTGCCACAGGACACGTGTATAGCTAAGAATGCCAGGCCGTCGTCAACGGAGGCATTTCCAGCAGACAGACGACTTTACGAGGGGTATGGTGATCGGGCTGAGAAGGGCAGGTTGGTCGCTTCGTCAAATCGCAGCCGATACCCATAGGGATGTGTCCATGGTGCAGCGCCTGTGGCGAAGATGGTTGGCGCAGGGACATGTGGCACGCGCGAGGGGTCCAGGCGCAGCCCGAGTGACGTCAGCACGCGAGGATCGGCGCATCCGCTGCCAAGCGGTGGCAGCCCCGCACGCCACGTCAACCGCCATTCTTCAGCATGTGCAAGACACCCTGGCTGTTCCAATATCGACCAGAACAATTTCCCGTTGATTGGTTGAAGGAGGCCTGCACTCCCGGCGTCCGCTCAGAAGACTACCATTGACTCCACAGCATAGACGTGCACGCCTGGCATGGTGCCGGGCTAGAGCGACTTGGATGAGGGAATGGCGGAACGTCGTGTTCTCCGATGAGTCACGCTTCTGTTCTGTCAGTGATAGTCACCGCAGACGAGTGTGGCGTCGGCGTGGAGAAAGGTCAAATCCGGCAGTAACTGTGGAGCGCCCTACCGCTAGACAACGCGGCATCATGGTTTGGGGCGCTATTGCGTATGATTCCACGTCACCTCTAGTGCGTATTCAAGGCACGTTAAATGCCCACCGCTACGTGCAGCATGTGCTGCGGCCGGTGGCACTCCCGTACCTTCAGGGGCTGCCCAATGCTCTGTTTCAGCAGGATAATGCCCGCCCACACACTGCTCGCATCTCCCAACAGGCTCTACGAGGTGTACAGATGCTTCCGTGGCCAGCGTACTCTCTGGATCTCTCACCAATCGAACACGTGTGGGATCTCATTGGACGCCGTTTGCAAACTCTGCCCCAGCCTCGTACGGACGACCAACTGTGGCAAATGGTTGACAGAGAATGGAGAACCATCCCTCAGGACACCATCCGCACTCTTATTGACTCTGTACCTCGACGTGTTTCTGCGTGCATCGCCGCTCGCGGTGGTCCTACATCCTACTGAGTCGATGCCGTGTGCATTGTGTAACCTGCATATCGGTTTGAAATAAACATCAATTATTCGTCCGTGCCCAACTTTCATCCCTTTCGAACCACTCCTTCTTGGTGTTGCATTTGCTCTGTCAGTCAGTGTATTAATTAAGTTTTGAGTAATTTTAGAGCATATCAGGCTGAGGTATAGAGCTATTACAAGAGACTAAAGAACCTGCTCTATGCAATCCAAAACAAAAAATGTGTTTAGCTTACTTGACTGTTGTTTATCTTCATGACAATGCTCCAGAGCTCACCCCTATCACAACTCAATACATTTGGCAGGGAACTAATTGATCTCCCTCTCTGGATCTCAGAAAGGCTAAGCATATGCTCCTTTGTGGCTAGTATTTGTCCTTGTTCTTTTATGTTTACATTTCTATACTTGATTCTCCTTTTTGTTGCTCTCTCTTCCCACACTAACCAGTCATTATGTTTACCCTTTATGTTTTCTCCTGTCCTGAGGGTATAGTGGCTCTAGGCTTATAAGACAGTACAACATACGTGACATGAAGTGGGTGATAACTGGCTTAATACATCACAGTTTTGGGTCAAACTGGCAGGCCTATTTACCAGTTGAAAATCCTCGTCTAATGTAGCCAGACAGCTGGAGATGTTGGATGATGATGATTATGATGATTATGATGATGATGATGATGATGATGATGATGATGATGATGATGATGATGATGATGATGATGATGATGATGATGATCTGTTTTTCATTACTTTTAGCACATATCTTAAAATTACCAATAAAATATTTTGAAGTCATGTGTTTAGAAGAGGAAGAGAAACTTTACTGTCAAACAGATTCAAACTTTATGTAGAAGAGTTGTCTATACTTGTAAGATATAGTTTTAGGGAGGACAATGACAAAAGACTGGGCACATTTGAAAAGCATTCAATAGGTTGGGACAACTAGTCTTTTAGACAAATTCTCCTCCATACTAAATAATCAACAAAACACCAACTGCAATATAAAAGCTATTTGAAAATTTTTATAATAGGAAGAAATCTTTTAACCAAATACATACCGGTACAATAGTTTAAAGTTTTCATGAAGAATGAATGCATGTTCATTTACAGTACTCTGATTTACTTTACAGATTACCTTTGTGTTGCTATCTTTCAGGATCCAGTTCCCATGTCTTCAACTGCAGAGGAGATTCCAGAACCTGTGATGAAAAAATTCATAGCTTCAATGCGTGTAATGGGCTCATTGTTGACAAAGTGTGAACTACTTAAACGTCTCCTCATTTGCTATTACTTGTGGTTTGTGACTTCTATGACCTACTACGCTCTTTCACTTAGTTCAGACAACTTCACTGCCAACAGGTACACTCTATATCCAGAAAGATCTGATATTTTAAATCATACAAAGGTGAGTCAAGTGAAAAACCTTGAAAGTATAACAAAGATTCAAAATTTGTGCCACGGTTCTGTCCGTTAACAGTACTGTTACAAAGGCTTTAATGAACATCCTATAGGTGGCAGCACTGTACAAGCAAGGAAACTCTATCAAATTACCAGTGTAACACCTGCATAAAAGTAGAACAGCAGTCTGTTATTCGGTTTATGAGTAGTGAAGGATAAGCTGGCCCCGTTGTCTAGGAGTAGCATGCCTGCATCTCACCTGGAGGCCCCAGATTCGATGCCTGGCCAGGTCAGAGATTTTTATCTGGACCTGAAGGTTGGTTCAAGGTTCACTCAGCCTATATAATTACAATTGAAGAGCTATCTTGACAGTGAGATGGCGACTCTGATCTAGGAAACTAAGAATAATGGCCAAGAGGAATCGTTGCACTGACCATGAGTCACCTCATAATCTTCAGGTCTTGAGGCTGAGCAGTGATCACTTAGTAGATCAGGCCCATATGGAAGGTGTGAAAGTCATTGAAATTCAACGATGAATGACGATTCAGTATGGTGACACATGTTTGTCAGCCCCATACTGCCCACCCAATAGTTATGGCCGATCAAAACCTGCATTTTAAGTGTCTTTCACATCCAGCATATTCACTTCACCAGACCTTGCCCCTAGTGGTTGTCACAGATATGGACCATTCGTAGAGGACTGTAAGGAAAGACATCCCATTTGGTTGAGGATGAAGGATGAAGGTGATGCACGAGTGGCTCACAGACAATAAAAGTATTTCTTCTACAAGAATCCATACACTTTGTAAGCACTAGGAAAACTTGCAATGAACGTAATGGAAGTAATAATAATAATAACTTAAATGTTTCCACCTTTTCAATACAATATATTCACAAATTTACAAAATTATACGGCAAATTTACAAAATTATACGGTATTAGTTTCGACCCATCTAGGGGTCATCATCAGCCGTATTGGAGTAAAGATCATTTGTGGCGAAATCCTAAGACAATATTATTTTAAAGAATAACAAGTGAAATGAGATGTTATGGTAATAGTTAATAATACAAGGAATATACATAATAAGAGGTTTTTAACAAAGAATAAAGTATAAATGGGGTGTTGTAAAAATTATAATCATGGAAATCAGTAAGTTCTTGTATTGAAATGAAATATGGCTTAGGAAGAGGGCTTAAGGTGGGGCTGAAGGGTGCGGGAGAAAGTGTAATTGTCTTGGAAAAGTACCTTTGATTAAATTTAGGATTGAGTTTAGGTTGGCTGCATTATTGTTTCTGAGGAAAGTGATAAATAGATCGAAGAGTATGTTGGGTTTCTCTGAGATTTCATTGAGATTATGACTGGCATTAAAGTGAAAAGGTGGAAACATTTAAGTTATTATTATTATTATATATTGTTCAATACGGACCAAAAACATGAAATTCATAACCATCAAAGAACGTAATGGAGACTACATAGTTAAATTATACAGTTGTGTACCACTTACGCTCAATAAAATAAAGTTTTTAAATAAATTAAGGTTTTCATTTGACTTGTCTTCATATTTCATAGTCATAATAGGAGCCAAACTGAAAATCCTGGGGTTCACACCCAACAAAAGAATTATTTTAGTTTGTCATATACTTTGTAATGAATTCAGAGAATAATGATACAGGAATATCAAATTAAGAATCAGGTACTTAATATGAGAATCTATTATCCTGAAACATTCTGATAAAGAGAATTAAAAGCAAAGCAAGAAGCTTGTAATTTTAGATGATTGTTGATGTCATGAACAGAACCACAGACTTCCAGTTTTACATGGAATCTGAGCCCCACAATGGTGACTTTTCATTTTAAAAATCCCTCATGCATTGGCTACAATTCAAACCATGGTCACCTTCATGAAAAGTTGGTGACTATGTCACACTGCTATCATGCCCTCCAAAAGAGAATCCATTATATAAATTTATGCCAAAATTCAGGCTGTGCATTGTTTAGCTTTTTAATTCTACATAAAATAGGTAAAATAACTTTATATGATATATTTTTCAATTATAAAATTGGAGTCATCATGCTGTTTACCTAGGTACTAAAGTAAATGCAATAAACAGATTAATACAGCAATACTGTACTAATGAAATATCTAAGTAAATTATTATTCTGTGTGTTAGTTCATCAGCCCGCAGTCTAGTTAAGTTAGACCCTCATATAATACCATCAGAGGTTATGCAGTTATAAGGAAACCACAAAAACTGATGGTACCGCCAAAATGAGTCACACTCGGTAAGATGAGGAGTGAGGTAATTTACTCTTGTTTTACTCACTGGGCCAGAGAGTCCTATTGCCAGCATAACTGACCCTATGAGTAACACCTGATAACACTCAGTCGCACTGGTCATGTTCTGAAAGTCATTACTTAGCATCACCCAAACCTCAGCAGCTTCTATACTGTGGACTAGGACTTTGAGGAAGGTACATTTTGCTTTGAGCTGTACCGAGGGACAGATAAAAAAAGTACTGCACTTATCAAGAAGTGGCAATAGCAAGATGATGAAGATGATGATGATGATGATGATGATGATGATGATGATGATGATTATTATTATTATTATTATTATTATTATTATTATTATTATTATTATTATTATTATTATTATTATTATTATTATTATTATTATTATTATTATTATTATTATTATTATTATTATTATTATTATTATTATTATTATTATTATTATTTAAAACAAAATTGCTACAATTTGTCTATATGGCAGCTCAGTAACTCAGTTTGTTCGGAGAGGATGATTACCTAGTTGTACTTCCTCTTGAAACAAAGATCACCATGACCACCATTCTCAATCATTGACACTGACGTTCAAATCCCTGTAAAAGCAAGGTGGAATAATCACCTGAAAAATCATGATACATTCAACCATAAACTGGGCCAAAATCTAAAAGGACTAAGGAGACTCTCATCACTTCAAAACTAATTTAGACAGGAAGTAAAAGAAAATTACTTGCTTGATGTCTATGCATGAACATTACAGAATTTCCATTTAAAAAAAAACAGAATCAGAAGCTATATTTCCAATTGGAAACTTCAAAAGCCTTTGTAATTTTATCCAAGGAGATTTTCTGGGTCCTATTTCCTTGTAAGGAAAACTAAAGTGTTACCATCAAAAATGTACTATTTGAAGATAGTTATTATCTGTAACCTGCAGTAGAGTGGCATTACTTTTAATTTTAGTATTAAGATAGTCCATACACAGTTCCCTAAATAATATCTCCTATAGTCCTGGTGAGGAGTCTTTACAATGTTCTACCAGCTAGGCTAAGATTTTTTTTTTTAGAGAGGTATTGCTCCTCTATTCCTCTACCTTTGCCTCCACCTAGCAGCATCTGTACTTTGGTGAAGCAGAATCAATAGATGTAATCTAGAAAAAACAGCCATGGTCAAAACCTGGCAGTAGGTATACAATGCACCTGCTACCTTATATATGAAGTAGGGAACCGTTAAATGCTAAGGGAATTCACCATCACACAGAGAAACCCTCAACTGCAATAGGTCTAGCAAGTTAGCAGAAGAGGTAAAAAGAAAAGTAAAAGTTGTTTCCAAAAGGAGAAGGAAAAGAAACAGAGCTTCAGAAAGAATAGTAAAACACAGTGTGTGACCAGTATTCTTCTTCTCATACCTTTGAAAAAAATGATGACTTCTTGGAGCTGGAAGCTAATTCAGGGAATAATAGTAGAAATAAAATAAGCTAGCCCCACGGTGTAGGGATATCATGCCTGCCTCTTACCCAGAGGCACTAGGTTTGATTCCCAGTGGGGTCAGGGATTTCTCCCTGAATCTGAGGGTTGGTCTGAGGTCCATTCAGCCTACGTGATTACAATCAAGGATCTATCTGATGGTGAGACAGCAGCCCCAGTCTAGAAAGCCAAGAATAACAGCCAAGAGGATTTGCTGTGCCAACCACATGACACCTGGTAATCTGCAGGCCTTCAGGCTGAGCAGCAGACGTTTGGTAGACCATGGCCCTTTGGGGCTGTTGTGCTATGGAGTTAGGTTAGGTAGACAAAATGAAGGAAGTATGGTAAGACTATGGATTAAAACATTAAATATAGAAACAATGACTGGGAAAGTAGAAGGGATAATAGATGTATTGAAAGAAGAAAATTGGATTTACTTGGAATGGCAGAAACAAGACAGAAAGGGGAAAGTACGAGAGAACTGACAAGAGATTTTAAATTATACTGGATTGGAAATCTGAAAGGAAGAAGGAATGAAGTGGGAATAGTGGTGAGAGATGGTTTAAAGGAGGAAGTAAAGGGAATAAGTGACAGAATACTAAAAGTTAAAATAGCACTAGTTGGAAATAGTGCAAGTATGTGCACCACAAGAAGGCTACATGTCACAAGAAAAAAGAAACTTATCCCTTTGTGAAAATCAAATGACCGCAAACATGTCTCTTGGTCATGGTGATCCGTCAATGGCTGTTAATTTCAGATGACCGCCAATCATAAGCCATAGCCTGCATGGTTCCTAGGTAACAGTGTCTGGCTATCCATCCATACCTTATATCACAGCCTGCACGGTTGCTAGGGTTACACTTCTGTCACACAATTTTCTAATGTAAATTTTTAGATGACCTCCAGCCATAAGACATATTCATGTCAAAAGAAGACTTTGAAGAAGAAATACAGAGCAACTGGGAGGAAAGAACATGATAGTAATGGGGAATTTGAATGCATACATTGGAAAAGAAATACAAGGATATGAAAATGTATTTGAAGCAGAGGGTTCGAGGAGTCAAAATGCAGACAGTGAGAAATTGCTGGAGATCTGTGAAATGAATGGGTTGTTGGTTGGAAACTCTTGGTTCAAAAAGAAACAGAGTCTGAAAATAACTTAGTACAATAGAGACTGGGCTAGAAAGTAAGTGATGGACTACACACTCTTTGACAGCAAAATGAAGAAGGGTATTATGGACATCAATGTAATACCATGAGACAGCTTAAACATTGACCATCGACTGCTGGTAATGAAGCTGAGAGGGACTGAATACAAAAAGGGAACAGAAAATTAAGAGAGACAAACAAAAGTATGAAAACTAAAAGAGAGAACTAGGGAAGAGTAGAGGAAAGCATGCCAACAGAAGAACCAAAAAGGGAGAAGAATGGAGAATATTCAGAAACACACTAAGTGAGGCAGCAGAAGTAGTATATAAAAGGACTAGTATGAAGAAAAGATGGAGGGAAATCCTGTGGTGGAACAATAGAATTATAGATATAGTGATTTTAGAACATGGTTCCAAAAAGTGGAAGCAAGAGAAGATTATCAGTCAAAATAGAAGGAAAGAAAGAAGAAAACAAACAATAAGAGTGGTGGCAGAAGAGAGGAGAAGGTGGATGGAAGAGTGGACCAAGATGGTGGAAAGAGTTAGTGAAGGTAGTAAGGAAGTAATGGTTAAAAGTAAGAGAAGGAAATATTCTATAGAGTATGTCAAAATAGTAAATAAAAATGGCAAGGAGGTGGAGAAGAAGAAGGAGAAACTCAAAATGATACGGAGGGAGTACTCTGAAGAATTGCTAAATCCAAATGGAATCTCAGAGTAGGAAGAAGATGGGAGAAATTGGAAGGAGCATTGAGGAAGATAAAAGAAGGGAAGGCACCAGGTTTGGATGAAATAGTGTGGAGATAGCAGCTAGAGTAGTGGGGAAACTATGGTTATATGGGGTTATGAGAGTTATATGGAAAGAGAAGAAGAACCAGAAGACTCGAAGAAGGGAATAACTGTACCTATCTTTAGAAACAAAGTAGAAGGGAGTGTAAAAACTATTGAGGAGTCACTCTAATGTGTCACTATGCAAACATTTTTTAATAAAGCTCTGAAAAAGCAGTTACAATCTAAAGTAGAAGGTGGTCTGAGAGAAGAATATAGCTTCAGATCAGAAAGGTCCTCAGTAGATCTCATTTTTGCAGTAAAGCAGTTACAGGAATGGCATTATGAATAACGAGAAGATCTACTGATGACCTTTTTGAACATTGAAAAGGCATATAATAGTGTACATAGAAGCAAAATGTAGCTCTTGAAAAACAAAAGATTTGGGAAACAGACTTCATAGACGGTAAAGGAAATGTATTAAGGGAGTGTGAGTTGTGTGGAAGTAGGAGGAGAGAGGACAGATTTGCTAGAACAGAAGAATGATATGAAACAGGGAAGTGCACTCTCCCCATTACTTTTAATTGTAGTAATAGATTATAGTGATATGAGTGGCATAGGAAATTGGGGAAGAAAAGATGAAAGCAATTGTATTTGCAAACGATTTGATGAAGTAGGAAAGTAGAGAGGAGGAAGTTCAGGAGCAGTTGGATGCATTGAATGAAATAGTACAAGGATATAGCATGAAATTCAGTGTAAATAAAAGTGAGTAAAGATGTCCCCCAAAACAGCAAAAGAGTGATATACCAGACATACTACACCCCAATACTGACATGTGCCTCAGAAACTTGGGTACTAAGGAGAAGAGAGAAAAGCTAGATCCAGGCTAGAGATATGCAATTTTTGAGAAGTAGAATAGGAGTAACAAAAATGGATAAGATAAGAAATGAGGTTAGAGAATTAGTGCAAGTGGAACCATTGCAGAATAGGGTAGAGAAATCAAGGCTTAGTTGGCATGGTTGTGAATGGAGAAGAGGAAACCCATGAAGGTATTTGAGATGAGAGTTGAAGGCAGGAGATCAAGAGGAAGACTAAGGGGCAGATGATTGAAAGGAGTGGAGGAGCAGGGGGAGAAAACAGGGCGAGTACTCAACCTAAGTGACGAGTTAGTGATTTGGTGGGAGGGCAGAAGATGGTGGAGAGGCTCGTTTTCTAAATAGACCCTGCCAGTGGCTGGAAGCTGTGCAAGATGAAGAAGTTAATGTAAACTATTTTATAAAACTTCCTGTGTTATAATAGAGGATTTTGTTTGTTTCTTGGATTGTCTGACCCTTTTTTTTGTACCAGCCATGTTTCAGTTCCATAAGAGACAGATACGGAAGGGTCTACTGTATAAGGTAGAGTCTGTAGAATATCCTTTCCAATCACAAGAGGCATTTTGGTTTATCATCATTTTAATTTCCCCTTGACCAGCTTCTGCCAGGTCTGGGTGTTGATGGCACTTCTCCACTGTTACCTCTCCTTTCACCATTCCTCTCAGTAATTATATTCCAGTCCAGTCTTTTGGTTTGTAATGGTACAAATTGAATTACAGTATAGGGACAATACAAACTGACAATCTAACTGAATATTTTACTCAGTGGCCAAGATCTAGAAACTGTTAAATCATTATTATTAAATGTGACCCAGTTTTATGGAGATAATGATAAAGGAAGATATTTATTACTTTAAACTTACATATTTTTACAGTTTTTGCTTGTGGAGTACATCCTTTATCCAAGAGGACTAGAAGTATATATAGTTTTAATTTTTTTTGTGTGGTGTAGATTTTTGATAGTTAAACGTTTCATGTCTCTTGTTATGTGATTGTCGCTTGTTATATATTTTAGTATTCCATTGCCTCATTGAGAAAATCAAGTCAATATAGCAGTGATGTTAGAAGATCGCATGGTTCATTTTATATTCTTTTCTGGATAATAACGCATCGATAAGAATATTTCAATTAAAAGTTATATGGTCACATATACATATTCATCTTTCCGAGAACAACATTCACACAGTGTACAATGCACACCCTGTGGAAAATATTATTGATCCAATATGGATGTATGCATACACATTAGCAGAGCTCACCCTACAGTACACAGAGATATCCTGGTCAAGAAGCAAAGTAAAGTCAGTATTTTACGAAATTCCCCAGAGAATCGTCAGTCCAATGATGCCACAACCAATGTCACTACTACTCCAGCCCCGAATATGAATGAGTACAACCGCAAGCTGATTAAATGGAAATCAAAGTTTTCTGAAAACCTAACAGATGGCGACTTCAGCAATGCTGTTAATGACTTTGTCCAATTCTTAGCTTCAGTGCCTCTTATTCTTCCCGCACCAAAACACCCCGCTCAGAAATATTATGAACTGAGAAGAAAAGGCCAACTTAATTCTGCCCAACGTTCATACAGGACCTCTTCAAACCCTGAAAGATCAACAAAAAGGGGAAGAGAGAAGAGAAGAATGAAGTATATGTATGAATTAACTCAGTTCTACTATTACAATCAGTAGATTCACAATGAAGTATTTATTTATTTTCCACCTAGTCGATACAATGATTGCCTTAGTGCGATACGGACCATGAAGCTGATTTTATGTAATTACAATCAGTGGCGAAAAGCCATACACAACGTGTTTACAAACAAACAACCAATTTGCAGGCTGAAAGAAGTGTTGCACACATACTTTTCAGACATATTTTCTAGGCCGAACAACCACAAAAGACCAGAGTACCCTCAAAAGGGCACTGAGAGTGAACTCATGGAGACTAATGACTTATACAATCCAGTTATATCTAAAGAAGACATTGTTCAGGCAACACAGAAAATCAAGGTAGGCATTGCAAGCAGTCCTGACCATGTAATCGCCCGAGCTATTAAAAACAGCACGACTTTTAAGAAGACCCATACAATTCTAGTTCATAAAGGTGGTGATGTAAATGATCCCAGTAACTGACATCCAATTACTATATGCTCAGTTATTAGACGAGTTATCGAGAAAGTTCTTGATAAACAGCTTCAGAACTACATTGTGTTTCATGACAATCAAAGGGGTTTCACCAATACACCCGGTACTTACATAAATACCTCGAAATTGGAAGCCATTTTACAGCACACTAAGCAAGAAAAGGACGATGCATACATTATATTTCTGGACGATCTGAAAGCTTTTGATAACGTCGGACATGCACACCTCCAGTGCACATTGGAGTTGGTCGGAGTGCCCGAAAAACTGACGAGGCTGCTAATTGCTCTACAAGATGGAAACGTAACACAGATACAGACCCAAAAACAGGGAACAAAACCCATCAAATTAATCGCGGTGTGCTTCAAGGTTCCCCTTTATCACCGTCATTATTTAACGTTGCTACCAATCATATTGTGGAAGAACTATCTGAAGATTCTTTAGCAGGGAATTATGGTTACTCAATTGCAAACGAGCAGCCTAACCTCACTATAATGTGTTTCGCTGACGATACAGTAATATTTGGGAAAAACACCGAATCTGCTGCCGAACTAGCCAGGATCACCATAGAAAGATTTAAAGAACTCGGCCTGGGCATCAGCGCTTCAAAATCAGCTTGTCTTTCTATCAAGAAAGGTCAGCTAATGGAGGAGAATATCATCATGATTGATGATTGTACAATTAAATCACAGTGCAATGGAAGTGCGATTCACTACTTAGGTGTGAACTTCATTAATGAACTTAAACTGGATCCATAAGGCGTACTTGACAAGATGTGAAACAAGACTGACACACTTGTTAGCTCACCATTGCTGCAATCAGACCAGAAATTTTGAATTTTAAATAGTTCAATATTACCTACTCTTATTTACCCACTTCAAGTTACTCCCCTAAACAAGATCCCTCAAACTTTTCTATCAGATGTGGATAAAATATTAAAGAGTGGAATTAAAGAATTATTACAACTACTAGCAGATGTTCCAATCACATGGTGTACACCAAAAAGAAGTATAAAGGCCTTGGTTTATTTCGCACCACTTGGGAAGTGAACTACAGTATATTAACATCTGTAATAAATGAACGCTTGCAAATAATGGCTACATTAATGCAACTAGAAACTTGGAGCAAGAACGTATAATTTGTTTGCAAGATCTAGGCATAAAAATTAATGATCAAGTTATGTCCAAAAAAATCCATCTTCCCAATGTAAGGAAGGTCCAACAGATACTATGAGACAGAGAAGCTCAGTCATGGACAAAGCTGCTGCACAAAGGGAAGGGCATTGGACTCTTCCAGGAGTACACAACTGGGAACAAATGGATAAGAGATCACCGAGGCTTATGCTGTGTGGAATGGAGAGAGGCCATCAAGATAACAGCGAATGTGTGCGCCGTTCGCTCCGTGCTGGGAAGGTCCCAGGACAACACCCTCTGTGGGCGTTGCCACAGAGAGCACGAAACTCTTGCCCATGTCCTTGGTGCCTGTCCTCACGGGGAGGTATTGAGAAATTCCTGCCATCATTCAGTATGACACATGACCGCGACCTCGCTGAGGGCTCACGGTTTCACCATGCACGAAGAGGTTTCTGGTCTAGCTACTGATGGGAGTAACAGACGTATTGACAAGATAGCCTTTCAACCACGTAGCAAGCAAGGACTAATCTTAGATCCCACAATATGCTTTGAGTCGCACATTGGCCAGGCCCAAGAAGAAGTCGATTTACCAGCCAACCGTGAACTACTATTAAGACAGATATCACCTAGACAATATTTTCGTCCCTGGACTCATGATTGGAGCTCAAGGCACAATCTCTAAATTTCTTGTACAGCTATGGGATTCTCTCAGTCTCAACCAGACATGAATTCACGACATTGCTATTGCAGCAATACGAGGTTCAATGACCATACTCCACAATCATCTATATAACATTTGATGAGATGTACATCATGCCACATTCCAAATTTATTCCTGAGTCCTGTGATGGTTATTTTTGTCTAGTGCACTAGCAAACTCATCAATAACTTAGAAGACAAAATACTGTGTATTCGACATACTTTGTCCTTGTGGCAGCCTTCTTATGGGGGAAGTTGTATTAATAATAATTAATAATAATATTATTATTCCTGTCCTCTTGCCCAGTTATTAGGACTGAGTATTGCATGAGGATTTTGCCCAGTTTTAAGTCCGGATGCCTTCCCTGATACCAACCATACATGGAGGGATGTAATCATTACTATGTGTTTCTGTAGTGGTTGGTGGTATGTTTTATGTAGATGAAGAGACATGTATTATGACAAACACAAACACCAGTCCTCAGGCCAGAATAATTAACCTTTC
Source organism: Anabrus simplex (assembly GCF_040414725.1). Taxonomy (NCBI): domain Eukaryota; kingdom Metazoa; phylum Arthropoda; class Insecta; order Orthoptera; family Tettigoniidae; genus Anabrus; species Anabrus simplex. The sequence continues at coordinate 438,795,272 of NC_090265.1, read as the reverse complement.
TCAGTTAAAAACCTAGTCCAGACATGAATTGAATCCAGGTCCTTCTAAACGCAAGGACACTGCACTGATCATTAAGCTAAGGAGTGAAACATAAGGAAATTGTTAATAATTCTATTTAAAAACTGTATTACAAGGTTAAATAATGAAATATAAATTATAAATGATATCCAAAGTTTGGTATAATTTTATATCCTGAAGGCATTGGTCTTCAAATGTTAATAATTATTTATCTAGGCTATGTCAAATGAAACTAATATTGAGTGATCTTTAGAAGAAAATTAATATTTCTAACCTCCATTTATTGCTATAAAGGGTAAAGTTTCATTCTAAATGTTTCTTCTTGCACAAGTACAACATTCTATCAACAGAGTACTATTTATTCACTGTTTTAATCATTTGGCAGAGATTGCCTGGAGATGAAAGTAGTAGGTAGAAGGGAAATAATTATGGTATGATGATTTACAGCTCTAATCAATTCAGCAATTTGGGGAAAAGTTTCCTTTAATATTCCTCTTTAGACAAGGTCTACGAAATGACTTCACATACCAGTATGGGTAAACATTACTTTGTTCTTCAAGCTGTTTCCTCATAATTTTCAACATCAGCTGGGAATTTTATTTTTTGGTCTTTTCTTTCAACCATGTAGTTGTTAACTCTCTTTATTCTACTTTTAGGTACATCTACATTGCCGGAGCTGGTGCTGCAGAAGCTGTGAGCTATGTTTTGCCAATTCCCATTTTACGGTTCTTGGGTCGCCGCCCTACATCTTTCATTCTTTATTTGATGACTGGGATTGCACTGCTCTCTGTTTTGGCTGTGCCTTATGGTATGTATAAAATATTAGTGTACTGAATATCACTTTAAAAATTCTCATTACAAATCATATAGAAAGGACAGAGAAAAGTGTAGAGAATTAGCAACCTCTAGAAGTGAAAGTCAAGATGCTCCCACCCATATCTCTTTAAGCCAAAGGAAAAGCCAGGTTGCATGCTTGCATATTGGGGAATGACAAGAAGCTGAGGATCACAGCTAATGAGTTTGAGAAATGTCATTTCAATGTGTATGTGTGTCCTCTATAGTCCGCGCACCTTTTAGCGATATTTCTTTGGACGGAGGGTGGAGTAAGGAGGGAGCTATCACGGTTCCGGTAATACTGCAAACTGAATGAAAATGAAATCTGAATTGAGTCAATAATATGATCGATCAATATGAATTTTCTAAACCTGTATTATCTTAAGCCAACAACTGTGTTATACACACTTTATATAACATTTCTCAATGTGAATCTTGTTTCCAGCATGAATTCTATAGTTTGGCTTTGCTGTGTGAACAACAATGTACTAGTACGTAAAGTGTACGTCAGATGTCATACAGCGATGCATAAGCGATTCATAGTTTGTGTTTCAAAGGTTGCCAATACGAATCTCGAAGATACCTGAAGTCGACCTATTCAACACAAGGGTGTCCATGTATCGCTAAAAGGTGTGCGTACGGTACATAATTTTTTCTCAATGGTGTAAAGAATTTGATTGCTACCACTTTTATCACTTTAAATTTGAAATTATTTACAGTTTACACATTGCATATTATAAAGTCCCTGGCAGATGTATTTCTGTATTTGTGCAAGCTAATCTTGAGAACTGACATATGGATTTTGATGTGATTTTCACCAGCAGAGGAGGAACAGGCTTTAGAGACCAGAAAAATGTAAAAACCAATATAAAAATATTTGATAATTCCTTATGGTTTTGGTTCTGTCACAAAAGACACAAAGGAACTCCCTTATCAGGTCCCATTCATTCACTGTTAACACTCAATGGTGTTGTACTGTGCAATTTTCTTAAGTGGTAATGGTCATTCTATAGGAACGAAAATGTATTGTATCCACCCATGTTGTATTCAACCATACAATGTTAAGCATTGGCAGCTTTGCAAAAATGTCCGTGATAGGTATACCTATCTGTAAGAGGTAGTCCTCAATAGAACATTTCTTGAGGAAGGCTTAGGTGCATGAAATATTAATCTATGACAAAAAAGGAGCCAAGCAGTGGTGATTTTAATGAAGGAAGTCAAAGGAATGGTCATCCAATCACTTTCTTAGCTAAAGCTGCCTAATTTTAACAACAACAAACATCTGATCAACAGTATAAGAAGGATGAAGCAAAAAAATTCCATTGATTATAAATTAAATTCCAAAATTCCTGTGAGTTCTGTTGAACTTAGATGTATTTTTCACAAATACTCTGAATTTCAGTGATCACGTTGAACAGACATGTAAAAAAATCCTTGCAGACTTGGCTGCATAACAAGGTATTCCAGAGAGTTTACCAATTTGCTCTTTTAAACACCATACCCATATGTAACACTGGTACATACATTATTGGAATATTGCACTCAGATATGGAATCCTAACCATATTGTTTCAATATCAAGGATAGAGTCTGTCCAACATTAAGTTTTACATATTTATTCTTACAGAATTGGTATCCCATATGACTGTATAGAACATAAAGAACTGGAAAACTACCTGGAATTACAATCTTTTCGCGAAAGACGTGAGACCTTGAATATTAGTTTCATTTATAAATTACTCCATTTGCATATAAATTGCTCTGAATTACTGTATTGGAGAAAGTTAATCTTTATGTTCCTCCTGGGTATACAAGATTAAATCAGCCTGTAAAAAAATGGTATAAAACAAACTATGCTTTCCATAGTCCATTGCAAAGAATTATGAGAAACATGAATAAGTTGGATATAGACATATTTGACTGTTTACACTCTCACCTTATGAAAAAAGCTAGAAAATTATATGTATAGGTAACCTACTAACCTAGCCTCTTTGTTCTACAATACTATAATTTGATATTCATATTGCCAGCTTCTATTTTATGCCTTATGTAAAAATTTCTTAATTACATATTAGCTACTATGAAACATGGTTTTATGTCACAATAAATTATTATTATTATTATTATTATTATTATTATTATTAAGCACAAGAGCTGACCACTGAAACTTTTGAACAGGAGAGTTTACACACAGTGACAAGAATGCTGAGGCAAAAGAGTCGCTCCAAAAGGGGATTACTCACATATTCAGATCTCCTGGAAAGAAACACATGATGAAGAAGCATGTCACTAATCTTGATGATTTTGAAAAGGATGTTTTGCATAGGACAATTTTTTCATATTATGATAAATGGGAATATCCTACAGCAAAGAAACTTACTTCGGAAATGGAACAAAAAAATTAACTACCCAGACTTAGTGTCTTCTATGTATTCACAGCTAAAATCAATCGGGTTTAAGTACAAGAAGACAAATGATGGTCAGAAGTTCCTCATGGAACGTGGTGATATAGTTGCCACACAAATTAAATTCTTGAGAGCAGTACATAATTTGAGATTATCAGGAGATGAATGCCCTATATTTTACCTGGATGAAACATGGGTCAACCAGAACCACATGAAAATATATATTTGGCAGGAATCATCAGGGAAGGGAGGTCTAAAAGTTCCTCCAGGGAAAGAAAGCAAACTTATTGTGTGTCATGTAGGTTCAGCAAAGAGAGGTTTCATTAAGGGGAGTAAATAGGTATTTTGTTCACAATTTTGTGCAGCAGGACTAGACGAAAGAGTGACTGAATGGGTGGCTATATTTCTAGAAAATAGATCTCAGAGAATTAGAGTATATGAAGCTTTATTTGACCCTGTTATAATTAAGAGGGAATTCCTCAAGGCAATATTACTGGACCATTATATTTTCTTATACATATCAATGACAGGAGAAAAGAAGTGGAATCAGATATAAAGCTTTTGCAGATGATGTTATACTGTATAGAGTAATAAATAAGTTACAAGATTATGAGAAAAAGTCAAATGACCTCGATAATGTTGTGAGATGGGCAGTAGGTAATGGTATGATGATAAACGGGATTAAAAGTTTCATAAATAAGAAAAGTCCTCTCAGTTCTAATTACTGCATTGATGGGGTGAAAGTTCCTTTTGGGGATCATTGTAAGTACCTAGGTGTTCATATAAGGAAAGATCTTCATTGGGGTAATCACATAAATGGGATTGTAAATAACGGGTACAGACCTCTGCACATGGTTATGAGGGTATTTAGGGGCTGTAGTAAGGACGTAAAGGAGAGGGTATATACTGTAAGTCTCTGGTAAGACCCCAACTAGAATATTTTTCCAGTGTATGAGACCCTCACCAGGATTACCTGTTTCAAGAACTGGAAAAAATCCAAAGAAAAGCAGCTCGAATTTTTTGGGTGATTTCTGACAAAAGAGTAGCGTTACAAAAATGTTACAAAGCCTGGACTGGGAAGACTTGGGAGAAAGGAGACAAGCTGCTTGACTAAGTGGTATGATCCGAGCTGTCAGTGGAGAGATAGCGTAGAATAACATTAGTAGATGAATAAGTTTGAGTGGTGTCTTTAAAAGTAGGAAATCGAGCTATGAAGATAAAGTTGGAATTCAAAAGGACAAATTGGGGCAAATATTCATTTGTAGAAAGGGAAGTTAGGGACTGGAAAAACTTACCAAGGGAGATGTTCAATAAATCTCCAATTTCTTTGCAGTCATTTAAGGAAAGGCTAGGAAAACAACAGATAGGAAATCTGCCACCTGGGCTACTGCCCTAAATGCAGATCAGTAGTGAGTGATTGACTGAACTACACTTGTGTGATTCAGGCTACCTTACTGAAATTAATTCAGAAAGTTTTAAAGGCTGGTTTCAAAACAGGTCTCTGTATTACCCAGAAGAACCATCCATAATAATAATAATAATGAGCAACACAAGTTATCATCTGCAGTGTTGAACAAATACCCAACACTACATCACTGAAAAGAAGATATTCAAGACTGGTTGCAGGAAAGAAATATTGAATTTCACCTACTGAAACAAAATTGGAATTACTTTTGCACATTGTTCCTTTCAAAATAGCAAGCAAAGTTTACAAACTTGATCAAATAGCAGAAAATATGGGCCATCATATCATTCAACTACCTCCCTAGCACTGTCAGTATATTGTTATTGAACTGATATGCACAAAGGTGAAATTTCTGAACGTAATTCTACCTTTCAACCAACAGACGTTGAAAAATTATCATCAAAACCGACTTTCAACCTATTAGGTCGTGTTACGTACATTTAGTACGTGTTGAAGAGATGTTAAGTACAGAACAAAAGTGGCCAACCAGACACCAGTGGGATCCGAACCCACAACCTCCTGATTTCGCGTCGGTCGCTCTACCAATTGAGCTATGGTGGCCTAAGCCATCTTTGTTCTGTTGGAAAGGATCTGAGCTACAGGTCTGGTACTACTACCATCACACTGTAGAGTGCGTTTATGTTGCCTGTTGAGGGCCAAGTCAATGAATATTGAATTTTCACGACCGCATTGTAATCGAAACTGACTTTCAACCTATTAGGTCATGTTACGTACATTTAGTACGTGTTGAAGAGATGTTAAGTACAGAACAAAAATGGCCAACATGGCCAACCAGACACCAGTGGGATCCGATTACAATGCGGTCGTGAAAATTCAATATTCACTGACTTGGCCCTCAACAGGCAACATAAACGCACTCTACAGTGTGATGGTAGTAGTACCAGACCTTTAGCTCAGATCCTTTCCAACAGAACAAAGATGGCCTAGGCCACCATAGCTCAATTGATAGAGCAACCGACGCGAAATCAGGAGGTTGTGGGTTCGGATTCCACTGGTGTCTGGTTGGCTATTTTTGTTCTGTACTTAACATCTCTTCAACACGTACTAAATGTACGTAACACGACCTAATAGGTTGAAAGTCGGTTTCGATTACAATGCGGTCGTGAAAATTCAATATTCGTTGAAAAATTAATCCATGACGCAATTGATAAAGTTGTAAGGAAGACTGGATTTCACATGTTTGACATGCAGAACTATTGCAAGAGGAGGAAATCATCTGAGATGAGACTTAGCAACCATTTTCTGTTTATCTGAGAAATGACAGTGACGAATCAGGTTTAAGTGATAGCAGAAGCGAAGGGGAAGGAGAAGACGAGGACAACTTAGCAGTTCCATTATAAATCACATGCGCACGCATGTGACGCAGTGACAAGCTATGAACAAGACTTACGGTAAGTAATGATTTGATGATGTCATCCGTTCAGTCGAATCCGACCATCAGCGATTCTATTAATTAGCGCTCTCCAAGTTGTCCTGTTCCACACTGCCTCCTTTAGTTGTTCCAGGGTGAGGGTTGTGTCTGTTTTAATGGTGTCTATGCAACGAGTCCTCTGGTGACCTGGTCTTCTTGTACCGCTGATCATTCCTAGCATGATTGCCTTTTCCATTGCATCTGATCATATAATGTGGCCAAAGTAAGCTAGCCTCAGCTTCATAATCTTACCAACCAATGACATACAGGGCTTGATGCACTCTAAAACTACCTTATTGGTGATTTTTTCAGTCCATGGTATTCGTAAGATTCTTTGCCAACACCAGAACACAAGCATTGATCTTCCTTTTGTCTGCCTGTTTCAGCATCCACCTCTCACATCCATACATGAACAGTGGGAATGTAATCGCTTTGACTAATCTGTACTTGGTAGCCAAACTGATATCTCTGCTCTTCCAGATTACTGCCTGAATATAGCTGTCACATTATGCATGCTGCTGCTGCTGCTGCTGCTGCTGTACTATTGTATTAATTTTGTTTATTAATGAACAAATACAGGTCCAATGCCCATTGCTAAGCTAATCAGTGGCAATATTGCAGCAACTCTCTCATATCATTGAGCACTGTGCACGTTCCTTTAAATTTTGTGTCTTGTACAATATCAAAACATTACCATGTCAACACTTTGTTAAAAGAGTACTGTAACATTTTACATGTGTTATATTTATACCATATCACCAGTGCTCAAACTATAAGGGTTAAAAGAGTCAGAGAAATAGAAAAATAATTAGGAAATAAGATAGTTTATGACAGTGAAAAAGATGCAAGGCAGTTGCCAAGGCAAAAGCATATCTCTAGCAAGATATCTCACAATGTTAAAAATATCATACGAGCTGTAATCTACAAGTATTGTACCATGGTGCAGTATAGTGTGGATGGTAAGAGCAAGCTGAATGCTACAGTATGCCTTACTGTCTTTTTTTTTTTTTAATTTATTTAATTTTTTACCATCTCTTAATGTACGTGAAATATCTCCTTTTATGTTTATTTTCTGTGAATGAAAGGTATGAGGTCTTAAAAAGGGCCAATATGTCTTCAGGCATCAGGGTCAGATGAAGACCCTGTATATACCCATTGTCACAATATCCACTTCGCGTTTCACAGACATTTCATTTACATATCAGATCATTTAGAGAGTGCACTCATGGTTTCTATTATTCAGAAGAAGATGAAGCATTTGGTGGGGAGGGGGGGTTTGTGGATGGCAAACCAAATTGCACTAAACAATGGTTACACACGTTAACAAGTGCTTGAAGTAATGACCTGCTTGGTTTATGCACTCTGGGCATGCTGCTGAATGGATATTCTAATGAGCTGTAGCATAGCCAGTGTTATTGATCTGCAGGTTTTGGCGATGAGTTGTCAAAGGCACTCAGGATTTTCTGGTTCCTGACTGTTTGTTTCAAATGCCCCCACAGAAACAAGTCTAGAGACATTAAATTTGGTGACCCAGTGGGCTAAGAGACAAGGTCCTATCCATTTTCCTGGATGTTTATAGTTATGGACAGCTAATGTCCAGTATGGTGGAGCTCCATCCTGTTGAAACCACATCATTAAATGTTCTCCAACTGACACATCCTCCAGAAGAAGTGGGAGTTCATGGTGTAGAAAGTCCAAGTAGTATGCACTTGTTAAATGGCCTTCAAAGAAATACAGTTCAGTAAGATGCTATCACCCAAGATTCCACACCATACATTCACTCCCCATTATACTTGATAGGCTGCCTGTTGCACCCAGTGGGGATTATTAGCACTCCAATGAAATGCATGTTGTGTTGGTTGACGATACCATTATTGTGAAATTGCAATTTGTCCGAGAACAGAATCTTCAATAGGAATGCTGCATCGTTTTCCAGATTTCCTAACAACCATGGACAGAAATTCATTCAGGCTTCAAAACTTTGCTCATGGAGCTCCTGGTTTAGCTGTAGATGATAGGGGTGATATTTATCTGCATGTTGTATTCGTAGTATGGAAGCCTGGCTGAAGTTCACTTGTGCATTGTCCTTGTACTCATGTAAGGGTTAGTATGGCCTGTGTCCAGAAAAGCCTCCTCATTCTCACCAGATGTTATGGTCTTCTCTCAGACAGGTGGTATCATCTGAAGTACCTCTATTGTTCACAAAATTCTTTCAACACTGCAGAAGGTCTTTGCAGTCAGATGCCGCCTGTTCGGATACCGTTTGTGATACAGATTTAGTGTCTGTAATGTATTCTCTCTTGCTTCCCCATAGATAAGGAGTATATCAACACATTCATCCACTGAATACATGGCGAATGACTGAAGTGACTTCATTCTGACTGTATAGCAGTGCACACACAAGAACAATAATAGCTTGTGGGTGGCACACACTGGCCTATGTTTAACCGCTAAAGCTTCATAACGATGCAAATTTTTTGTACAATGCACTATTCGAACTATCAGTACTACGTTCCGTTAATTGTAGACTAGTGTTTCACCACGTGCGCTAAGACTGAGACTTCTATAAAGAATGCCTTACGGTAGGTAACTCCTCCAATTCGCTGTTTTGTACTTTCTCCATGCCACTGAATCATAATTTTAAGCATTAATTTTATGTACTGCTTTACCCGGTCACTTGGAATGTCATCTTAACATAGTTACATGGTAGACTGATGTACAATAAAAAAATGAAAGGACATACCGGTACTATTTGTCAAATGGTCTCTGGTCACATGGTGGGAACTATAATAGTGTTCAGAATCATTTGCAGGATGTGCTTCCAATCAATCAATCAATCAATCAATCAATCAATCAATCAATCAATCAATCAATCAATCAATCAATCAATCAATCAATCAATCAATCAACCAACACTGATCTGCATTGAGGGCAGTCACCCAGTGGCCAGATCTATCTGTTGTTTTCCTAGCCTTTTCTTAAATGATTATAAAGAATTTGAGATGCTAGCAAAGAAATATTGACCTCACAATGATCTTACATGTTTGTTAGGCTATAGAACAAAATATTGATAGGGGAAGTGGATTCACCTGGTATATAAGCTCATCTTATATGGTAGTAAAATAGTTTTGTACATGCAATGAGGTGCCAAAAGTGACAATGAAAACCTTTAAAAAGAGCTCAAACTTAGCTGAACAAATTTTCCCAGGTAAAACCTGCCAAATTGAATATATTTAAATATGAATGCAGAAACTTCTTGAATACCTTGTATTACATCATAACTTTGATTGTAATTAATTCCTCATTTCAGAATATCCTATGGCCATTATGACAGTGGCTCTGCTAGGGCGGCTGTGCATTGGTGCAGTGTACTCAGTAATTATTCTTTACACCAGTGAACTGTTTCCTACAGTAAACAGGAACACAGCAATTGGTTCTAGTTCCATGATATCACATGCAGGATCAATGTCATCACCATATCTTGTGGATCTATTGGTGAGTCACATCAGTAATAAACAGTTCTCAAGTACAAGTACATCCATATTTTAACATCTACTATCTACTAATTTGGTTACATTTTTCAAATACAACATTAATTTTCCTTTCCCTCAATGCATATATTATATTATATTATATTATATTATATTATATTATATTATATTATATTATATTATATTATATTATATTATATTATATTATATTATAGTAAAGGCAGACACTCACTCTCCATCTGCCTTTTTACATCCTCAGAAAGACTGTCTTAGTGCTTTTCCCAGCTGAAATCAACATGGGTCATTACAACGACATCAGTAGGAATAATATCAATACTCATTCGGGACAAACATTTCAAGTTCCCTATAGGAATAAACATCTATATCGTCAGTAGGAATGGCGTGATTAACAGCAATGTTATCATATGAAATACTTGATCAAATGAAAAACCACACCTTTTCTCACTTTTAATGAACAGTACTACTCTGCCGATCTAACAGTCCACAGTTCCAGAGCTGGAATGACCAGGCCACAGAGAGCTGTGATCCGTGAACACTCTTCTTTTTTCGGCGGGGAGGGGGCAAAAACTATGTCCTTTTACTAATCTGTTTCCTGGGAGTACCCGATGAGTCGGAAAATCTCAATTCACTACACTGGCGGGGAAAAAAACTATCTGACTTGGAGGCAAATTTTTCCTCCAAGCCAGAGGAGAAACCCCCTCTTTGCTGCTAATTTTGAATAGAATAAATGTAGAATTTAATAAAAATGAACAGCAAGAAGATTTTCTTAAGAAATGGCTTTTCAGGGTTGTTGAGTTTAGTGAATTGTGGTGCAATAATATGAAATACGCTGAAATTATAATTCTAGACCAGGTCATAAGTGAGCCTCTGCCTTAAGTGTGCACACTGCTCATTCCAATCAGCACGTCAGAGTAGGAATCGAATAGCTGGAATACTATGATGAACCAGTGTGTTACGTACCAGGAGTATCAAAAAATGTATGAACCAGAGGAAGGGCATGCTAAAGAAGAAAGTTAGGCCTATCTAACTCCCCAGCTATTTCCCACCAATATTCAGTCAGCCTGTTATACTTGGCACACAGCAGTAATCCCATCTATCGGAGTCGAGTGGCAGCATAAGAGACAAAGAACATAACAACAAACAACGGTCAATATAATGTTATTGTTGATCAATGTTATGAGCTTCAATATTGTAGGCCTTCACATTTAGTTTTCTACCGACTCTGAAATACCACTCTTATCATAGTTGGTACAGTAAAACTGAATAAAACATAAATGATTCGAAACTGTATTCTCTATAACTTTTGTTATGTAGTACTTTTCAATAGAACCAATAACATAGGTATTTAAAAATTAAATTTTAGGTGCCTTCCCCTAAACTACCATTTAATCCAGGGTGAATACAATTGTTTATAGCTTAGACTGTAGTTTACTATTCCTCGACTCTATGCACCAATTTTCATTAAATTCTGCTTACCCACTTTCTCGTGGCTCGGCGTTGAAATGGACTTAGCAACAAAAATACAAATTCATGAGTACCTCTTATCATAGCCAGTACTGTAAAAATGTGTAAGACATAAATGATCAGAAATTTAATGCTATATAACTTTAGCTGTGTAGTATTTATCGATAGTACCACTAATAACATAAATATTTGTGAATTAAATTTTAGGGCTTCCCCTAAACTACCATTTTATTCAGTGTGAATAAAATTATTTACAGCCTAGATTGTAGTATTTCATCCTCCAACTTTACATACCGATCTTTATTAAATTCTCTTCAGCCGTTTTCTCGTGATGAGTGTACAGACAGATGCACAGGCAGACAGGACAGAAATTACAGAAAAGTTAAAAGTGCATTTCCTTGTTACTGTGGACATAACCAATACAGAAATACCATTCCTTTCAAATTCTGAGCCCTGTACAGACAAAACTCTTATTATATATATATATATATATATATATATATATATATATATATTATTTACTCAACCTACTTAATCTTTTATTGTAATTTTGTCATTCTTTCACTAGGTATTCATAAGATGGATCCCATACACTATTCTGCATATTCTAACTTTGACTGTACTGATGTCTAGTAAGCTCTCTCTTTTACTTATTGGAAAACTCTCACCAGCATGTAGTGATCTGTATGCATTTCTTACAATACTCCCAATATGTTTAATGCATATATATCCACTTTCAACACTTACTCACAGCTATTTATAGCAACTCCCTTCAGGTACTTGCACTCATCTGAGTGGGTATTCTGAGTATGAGTTTACTCTCCTGTTCAAAAATCTATTTGATTCTTCTCTCAATTTATTATCATCCCATCTTCTTAAATCCACAGTTCTAATTTAACCCTTCTGCAAGCACCCATTATCTCCATTACTCTTTTAATTTCATTACGACTTCATTCCTTTGTACAATTTCTTTTCAGCACTGTTGCAACTTTGACCCGGGAGTGGTGGCGCAGGATATTTTGTGACCTGGTGCAAATTTTTCTTCGATTGTGCTTATTTTTAAACTTGGAGACCTTGGCTGCCACATACCTCTCCCTACATTCCTTGCCTATTGTCTGAGGTCAATAGCATTGTAGTGAAAGAGGGATTATTGTCTAGTGGTGCAATAAACTGTCTTGTTAGACCCCACGCCACCAGTCCCGTTCATCGAAAACTCCAGCAGCAATGTTGAGTGTACCCAGTGATTTACGTGTGTAATCATGATAGGAATTCATTCAGTCAATCCCTTATTGCTGAAATGATTTATCAAGAGTATGAGGCAAGGGCGTTATATTCTCTTACAGTCTGTGGAGGAGCAAGAAGTTTTAATGAGAGTGAAGATGAATTTATTTATTTGAGATTGGGCGAGTTGACCGTGCATTTAGGGGCACGCAGCTGTGAGCTTGCATCCAGGAGATAGCAGGTTTGAACCCCACTGTCGACAGCCCTGAAGATGGTTTTCCATGGCTTCCCATTTTCACACCAGGCAAATGCTAGGGCTGTACCTTAATTAAGGCCACAGCTGCCTCTTTCCCACTCCTAGATCTTTCCTATCTCATCATTGCCATAAAACCTACCTGTATTGGTGCGACATAAAGAAATTAGTAAAAATTTTTTTTTATTAGAACTAGTAGATTCTAACAATGATACACAACAGAGCGCTAATGAAGAATTAAATATTAGTGATGATGATTTACCTTTTTCTCAATGGTTTTGATTGGTTGATTGGAAAACAGGCATCATAATTCCAGTTTTCAAGAAATGAGATAGAAATGTTTCAACTATACAGGCACCACTTTAACATCTCGAGTTGGTTAACATTATGAAAGAATTATAGAGCGTAAAATCAGATCCCTTATTGAAGAGAATCCCTTTGAAGAACAGTATGGATTCAGGAAGGGGAGATCAACAACTGATTTAATCTTTACCATCCGTCAATTAATGGTAAAATACTATGAACACAACCGAGATTTGTGGTTAGCCTATCTGCATATCAAGAAAGCAGTTGATGGTGTAAACAGAGAGAAGGTATGAGAAACACTGAAGAAAATTGGAATACAGGATGACATGATACACAGGATCAAGAATTTGTATGAAGATACCTGTAATAAAGTCAAACACCTGTAGGAATGACTGAAACTTTTGATATAAAATCTGGATTAAGAGAGGGTGGTAATTTGTCTCCTTTTCTTTTCATCACTGTGATGAATGAGATTCAGAGAAAAGTACATCAAACCATGGGAGGTAAGAAAATGAAAGTTATCTTGTTCGCTGACAATTTATGCTTGTGGGGAGATTCTAAAGAAGACCGTCAAGAACAAATAAACTCCTGGACAGAAGCTTCTAAAGAATATGGACTCATCTTCAGCCAAGGAAAAAGTGAGTTTATGGTCATGAAAAGATATGGACAACCAGTGGGACACACTGAAATGGAGGAGAAACAGCTACAGATGAACCATCATTTCAAATACTGTATCTTGGAAGTGTTATCTCTGATACTGGTTCTATAGACAAGGAAATTTCCCACAGAATTCAGACATGTAGCAACTTCTACAAAATAGTTAATATGCAACAAGAAAATACCAACAAAATGTAAGAGAGTCATATATGAAACCTATTACGTACCAATTCTGACCTATGGTTGTGAAACATTGGCCATGAGATGTCAGTAGAATCCAGGCAGCAGAAATGAGATTTGTCTGTAGGATGATCGGTAAGACATGGAGGGACAGAGTCTGTAATGAGAAAATACACAAGCAGACTGCAGGACAGAATAACATTGCAGCGACTGAGATACTATGGACATATCCAACACATGGAAGATAATAGATTATCAAAACAAATGTATGATCTGAAACTTGAAGACAAAAGACCAAGAGGGCAACCAAAACTCAGGTACAAGGACATGGTGAAGACTAACATTGAACAGCGAGGACATACTTTGGAAAGCAATGAAGAAGGAGAAAAGTTCAGAGACCGGAACTGGTGGAGAAGCCTCATTCGCCAACCCATGGAACGACGTGGGATATGTATGTATGCATGTATGTATGTATGTATGTATGTATGTATGTATGTATGTATGTATGTATGTATGTATGTATGTATGTATGTATGTATGTATGTATGTATGTATGTATGTATGACTGAGCTCGATAGCTGGAGTCGCTTAAGTGCGGCCAGTATCCAGTATTCGGGAGATAGTAGGTTCGAACCCCACTGTCGGCAGCCCTGAAAATGGTTTTCCGTGGTTTCCCATTTTCACACCAGGCAAATGCTGGGGCTGTACCTTAATTAAGGCCACAGCCGCTTCCTTCCCACTCCTAGCCCTTTCCTGTCCCATCGTCACCATAAGACCTATCTGTGTCGGTGTGACATAAAGCAACTAGCAAAAAAATGTTATGTATGTGTGTGTGTGTGTGTTTAATAACAATTAATCCTAAGTATGACTTTTTAGTTTATATGCTGTGAAGCTAATTAGTATTGGGTATTTACATTTATTTTTGATAAAATATCATGCTATTGAGTTAATACATCTAATACATCAATACATGATGAATAAAAATGAGTTATTTTGTTATTAAAACTAGTTCAATCATAGTGGTCAGAAAGTACCCTACGCCATCCCTGACGTTGCACTGATGAGCACCACCTGTCCAGGGTAAAGGGCGTCAAAAGATAAAACTCTCAACACTGCAACATATATCAGGCCATGGCATAAAACTGGTTGAGGTAAACAGAGTCCTACATGTTCCAGTGTTTCCTCTTGAGCTTTATTGATCATAATACAAAATGACAAGTGAATTAGAAATTGGAGCCTCTTAAAATAAAATGCAACTGCTTTATTAGATTATTATTATTATTATCATCATTATTATTATTATTATTATTATTATTATTATTATTATTATTATTATTATTATTAAGCCTCCGTGGCTCAGACGGCTGCGCATTGGCCTCTCACCGCTGGATACCGTGGTTCAAATCCTGGTCACTCCATGTGAAATTTGTGCTGGACAAAGAGGAGGCAGGACAGGTTTTTCTCCAGGTACTCCGGTTTTCCCTGTCATCTTTCATTTCAGCAACACTCTCCATTCTCATTTCATAGCATCTATCAGTCATTAATATATCACTTTGGAAGTGGCGACCCCATCGTACTAACAGCCTATATATGTTTCATTCATTACATCCCTGACCCGGTCAATGACTGGAAAACAGGATGTAGGTTTTCATTTTCATTATTATTATTATTGCCATTGATGCTTTCACAGCCTGTACTACTTATATACATGATATAGGCTTTTGGGCTTATGCCGTGTCAAGAAAATAAGGTGAAATACTTTACGTTTCACAGAGAACTCTACTCTGCATCATTAGAAGAAAATCTTGACTGTCCACAAGAAAGGCGCGATATAAGAGAAAGGAAAATGGAGATGACATGATAAACAAAAAAGAGAAAGGCTTTCTCATGGACAGTCGAGATTTTCTTCTGATGACGCAGAGCACAGTTCTCTGCAAAACGTAAAGAATTTCACCTGATTTTCTTGACACAGCATAAGCCCAAAAGCCTATATCATGTCTATTATTATTATTATAATTGTTATTAATATTACTTGTATTATTATTATTATGCATATTCTGAATGCTTCTTTCTTACCTCTTTTCATCACTGTAATACTTCTTGTTCTTCTGTATTACCCACTACCTGTGTCCACTGTGCTATAACTTTAATTATTTTTAACTACTATTATTCTAAGGAGTGAACCTTTATTTCTCGTATATGTTGCATTTGTATTCCCAGTGATTTTAAGACTTACCCTGGACACGAGTATGGTTCTCTTATTCATTGTCTGTATCTCTTCAGTTCATGTCAAGAAAGTGTTTCTTTTTGATTTCACTTAGTAACGCACAGTGCGACGAACAAGCGAACGTTCACCTCAAGTTTCAATGACCTGAGGACAATGAACTTCTTGGCTGCCACTCCCCACTCATTCGTACTTGGCAACTCGCCATTACCAGGTCATTACACTTGCCACAACATGTTTATAATTATGTATTTATTTATATGTCAGTGTGCTACCTGTCTCAAAAATGTACTTTCATGACCAATAAATGGGGTATTTGTGGGGGTTCTGCTTGTGGGAGGAGGTGCTTTGTGGTCCTCGCTTTGGGGTCTGTCCTGTCGGCCGCGGTTACCTCCACGCCATGTCATGTTTACGAAGGTTATGCCGAAAGATTTTAGCAGCGTGTAAACCGTAATTCTGAGGACAATGGGATTATTTTCATTTGAAAGAGCAATGTTTTTTGACCTTGGAACATGCGCGCACAACCACTCCTAGTGGTCGTTCTCCACAGCGAGGGAAGAAAGCACAGGCAGTGCTAAGTCAGACACGATGCAAGATGGATCTGTCGCACTGCGATTTTCGAGCAATGATTATTTATGATTATAAAAAGAAATTAAGTGCCGAAGAATGCCATTCTTCTTTGCTGTGTGTTTTTAGTGAGGCTGCCCCTTCTAGAGGCACAGTTGGAAATTGGTTTTGCGAGTTTTCAAGGGGTCGGCAGTCAATTGAAAATAAACCTCATCCCGGTCGCCCAGCAACAGCTGTGATTCAAGAAAACATTGATGCTGTGAGGGAATTGATCAAAGCAGATCCACATCTTACATTTTGTGACATTGAAGGGACATTAAATATTGGGTCAAGAGCAGCGCAGACCATCGTTCATGATTATCTAGGCCTTACCAAGAGATGTGCCCGCTGAGTGCCACGTTCCCTGACAGAAAGCCAAAAGGACGAGAGAGTGGACTGGTGTCATTTCATGCTGGAAAAATTCAATGCAGGGCAGTTCGAAGACACCTACAATATCATCACAGGTGATGAAACATGGGTCTACCATTATGACCCTGAAATGAAGAGACAGTCTTCCGTGTGGTGCTTTCCAGGGGAGGAAGCACCCACAAAAGTTTGACGAAGTCAGAGCTCCGGAAAGAAGATGGTGGCAACTTTTTTTTTTTACGAAAATGGGGCTTCTCACCTCTGTGACACATGTCATATAGTCAATGCTGAATGGTATGTGAATGACTTTCTTCCCAAAGTCCCCGCCACTTGGAGGTCACAGCACCCAAAGTCCAAGAGTGGGCACCTTCTGCTGCATCACGACAATGCATCTGCACATAGGGCTGCCAGAACAATGGACTTTTTGGAAAGGGAAAAAGTGCGAGTGTCACCTCATCCCCCCTATTCACCTGACCTGGCCCCATGTGACTTCTTTCTGTTCCTAAGACCAAGGAAAAAATACGTGGGCAGCGGTTTTCGTCAGATGAAGAGGCCATTGCAGTGTATGAGAGTGCACTAAGCGACATCCCGAAAGAAGCTTGGACTGAAATGTTTTCTAAGTGGTTTCAGAGAATAGAAAAATGTATACATGCTAATGGAGAGTATTTTGAAAAGTTGTAATTGTTGTTTTTAAAATAAAAATTTTTTCTCACACACTGCTAAAAACTTTCAGCATAGCCCTCGTACCTATGTACTACACATACCTTCTACAATTTATTTAATCTCTTATCCTTCACTTATCATAAGGCCAAAGAGCTACCAGTCTAGCTGATTGACCTGCCCATCTTCCCACTCTGGGAGCTGGGAATGAAATAACTTCTTTGTCCGTTCGTTTGTTCATTCCAGTTAAGGCCTGAAGAGCAATATGCGAGACAAGCTCCCCACGTTCAATGCTCAATTAAACATAAGTTTGTTCATTCCAGTTAAGGCCTGAAGAGCAATATGGGAGACAAGCCCCCCACGTTCAATGCTCAATTAAACATAAGTTTTTAGTTCACCCAGCATCAAACTATGATGAATTCCAGATAGTTGGAATTAAAAAGGTAGGTGCAGAAATACGCGCTACTCTCGGAGGCGCTCCACAGCAGACCGCTGTCGAAGCTGGACTGACTTGTGAGGGAAACAGTTCAAGTATTGATAGGAGGACAGAAGGAATGTCCTGTAAGAAAGGAAGCATAGAGCGGCTTTGAAAAAGTTTGCTGACATCACAAGTCACATGGTCGAAGAAGCTGATGCAAGTTCAACATGCTTAGTCTAAAGCTGGAAGGCGAAGATGGCAGGCACAAGGGCGATGAGCAGGTACAGAACAATTTCTTCCTTGTGATTATAGGGAGCTCATTACATATCAAATAATTCCACGTTAGCATCTGCGCCAGTCTTGCCAGATCTGTATACCCCAAAAACATCAACTTTACAGATAAGTCTTATGCCTAGAATTTCATGTTCTTCATCTTTAAATTTTGTAGCTTACAAATTCTTCTTTTACCAATATGAATACAGTATAAATATATCAATATAATAATTTTATGAAAAAATCCTGGAAAGGTCAGTTTAAGAGCAAAGCAACATGAATAGGTGAAATAAGAAGTGATGTGTTTAAAATTACTGGGTGTTCAATGCTGACATGCATTGTACAGTAATAATAATTAACAATGAAAACAAACTTACAAACTATTTTCATTGTTAACAAGGTCAATCAATCAATCAATCAATCAATCAATCAATCAATCAATCAATCAATAACCATTGACCTGCATTTAGGGCTGCCACCTATGTGGCAGATCCCCTTAAATTTTTCTTCAAGAATATCAAAGAAGTTGGTAATTTTTCAAACACCTCCCTTGGTAAATTATTCCAGTCACTAATTCTTCTTCCTGTAAACAAGTATTTTCCCTAATTTGACCTCTTGAATTCTAACTTTATTTTTTTATTATGTTCCTATGTTTAAAAACTCCATTCAAGTTCATCTGCTAATGTCATTCCAAGCCATCTTTCTGCTGACAGATCAGAACGTTCCACTTATTTCAGCTGTTTATCTCCTTGCTTCCAAGTCTTCCCAGCCCAAGTTTGTAACATTTTTGTAACACTTCCCATTTGTCAGAAATAACTCAGAACAAATTGTGTTGCTTTCCTTTGGATCACTACCAGTTCTTGAATCAAGTTATCATGATGAGGCTCCCATACATTGAAATTATACTCTAATTGGGGTGCTACTAGTGACTTACATGCCCTCTCCTTTACATCCTTACTACAAACCCTAAATACAGTACATAACTGTATGAAGAGATCTGTAACACTTAAATGTCACAATAATAATTTGTCCTTTAGAAGCAGTTCCATGTCTGTATTTCCTTTATCTATGACAAAATATTTGCATTTTGCTTACAGAGTAGGCCTAATGTTCCTTGTTTCCATAACCACTACAAGATTCTTGTATGGAAGACGCACTATTTGTTATTGGATATTAATATGGATCATAATTCAAGAAAAGCAGTTCTTCAATGACACTTGATCACCTTGCTTTGCTCTTGAAATTTGAAATCATACCTTAAACCTGGTATGCAGCCATGTCTCACTCTAGGACAGGACATGGAAAAACATAGTTTTGTATGCTTTTCTTTTTGCTAGTGTCTTTACGTCGCACCAACACAGATAGGTCTCATGGCGACGATGGGATAGGAAAGGCCTAGGAGTTGGAAGGAAGCGGCCATGGCCTTAATTAAGGTACAGCCCCAGCATTTGTCTGGTGTGAAAATGAGAAACCATGGAAAACCATCTTCAGGGCTGCCGACAGTGGGATTCAAACTCACTATCTCCCGGATGCAAGCTCACAGCGGAATGCTCCTAACCGCACGGCCAACTCACCTGGTTTTTGTATGCTTTATCAGCGTCCACACTGGGGAAAGATGCAGGGTGTTCATTAGTTGTAGGACTTTTAATGTTGGTTCTTCTTGAACCACGAGGAAAATAATTGTGCAATATTGTTGAATAGACAGAAGAAAGAGCAAAGCAAGGTGATAAAGAATCAATGAAGAACCATTTTTCTTGTTAATGACCCATATTGCAATCCAATATCAAAGTGTGTTTCTTCCATACAAGAATACTGTGATACATTACTCTGGAAGGAAGCAAACCTCCGTACAATGCTATCGTAGTGTATATACAAGCAAATGAGAGTAAATACTGAGCTGTCAGAAGAAGGTGAAGGATCATTGTATGTCTGCAGGCTCAGAATAAATACATAGCATGTGCCTTGGGGCCACCTGGTTAGCGATTCATTGAAATAGGGCAACCCACAACTGGCAAATGAAGCACATTTGAAGATATTCCAGTTTCTTGAGGAGCTCTTGTTGTATTTTGAAAATTATTCCACTTCTGAATTTGCAATGTTCTTGGCCCTAATGGTAAGTGTAGAAGACAGCGATGATCCATTTAAAAATTCAAAGTTAGTACCGTTATCTTGGCAGATTTTGACACTTTGGAAAAGTGCTGCAAGTTCAATTATGAGCCCTTTGGTACCATTTCTAAAAGTGAAAACAGTTTTGATATCTTTAAAAGTTTACGAGTTATTTTAATGTATCCACAAAGACGCGCACGAGATGATGTCATTTGGTACAATTATTTATTCATATCTATTTACAAACTAACACACACATACCCTTAAACACAGTATCACAAACAGAACACTTTGCACCAAGAACATCAACAAAGCTACCATTTTAAAACAACTGCATGTCACTTCAATATGGAGACTGTCACCGTCAAGATCGTCTCCTTATATATGTCCTGGCCAGACTTCCAGAAAGATACGTTACAAGAAATACCTTCTAGAGTGTCTAGACATAGTGTACAGAATATTCTCAATCGTTCTCGTCTACCTCTTACCATTCTGGAAGTTACAGTGTGTTTCACAATTATGGGTTACAAATTATATACGGTATACAGTTAAGAATGAATTATATACAGGTTCTTACATTAATTGAACTGATATAAATGTCTATACACAGTGCATGTTTCATGACATAACCTCACAAACAACGTGACTGTATCGTATGTACATATGATGTAATAATAATAATAATAATAATAATAACTAGCAGTTTCCCGCTGGCTCTGCCCGCAATGTACAATGTATGGTGTTGTTCGTTACTATCCTCACGGATGTATTTGCAAAGTTCCGACTTAATGAAATAAATCACATGATCTGCTGCGGTAATAGAATGTAATATTGTGTCAAGAAAACACTTGAAAATACATTACACGAAGAAATTGAATTAAACGTTCCTTGGAACAACACTATGCGCCGAACTATTAAAAAGTCCTTCAAAGATTTTCGTCATGGAGACAAATGTACTCATAACTATTCTCATAATCTACCAATGTAAGTAGTTATTACCTCAAAAGAAAGTGCTTGATCCACTGAGCGTTTTTAGACCAAAACAAACTGTGTACCTCAATTAGAACGAAAGATATGATTGGTTCAATGAAAAAAAATGTTGAAGAAATGAGACGTCAAATTTAATGTGCACTCATAACTTTGCTCAGAATGAACCAATTTGAATAGTTAAGAGCTGAAATGAAAGAACCTGATCCACTGAGTGTTCTTAGGCCAAAACGAACTCTGTACCTCAATTAGAACCAAAGATATGATTGCTTCAAAGATACAAAAAATTGAAAAAATGAAATAATTTGAGGAAGGTGGAAGTTAAGTGATTTATAGTACCTGATGACAAATTTGTGCATGAATACCTTTCAGTTAAAAGAAAAATGAAGAAAATCGACCAGATAGAATGGCCGGACTGACTGACTTTAGTTTTCATAAAAAAAATTAATATATAGATAATAATAATAACAATAATAATAATAATAATAATAATAATAATAATAATCTGAGCTCGATATTTGCATTAGTTACCCATGGGTGAGAGAGTATTAAGTTATATCTGTTTATCACACTTGAGTCAATTTGAGGTGCTAAGCTGACTCATCCTGTAAGTCTGTATATTTCCCTAGAGTGAATACTGACAAAAGCATGCAAAGCTATTTTGTTCCATGTTCTATCTTAGAATGAGATCTTGCTGCACGTGAGGCTTAAGGTGTTTCCAAATTTCCATATATACATTGGAAATTTGTAACTTTCTAATTTCCTTACTTTTCTTGTCTCAGGGTGCTGTGCAGTGGTTCATCCCCAGTACCATTTGTGCAGGGTGTTCATTAGCTGGAGGACTTCTAGTTTTGCTCCTTCCTGAAACCAGAGGAAAAGAATTGTGCAACACAATTGAAGAGACAGAAGCAAGAGCAAAGAAAGGTGATAAAGTAACAATGAAGAACTGTTTATCTTGTTAATGACCCATATTACAATCAAATATCAAAGAGTTTTTATTCCATACAACATTACTGTAATGGTTATGGAAACAAAGAATGCTACTCTCGAAGCAAAATGCTTTTGAATATAAAATGTAAGCCCGTGCTTTATAACTCCACAGTTTCCAAAACTGAAAGTTGTTTTGCACACTCAGAATAATCTCCTTTAACTACGTTTTGCACAGCAAGAGCAACTTGACACATTAATGGTCATTAATACAGAGGGGTCCAAAAAAATGTACTCACTGTTTGATAATCCATATCCTCTGACAAATTTGACTTGTGGGTATAATTTTTGGCACTGAGAGAGTAATGTTATTTGTTTGAAATGACCACCAGCAGCTTCTAAACAACACTGATGGCACCTAACTGCAGACTGAATTACAGCTGTGCGGGTATCTTGTATAATGGCAGCACGTGACGCTATGATGTGAATGGTTTGAGCACATGGTTTGTGAGAATGAGAAATTTGCAAGGAAATTTGTGTGGTTTGACAAGGCGCAATTCAAACTGGTACCATCCACCACAATTGTGTCTACTGGTCTCCTGTAAACCCTCACGTTCATGTGGAGAAATCGTAGCACCATGTGCTGCCATTATGCTAGATGCACAGACAACTGTAATTCAGTCTGCAGTTCGGTGGAGTTGGCATTGTTTAGAAGCTGCTGTTGGTCATTTCAAACATATAACATACTCTCTCTGAGTGCCAAAAATTGTACCTGCAAGTCAAAATTGTCAGAAGATGTGGACTATAAAACTGTGAGTACATCTTTTTGAACCTTTGCGTATATGCCATATGAGAACACAGGGCATCTATTGTTTTAGTTATAAAGCTTTAAATAACTAGGTTTATTGTTTGGCGGATAGAATGTTGGCCTCTGAATTCCAAGATCACAGGCTCAAACTAGCAGAGATATTTTTGAAGGGAAGAAGTCCTTTTGGTATTCCATGCCGTTCAATGTTATCAGCATGAAGAAACACATGGAAGTCAGGAATGCTGATGACTAGACCACTGGTGCTACAAATGTAGGCTCTCTAGTGACACTTTTGTTGCTATACCTGACAAAATTAATTAAAACTAACAAGGGGAGCCACACAAATGGGGTCAGAATTTTCTTTCAAATTTTCAGAGGTTGATCTATGTCAAATATAAACAGACAAATGTCTGAGGATTTATGCCATTGGCCTTTATTTAACAAGAAAATAGCCTTTTAAATTTAACAGCCTGCATAAGTTAGCAATTTGTGTGCGAGTAAGTTATCGGCAGTACTGCAGGTCAAGTTGTCAGCATCCCTGACTTCCACCTGGGCTCCATGGCTAAATGGTTAGTGTGCTGGCCTTTGGTCACAGGGGTCCTGGGTTTGATTCCCGGCTGGGTTGGATGGTTAATTCCCTTGGCTCGGGGACTGGGTGTTTGTGCTGTCCCCAACATCCCAGCAACTCATGCACCACACATTACACTATCCTTCACCACAATAACACACAGTTACCTACACATGGCAGATGCCGCTCACCCTCATCGGAGGGTCTGCCTTACAAGGGCTGCATCCAGCTAGAAATAGCCACACAAAATTATTACCTGGGCATTTCAGTTTCATTTTCAATGTGTACCAGTCCCTTTTTATTTTCCTATCCCTTTTCTTTAATTGACTTGAAAGAACATTGATATTCACTGACAAGTACTAATTTTTGTTTTTAAATAATGCAGTATAATACTCCAATAATTACAAAACCAAAATGTGTTAGTGTTCCAATAAATGTCCAATTCATATCGTATTTGTTTGAAGAACATACATAGGTATGATATATCTCACAATGTTAACTCACACTGATTTATTCTATGACAAATGGAAGTGATTTACAAAATTGCCAAGAAAAGATAAGGTCAACTTGTAATTTAACTTTGTCAATAAAACTTTTTCAAAACAATTCATAGAATGACTGTTAATTTTTTTTATTGATATTTTGTTGAAAAAATGTAAATAGATTCACTCTCATTCTCCATATCTTACCACAACTGGTTAACAGAAAAAGTGAAGATTTGTCAAGCATGCCACGAGTGGCAAGATAGAATGACAGTAAATGAGTTTATGTTACAGCTTATACATAATTTGTGCCTTTTTTTTTTTAGTCCACATGGTAAAAGACAAGAACAAATCTAAGATGATGTTGATATGATGATAGTTCCTCATGGGGATCACTGTAAGTACTTAGGTGTTACTACCGTATTTTCTTGTATAATTAATCCACTTTTTTGACAAAAAATTCAGGCAAAAACTTTGGATGCATAAATTATCCAAGGAAGTTAGATGTTTAAAAAAAAAAAAATTAACTATTAATTTACATTTAAAAGATGCATCATATATAATATACACACAATTGCTTCAGCTAATTTGTGGTTATCATCATTTGGCATAAAATTTTCACACCAGGCAAATGCTGGGGCTGTACCTTAATTAAGGCCACGGCCGCTTCCTTCCAACTCCTAGGCCTTTCCTATCCCATCGTCGCTATAAGACCTATCTGTGTCGGTGCGACGTAAAGCCCCTAGCAAAAAAAAATAATATATATATATATATATATATATATGAAATAATAAAAGTAAAATTCATAATAATGACATACTGGCAAAAAGAAATATCCTACCTTTTATAGGCTACCGTCTCCTAGTTCACTACCAGCACTGCAAGAAGAATTGGTGCTACTGCTGTCACTCCTCACATCCCTCCATAAGAGGTCATCTTCACTCCCATCTAATGAATTTGAGATTCCTGTTTTCTTGATGCTCTTTTCAATCATCTTCAAAGAAATCAAGTCCCAAGTGTACAGTATCCACTCACAAAGGAGTTCCACGGGTGGTTTCCGAATCTTGCCAGCTGGAGTTAGTTCGTGCACACTTTCTGCCATCCAGCACTGATAGAGTTTCTGCACATTGTCCTTAAATGGTTTATGTATCGAAACATCCAAGGGTTGAAGTACCGTCAGTCCACCAGGAATCACTGCTCAATCCATTTTCTTGGTGTCCACAAAAACTGTTCAACACAAGAAGAGCCAGGCATCAAAGGGGGGCCCTGCTAGATTTCCCCAAACCATTCGTATCCAATCTTGTTTGAGTGACATGTCCATCCACCCTTTTGCTTCAATACGAACGCGGATCCCTCGCGGAAATTTTACTTTAGGCATTTTTTTCATTCTAGAACAATGTAAGGTGCAAGCTTTCTGCCATCAGCTGTTACAGCAAACATTACAATACATCATTGTTTTACACTTCTGGTAGTGCATACGATAGCACTCAATGTCTCTTTCTTATCGATTGTTTGACTTTGTGGCACATCGAAAAACTCGTAAAATTTATGTTTGTACCAGACTGGAATAGAGTCATTAGTCACTTCTGTGCTGATTCACTCACTGAACTAGTGCAGTGGTACTTCCTACCGGCTGATAACAGCACAATGCACAATATTTGGAATGCCTGGTTTTGCAATAGGCTGCTACTTGAGTCGTTGACATTTTTATTTTGACATGCATCTGGAACTGTGTAATGAATGATCGAAGAAGTGGATGCATCAAATATGCAAACATTTCTTCTTCTCCACTTTGGAACCTGTACCGGGAGGTACACCTCAACCCCGCACAAAAAAAAAAAGAAGCACCTTAAAAACATTATCTATCAAACAAAACTTGGAACTGCTAATGCATAAAGTTAAGATGTCACTACTGAATAACTGAGTAATATGTTATTTTAAAGTTTCCTAAACTGACTGGATTTCTTTTCTGTTTTGGTGAACATCAAGAAGTTTGAATTTTTCTCCACAGATGTCTCTACTATAAAAACTGAGGTCATGCACTCTGGTGCAAGGTGGAATAATTTAAAGAAGTTTCTTTGTTTATAGGTTTTTGCAACTAAATTGACTTTCATTTATTTTGATACTTCAAGGTTTGCAACACATCATTCTCCTCCTGCCAGCTTTGAGTCTGGCCAATAACAAATTTTCTGTATTTATTTTTCAGCCAATTATAGGCTTCTTGTAGATATTTGGTTTATCCAATAAAAATGAGAGGGTGTGTCTGGATTTAGTCCAGAACCTTCTCAAACCCTCCTCTCGAGTATAAAAGCTGTGCCTTTTTCAAGCTACCTTATCTTATTGATCGTCAAATTTCTGAGTGTGTGTGTTAAGACAGGAGGCAGGGTGCCTCATTCTTTGGCAGGCAGAACATCAGCCCAGCTAATGGTCACCAGTTTTATCTCTGTAGCTATCTCCGCAAACATACTCGAGAGGAAGGTTCTAACTATGTAACCACCCATTTCCTAAAAATGTAAATTACTTCTTGCTAATGTAAAATTTCATAAAGACTTAAACTGTTAATTCGGGGATAGAGAGTGCGTTACCCTCTCGAGTTCCCCTTCAATTTGTCTTGAGGTGACTATGATTTTGTAACTGTTTTTCTTCCTGTAAAGCATTAAATAACTTTTCTTTCTAGTCACCTCAGTAGTATGGGATTAGCCTCTGCATCATCGGGCCACAAGCCCAAGTAAGGTTTTAAAACGTGGTTTTCTAGGAGCGCAAGTGTACGCCTCCATACCTTTTTGAGTTTCGGCCTGTAATTTAACCTGTTCTTCCTTTTCACGAAGACCCAGTAGCATGGGTACCAGATACCTGTGTAAAGGTATTGTAAATTGTAGGTTGTGCCTAGAGAGACCAGAAATTGTAACGTTTTGTGTAATGTTACCTTGAGTAGGCTGTAAGGAATTGGGAGCACAGCCTCCTTGGTTGAATTTCTAGAGCGTGTAAGCTCTCTTCTGATATTGGTGTAATACTGAGTGGGGCCTTTCTTGTAACCTTTGGAGCAAAGTGTTCTTGAACTGTGTCTTGGGTGATATCTCTCCTGATCTAACCAAAGGCAACATTTGCGACATTGTAGACTTGTAAATTGGAGCTGGAAGCTCAAAACTTGTAATTTTCTACCCTTGGGTTTCTATTCCTGTTTGCTATTTTGTACCTGACATTTTGTTCCTTCACAAAGTGAAGAATTTTGTTAAGTTTGAGATCTGAAAAGAAGTATAACCTTTATTTTAAAGTTTTAAATTAATCTTTGATGTCGTAGATAGACCCATTCAAGCCTACACCTTCTTTCACTTCTCTGCGTTCCATGGATAACCACGGAACAGAACCAAAATATTGGGATGTATAAATTATGAAATTAAATGAAAATCCACAGCCTGTTTCCAGTCATTTGACTGGGTCAGGAATGAAATGAATGAAGCCCCCATCTAGCAGCGAGGATAGGAATTGTGCTGGCTGCCGAAGCCTGTCGCACTCCTTTGGGGCAATGATTAATGAATGACAGATGAAATGAAATGTTATCCCTTCAGACCGTGTATGCACAATTGTGCGGGTTAGTGTTTTATTTATGTCTGAGCTTATTTGATGTTTTCTTGGCACTAGACAGGACTGCAGTGCTTGTGCGGGACATGTAGCATGTACTTCAGCTGTTTTTATTTAGTACTTGACCACCAGGGGGCAGGAAGAAGAGTTTAAAAATACAGTTCATTAGCAATATGGCGGGAAGCAGTAATGCCTAAAGTAAGTATTTATTTATTTATTGCATTCATATTAATCTAGAAGCTTTACTGAATATCAGAATATAATCAATGAAGTGTGTAGGTTGTGTAGCAAACGTAAATTCTGAACTTACAACATTGTACGTATTACCACGAGGTTTTGAATGTTGATACGCACATCTGTGTGGGCTAGGTTTCCTTACAGGCAATGCATGCAGGAGTGCTGGGTGCTGTCACAGAAAGGACTGTGAAAGAAAAACTCGTACTCTACATGAGAAATGTAATGTATAAAATTTTAATTGAGTTAAAATTGTTCCACACTGTAAAATAGAACATTTGATCATGTATATGTGCATATTCACATGTACTGAGTTGAATTTTTTTAATTTTTTTATTTTTTGCAAGTAGTGAATGAAGTCCTGATACGCACAGTTGTGTGGGTTCTGTTTTTCAGCCGATAGTTCTTATTTTGTAAAATAAACTGTAAAAACATGTATTTGAGAGCATTTTAGTAAGCTTTTGACGTTTTGACATCTCCAGATTTCTTTCAGGTCTGACGACAAGCTGCTGCTGCCAAAAGGGCAGTAATAGCAAAACTCCTCCTCAATGTAGAAAATGTAACATTTACTTGTGTTTGAACGAAGATTTAATTGTTTTAAATTATTCCCCACTGTAAAATAGAACATTTGATCATGTACATATGTATATTCACATGCATTGAGGTAATTTTTTTTTTTGTAAGTAGTGAAGTAAGTCCTGACATGCACAATTGTGCGGATACTTTTTTTTTTCCCAGATGTTAATTTTTATTTTGTAGAATAAACTAAAAATATATGTATTTAAAAGCATTTTTGTCAGTTTTTGACATACAAACAAAAATTCACACCACCAGTTTTCTTTCAGGTCTGAAAGGGATATTGGAGAGTATTGCTGGAATGGAATATGACAGGGAAAACTGAAGTACCCAGAGAAAAACCTGTCCCACCTCCACTTTGTCCAGCACAAATCTCACATGGATCGACCTGGATTTGAATCATGGAACCCAGCAGTGAAAGGCTGGCACGCAGCCACATGAGCCACGGAGGCTCTCATAAATTATGCAGGGGCATTAATTATGTGATAAAATATGGTATAGGGAAAGATCTTCATTGGGACAATTGCTTTAACAAGGTAGTAAACAAAGGTTACACATCTCTTAACATGGTTACGATGGTATTTAAGGGTTGTAGTAAGGGTGTAGAAGAGAGGACACATAAGTCTCTGGAAAGACCACAATTACCGTATAATTCTAGTGTATGGAACCCATTCCAGGATTACTTGACACGAGAACTAAAAAAAAAAAAAAAAAAAAAAGGATCAAAAGGAAAACAGCCCAATTTGTTCTGGGTGATTCTGACAAAAGATTAGTGTTATGAAAACATTGCAAACTTTGCTGCTTGTTGTTTCCCAAACTTCGTAACATTTCTGTAACACTACTCTTTTGTCAGAAATCACCCAGAATAAATCAAGCTGTTTTTCTTTGGATTTTTTCCAGCTCTTGAAACAAGTAATCCTGGTGAGGGTCCCACACACTGGAACCGTACTCTAGTTGGGTTATTACCAGAGACTTACATGCCCTCTCCTTTGCATCCTTACTACAACCCCTAAATACCCTCATAACCATGTGCAGAGAACTGTATACTTTATTTACAATCATATTTATGTGATTACCCCAATGAAGATCTTTCCTTATATTAACACCTTGATACTTACAATGATCCTTGAAATGAACTTTCACCCCATCAACGCAGTAATTAAAACTGACCGGGCGAGTTGGCCATGCGCGTAGAGGCGCGCGGCTGTGAGCTTGCATCCGGGAGATAGTAGGTTCGAATCCCACTATCGGCAGCCCTGAAAATGGTTTTCCGTGGTTTCCCTTTTTCACACAAGGCAAATGCTGGGGCTGTACCTTAATTAAGGCCACGGCCGCTTCCTTCCAACTCCTAGGCCTTTCCTATCCCATCGTCGCCATAAGACCTATCTGTGTCGGTGCGACGTAAATCCCCTAACAAAAAAAAAAATTAAAACTGAGAGGACTTTTCCTATTTGTGAAACTCACAACCTGACTTTTAACCCCATTTATTGTCATACTATTACCTGCTGTCCATCTTACAACATTATCGAGTTCATTTTGCAGTTGCTCACAATCTTGTAACTTATTTATTACTCTACACAGAGTAAATCATCTGCAAAAAGCCTTACCTCTGATTCCACTTCTTTACACATACTCATTGATATATACAAGGAAACATAAAGGTCCATAAAGTTAGACACTGCAAATAAAAATCATCAAAAGTACTTGATATTAACACTCACTTCGCTTATTTGCTATCTGAAATTAACATTTGTTTTTGAGTTAATTCACATTATTTTCTGAGAACTGGCAAATTTAATTCTTAATAATATTCATTACCACTAATATTTTACAGCAAATAAAATTCACTACATCCCTATTCACAGGAATAATATGCAGGCAGCAACAGAATTATCATTAACCTTCCATCGACTGAAGTGACCTAATCAGGGGCGTATTCTCCCTGAATGCAAGGTATTCACTGCGTGCATTATGATAACACCAAGAACTGTCTGATGTACGATTTTAGGTTGTTTCAAGTCAAATATTAACGATTTCATCTCTCAGAAGTTCAAAAGGTCCGCGCAACTGTACTGGTTCCGTTGCTTGACTACGTGTGGTGCTGGTGTAGTCTCGCCGTTTATTCCACTCGAGAAAGAAGGAGACAGCAAATGGAGTAGTTAAGGATGTAAGGCATTCAATCTTAAAATTGCATTCGGTGGCAGACGTAGTTCTGAAACCCTCCGAACGATGTCGCTGCAATTGAAAGTTGTCAGAATTTGTCACCCCATACCCGTGCTACCCTCTGCCATCTGTTAGCAACTTGGAGAAAGTCAGTATCTTTACAGCGAACGGGACCCACAGATTACCCCCCAGCGAGAACCCAACGTGACGAAACTGACCAATGCCACTGGGGTGACTTACCTCCAGTGCTTGAGTTGTGGCTAACTAGTGAGTTAATTCATTGTGTTTTTGGTGTTTTATTATATATTGCGCACATGTGGTATTAACGATGGATGAGTCTAAAACAGATATCATTGTAAATCAGTTTGAAAAGCCATTTACTGGCCGTTTGTTTGATGAAAAGATTCAAATATTTAAAGCCGGGAGACCTCTACCTTTCCTCGTAAATTTCTTCTTCTTCTTCTTCTTCTTCTTCTTCTTCTTCTTCTTCTTCTTCTTCTTCTTAATCTGCTTACCCTCCAGGGTTGGCTTTTCCCTCGGACTCAGCGAGGGATCCCTCCTCTACCGCTTCAAGGGCAGTGTACTGGAGCTTCAGACTCTGGGTCGGGGGATACAACTGGGGAGGATGACCAGTACCTCGCCAGACTGCCTCACCTGCTATGCTGAACAGGGGCCTTGCGGGGGATGGGAAGATTGGAAGGGATAGACAAGGAAAAGGGAAGGAATCGGCCGTGGCCTGAAGTTAGGTACCATCCCGGCATTTGCCTGGAGGAGAAGTGGGAAACCACGGAAAACCACCTCGAGGGTGGCTGAGATGGGAATCGAACCCACCTCTACTCACTTGACCTCCAGAGGCTGAGCGGACCCCGTTCCAGCCCTCGTACCACTTTTCAAATTTCGTGGCAGAGCCAGGAATCGAACCCAGGCCTCCGGGGGTTGCAGCTAATCACACTAACCACTACACCACAGAGGCGGACCCTTATAAATTTAAAAACAGAAAACAAGAATTGTGTACGCACGTTCAATCCAGAAACTTACAGTAAAACTGTTTGGCTCGAGTTCACCTGCATGTAATTAGGGTGAGTAGAATTGAAATTTACTTAATACAT
This sequence comes from Anabrus simplex, assembly GCF_040414725.1. Lineage (NCBI taxonomy): Eukaryota > Metazoa > Arthropoda > Insecta > Orthoptera > Tettigoniidae > Anabrus > Anabrus simplex. The sequence continues at coordinate 438,763,437 of NC_090265.1, read as the reverse complement.
TGTGTTAACTGCATGGTTACTAGTTGCATGCCTCAGTGGAGATTTCAGAATACGCCACTGGATCTAATAGGCACAGTGTTCACATTCTATCTCCTCTCTTGCTTCCTACACGACAGCATCAGTAGTGCTATTGAGTAGCTGTATCTTGTTTAGTGTTGTTTGAAAGCATAACGATCAGTTTACCTGGAGCCTTCTTCAGTGCACATTGTGACCAATGCGATCTCCCAGACACATTGTTCCCGGTTTTGCAATACTATAATATACGATATGTTTTTCCAAGATTTATTCATTAAGATAGATTATTTTACCCATTTAAAACAATGTACAAATATATCGGTAATTATAATATCACTTACATTTCATAACCTCTATTAGGCACATAGACACATACAGCAATTGATAGGTAGCAAAGTTTGAAAATTCTCTGGAATATCTGTAATGCAACCCAATCTTTGTAATGATTTCTTACAAATATTTTCAATATGTTCATTAAACGATAGGTTATAACTGAATAAAACACCAAGGTCATTAACCTGTGAGACAGGGGTCAGAATGTTGTTGTTACTAAATTTGTACTGAAATGATATTTTCTTCTTGTTTTTAAAAAACAATATTATTTTACATTTTTCCTGATTAAGTTTCAACCCATTATGAATACAGTATCGGTACTTTTCCAGATGATGTGGATCGTCTTGAAGTTTTAAACAATCAAGTGGACAATTAATTTGCATAAAATTTTTTTTGCATCGTTAGCAAACAAAAGCAATTCAGAATTCTTAAGTATATTTTTAAACGACATTTATGTAGAGAGTAAAAAGTAAGGGCACAAGGTGAGACCCTTGAGGAACTCCACTGGTAACAATAATAGGCGCAGAAAAATGATTCCTTATTTTAACAATCTGCAGGCGATTTTTAAGATATGATTCAAACCAGGAAAGGAGAGGCCCATTAATTCTGTAACCTATTAGCTTTTGCAGCAAGATATCGTGGTCAACAGTGTCAAAAGCTTTTGAGAAGTCTGTATAAATGCCGTCCACCTGAGAGTGGTTTTCTATTGCATCCAAGAGGAACTGATAGAATAAAAGAAGATTGCTACAGATTGACCGCCCTAAAAAGAATCCATGTTGGTCATCCATGATGATGTTTCTAAAGAGAGGTGTGATCTTGTCAAGAATTATTGAGTCAAAAATTTCGGAAATATGAGAAGAAATTGTAACTGGTCTAGCGTTGTTGAAGTAATATTATTACATGGCCTTTTAGAACTTAGATATTGCCAGAATTTCTGTGGATTGGAAGTAATACTCTGTTCACAGTTAGAGACATAGTTCGTATAGCAAGATTTGGATTCAGACTTGCATTCATTTCTTAATTTCGAGAATTGCTGATAATGTGTACCTGATCTTGTTATATTTTGTTATGTTTGTTATATTTTATTATGAAAGTTACGTTTGTTAAATAGTCTGTTGACAGTGCAAGTGAAATTTTCTCAGTGTAGCTGTATCTTGTGCTTAATAAATAAATAAATAAATAAATAAATAAATAAATAAATAAATAAATAAATAAATAAATAAATAAATAAATAAATAAATAAATAAATAAATAAATAAATAAATAAATAAATAAATAAATAAATAAATAAATAAATAAATAAATAAATAAATAAATAAATAAATAAATAAATAAATAAATAAATAAATCAAACAAACAAACAAACAAACAAACAAACAAACAATAAATAAATAAATAAATAAATAAATAAATAAATAAATAAATAAATAAATAAATAAATAAATAAATAAATAAATAAATAAATAAATAAATAAATAAATAAATAAATAAATAAATAAATAATCAATATTTAGACCTGATATTTAGTACCGCTTGTGTGCTTTCTTCTTTTCAATAATCAGTGACTTCAATTTATGATTATACCTCTGGGAATTTGGGAGTCTTAAATTTCTGTATAGGGATGTAAAATTCCATGCCATAATGTAGTACTGAATAGAAGGTTTCTACTGCTTTATCAATTGATACATTTTGAAACATCACCTTCCAGCTGAACTGTGACAGGTAATAATTTAGTCCATTATAGTCACCATTTGAAAAGTCAAAATAAAAACTATCAGCAGGTAAGGAATTGTATAGCTCATTTATAGGTAAAGAAATCTCTAATGCCGGGTAGTGTCTATCGATGCGGACAATACTTTCATTACTAGATTTTACTTCACTGAAACTGGAGTTACTGAAAACCAAAACTTGGGATAGCATTAAACTGATTTCAACAGAGAAAAGAAAATGTGTCTATAACTAAACTGAACTGCACCGTGAGGTTACCTACTGACACAAGGCCAGAAAATGTTTCTTCATTTACTATCCAATTAAGATGTGGTAGATTGTAGTCACCACAAGGAGCAATAAATGGTTGTCAAGATTTGACATAATTTTTTTCAACAGCAATGCAATGTTCGAAATATTTTTGGACAGGAGACTTGGGTGGAATGTATACAGCACCAATTAATTTGTGGTGTTAAAAGTCAGGGACACAAACAACTGTTCAACTTGGCTAATGCACAGTATCAGAGTAGGTTTAAACCTCTTGCTAATACAGATCATTCACCCCCATGGGACGTCATCATACTCGTTAAAGAAGACCTATCACATCTGAAAATTGAATACGTTTCGAGTCCGAGTTCTTCATGACTAATTTCATCATTTAAGTTTGTTTCAGTTAAAATCATGAAGTCGTAGTCAGCTAAACATGAAGAAATTCTAAGCTCAGTAAGTTTGTTTCAAAGTCCATTCACATTTTGATAGTATCCTCTAATGTGTTCAACTAACCTTTTTATTGATGTCTTTGGTGCTTTCTTAGTATTGTGTATCTGATCTCTGTGAAATGATTCCCTATCTACATATTTTATTTCATTCCTGATATAAGTTATACTTTCTAAATCATTTTCTGTATCACTTAAGTTTTCACCATTAGGATTAGCAACCCCCTCATTTTCTTAATTAGTTTCCCGAGAGCATTCTTCTAGATATTCTATTGAGAAGTTTGCCAAATTTAGAGATTCCTTTTCTGTTAAGGTGCAGCCCATCGTTTCCAAAATCACTGTCTCTAAGCCAACTATTAGCATCGACAAAAAGGATATCTCCATTGTGGCATAACCAGTCAAGAGTGGAATTTACAGCATCTATATAGCGATAATCAACATCGTGCTGATATAAAATGCCACTGAGACAAAGCTTTGCCGCTGGAAACCTCCTTTACATCGCAGTAATAAGTCTATTAGTTTCGGCCATTATGTCACTAGGTGTTGACAAATTATGAATGTCATTTGTGCCAATATGAACAATTAGGGCATCAAGATTTTCTTTAATACTATCACTGTTCACATGTTCTGAAAGTCTCAGGTAAGACTCCAATTAAAGAGTATGGTTCCAGTGTATGGGAACCACAGCAAGATTACCTGATATGAGAACTGGAAAAGATCCAAAGGAAAGCAGCACAATTTGTGCTACTAATATTTAATTTGCTTAAAGCAAAGAGGTGGAAGTTTACTTATTTAATATACTTATTTATTTACTTATTTAATTCAACAGAATTGAATGTCAGATTGGTGATAAAAAGCTGGAACAGGTAGATAATTTCAAGTATTTAGGTTGTGTGTTCTCCCAGGATGATAATAGAGTAAGTGAGATTGAATCAAGGTGTAGTAAAGCTAATGCAGTGAGCAAGCAGTTGCAATCAACAGTATTCTGTAAGAAGGAAGTCAGCTCCCAGATGAAACTATCTTTACATCGATCTGTTTTCAGACCAACTTTGCTTTACGGGAGCGAAAACTGGATGGCCTCAGGATATTTTATTTATAAGTTAGAAGTAACAGACATAAAAGTAGCGAGAATGATTGCTGGCAGAAACAGGTGGGAACAATGGCAGGAGAGTACTTGGAATGAGGAAATAAAGGCTAAATTAGGAATGAACTCATTGGATGAAGCTGTACGCATAAACCAGCATTGGTGGTGGGGTCATGTGAGGTGAATGGAGGATGATAGGTTACCTAGAATAATGGACTCTGTTATATAGGGCAAGAGTAGAGGGAGACCAAGACGACGATGGTTAGACTCAGTTTCTAACAATTTAAAGGTAAGTGGTATAGAACTAAATGAGGCCATAGAACTACTTGCAATAGAAGGTTATGGCAACATTTAGTAAATCCACAGAGGCTTGCAGACTGAATGCTGATAGGTATAATGGTCTATAATGATAAGGTATGTATTTAATGTAAATAAGACTTGATATGGAAAATGAAGCTGATTTCTTGCAATAAGTACTATGTTCCTAGCTGTCAGTGGAGACATTAGTAGTTGAATAAGCTTGTGTGGAGCTTTTAAAGGTACAAAAGATCATAACATGAAGATAAAGTTGGAATTCAAAAGGACAAATTGGGGTAAATATTCATTTATAGGAAGAGGAATTAGGGATTGGAATTACCGTATTTATCAAGGAAAATGTTTGATGAATTTCCAAGTTCGTTGAAATCATTTAAGAAACGACTAGGTAAACAATTAATAGGGAATCCATCACCTGGGTGGCAGCCCTAAATGCAGACCTATGATGACTGATTGATTCAATCGATTCATAACTCATAGCCAGGAGCATCTAATTCCATTATGACAATAACTGGAAATCTAGATTTATATATAAAAATAACCATTATCTATTTCTTCCATCACTTGAACATATGCTGGAGTGATTGCAGGTGCAAACTGTGTTGCACATGTGAACTTGGCCCCGTTTTACAGCCAGACGCCCTTCCCGACATCAACCCTGCGTGGAGGGAAGTATTCACTGTGTTTCTCTGTTGTGGTGGTTGGCAGTGTCTGATGTCTAATGTGGTAGGTTGTGTGCAGCCTATATGAAAACATAATATGTAATAGTAATATTAGTAGTATAGGGTGATCCAAAAGTCCATTAACAATGATGAGGCAATACTTCACGGAATATTGGAGGTAGAGAGGTAATAATTGACACACATGATTGACAGGACATGGGGTTTTATTGACACAAAATGACCAACAGATGGCGCTTCATACAATACACAAGCAATAAGCATAACAATAGAGGTTTAGCAAACACATATAACACATGCTCAACATGTTGGCCGTCATTCATCAACAATACCTCTAGCTGAGAGGCAATGTTATGAACACCACTGTAGAGCATACACTTAGGTATGTTGAGAAATTGCTGTTGGATGTTGACTTTTAGCATTGCAACTTCTTATGTACTTTGTCAAATGTTGATGGACTTTTGGGTCACCCTATATATTATCATTCTTTCTTTCTTAATCCGTTTACCTGCCAGGGTTGATTTTTCCCTCAGACTTGGTGAAGGATCCCACCTCTACCACCTCAAGTGCAGTGTCCTGGAGCGTGAGACTTTGGGTCAGGGGATACAACTGGGGAGGATGACCAGTACCTCGCCCAGGCGACCTCCCCAGCTATGCTGAACAGGGGCCTTGGTGGGGGATGGCAAGATTGGAAGGGATAGACAAGGAAGAGGGAAGGAAGCAGCCATGGCCTTAAGTTAGGTACCATCCCAGCATTTGCCTGGAGGAGAAGTGGGAAACCACAGAAAACCACTTCCAGGATGGCTGAGGTGAGAATCGAACCCACCTCTACTCAGTTGACCTCCCGAGGCTGAGTGGACCCCGTTCCAGCCCTTGTACCACTTTTCAAATTTCGTGGCAGAGCCGAGAATCGAACCTGGGCCTCTGCGGTTGGCAGCTAATCACACTAACCACTACACCGCAGAGGCGGACATATTATTATTATTATTATTATTATTATTATTATTCCTTTATTTCATAATACAAATTCTTTAAATAATCCGAAATGGGTCGCCTTAGTCAATAATAATAATAATAATAATAATAATAATAATAATAATAACTTCACGTGACTATTTCTTAGTACAACCCTCGTAAAGCAGCCTCTCCAACGAGGGTGACATCTGCCATCTATAAGAAACAGAGTGTTAATATGTTTGACTTTGATTAAAAAAGAAAAAAAAGTCTCTACCGTGACAGTGTTTTACCACTGCCGTGACCAGGATTCGAACCTGGGTTATTGCGGGTAGTGTGAGAGTTGCAGGGACTGACTCTAGTACAAATAGCCGCTGCCTGTTCTCTTGAGAGAATTAACCGTGGGCCTATATTGAAATATCTGACCCAGGGCCCTCTGAAGCGAAGGCCTCTATCCTGGCCATTCACCCAAGGAGCTGGACGCCTGTCTACATACGGTACGTGTTAATCAATACCAATACGAAGTTGGTTTCGAAGATGCAATGACGGCCATATTTATCTAAATTGCACTGCATCAAGCCGCCACGTGGTTTTCTCTATCGTCCACTTCAACCTACCACGTTTTAAATCGGTTGAAATTTTTAGTATCTAGGTATCACGAAGCAAGGTCCAATCGCACGATCTTCCCTACAAATTCATAAACCGACACCAAGACTTTGATTAAAAAATTAAAAAAAGCCTCTACCGTGACAGTGTTTTACCACTGCCGTGACCAGGATTCGAACCTGGGTTATTGCGGCCACAACGCAATGTCCTAACCACTAGACGATCACGGCTATTTTGAGGCACACGGGCTCACACATTTTACTGGTTTATCTTCCGCACTCTTACAATTCATGCTAGTATTTGTTCTCTCGTAGAAATGTGTGGACTGGATATCAAAATCATAACATAGACACTATGCCAATAAGCAAAATGGTACAGTTGTATGCAACATCGTTCGTCTGATCCAACCATATATTATTTCTTTTCGTTTCCTTTTAATTCTTACAATAAATGTAACTGCTGTCAGCCGCTATGGATCAGGCTAACATAACCCTGTTACAGGAAAGTTCATCAGTTTACGGAAATACAGTGACCTAAGCTTCTTATATCGTATGTGTGCCTGTTACTGAAACCTTTACTTTACTGTGTAGCTGCAGCAGTTGCCGTCGAATAGACAGGCAGGCGGTTTAAGTGTGAGCACGAGCAAGCAACTCGCAAATGTCGACATTCTAAAGGACCACAAATAGCTCAAAGAATGCATCGTACCGTACAAAGGATATATTTTTTAATCTAACAGATATGGTACCGGTAGCTGGAAACAAAACAGAAGGGAGGAGGAAATGGAGAAAGGAGAAGTATGGCCTATACAACACTTCCCAATATTTGTAGTGTTGTAGTCAGTAGAATAACAGCTTGGTTTGATCACTTCTTCTATATTTAGATGGGCTCTTTCAATATATTATCGCCCATTAGGTTAGCCTTTTTATAATATTGAGTTAAGAGTAGAAATCACTCACTCACTGTATTACATACTTCCAAGAGATTGTACACACTCAGTAGTGGGGCTGAGAAGCTTACCCTCCAGGTCGGTTTTATCCTATTCTATTCTGGATGTTTATCTGGCTGTCGTAGTACAGGCCCTTAGAGGAAATAAGGCTAACATTTCTACTTCCAGCCACACCCGCGTACAAATCTACCATGATGGAACTTGCATCAAAGTGAGAAGAAATCTGGGAAGAGTTCTATGCCACCGACGCCATGATCATACAAGATTGGAAACAACCAAACTATGACCTTAGACATGTGACGACTCGGTTTGCAGTACATGGTTTTCACCACCTATTATGCCAGAAAGTAGGTTTCCATTCTCCAGGACAAGAATGTGTGTGCAAGCGCTGTGGTGGGCCATGTGATACGATGTTTTGCAAGCAAAGGACTTAATCACTGATTTCGTTCCGTGCTAGAGTCAACTAACAATATACCGGTACTGACTGTACCACTTATGCACATTGTGCGAATTTTCCTCTATTATTATTAAGAAGCTCACCCCCGCCGCAATAATTGAAAATGGACCCCTCGTTTCCTGATAAGGAAAGTTACAAGTTTATTTCGTAGTACAAGGTTGTATATTCTTCTTCTTAATTTGCTTACCCTCCAGGGTCGGTTTTATCCTCGGACTCAGCGAGGGATCCCACCTCTACCGCCTCAAGGGCAGTGTCCTGGAGCTTTAGACTCTGGGTCGGGGATACAACTGGGGAGGATGACCAGTACCTCGCCCAGGCGGCCTCACCTGCTATGTGAAAAGGGGCCTTGCGAGGGGATGGGAGGATTTGAAGGGATAGACAGACAAGGAAGAGGGAAGGAAGCGGCCGTGGCCATAAGTTAGATACCATCCCGGCATTTGCCTGGAGAAGTGGGAAACCACGGAAAACCACTTCCAGGATGGCTGAGGTGGGAATTGAACCCACCTCTACTCAGTTGATCTCCCGAGGCTGAGTGGACCCCGTTCCAGCCCTCGTACCACTTTTCAAATTTCGTGGCAGAGCCGGGAATCGAATCCGGGCCTCCGGGGGTGGTAGCTAATCACACTAAACACTACACCACAGAGGCGAACAGGTTGTATATTATATATGAAAAACGACAACGCAACGACGATAATAATAATAATAATAATAATAATAATAATAATAATAAGTTTGTATGACGCTTTTTAAAGCACCTATTCCCTTATTCGTAGTTTTTCTTTTAGCTCAGATTTTGTTTAGAATTCGAAAATAAAACGTCTGCGGCTCTCATAAGATTGCAGTACACCAGGCAAATGCTGGGGCTGTACCTTAATTAAGGCCACGGCCGCTTCCTTCCAACTCCTAAGCCTTTCCTATCCCATCGTCGCCATAAGACCTATCTGTGCCGGTGCGACGTAAAGCCCCTAGCAAAAAAAAAATTGCAGTACCAGTTCACTACAGAATCTTACGTTAAAATACAGAATAAGAACAATATGATCAAGGTGAACAGTTGTATGGCGAATGATATGTTCAGATTACAATCTAAAAACCAACTTTCGAGGTTTCTTAGGAAATAGATTCAAGAGATCAACCCATTCAGTCGAGTTTTCACTTGTCTACTACTGTCTATTTCTGTTTATTTTATTTTGTAAAAATTCCATAGGAGTGATCTAACCTACAGTCCCCCGCCCCCGGCTACGCTCGGGGGTATAATTAAATATGTTAATGTTAGAGCGTCCTAGTTGACCGTGTAATCAAAGGTAAGCATGTATTACGGATGAGTGCTGTTACTGTACTCCAAGCGTCCTGGTTGGCTGTGTTGTCAAAGCTATGTAGTACGGATGAGTGCTGTTACTGTACTCCTAGCAGCACATATCTCCCTAATACCACTCCCGACAGCTTCTCCACAGCGAGCTGCTCCTCAAGTCACAGTGGATCAACAAACCCTTCGACAGAATACGGGAGGAGGGGTGCGCTTTCCGACGTAAGGGTACGGCCATAGTGCACCGCTTCCCACTTCCTGCTTTATCGCGGCGGGCGAGCGGGAAAGAAAAAATAGTGAAAACTGATTGGGGCGGCCATAGTGCGCCCGCCTACCTGCATTAACCAGCTCAAACCGCTTCTACCCGCTTTAACAGGAAATAAATATTATTTCTTTTCCCCGCTTGAACCGCTTACCGCCCAACACGCTCGGTCTGTCTGCTGTTTATCTTCCGACTGCGCACGTTGTTCTCACTCTTGCTTTTGTACAGTAAAATGGAAGCGGATAAAGACATTTTAATCCCCAAAGTATTTATTTATTTATTTATTCATTTATTTATTTATTTATTTATTTATTTATTTATTTATTTATTTATTTATTTATTTATTTTGCTAGTTCCTTTACGTCGAACCGACACAGATAGGTCTTATGGCGTGAAATCTTGTGTAGATGGCACTGCCTGGTGCATACTTGTCCAATTTTTGCGGTTGGCCGGAGACATTTCAGTTGAGATGGGCTGCGAACGGAGTCGCGAAGAGTCGACTCGAAGCCGACAAGCAGAACCATCGCGCGAGTATCCGAGCAAATTGTATGTCACCAACATGAGCCTTGTCACGGCTGTAGGGTCACCGAGTCGTTCGAACTTTAGAAGGCTGATCATCATCATCATCATCTGTTTACCCTCCAGGTTCGGTTTTTCCCTCGGACTTAGCGAGGGATCCCACCTCTACCGCCTCAAGGGCAGTGTCCTGGAGCTTCAGACTCTTGGTCGGGGGATACAACTGGGGAGTATGACCAGTACCTCGCCCAGGCGGCCTCACCTGCTATGCTGAACAGGGGCCTTGTGGAGGGATGGGAAGATTGGAAGGGATAGGCAAGGAAGAGGGAAGGAAGCGGCCGTGGCCTTAAGTTAGGTACCATCCCGGCATTCGCCTGGAAGAGAAGTGGGAAACCACGGAAAACCACTTCCAGGATGGCTGAGGTGGGAATCGAACCCACCTCTACTCAGTTGACCTCCCGAGGCTGAGTGGACCCCGTTCCAGCCCTCGTACCACTTTTCAAATTTCGTGGCAGAGCCGGGAATCGAACCCGGGCCTCCGGGGGTGGCAGCTAATCACACTAACCACTACACCACAGAGGCGGACTAGAAGGCTGATGCTCGTCAAAAATAAACAGATGCAGTATGTGCTGGAAGCAATTAACCATTAACTATTATTTAACAGGAAAGGCGCTTTAGTAAACATACGCATCATTGTCGGGCAAGTGGTTAACGTTGTCATGCGGGCGCGTCGAGTTCGAGGCGGACCAGTGCCATTCTTTTTTTTTTTTTTTTTGCATCTTGTTTTTTCTTTCTTATCTGTCCATCTATCTTTCTTATCTGTCCATGTAGACTGTGAAATGTATCGATAAGCTGTGGTTTGTTAAATCTTCACCTTTCCGCTTCTTGCATACGGTAACCATTGATGTAATTATGATAATACATGGATTTGTAACAACAATTAGTAAAAGTAAACAAAATATGGTCCGCCTCTGTGGTGTAGTGTTTAGTGAGATTAACTGCCACCTCCGGAGGTTCGGGTTCGATTCCCGGCTCTGCCACGAGGGCTGGAACGGGGTCCACTCAGCCTCGGGAGGTCAACTGAGTAGATGTGGGTTCGATTCCCACCTCAGCCATCCTGGAAGTGGTTTTCAGTGATTTCCCACTTCTCCTCCAGGTAAATGCCGGGATGGTACCTAACGTAAGGCCACGGCCGCTTCCTTCCCTTTTCCTTGTCTATCACTTTCAATCTTCCCACCCACCCACCAAGGCCCCTGTTCAGCAGAGCAGGTGAGGCCGCCTGGGCGAGGTACTGATCATCCTCCCTACTTGTGTACCCCGACCCAATGTCTCACGCTCCCGGACACTGCCCTTGAGGTGGTAGAGGTGGGATCCCTCGCTAAGTCCGAGGGAAAAACCAACCCTCAAGGGTAAGCGGATTAAGAAAGAAAGCAAGAAACAAAATATGAAGAGAGAAATAAACGAACATTAGGCTCTGGTGAACTTCAAACACGAGATGCTTGCATGGAATTTCGGAATGCTAATCGGTAGACGTTCGGGCTGATAAATTAAACGAACCATTTTCTCGTTAAATAAGAGCCAATTGCAAAAACCCTCGGACACCTATCTTTGACACTGCTGTGTTCATTCTAGACACGCTTCTTTCCGTCCGGTGCAAAGGGAGACGGAAATTTCCGATGTGTTCCGCTACGCGGCGAATAATGCCATATAATTATGAAGAAAGTATATGTGGGGATGTCAGTGCGGCGCGTGGAGAAAGCGTCTGGGGGTTCACTGCTGTCGAAAATAACGTGTTGAAATTTATTGTTACTTGATGTTTACATAGATGTAAAATAGTGACATTGCTTGATTAGAAACGTGACTTTCCTTTGAAGGGACACGGCTACAGCTCGAAGAATTTACCAAAACAATGAAGATGAAAGACAGAGGATATGAGGTGCAATTACTTAAAGCTGATCCAATTTCCACTGATTTTGGAGACGTGGCTTGCGTACAAATAACTTCTTCAAGAACGTGTTAGGCAGACTACTGTTGTTTATGTATTGTATTTTGCTGCTTACTTTTCATAAAACATGTATTACTAATGAAAAGCTCCAGGGGCTCTCAACTTGCCAGCGTGGTTTGGCGACCATGGGGCCCTTAGCTGGGTCCTGGCATTGCTTCTTACTTGCATCAGGCCTCTCATCTTCATCTGTCCTATTCGACCTCCCTTGATCAAGTCTTGTTCTTTTCCGGCCTGACGGTATTAGAGCACTCGAGGCCCAGGGAGTGTTTCATTTTCACACCGTTCGTGGCCTTTGTCTTTCTTTGGCCGACACCTTCATTTTCGAAGTCTAGGATCCCTTCCTTTTTTCTCTATGATTAGTTTTATACAGAGGACGGTTGCCTAGTTGTACTTCCTCTTAAAACAATAATCACCATCACCACTTACTAATGAAACGTATCATTAATTACATAAACTTAGGCTACGTGCGCCTATTGATGCTATACAAAACGTAGTTACCAAAATATTCTGGCTCATTGCGATTAATTACATCAGAATTGCAAAATCGTGAAATGAAAACCCCTCCCAAACCTACCACATACGGCAAACTTTAACCGCGCGCTTTGACAGTGCTTCGGCTAATTTCGGAACTGCTCGATGTAACTCGTGTCTATCGCCGGTCCAGTAGCCAGCGATTCCTGGGCTATGTTTTCCCTGCTTCTCACAGCCCCAAGCCTTGTGCACCCTCCTTACGCCTCACGGCCCCGCTCCTACAGTCCGGAAATTGAACCAAATACAGCAGAGACAATACGCGACACTCAGCGAGATATCGAGGGACAGCTATTAGAGCTCTCTCTAGCGGGTAGACCTGAGAACTAGTGATTCTGTCATAAGAGTACGTGTATTTGTGTGTGAAACTTTTGGTGTTATTTATGCGTTTTCAGTGAGTTGACATAATTAAATAGTAGGGTGTGCCATTCCTTGATATCTCCTCTCAATATGAGGGGAAAGGTATGTGCTGTGTTTGGCTGCAGTAACTATGAAGTAGAGAAGAATGCGCGGTCTTTCTTTCGCTTCTCCCGTGACAAGAAAATGTAAGTAATATTGTGTTTGCATGTTATATATTCTTCCAGTGACCAAGATTTTTATAGTACTTCATAATCTTCTGACCTGCTCGACCCATATTTTAACTGGGTTAAAATATAATACGCATATTTTATTGTATAGTGCAGCAGTTAACCTTCAATACCGATGTGTTGTTGTAGGTGTGATCTGTGGGTTTTGAAATGTCACAGAAGTGATTTGGATAAGGTGTACAAGAAAGAAGGGACGTTACGCTTATATAAGAATTATAAGATCTGTTCAGATCATTTCCAGGCCAGCGACTTTAGAAATCCTCAACTATACAGCCAAGGGTATGTTACATTTTTACTCTAATTGTACGTAAATATTCCTCAAAGCATCACTATCGACATTTTCATACTTTTCTTTCTTTTATCCCTTTTCTTAGATTAAAGCCGGGATTTTATAGATTTTCTTTCTGTTAGTAGGCTTTATGTTAAGACGAAAATTGTCCAGCTTTTAAATGTTAATTCATTGCATCATGTGTGTAAGGAATGTGCCGATATTTTTATTGACAAGTGTCTTAATGTGATGATACAATGTTTTTCCAATGAGAAAAAAGACAAATCTAACCGTAAAAGTTCAGGCAGGAATGCTAAAGCAAAAAAAGTAATGCATAAATGAAAGATCAAGCCAATTCACATCTTGTTTATATGTCTAATTTCAGTCTTTAAATAATAACCTTTTAAATAATCCTTCATTCATTTATCCAGAATTGCTTTAGCAACTTCGAAGTTAACATCTCAATAAGACTTTATTTCTAGACGTAATTTACTTATTCATTTTCGTATATGCATTTCCATTGATATTTGAATTTAGCGCGAATTTTCAAGTCAAGTCACTAGGAGCGCCACCGTCGAATTGTCTCCCATTTTAACAAGGCTAAATCCGTAAGTGTCGCGTATTGTCTTTACTGTATTTGATTGAACCTATTCGCTGGTTCCGAAGAGCAACAGTGTGTTGATGTCAAAAATAACGCTACGCGCGTGGATATACAGAGCTTATTAAGGGAATAGGCAGTAATAAACCATTTTACATAGACTTACCTATTTCTAGGGCTTACACTGAACCACTGAACATATAGAACGCACCGCCTGGACTGGGAAGGAAACGACTGAGGCCTTAATTGATGTACAGCCCCAGCGAATGTCTGGCATGACAATGAAAAGCTACGGAAAACCATTTTCAACGCAACCGACAGTGGAGCTCGAACCCACCTACCCACTACATCCCGAATGCAATCTCACGCGGTTCGCTCACATTCAAATGACGCGCAAAGCCTTCAGGGTAGATACACTCGAACCGACTCTCCCTTTGGAGTCGAGGAAGTCGACTTTCGCGACTCCGGTGTTCATTCGCGCACATTTTTACATTCTAGTCACAAGTCTATATGATAGGTCCTACGTGCCGCGACAGTTGCCGGTAAACACTGAATCGTAAAACGACACTTTTTTTCTTTCAGATTTTACTTGTATGTCCGTCTTATTTTAATATATGACAGCGATCCTGTCCAGTTGTCAGGATAAAATAAGATGGGTGGCACTCCATAAGGTACCCGATATGTTTATGACGTTTTTACCAGGTATAATAAAATACGGTATATCTACTTAAAAGTAAAGTGCATTTTAACCAGCTTCGCGTACTAACGATATTATCCGAAATCGTTGGCTACAACATTTCCTCTGCGTGGCTCCACTTTTGTAAATGGCTCTCCTACTACCCTAATTGTATACCGGTAGTTAGGAGTTCAAATGTATTTGCTTGCGCATATTTGAGTGTTTTTAGTGGACGGTCATTTTTCTACCGTTGGGCAGAAAATTATTGTGCATTAATGCACAATATTGTGGAAATTATTTTGCAATAATGCACGGTGATTAATAATAACTAGCTGTAGTACCCGGCGTTGTCCGGGTACCTTTTGAATGTTTACCTTTAGTATGTATCACCAGTTAGTTAAGTGTGAAGTGGATGCTTATTGATTTATTTTTGAGATATTGATTTTACGACCTACAGTATTTTTATTTATTTATTTATTTATTTATTTATTTATTTATTTATTTTTTGCTAGTTGCTTTACGTCGCACCGACACAGATAGGTCTTATGGCGACGATGGGACAGGAAAGGGCTAGGAGCGGGAAGGTAGCGGCCGTGGCCTTGATTAAGGTACAGCCCCAGCATTTGCCTGGTGTGAAAATGGGAAACCACGGAAAATCATTTTCAGGGCTGCCGACAGTGGGGTTCGAACCTACTATCTCCCGAATACTGGATACTGGCCGCACTTAAGCGACTGCAGCTATCGAGCTCGGTACCTACAGTATTATGTAGTTCTAGATTTATTTAGATGTATCTGATTTCAAGTTTTAGATTACCGGTATTTAATTTTCGAGTAATACTTTGTCCTTGTGGAAGTTAGAATTGACTGCGAAGTATCTGATTCTTTCCAAAAAGAAAAAAATAATAATTATATGTATTTACCCGTCACAATCAGCCTACTGACCACAAAAGCAGTGTATTCAACACTAATCTCGGTCATTTTATACTATATGATTTTTAAGCCCTTCTCAACTCCTGTCTCAAAGAATATTGGATGTGGACTTAAACGGTATCAAAAGCGTCTCAGTTCGTATAAGAGACACATAAAAAATGGATTTCGACATTAATATCGGTTATTTTCCATCATTTTTGCACGTCAGCCCCTCTCATTCCCCACCCTCAACGGAGGCTGTGATTTTTCATCTCCATAGTATTTTTCTAAGATGGTAAGTCATATGTGTACCAAGTTTCGTTGAGAGCAATTCTGAAACATACCCACATACAGTACATTTATAATATCCGTTATTTGATTGAATTGAATTGAAATTTACATTCATTTTCACCCCTTCTCAACCTCCATACTGATTGCGGCCGTTTAAGTATGACTTAACCATCCAGAATGTCCCAGATCAAATCTGTGACCTCGTAAAGAACGTATTCGATATTAATATCAGTAAAATTCGTTTATTTGTATACATCACCATCTCCTCTAGGGTTGCTAGGGGTGTTTCAACCCAACAATAATTTTTTCAGATAGTAAATCATACGTGTACCAATTTTATATGAGGGCTATGCTGGATGAGAAACACATACCATACCGTACATCCGTATTTTCGGTCATTTTGAACATTTTCCTTTCCACCCCTTCTATTATCCATCCAGATAGGGGCTGAACAACGACAACCGGAATGTCATTATTCACCTCAGCGACCTCGAACACTATGGACTGTACATGAATATTTGCTGTTATCTATTATTTTTTATATTTCACCTTTTTTTTATAATTCACCCTCGACCCTAGGGGTGCTAGGTGTATCTGACCCCCAAAGTAATGTTTTCTATATTGTAAGTCATGTGTATACCAAGTTTGGTTTAGAGGTATGCTAGAACATACACACATACATCTTTAAACTCTGTCCCTTTAGACAATTTCCTTTCTATACCAGCTCTAACCCACCTGCCGATTAGGACTAAACTTAACCTTAAAAGGCATCCAGAGTGTCACAGTTCATCTCAGCGATCCTGAAAACTATGGATTATACACAGATATCGGTCGTTTTCGGTTAATGTTTACATTTCAGCTGTACTTTAGAAGCTAGGAGTCTCTTAACCCCAAGGTATTTTTTCCAGACAGTAGGTCCAATTTTGGTTGAGAGTTATGCTGGAACATACAAATATACGTCCATCATCTCGGTCATTTTGGATTTTTTTTTTCACTTCTCGCCGCTATGCGAAAGGAGGCAGAAGTTGGACTTCTAAAAAATTCGGAGCGTTACTATTCATCTCAGAGACCCCGAAAACAGTGGATTCGACACTATTTTCGATTATTTCTACATCTCACACCCTCGTGGGTGTGCTTAGATTTGTCATACCTCCACGCACTTTGTCTCCTGATAATAAGTCATAAGCGACTATGTTTGTTTGAAATCGCTCCCGTGGTCCCGAAAAGTATGGATTCAACACTAATATTGTAGTATTTTTTCCCCTTGTCTAAGGCTTCTAGGGGTGTCTTTCCACCACAGTATTTTTTTCTAGATAGTAGGTAATATTTGTACCAAGTTCAGCTGACAATTATATTGGAACGTACACACAAACATCCTTAACCCTTTGTGTCCTGCTGGTACTTTCAAGTACCGGCTCATATTTAGTCCAATATAAAACTACAGTAGGCAAGGACAGTTGTGTTGTGTTCTGTGTGTACTCTCCAGTACCTGCAGAAGACATTAGAGTGTCTTTGGTGGTGGGATTCGTAATAATGACACCAGAGAGAAGCACTAAATTGGCTTCGGTTATTCAAACTTTCATCTCATATCCAAGCACTGACATTTCGTTTCTCTTTCGTTGATGGAAGCCAGAAATATGTAATTATTTTTCATATTGTTGTGTGAGACATTGTAAAGTATACAATTAAACAGTTAGCGTGCTGTAGGGTCACTTAAACTAGCTTTTATTCTTTGAAATGTAGTGTGTACTTCTAAGTACCGACAGAACTATAGGTGTCCCATGCTTCTTGTTCTCTTTGGTAACCATGGTTTGTTTATATTGAACAGATATGGTTGTTGCAGGCTGTGTTTTTGTGTTGTGTTCATTATACATGAACTCTATAACAGAACATCATGAGTAAGCATAAGATCAGTGGATGATAACAGTGATTTACTGGCTGGTATAACAGATAATGGAGCATTATCTGATGTGATTGCAATAGTAATGAAAAGACTTTGTAAAACACGTGGCCTAGACGGAAGAAATGGGGACGGTGAGTTTTTAGGGTTTATTGGTCTTAATTTTACGATGGGTTACCATAGATTATCATCCTACAAAAATTTTAGTCATCTGCTAGAGACCTTGGTGTGGATTTAGTCGCCGATACAATGATGAGGACAAGATTTCAAGCGACCATATCATATATTCATGGGAATGATAACAGTGCTGTGTCGATAGAGAAGTCAGACATTCTACACAAGTGAACCTTTCTTAGTAATAAGAAGTTTCAATCTGTACATGAATGGACTCGGGAAGTAAGTATGGACGATTCTGTTGTGCTATTCAAAGGTCGCAATTCTCTAAAACAGTACAATACTGCCAAGCCCATCAAGCGGGGTTAGCTGACCAGAAGGGATTCATTCTCGCATTTCAAATCTATCAGGGAAAGAATGAGTATCTTGAAGAAGAGTTCAGAGAGCACAGGTTAGGTAAGAGGGTGGTTTTGTCTCTGACAAAACATCCGTGGGATAAGAACAAAATTATATTTTGTTAACAATTATTTTACCTATCATTGACACTTGGAAAGGCTGAAACTATACAGGACCTTGGCATGTGGCACAGAAAGATCTGACAGGTAGGGTTGTCCAAAAAAATCTAAAACTGAGAAGAGCCTGATAAGAAGAGAGTATGTTACAGATTTTCCAATAGTGGTTTGGACTCCTTCACGTGGCAAGACAACAAACCTGTACATTTTGAATCCAACTGCCATAGGTTAGAACAAATTTATGTGCAACGAACTCAGAAAGATGGATCCAAACAGAGTGCAGCATGCTCCGTAGTTGTATATGACTACAATCTGTACATGAGAGGAGTTGACCATGCCGACCATTTTAGAACCCTGCATGATATTGACGGGAAGTCGAAGAAATGGTGGCTGGGGCTCTTCTGAGGTTTTCTTGGCATGTGTGTAAATGCCTACGCAATTTACTGTGAAATGTTCGGTAAGACAATGGTCCTCCAGTTTCGAAGGATGGTGGCAAAAATAATTTTGTCAATGAAAAACCCTAAAAACAAGAGGAATTCCTTGACAATACTTCGGTCAACCGCATCCCTGCCTGAAAAAAAAAAAAAAAGAAGATAGAGCACCCTGTCCCAATAGATGTCAGAATGGGAAACATGTGTATTCATTGGCCTAAATTTGTGGAGATTTTTGGGCGATATGAGGTGTGCAGTAAGAAGTAGGTCCAGTCACGTCCACTTTCTCAATGCAGTCACTACAAGGTGTCAAAGAGGTGTCTTGTGTCAACGAGAAGAAGATCTGCTTTGTGGAATACTCCAAACAGACGTATAAAACGCATTGAACATTCCCATTAGGTTTTTTTGTAAGACTGATTGATTGCTTTCATTTTACTACTTCTTTATTATGTTTATTTTATAATGTCTTGCAAATTTTATACCACTAGTATTGATTCCCATTCATTTTGAGAATATCCTTAGTAAAAATTTATGACCTTCAGCAGTTTTGATGTATTATATTGAAGGAGTGACTAGAGGACTGACGGTACTTAAAAGTTCAACTGCTAGATTGTGTTCCCAGTCACTAGTGGACTGAGGGTACTTCAGAGTCCTACCATGAAAAAAATGGATACTTGGAATTGTTGCATTTTGAAAATACTCCTTGTGTGTCTTATTTGAATGGTATTTAAAGCATTTAAGGACATAAATTGCATTGTTTCCATTTTCTGTACTTTTGGGACTTAAAGGGTTAAACTCGGTCATTTGGATATTTTCTTTTCTTCACTTCTTCTCACCCGCCTGCCAATTGGGGATCAACTTGGACTTAAACGACAACCGGAGTGTCACTATTCATTTCAGCGACGCCGAAAACAATTTTGATGTGACCCTATTTTCGATAATTTTTATATCTCACCCTTTCCAAAACTACCCTCAGGGGTGCTAATTTATCATATCCCCACCCAATTTATCTCCTGATAGTAATTCATAAGTGCACCAGGTTTCTTTGAATCGCTCCAGTAGTCCGAAAAAATTATTATTGTTCGCTTTTAGTTACGTATATAAATCACCCCTCCTCTAGAGGTTCCAGGGGTGTCTTATCGTAAACAGTACTTTCTCCAGATAGTAAGACATACTTGTATCAATTTTGGTTGAAAGCTACACTGTAACATACAAAGGCTACGGTACGTCCATTATGTCGGTCATTTTTGAAAATTTCTGTTTTACCCCTTCTCCCCCTATGCCAAAGGGGGATGAAATATGATTTATAAAAATTCCGGAGTGTCATTATCAATCTCAGGGACCCCGAAATTATGTATTCGAAACTACTTTCGTTTATTTTTACTTAACACTTCCCCCGCGCACCAAACTCTACAGGGGACTGAACTTGGACTTATAAAATATTCGGAGACGAATTATCTCAGTGCCCACGAAAACTACCGATTCGACACCATTTTAGATTAGTTTTACATATCACTCTCCCCACTTCCCCATGTCGCTAGTTGCTTTACGTCGCACCGACACAGATAGGTCTTATGGCGACGATGGAACAGGGAAGGGCTAGGAATGGGAAGGAAGCGGCCGTGGCCTTAATTAAGGTACAGCCCCAGCAGTTGCCTGGTGTGAAAATGGGAAACCACGGAAAACCATTTTCAGGGCTGCCGACAGTGGGGTTCGAACCTACTATCTCCCGAATACTGGATACTGGCCGCACTTAAGCGACTGCAGCCTTCCCCATGTCGAAGGGGGCTGAACTTACACTTAAAAAAATACCGAAGTGCCACAATTCACCTCAGCGACCCCGAAAACTATGGATTCGATACTATTTTCGATTAATTTTTCTATCTCAAACCCCCTCTCCCCCACCATAAAGGGGCCTGAATTTGGACTGAAGAAAAACCGGAGTGCCACTAATCATCTGAGCGACCACGAACACTGTGAATTCAACACTATTTCCGATTATTTTGTATAGCTCTCCTCCCTCGTCTCCCCCCCCCCCCCCGAAGGGGCTGAACTTGGTTTATAAAATTCTGGAGTGTCACTGTTCATATCAGCGACCCCGAAAAGTATGGATTCGACACTGCTTTCCATGATTTTTGTATCTCACCCACCTCGCCCCACGTCCCCTAAAATGTACCTCGGGTGTCTTACCCCACGTGGTATGTCTCATTACTCTAAAAATCCGGAGTGCCGCTCTTCATCACAGCGACCCTGAAAAGTGTGGATTCGACATTATTTTCGACTATTTTTATGTATCACTCCTCACTCGCCCCACCCCAAAGGAGCTGAATTTGGACTTATAAAAAATCTAGTCTCACCATTCACCTCAGCGACTCCGAAAACTACGGATTCGACACTATTTCCGATTAATTTTAAATATCACTCACCCATCGCCCCCACCCCGAAGGGGGCTAAACTTGAACATTAAAAAGTTCTGGAGTGTCACTATTCGGCATCTCAGCGGCCCCAAAAAGTGTGGATTCGACACTATTTTCGATTATATTTATATCTCACCCCTCGTCCCCCGCCCCTAACGGTTCCCGGGGTGCCTTACACCCACGCGGTTTTCTCTTTACTAAAAATCCGGAGTGCCACTATTCCCCTTGGCGATGCCAAAAACTATGTATTCGACACTATTTTCGATTAATTTTATATATCACTCCCCCGCCCCCATCCCAAATGGGAGCCAAACTTAGACTTTAAAAATAATCCTATTCTCACTATTCACCTCAGCGACCACGAAAAGCATGGATTCGTCACTATTTTCGAATATGTTATATGTCACCCGCTCGCCTCACGCCCCCTACCCCAATGGGTACATGGGGTGTCTTACACCCAAGCGGTTTGTCAGAAGAAATCTGGAGTGTCACTATTCTTCCCAGCGACCCCGAAAAGAATGGATTCGACAATATTTTCGGTCATTTTGACATTATATCACTCACCCTCGCCCCCAAATGGGGCTGAAATTGGACTTTTAAAAACCCCGAGTGTCACTATTAATCTTAGCTACCCCGAAATGTACGGATTCGACACTATTTTCGATTATTTTTATATGTCAACCCCCCGCCCTCCACGGCCTCATTGAGTACGTGCGTTGTCTTACCCTCACGCAGTTTGTCAAAACAAATCCGGTGTGTCACTATTCATCTCAGTGACCCCAAAAAGTATGGATTCGACACCATTTTCTGTTATTTTGATATATTACTCCACCTCGCCCCCACCCCAAAGGGGGCAGAAATCGTCCTTTAAAAAATTCCGGTGTGTCACTATTAATCTCAGCGACCCCGAAATCTATTGATTCGACACTATTTTTAATTATTTTTATATATCACTCCCCGCCATCGCCGCCTCCCCCCCTCCCCGAAGGGCCTGAACTTGGACATTATAAAATTCTGGAGTGTCACTATTCATCTCAGCTAACACGAAAAGTATGGATTCGACACTATTTTCGATGATATTTGTATCAAAACGGTTCCCGGGGTGCCTTACACCCACGCGGTACTTCTCCTGATACTAAAAATCCGAAGTGCCACTATTCACATTGGCGACCCCGAAAACTATGTATTCGACACTATTTTCGATTTATATATCACTCCCCCCGCCCCCACCCAAAAGGGGGTTGAACTTGGGCTTTAAAAATATTCAGATTGTCACTATTCATCTCAGCGACCACAAAAAATATGGATTCGACACTATTTTCGAATATTTTATATCATCCCCTCGCCCCTCCACCCCAATGGGTACATGGGGTGCCTTACCCCCACGCGGTTTGTCAACACAAATCCGGAGTGTCACTATTCATCTCAGCGACCCCAAAAAGGATGGATTCGACACTATTCCCGGTCATTTTGATATATCACACCCCCCTCGCCCCCACCCCAAAGGGAGCGAACTTGGACTTTTAAAAATCCGGAGTGTCACTATTAATCTTAGCGACCCCAAAAAGTATGGATTCGATAGTTTTCTTATATCACTGCCCCCTCGCCCCCACCCCAAAGGGGGCTGAACTTGAACTTTAAAAGAATACCAGTGTCACTATTCATCTCAGCGATCACGAAAAGTATGGATTCGACATTTTTTTCGAATATCTTATAAGTCAACCCCTCGCCCCCCCCCCCGGCTCAATGGGTATGTGGAGTGTCTTACCCCCACGCGGTTTGTCAAACGAAATCCGGATTGTCAATATTCATGTCAGCAACGCCGAAAAGGATGGATTCGACGCCATTTTCGGTTATTTTCATATATCACTCCCCCCTCGACCCCACCCAAAGGGGGGGGAGAACTCGGACTTTAAAAAATTCCAGAATATCACAATTCATCTCAGTGACCATAAAAAGGATGGATTCGACACTATTTTCGAATATTTTATATCTCTCCTCCCTTAGCCCCCCGCCCCTATGGGTACGCGGGGTGTCTTACCCCGTGCGGTTTGTCAAAAGAAATTCGGAGTGTCACTATTCATCCCAGCGACCCCGAAAAGGATGGATTGGACACTATTTCCTATTACTTTGATATATCACTCTCCCCTCGCCCCCACCCAAAAGGGGGCTGAATTTGGACTTGGAAAAATTCCGGAGTATCACTATTCATCTCAGCGAATCCGAAAACGATGGATTCCACACTATTTTTGTATGTTTTTATTTGTGACCCCCCTGGTCCCACACCAAATCGGAGACTGAATTTGGACTTGGAAAAATTCCGGAATAACACTATTCATCTCAGCGAACCCGAAAACGATGGATTCGACAATTTTCGTATATTTTATATGTGACCCCCTCGCCCCCCGGCCCATATGGGTGCATGGGGTGTCTTACCCCCACGCAGTTACTCAAAAGAAATCCGGAGTGTCACTATTCATCCCAGCGACCCCGAAAAGGATGGATTCGACACTATTTCCTATTACTTTGATATATCACTCACCCCTCGCCCCCCAGCCAAACGTGGGCTGAATTTGGACTTGGAAAAATTCCGGAGTACCACTATTCATCTCAGCGAATCCGAATACGATGGATTCGACACTATTTTCGTATAAGTTTATATGTGACCCCCATCGCCCCCACCCAAAAGGGGGCTGAATTTGGACTTGGAAAAATTACGGAGTATCACTATTCATCTCAGAGAATCCGAAAACGATGGTTTCGACACTATTTTCATATATTTTATATGTGACCCTCCTCGCCCCCCACCCCATGTGGGTGCATGGGGTGTCTTACCCGCACGCAGTTTGTAAAAAAGTAATCCGGAGTGTCACTATTCATCCCAGCGACCCCGAAAAGGATGGATTCGACACTATTTCCTATTACTTTGATATATCACCCCCCTCGCCCCCATCCTGAATGGGGCTGAATTTGGACTTGGAAAAATTCCGGAGTATCACTATTCATGTCAGCGAATCCGAAAACGATGGATTCGACACTATTTTCGTATATTTTTATATGTGACCCCCTCGACACCCCGCTCCTATGGGTACTTGGGGTGTCATACCCCCACGCGATTTGTCTCCTGATACTAAGTCGCAAGTGTACCAAGTTTGGTGTAAATCGCTCCAGTGGTTTAGGAGGAGATGTAATACATACATAGATACTGCACCCATGTTCGAATGGGCATATTACATGCATAAATTAAATGATTGAAATTCGCATATGTGAATAGTACGGAAGGCAAGAAAAAGCTTGCAATTTTACAAAGCGCCACCCAAGGAGACGTACTGGCTGGAAAAATATCCGCAGAGCACGCTTTAAGTCACGTACAGGATGTAGCTGGCTAAGTGATTTCTCCAATACAGTTTTATTATGCCGAAGAATGCAAACTTTCTATCGGGATTTCTCACGGGAACCGGCACGTTGGAATGTGCCCTACCCTAGCGTGGAAGAGAGAAAGCAATAATACCTATCACACCTCGATAGTCAAGTGGTAATGTCCAAGCTGCGAGGCGCGGGAAGATCTCAACCAATCAGAAAATTACAAAATTTGCCGCCTCATCCTAGCGGGAATCAGCAGTCAGTATTTCGCTATTTAGTGACAGAAATAGCAGTGAAATACGGTGTCCTGATCTGTGAATAATATTTGAGGAATTATTCAAGTAAATGCGAGGTTAATTATCTCTTAAATATTAAAATTTCAACTTTGTGCAGAAGAGTGGTTTCGTCCAGGAAGCAAACTGTCATGGCGGGAAAGCGCCATACGCTGACAGTAAATAGGTCGGATGACGCATTTCATTTTATTAAATAACCTACGACCATTTATGACAGCACAGTTCAACACGTCAATCGGATCAAAGGTTGGAATATTTAGAACACATCTCCTGAATATTTGACATACGGACAAGTGGTAAATGATCCAAGGTGCCGTAGTAATCCGCCACATCCTTTCCAGTGGAACTATTTTTGAGGTGGGGGTGTGAGTGTTTACAAAACCACTAGCAGCAGAGTGCTGAGTGCTCAGTTTCACTTGAAATTTCAGTGTACAGAGGTGACTCTTCAGAAGGCGCTAAGAGACGGCTTTGGCAGTCGAGTGAGTAAAAGTCTTTGTTTAAGTGAGTTAAGTCTTTGGTCAGAAGATGAACAGTTAGGCAGAACTTTCATTCAACATCGGAATATAGGAAGATAATTAGACAATCATTTTACTTAAAATTACAATGGTAGTATTGCTTGAGACTTTCATAAAAGGACTCATAACGTCATATGACCGGCGGGAACAGAGACGAACATTGAAAATTTAATAACATGTAGCCGTAGAACATTCTCTTTCGTCACGTTAACTCATATGCTAATTCTCTAGTGTAGAAATTATAGTTTTGGAGGACAGTATTCTTCTTATAAGATTTCTCCGTATTTCACTGGGAACGTTGTATTTAATTTCCACAGTCTCATAGAACTGCCATTCAAGTTGAGACCTAGGGAGCAGAATATTAGTAGAGCTAGTTACGCGAGGGTAACCTTGTTTACTAGTGGAAGGCAACGGTACAAGGACTGGGATCCAGTGTTATTGTCAGAGTAGGGTGAACGACCAGTAATCCCTTATACAAACAAACTGTGAGAGCAGACAGCAGAGACCGCAGAGGCGAGCAGGCAGGTAACTTGTTCCAGACTTTCAACGTCCATACGTCAGGTGCTACACGCTGTAATTTGTATTACTTCACATGAGTGTTTAAAATGCGTGTGTTTGTATAAAATTTTATCGTGTGTAACGTCAAATATAAAATGGATCCAGTGCGTGTGCCTGAAGTATCGGATATCCACATCGCGATGAAGATGGAGCTTTAAACCCATGTATAGGAGGCCGGCAGATGATCCATCCTGCCTCCCAGCACAAAGGTAAAGCAATGAGCATTACTTAAAAATGTAAATAATTGAGGACTATGAACAATCAGTGATCAAATGTAGGTTAGCAATTTAGGTAGGCTTGTAAATAATAGTGTCACGTACCGGATGATATAATTAGAGTTTTTGATATCATTTATATTTAGAGTTAGGAGTGAGGCCAAGA
This sequence comes from Anabrus simplex, assembly GCF_040414725.1. Lineage (NCBI taxonomy): Eukaryota > Metazoa > Arthropoda > Insecta > Orthoptera > Tettigoniidae > Anabrus > Anabrus simplex. The sequence goes on along the minus strand of NC_090265.1, from coordinate 438,737,197 downwards.
CAATTATATCTAACGATTCGGGATATAAATGCCATGGTGTCACGATAATAATAATAATAATATGATAAATATGATAGTCAGATAAATCTTCGTACTTTTCTCAGGAGTTTTTTTGAATCATTTCTAGCGTGTGCTATTGTCTGGCATATGGGAATCCTAATATTTATTATATAATTCATGTCTAGTGTAATTGCAGATTTTGATAATAATAATAATAATAATAATAATAATAATAATAATAATAATAATAATAATAATAATAATAGTAATTGGAATTTATTTGATGACATTTGATTTTATGGATGTTGCCGCATTATTTTGATGTTTAATTAGCAGTAGTTATGGCGCAACCAATTTAGTATTTCATCTTTGCGTGATCAAGTTGTTAGAGGACCGTTTGCGGTATGTCTCATACCTTTTATTTTTGTGATATAACGTTTAACAACTCGCTTTTCTTTACGAGTACTTTGGATTCATATTTTTGGTAGCGGTGTATATGGCAGGCAATCTTGTTATTACAGTCGATAGATAAAGACAGGGAAACCGTTGACATTCAGCTCTGATAATTCATGACGTGTGAGAGTGAGATAAGGTAAAATGATGAATAAAGAGATGGTAATGCCCCTGATGACGATAATTGTGAAATGATAAATGTGAGATTTGAGGAACATGTTGTATAATAGTGTCGTAATAACTAGTATGTGAACGACACAGTGTGTTACTGAAGTTATTTCGCCCGCGTGATATGAGCGAGGCTATGTTGAGAAGTGCTACGATAAGAATAATGTGATGAATAATAGAATTGAGAGATAAACAAAATAACTGACAAAGTTAAGATTTCGACATGTGTGATAGTTGTAGGCGGAAAGCCTGTGCATTTCAAATATTTTCCAGGGACAACATGGTGCTCGGAAACAGACAAATTAGAGTCCGAGCCGAGTCATGAACAGAGCGACCGAACAATGGGTAGTTTTGATAGTCATTGGTAATCATTGATGACATAATATTCAAATGTTATTATCCGTAAAAGATGGAGCAATGTCATGCTCAGTTACGTCTGATATTAAGAGGTTGCCATCAAATTCACTTAGTTGTTATTTGAATCATTTGGTAGTTATTTCCACATCACGATGTTGCGTGTGGTATTTTAAATTTGATAGGCAGTGATCACGTGTATTTTGAGATTCTTTTGCTAGGTTTTTCTTTTCCTTGGCGGGTATTTCGTTACCATATTTTTTTATAACGTCTGATAGTACGTGAATATTGTGATGGTTTATACATGTAAATAAGTAGAGTAGTCAGGTTATTTTTGAGTTTAGTTGTTTCTTCTGGAGCAGTTGCTTCTCCATTTATTATGTTATTTTGTACATAAATATTTCATGTGTTTGGTTAATAGATCACTGATGGTTCATAGTCAATAATCAATGTAGTAGGTATGCTCAAGCCGTAAGACAATTGTAACTAACAAGTTTTTGAAATCCACTACAAATTTCGGTTAGGTAAATGAATCGACCTTTAATGATGAGTTCTGTCATGAGTGCCGCAAATTAATTAACTGAACAAGATGGAATCCGCCTCCATCAAAGTTGAGATCATAATTTATTCATTCCTAAAGGAAATACAGGTAAAGGCAGACTAGATAAAAGACTAATTTGTAAAAGGGTCGAACTCATTTATTCAGATAATATTTTTTGGCATTTAGCCTAATTTGTTTTAGTTATTTAAGTGTCCAGACTATCACAGCTAATAAGACGTAAATCAACTAAATATGTGGTGGTTATTACTCAGTGTTTGGTGTGATGATTTTCTTGGTTCAGCCACGAAGTATTAAATGTGTGGCAAACTTATATAAAACGGTAAGGGATACCGTGTTCATGGAACTGCCTTTATTTACACATGGTTACTGTACACCAGTGGAGCTGGATAGTTAGGTGCTTGCCAATTTGATATGAATTTGGATTTAACAAACTTAAGAAGTTCTTAAATTAAAAGGTCGGAATAATTAATTAATTAATCAATTATTAATTTATCCAGATTCAGTTCACTGAAAGGACGATTCAAGTGTGTATTCAGGAGTGGTTATTCAAATGAGGCAGTGTATTTGTTAGACCAGCAGTCTGTTGTGGTCGTGTCATGTACATGAGAGACTTTAGTTCGATGATGATCATCATTATTAAATTTATCGACCTTCAGTCGAAGTTATTAAGGCGGATGTTTAACTGTTATGAAGAACATTTAATATTATTTTAATTTCAATAATTCTATTTTATTTTGTTTGATCTCAATCCATTTAAATTTCATTTTTCACATTTTTCCTATTTTTGTTAATAAATCATTTTTAATTTACACTTAATTCAGTCTATGGGTACCGTCATTTACTAGTTAACTGACCCCTATCTTTCATTTCCTCACCCCCGATGTTGTGGCCTGTCAACCCCGAGGGAGCTGAAGGACGTACCACGCCTGAGGAGATTAGAGTCTACGCGAGCGGTAGGTATTGTTTTTATGTCATTCCTTACAGGAGCAGCCGGCGCATCAAACAAGTAAGAAGAATACCGCATCGGGTGCCTTAAAAGGGCACAATACATACATACATACATACATACATACATACTGCAACCGTTAGGGCTTTATTCGTCGCACCAAATTAAGTATGAACCAGCTCTGAACACAACAGGCGACAAAATGAAACTGGCCCCGTTAGTTGGGGAACAAATGAGGCTTACACTGGATATAATTAGGGCAATATTATTTAACTTGGTTTCACAAACAGATGTACAGATGGAACATTTGTATGAGAACCGCCAGAAGTCACTTACCAGGCTTGAAGTCTCATCCTCCCTACTTTCATAACATCACCGGCTGAATTCGGAGAGCAATATGGGTAATGGAATGTTCGATAAAGAAATAAAATAGGCACTATCTAAAATAATGAAAATAGGATTCTATAATATGAGAGGAATATGCTAATATTTGTTAAATGAGAAGAATCTCCGTTAAGCATATATTCTAAACATTTTATTTATACTGATGTGAACCACACAAATAATGTTCTATCTCAACATGTGTGCAAAAGAAACAATTAAACTGACACAATTATATACATCGTATGCCTTCTTTCTTGAAATTGTCCAGGCATAATTAGCTCTTGACGTACACCAATTCATTCGATCAACATACACTGATATATGAGTTTATTTATTTATAAAAAATGGATATTGAATGGTATCCTTTATTTGTTAAAACTCTCGTCACAAATGGATATTAAATATGGTTCCGGTACCGGGGATCGAACTCGAGCCTCCTGGGTAAGAACCAGGTATCCTTTATTTACTAGTCATGATTTGGATAAAGAGAAAAAAGTATAACACAATATAAGCACATCTGTTATACACACGAGATTGCATTGCCGAGTATCGAACATGTGATCCATTTGACCACGACAAATGTATATTTACATTGAACACTTACGATGAACATACACGCTGAACAAATATGTGCGTATCCTGGGTTTACCTAACAGATTCTATATTTTTTTAAATCAGTCAAAGCTGGAATCAAACCCATCACCATAGTATACTTTGGGAAATAATAAAACACACAGAAACATACATACAAAAAATATCAAATATATTTATACAACACATCTTGAAGATATGGCGTAACCAAGCCATAATATCTGGTTAAATCTTTGTTCCAGCATCATTCGAACCAACAGGCTTCAGCTTCCAAGGTAAACATTTTTGAACTCCAATCAGAGGCTAAATTAATGCTTAGCATGAGAAGGGATCTATCCTTCACAAAATCCGGAAATTATCCGTGTTGCTCGCAACGTATAATTAGAATAGGATTGAGACTACTTTGGTGAATGAAAAGAGCTTGGCCCGTTAACATCGTTTTGCTGGAGACTGCAAAGTTTGCTCGGCCTACGGCCGACCGGGATATACCTACCAATCACAGTAACAGCTGTAAGCAACCCTAGGCTCTGGACACCATAAATCGTCCGTCACTCTCTCTTTCATTTTCCTTACATATCATCTTGGCTTATTGTCAAGTATGCACTCACTTGAAAGCAATTATTTCTTATTACTCGTTATCTGGCTATATATTCAGCCCAATTTAATATCTCACAACAGCTATAACTATTTATTCTTCCTTATCACTCCAACAACATAACATGTTACAGCTCCGCCCTCTCATGTCATGCCATCGTATCTCAATCCGTTCATTTAATTCACAGTAAGTCATGTGTATAGCAAGTGTGGTTGAGAGGTATGCTAGAGCATACACACATACGTCTTTAAACTCCGTCCCTTTGGACACTTTCTTTTAGGCTATTTGATTCTTCTCACATTTCATATATAATTATAAATTAATTACACCTCGGTTTGGATCAACTCCAATGATTATCTAATATTATCCGGGATTACAAATACCTGAATTGCAAACGTATAATTTATATCCAAACTACTCTGAAGATCTTTACCAGACGAAGAAATATAAATTTAGCTAACTTGCCGTTCTTCCCAAAGATAGTTCATATAAGCTAAGAACTTTGGAGTCTTATATAATAATTCATGCAAATGAATTTTGTTAAATATCAATGATTATCTTAAAAATCACTTGATGATCCTAACTAATAATAATAAATCTTTCCCAGTCATACGCGCATAATGTTCCCTACATATTTAATATTTAATTATGACATAATATTTCCAAATATTATTATTACTGGCATGCATCTCTCGTGTTTAGGGTATATAAAAGTATGTACTTAACACTTGGTGAGTAAGGCTTGCTGTCATCTAGGGTACATCTTAGATCTTTACACGAACATGAAGAATATTCTTGTTCCTGGTAGTCCTCGATTCCTCTTCATACGACGATCCATGACTCCAACTGTTGTTTTTTCAGTTGAATTTCTGGACGATCTTTGTAAAGCTGATCGCAGGCACTCAGGCGCGACTCTTGTAGGTTCCGAGTCTGGGGTTCGACGACCACTCACGAACATACAGAAAAATGGAGAATGAGTTATCAAATACTGTTTTATGCACTTTCAAAGGGGTCTACTTGTAACAAGTTCCACTCTTAAGTTGAAATAGATTAACGCAAGTAGTGATAAGTTGTAAAAATCACTGTTCATTCCCTGACCGTCACACAGACTATCACAATGAATGTCCCTGGAGGATGCGAATATTAATTTTGTCAAGAACAGTTATTTCATTTTTGCCAAAATGTCACTTGTTCTTACATGCTCAGGAGCGGTGATATTTAACCCTCGTAGATTAATTGACTGTCTCACTACGCCAAATAACCTGAAGCGTTTGCCCTCCGTTGGTGATTGCACCATAAGTCATAACTAACTATCTTCCACGATTGTGATGTTAAAATGCCAAATTAAGGTTTCTATTCGGCAATTATGTACATTAACTTGTACCACACGGCTTATTCCGTAAAAAATATTAAATCACATTGAAGTGTTTCTTCAATGGCACAACACTTGGTACACTGATATCCAAGTAACTGATATCCAGGTCCGCTTCTAATATGTTGAGCTGCAACTACACAGACGACAACAAGATAACGTGTTACCACTGCAGCTACACGGATGAGAATGAGATACAGTATCTGGGTCCAGGCTATATTTATAACCTCCGGAAAAATGGTCAGGGGGGAGATGAATTATGTTCCTGTTGAAAATGACGGTCCGGTAATCGGAGTCTTTGAACGACGTGATAACAGTCGAATTAAAGCTTATGACCCCTACTTTCTACTGAACATATGTGAAACCAAAGCGTCAGTAGGTTATTCATAATTTCCAAAGCGTCCTTTTGGAAAATCATGCGTCGTTTCATCATGCAATATCCCCCACCTTTTTCCACATGTTGTCAGATTTCAGTAGTCGCCTTTGATCTGCGTACTACTGTATGATAGGCGTCATTACTGATCCATATTTAAAGTATTGTATTTATATGCATTAACAGTCAGCATAAGATACATTGGTTCGAATGGGACCTGATTTATAAATTTAGAAAAATTATTTCATATAGAAGTATTCTTCTTCTTCCTCTTTTTCGTAAATTATGGTGAAGTGGTACTAATGAATGCGGTGTTGAATTTATAGTGGGCATTTATTTTTCAAAAGTTAACACACCTTAATTCGGCCCAGTCTCCAATAACCTCCATCTCCGTGCGTAGGGTTATCATCCCTTCTCGCTCGCTCGGGAAGAGAGCGCGGTTTCAAGGTTAGCAATACTGCGTTGCCCTCTTCTCATTACAGCGTAGGAAAATGCTCCTTCCGGACTGGCGCGTCGCGGATCATACCCCGGTTTGACATACAGAATGCTAACTACTGCATTACAAATCACAGGATGTTGCGGAAAACGGCATATATAATTAGCCAGACCTCCTAACATCTCCATGGCATGATGGTGAACGGTCACAATACATACATACATCTTCTCTCATTCCCAACCCCCAGCGGAGGACGTGATTTTCATCTCCATAATATTTTTTCTAAGATGGTAAGTCAGATGTGTACCAGGTTTCGTTGAGAGCAATTCTGGAACATACTCACATACAGTACATCCATAATATCCGTTACATTTACATTCATTTTCACCCCGCCTCAACTGATTGCGGTTGAAGTATGACTTAACCATCCAGAGTGTCACAGATCTACTCTGTTTTCGTAAAGAACGTATTCGACATTAATATCAGTAAAAACCGTTTATTTTTATATTTCATCATCTCCCCTAGGTGTGCTAGGGGTGTTTTACCCCAACAATATTTTTTTCAGATATTAAGTCAAACGTGTACTATTTTTATATGAGGGCTATGCTGGATGAATACATCCGTATTTTTGGTCATTTTGAACATCTTCCTTTCCACCCCTTCTAATATCCATGCAATTAGGGGCTGAACAACGACAACCAGAGTGTCATTTATCACCTCAGCGACCTCGAAAGGTATGGACTGTACACTAATATTTGTCGTTATCTATTATTTTTTTATATTTCACCCGTCTTTCTGTGTTTTTTATAATTCACCCTCGCCCCTAGGGGTGCTAGGTATATCTGACCCCCCACAGTAATGTTTCCTATATAGTAAGTCATCTGTATAGCAAGTTTGGTTGAGAGGTATGCTAGAGCATACGCACATACGTCTTTAAACTCCGTCCCTTTGGACACTTTCTTTTCTTTACCGGTTCTAATTCGCCTGCCGATTATGACTAAACTTGACCTTAAACGGTAACCAGAGTGTCACAGTTCATCTCAGCGATCCTCAAAACTATGGATTAGACACTGATATCGGTCGTTATCGTTTAATGTTAACATTTCAGCTCTACTTTAGTGGCTAGGTTCCTCTTACCCTAAAGGTTTTTTTTTCATACACACAGTAGGTCCAGTTTTGGTTCAGAATTATGCTGGAATATACACATATACGTCCATTATCTCGGTCATTTTGGAAATTTTGTTTTTCACTTCTCAGCGCTATGCGAAAGGAGGCAGAAATTGGACTTCTAAAAAATTCGGAGCGTTACTATTCATCTCAGCGACCCCGAAAAGAATGGATTCGACACTATTTTCGATTATTTCTACATCTCACACCCTCGTGGGTGTGCTTAGATTTGTCATACCTCCACGCACTTTGTCTCCTGATAATAAGTCATAAGTGACTAAGTTTGTTTGAAATCGCTCCCGTAGTCCCGAAAAGTATGGATTCAACAGTAATATTGTTATATTTCGTCCCCTTGTCTAAGGCTTCTAGGGGTGTCTTTCCCCCACAGTATTTTTTTCTAGATAGTAGGTAATATTTGTACCAAGTTCAGCTGACAATTATATTGGAACGTACACACAAACATCCTTAAACTCGGTCATTTGGATATTTTCTTTTCACTTCTTCTCACCCGCCTGCCAATTGGGATCAACTTGGACTTAAGCGACTACCGGAGTGTCACTATTCATTTCAGCGACCCCGAAAACAATTTTGATGTAACTCTAGTTTTGATTATTTTTATATCTTACCCTTTCCAACACTTACCCCTAGGGGTGCTAAATTGTCATAACCGCATCCAATTTATCTCCTGATAGTAGTGTACCAGTTTTTTTGAATCGCTCCAGTAGTCCGGAAAAGTATTAGTGTTCGCTTTTAGTTACGCATATAAATCACCCCTCCTCTAGAGGTTCGAAGGGTGTCTTTTCGTAAACAGTAGTTTTTCCAGATAGTAAGTCATACTTGTACCAATTTTGGTTGAAAGCTACGCTGTAGCACACATAGGCTACGCTACGTCCAATATTTCGGTCCTTTTTGACCATTTCTGTTTTGCCCCTCCTCCCCCTATGCCAAAGGGGGATGAAATATGATTTGTAAAATATCCGGAGTGTCATTATTAATCTCAGGGACCCCGAAATTATGTATTCGAAACTATTTTCGTTTATTTTGACTTAACACCTCCCCCGCGCCCCAAACCCCAAAGGGTACTGAACTTTAAAAATATTCAGATTGTCACTATTCATCTCAGCGACCACGAAAAGTATGGATTCGACACTATTTTCGAATATTTTATATATCACCCCCTCGCCCCCGCTCCCCAATAGGTACATGAGGCGTACTACCCCCAAGTGGTTTGTCAAAACAAATCAGGAGTGTAACTATTCACCTCAGCGATCCCGAAAAGGGTGGATTCGATGCTATTTTCGGTCATTTTGATATATCACTTCACCCTCGCCCCCGCCCCAATGGGGGATGAATATGTACTTAAAAAATCCGCAGTGACACTATTAATCTTGGCGACCCCGAAAAGTATGGATTCGACACTATTTTCGATAATTTCCTTATATCACTCCCCCCCTCGCCCCCACCAGAAAGGGTGCTGAATTTGGACTTTAAAAATCTTCCAGAGTGTCACTATTCATCGCAGTGACCAAGAAAAGTATGGATTCGACACTTTTTCAAATATATTTTGTATGTCAACCCCTCTCCCCCTCGCCACAATGGTACGTGGTGGTGTATTACCCCCACGCGGTTTGCCAAAGAAATCCGGAGTGTCAATATTCATCTCAGCGACCCCGAAATGAATGGATTCGACCCCATTTTCGGTTATTTTGATTTATCACTCCCCCCTCGCCCCCACCCCAAAGGGGGAAGAACTTCGACTTTAAAAACTCCGGAATGTCACTATTCATCTCAGTGACCGTAAAAAGTATGGATTCGACACTATTTTCGATTATTTTACATGTTACTCCCTTGCGCCCCCGCCCCTATGGGTACATGGGGTGACTTACCCCCACTCGGTTTGTCAGAAGAAATCCGGAGTGTCGCTATTCATCTCAGCGACCCTGAAGAGAATGGATTCGACACTATTTCCTATTACTTCGATATATCACTCCCTCCTCGCCCCTCACCCAAAAGGGGGCTCAATTTGGACTTGGAAAAATTCCGGAGTATCACAATTCATCTCAGCGAATCCGAAAACGATGGATTCAACACTATTTTTGTATATTTTTATATGTGACCACCCTCGCCCCTCGCGGTACATGGGGTGTCTTATCCCCACGCGGTTTGTTAAAAGAAATCCAGAATGTCACTATTCATTTCAGCGACCCCGAAAAGGATGGATTCGACACTATTTCCTATTACTTTGATGTATCACTCCCCCCTCGCCCCCACCCAAAAAGGGGCTGAACATTGACTTGGAAAAGTTCCGGAGTATCACTATTCATCTCGGCGAATTCGAAAACGATGGATTCGACACTATTTTCGTATATTATTATATGTGAACCCTCGCCCCCCCCGCCCCTAAGGGTACGTCGGTTGTCTTACCCCGACGCGGTTTGTCAAAAGAAATCCGGGGTGTTACTACTCATCTCAGCGACCCCAAAAAGGATGGATTCAACACTGTTGTCGAATATTTTATGTCACCCCCTCACGCCCCTGTGGGTACGTGGGGTGTACTACCCACGCGGTTTGTCAAAAAAATCCGGAGTGTTACTATTCATCTCAGCGACCCCGAAAAGCATGGATTCGACACTATTTTCGATTATTTTGATATCTCACTCCCCTTCGCCCGCCACCCCAAAGGTGGCTGAATTTGGTCTTTAAAAATTCCGGAGTGTCAATATTCATCTCAGCGACCCCGAAAAGTATGGATTGGACACTATTTTCGAATATTTTTAAATGTCACTCCCCTCGCCCCCACCCCTAAGGGTACTTCGGGTGTCTTGCCCCAACGCGGTTTGTCAAAAAATCCGGAGTGTCACTTTTCATCTCAGTGACCCCGAAAAGGACGGATTCGACATTATTTTCTATTATTTTGATACATAAATCCCCCCTCGCCCCCGAAGCAAAAGGGTGCTGAATTTAGACGTGGAGAAATTCCGGAGAATCACAATTCATCTCAGCGAATCCAAAAACGATGGATTCGACACTATTTTCGTATATTTTTATATGTGACCCCCTCGCCCCCCGCCCCTAAGAGTACTTCCGGTGTCTTACCCCAACGCGGTTTGTCAAAAATACCCGGAGGTCACTATTCATCTCAGCGACCCCGAGAATGATGGATTCGACACTATTTTCGATTATTTTGATATATCACTCCCCCTCGCCCCCCACGCCAAAGGGGGCTGAAAATGGACTTTAAAAATTCCGGAGTGTCATGATTCATTTCAGCGACCACGAAAAGTATGGATTCGACACCATTTTCGAATATTTTCAACGTGACCCCTCGCCCCCCCTAAGGGTACTTGGGGTATCTTACCCCACGCGGTTTGTCTCCTTATACTACGTCGTACGTGTACCAAGTTTGGTGTAAATCGCTCCAGTGGTTTAGGAGGAGATGTAATACATACATACAACGACACATATCTATCTATATATACAGATATAGATTACGCGCAAATATTCCCGGGAGGAAACGATGCATGACGTATTCCATCGGCTTCCGGCATCTTCGGATCCACTTATCTCGAGTTTCTAGAAAATGACAGTATTGAAAAAGATAAACAGATGTCTCCTGAGCTAAAAGATCTCCTTTTCGAACCATCTCCCATTGGACAGCCCGTTAGCGACCCTTCTGATAGCGATGATGACGCAAGCGATGAATGTTACAACGATTTCGATTGAAAATGTAACATTTCGAATAAAACATTTCAATACCGCAATTCCGAATTTTAATTCATTATCAAGTGACCTCAAAATACCTTATACAGTACCCGAAGTTTTCTTGAATCCACAAAATTTATAATTTTTGATCCGCCATTTTGAATTTCGTAATTCCGACATCGTATTCGTAATCAGCCACCCCAAAAATCTAAAAGATAAAACACAGTTTTGTAGGATTTTATATCCATTTTTCTATTATGTCCAGATTTTGAACCGAGTTGTTCCACTGTGAGTGACAGAAGTGTATAGCTATTTTTTCTGGCTCAGGGATTGGGTGTTTGTGTTCGTCTTAGTACACTTCTCTGTGTCTAAATACAACACACCACACTACTAACCACCAAAGAAACACACAATAGTGAATACATCCCTCTACAAAGTGTTGAAGTCAGGAAAATAAGGTCAAATTCCAGGGGCGTATTCTCCTTGAATGCAAGGCATTCATTGCATGCGTTATGATAACTCAAAGAACTGTCTGATTTTACGATTTTAGGTTGTTTCAGGTCAAATATTAACGATTCCATCTCTCAGAAGTTCAAAAGGTCCGCGCAACTGTACTAGTTCCGTTGCTTGATTACGTGTGGTGATGGTGTAGTCTCGCCGTCTACTCCACTCTCGGAAGAAAGAGACAGCAAATGTAGGAGTTACGGACGTAAGGCATCATCATCATCATCTGTTTATCCTCCAGGTTCGGTTTTTCCCTCGGACTCAGCGAGGGATCCCATCTCTACCGCCTCAAGGGCAGTGTCCTGGAGCTTCAGACTCTTGGTAGGGGGATACAACTGGGGAGAATGACCAGTACCTCGCCCAGGCGGCCTCACCTGCTATGCTGAACAGGGGCCTTGTGGAGGGATGGGAAGATTGGAAGGGATAGACAAGGAAGCGGCCGTGGCCTTATGTTAGGTACCATCCCGGCATTCGCCTGGAGGAGAAGTGGGAAACCACAGAAAACCACTTCGAGGATGGCTGAGGTGGGAATCGAACCCACCTCTACTCAGTTGACCTCCCGAGGCTGAGTGGACCCCGTTCCAGCCCTCGTACCACTTTTCAAATTTTCGTGGCAGAGCCGGGAATCGAACCCGGACCTCCGGGGGTGGCAGCTAATCACGCTAACCACTACACCACAGAGGCGGACGACGTAAGGCTTTCAATCTTAAAATTGCATTCAGTGGCAGACGTAGTTCTGAAACCCTCCGAACGATTTCGCTGCAATTGAAACTTGGTCAGAATTTGTCACCCCATACCCGTGCTACCCTCTGCCATCTGTTAGCAACTTGGAGAAGTCGACATGTTTACAGCGAACGTGACACACAGATTACCCCCCCAGCGAGAACCCAACGTGACGAAACTGACCAATGCCACTGGGATGACTTACCTCCAGTGCTTGAGTTGTGGCTAACTAGTGAGTTAATTCATTGTGTGTTTTGCTGATTAGTGAGTTCATTCTGTGTGTGCTGTTCCTGTGCTATTCGTCGTTTTCGGTGTTTTATTATATTTTGCGCACATGTGGTCTTAACGATGGATGAGTCTAAAACGGATATAATTGTAAATCAGTTTGAAAAGCCATTTACTGGCCGTTCGTTTGATGAAAAGATGCAAATAGTTAAAGCCGCGAGACCTCTACCTTCCCTCGTAAATTTCTTCTTCTTCTTCTTAATCTGCTTACCCTCCAGGGTTGGATTTTCCCTCGGACTCAGCGAGGGATGCCTCCTCTACCGCCTCAAGGGCAGTGTCCTGGAGCTTCATACTCTGGGTCGGGGGATACAACTGGTGAGGATGACCAGTACCTCGCCCAGGCTGCCTCACCTGCTATGCTGAACAGGGGCCTTGCGGGGTTGGGAAGATTGGAAGGGATAGACAAGGAAGAGGGAAGGAAGCGGCCGTGGCCTGAAGTTAGGTACCATCGCGGCATTTGCCTAGAGGAGAAGTGGGAAACCACGGAAAACCACTTCGAGGATGGCTGAGGTGGGAATCGAACCCACCTCTACTCAGTTGACCTTCCGAGGCTGAGTGGACCCCGTTCCAGCCCTCGTACCACTTTTCAAATTTCGTGGCAGAGCCGGGAAGCGAACCCGGGCCTCCGGGAGTGGCAGCTAATTACACTACTACACCACAGAGGCGGACCCTCGTAAATTTAAAAACAGAAAACAAGAATTGTGTACGCACGTTCAATCCAGAAACTTACAGTAAAACTGTTTGGCTCGAGTTCACCTACATGTAATTAGGGTGAGTAGAATTGAAATTTACTTAATACATTGTGTTAACTGCTTGGTTACTAGTTGCATGCCTCAATGGAGATTCCAGGATACGCCACTGTCAAATTCACGTTAAGTACCGAGTCCAAAAATTGGGGTACATGGAGAAGAAGAAGAAGTTCATGAAATAAGAAGGCACACTGGATTGCTATTATAACTTCCAATTTCTTATGGTACTTAATTACCACCATTTTTTAAATGGTTAATGGTGTGAAGCCTCCTGTGTCTAAAGTTGTGAGATCGAGTCCTGTCACAATAGCATGGTACTTGGAAGTCCTTAATTGGGAAAAGCCCTAGTGGATCAATAAGTTCATTAATATGTTGAAGAAAACTTTTAAGCTGACAGATTTGACCAGCATATTAGGGCATGTCAGTGGGCTGGTACCGGCTACAGTGTGGCCAACGAGTGCTTCACTCTGATTGGCTCCGCCATGTTTTAGCCAAATGTCCCGTCAGCTGATTTAAACGTATGTATTCCGCACATGGTAAGATCGATCTTTACGCAATTTCAGCTAAGTACAGGCTACCAGTTTTAACATTAATAAAACCGAATACGTTTTCATTAAACTTTTTTTCTTTCTTCTCTGTTTACCCTCCAGGGTTGGTTTTCCCCTCGGACTCAGCGAGGGATCCCGTCTCTACCGCCTCAAGGGCAGTGTCCTGGAGCGTGAGACACTGGGTCGGGGGATACAACTGGGGAGAATGACCAGTACCTCTCCCAGGCGGCCTCACCTGCTATGCTGAACAGGGTCCTTGTGGGGGGATGGATCTTTCCTAAAGTTTTTTAATGGACATAATTTACTTCAAGTACAGTTGTTTAAATTTCATATGATGCCCAACTGTGACGCAAGTAGAAGCTGTAAAGTTACAAATGGCAACCAAAGCGGTTGCAGTAAAATTATAATCTACAAGGAAACCATGAAATTATGTACACACCTAGGGCAGTTAAAAGGTAGATATAGAAGAAAATTTTCTGTGAATATCAACTGCAAGGTTACAAAGTTGATGTCCTAATTCTATGAAAATATATATAAAATAATGTGTCTTGCCCACATTTATCGATCAAAATAATGCCTTTTAAAAGATACTCTTTCATTCACTTCCTACTTTATTCCATCAAATCATTAACATCATTAACAAATCATTACTTCCTAATACACAATAATAATAACGATAATAATAGTAATGATGACAGTGATGATGATGATGATAATGATAATAATAATAATAATAATAATAATAATAATAATAATAATAATAATAATAATAATAATAATAATAATAATAATATGATTATAGTTCCATGAAAGGTGTTCACGTAATCAAAGATGACATAATGAAAAACAGCCAGCCCATTAAAAGCTCATTAAACAACCCCTAAATAATTTCCCATAACAATTAAAATATGACAATAATATAACAATAATAATAAGGGTAGCATAGACCAGATACAAAAATACAATTAGATACAATTTGCATTCAGCCTTCGAGCATATATATGACAACTCATACGAGTGCAAAGACATCAACACAGATCTAAAAATTTGACACATCAGAAATAAAAGCAAGTACATTGACAAACAAGATATCAAAATTTATGTTGAAAAAATAATAATAATAAAATACAATTATGATGATAATAATCCTACAGTACAGTACCTGAAAAGATTTTGACGTCAATGGAAAATGACATAAAAGAAAAATTACTGGTAAACTAACCAGCTCATTAAAACCCATTTATGCCCAGGTGGGTCGTTTTTGACCCATCAAATTATGCTATCCTTCTTTAAGCTATCACATTGTTGACACTTGTAAGATCGATCAAGATAACCATTATATATTTTGTAATATGGTTTAGGCGGGAATTTGATTCATTGTTGGCGTTATTCTTGATCTGGTGTCAATAGAAGAAAGACGGATTGTCAGCCCTCTGCACGCGGGAGAAGAATGTAAATAGAAATGATAACTGTTCTCATTGGCATGTTATTTATTGCAGTATTTACTTATTTACTATTTAAATCTTCAATAATATACATACATAATTTGATATCCGCATAACTTGCTTAGAATTTCCGGTATTTTCAATAGAACCTAGTGTGGGTCACTAATGACCCACTGGACAGTTACCCGAGAACTATCACGGACTTTCACATTCGCTCGATAATCACCATATATTTAGTTTAAACCTTACATAATTAGTAATTGCTCTGTAATTTATTGCAGAGTTCAGTAACTAACCATTGTAGAAATTCTGAATGAGCTTGAAGCAGCCGGTCCTTCAGATATCCGCGACTCTGGTGTTGATATCTTTATTGGGCTGCCTGAAGATGGATGAGAAGAAACATATGCTGACTCTGGTGATGAAGATTGTTCAGATCCTGACGGACTAAATCGTGCTCAGCTTCAAGCTCCAGCAGAGTTAGTGATGCAGGTACCAATAAACAGTAACTTTGATTCAGAACTTGCTCCCAAATTCAGTGATGAACCAGAACCACTTCCAGAAAATGAACAGGTTGACAGTAGTGACTTGGACATAAATTGTGCTAATGGTACAGCTAAATCTTACTCTTTCAATTAAGAAATAGGTGATATGAAATTCCCACCCTCTTCTTCGTCCAATGTTCGTCATCCAGATAAAAGAAATTTTATGATCCAATCACGCCCTATGGATTTTTTGGATGCATTTCTCAAAGAAGATACAGTTCTTCAAATATTGAAATATACCCATTGGTTATGCCTCTTACACTAATAATCCACAGTTTCCATTATCGTTGGAAGAGATGTATTCTTTTTTCGACACACTTTTTCTGAGTGGATATGTACCCCTACCATGAAGAAGGATGTTTTGGGAGAACTCAGATGGTGTTAGAAATGAACTTGTTCAGAACAGCATGCGTAGGAATAGGTTTGAGGAAATATTCAAATTTCTTCATGTTTGTGACAATTTAGATCTTCCGGCAGGTGACAAAATGGGTAAATTGAGAAATTTTATATATCACCTAAACAAGTCGCTTCTTATAAATGCTCCCAATGAAGACAAAGTATCTATGGATGAGTCTATGATCCCGTATTTAGGCGCCATGAGTGTAAGCACTTTAGTTACAAGTAACTATTCTCATTTTGGTTCTGTATTGAAGTTGACATATGAACTTATAAATATTGTAATCATATTTGAGACATATTTAAGCACTTTATCTGTGGCAAACCAATTCGTTTTGGCTTCAAAGGCTGGGTAGCTGCTCAGTGGAGAGGTTACTGTCTCCAGGCTGACATTTACCAAGCATATAAAGGAGGAGAAAGGAGGGAGAAAGGAGTGGGATTAGGTGAAGCAGTAGTGATGACATTTGTGGATATTCTTTCTGAAGTATTTCCTGCGACTGCTTTTTCTTTCTATTTCAACAACTTTTTCATGTCAGCTAAGCTTCTATGTAGGATCTCTGAAAAAGGCCATCATGCTACAGGAACTCTCAGAAGCAACAGAATGCTAAAGTGCCCTATTTCTGGTAAGCCTGTCATTGAAAAGAAAGAGCGTGGTTGCTTTGAATCTTGTTTTGATAAAGAGCATGGTGTGATAGTTGTGTCTTGGAAAGACAATGGTATAGTGAACATTATGTCAAATCAGTTTGGTTTAGATGCCCTTCAAGAGGTTACAGGATACTCAGTCAACCAACAGGGGAAAATAAAAGTCAAACAGCCAAATGTTTTCCGTGTACAACCAAAGCATGGGTGGAGTTGATCTTATGAACCATAACATGTCAGATTTTCAAATTTCAATTTGTGGCAAAAAATGGTACATTCCTATTTTGTTTTGGTTGCTCGATTTATGCATGAGCAATGCCTGGATCAGGGCCTCTCAGGGTGCATGCACTGTGCACGGTGCAAAAGACGATTTGGAGCAATAGCGCTTACTCTCTCTTTCCTCATGCCTCTCTCTCTCGCTCGCTCCGCCTGTCTCCCTCTGCCCCGTAGCGCTCTAAATCCAGGCTGAGTTGAGCCGAGTAGAGCCGAGCTTAGCCGAGTAGCCCAGAGATGAAGCGTTGATCCGAGCCATACCGAGCGGCACCGATGCACAGTGCACGGAGCTCTTGCGCCTCACTCTGCACGCGTGAGGTTTTGGGCGTTTGAGAGGCCCTGGCCTGGATTCTTAGCAGAAGCTATGGTACGGTATTTCTCTTGATGCCCTAACTTTCTGTCGGGAAGCAACCAAGGCAATTCTCTACAAATATGGGACAGCTCCTAAGGGAAGAAGTCGACTTACATCACTGGACATTATTAAGGAACGCCAGAGGAAGGACCATCGAGGGCACCTGCTGATAAGTCAGTGACCTAGAGGCTGATGCAAGATTTGTCGCAAAAAACAAAACAATAAAAAAACAGTGAAGGCCTGTGCGAGGTGTAATGTTCCCCTTCAAGACAGGTGTACCGAGCTCGATAACTGCAGTCGCTTAAGTGCGGCCAGTATCCAGTATTCGGGAGATCGTGGGTTCGAACCCCACTGTCGGCAGCCCTGACGATGGTTTTCCGTGGTTTCCCCATTTTCACACCAAGCAAATGCTGGGGCTGTACCTTAATTCAGGCCACGGCCGCTTCCTTCCCACTCCTAGCCCCTTCCTGCCTCATCGTGGCCATAAGACCTATCTGTGTCGGTGCGACGTAAAACAAATAAAAAAAAAACAAAAACAAGACAGGTGTTTTGTAAATTACCATGAGTGAGTCTCAGTTCCACTGACAGTTATGGAGTCTGAAGTTACGTATTTTGGGTACTAAATATTATTATAATTAAACAGAACAATGACAATCTGCTTTTTGTGTCATTATAATACTCGTTCCTACAGGTAAGTGAAGTGTAAGTCTGTAGAAATAAATTGTTGCTAAGGTTGATGTTCAGAATATCCTCTCTCCCTGTTTCCCGAGCAAGTGCTTAGCGGGTCGCTAACAACCCATTTGTTTATATGGGTTCTAAACAAGTAAATATGGTTCTGTTCATTTGTACATGAATAATGGGTCATATTAAGTACCGTGTTGTAACGTGTTGACGGGGTAAATAAGTAAATAAATGAGTACAGAACCTGGTAGCGTCCTATTTCTAAGATTTATTAACTAAGCACTACAATTACAGATTTACACACACACAGACGATAGCCGAGTTTACATGGTTACACACTTACATGGTTCGCGCGCTCTCTCTCTTAGTTTCTCTTATGTTCCATCTACAATGCCACACACACACGCGCGCGCACACGCACACGCACACACACACACACACACACACACACACACACACACAGTCATCGATTATTTACACTACACTCACTCAGCCACTCTCGTTAGCGCTGTCACGGTCCACAGCCTGCACATCAGTCTCGCAGGTCGGGATGGTATCCGCTGTTCACTCAATCCGTCGAACCCCATTCGCAGTCCGCACACGTCGGCACCCAGTGTTCCCTTCGTGCTGCTCCAGATCACTCCAGGTTCTCCTCCAGCAGCCAGCCTCAAGGGACGGACACACGGACACACACACGCACACCCCAGGGAAACAGGAACGAGTCCTTGGCTCCAACAGGCAGATACTCCATCAGGCTGACATCTCAGCCCAGGCTCTTCGCTAACTCTACCAGCAAACTCAATTTCGCTCTTACTCACTCACTCACTCACTAACTCTCACTGATTCCAGGTAAGTCACTCCTCTCTTATATAGCTGCGCCAACCCTTCTGGAACAGGCCGGATGCTAGATGTATCCAGGAATCTCGCGAGATGGAAGACTCCAGATTAATAGTCGAGTAATTTCCGTCGTCCCATGCGGCACGACCACGGACAGAAGAGAGAAGGGCCCGCCCAGCACTTAATCGCTGCTTGTGATTGGCGTGGTCGAACGTAAGGGGGGTGGGGCCGATACGGCTGATAGCAAGTTGGCATGGCGGACGCTATAACATTACAATATATAAAAGTTATCAATACTGGAAGAAAAAAATAATTTGGGCATAAATGGGTTAAATACTCATTAAAGAACCCCTACACAATTTACAAAGCAATTTACGATAATAATAGCAATAATAACAACGATAGTGA
Source organism: Anabrus simplex (assembly GCF_040414725.1). Classification (NCBI taxonomy): domain Eukaryota; kingdom Metazoa; phylum Arthropoda; class Insecta; order Orthoptera; family Tettigoniidae; genus Anabrus; species Anabrus simplex. Next base: position 438,717,712 of record NC_090265.1, on the reverse strand, counting down.
GGCGAGCAATAATAATAATAATAAAAAACTAAAAGTACAGTTGGGCATATTGTTGACCTCATTATGGAATGTTAACCGAGAAACTAGCCAGCTGGACTCATTCCAATGACACAGAATTACACCACTTTGCTTTCTATGCTACAGTCCCTGGCCAAATTAATATGACCACCTCATATTTTCTCTCTTTATGGATTCATTTAACCATTTTTGTCACTGGAAAGTGTTTGTAGGAGGACTGTAAGTGCATTTATATATCAAGGAAACATTTAAGTCGGAGAATTGTGAAAAATATTGTATGTTGGTCACACTGTTTACATTTTGGCGCCAATTTATACTTATGGAGGGAAATGCATGTCGCTCTTGTATTAATTTTCTCTGCACACAAGTTGCTTTTTAAAGGTAAAATTCTAATGGTAAGTTTAACCTAATCAATTATTTTCATTTCTGCTTGTGTGTACCTATATTTCATGCCCGTTCAAGATAAGTTTATGCTCCTTTGGGGGAAAATTAACAAAATTTTCCAATTCTAACCTCAAATCGTTATGTTTTCAGAAATGGTCTTAGGAAAGGACCTGTCACCGAACAAAAGGGGAATGATTCAAGGTCTTTTGACTGAAACTAATCTTTCACAGCGAGAAATAGCAAAAAAGTTGGAGTTTCAAAAACTTCAGTGGTTAATATCAGTCGTAGGTTACGTGAAAAGAACACTCTGGCATCGAATCGTAAGGGCAGGTGCGGCAGAAAAAAGGTGCTGTCACCTCGCGGTGAACGAATGTTGAGAAAAATAATAATAGAAGATAGAGCAGCAACGAACAGCATCATAAGAAGGAAATTAAACGATGCAGGAATTCCAGTGTCTACCAGAACAGTTCGGCGGAGACTGGCAGACTTGGGCTACAAAAGCTGCAGACCTGCTCGCAAGCCCAGACTTAATCCAAGGATGATGAAGCAACGGTTGGAATGGGCTAAGGCGCACAAACACTTCACTGTAGAAGACTGGAGATCAGTATGTTTTCCAACTCTTCACTTGATTTGAAAATTATCCATGGTTTTAAAAATTTTCTAAGTGCTTTTGTGTTTCAAGTATGCTTTAGTGACAAAAGCACCTTCCAGATTTTAATGAACAAGGCTCAGTTTATTAAGAGAAGGCCATCGGAAAAATTCAGTGAAGATTGTGTGATAAAGAATATCAAACATCCAACTTCGGTGATGATATGGTCAGTGATTAGTGGCAGAGGTTTGGGTAGGCTGTACATCGTTGAAGGTACGATGAAACAACAACAGTACATCAATGTTCTGCAAGCTCGACCTCTTCCACAACTCCGGGACTGGTTCAAAGGAGATGAAAAAAATATTTATGCCATACGGCAAAGACTGTCAAAAGATTCTTGAAGGAAAAGGAAGTTCCTCTGTTGGACTGGCCAGGTAATTCTCCCGACCTCAACCCAATTGAGAATGTATGGGAACTGTTAAAGAGGGAAGTGGCAAAAGACAATGTCACTACGAGGATACATTTACTTGAACGGATCATATTCCACTGGAACCACAACCAGCAATTGAAGGATATGAGCTTACGATGCATAGATAGCATGCCTCGCAGAGTGCAGGCCGTTATTGCAGCAAAAGGAGGACTGACAAAATACTAGTATTGACAATTAAATGAGGGTTGAAATCTGAGTTTTGTGATTAGTTGTGTTATTCTGTGTGTATATGTATCAGTCTAGTCACATTTCACACAATTAAGATAAATAAAATATGAATGAAATGCATAAAGGCAAATTAAAGTTTATTTTCCTAGGTTTCCTTAGGGGGTCATATTAATTTGGCCAGGGACTGTAGACTTGTAAGGAGCGAGGAAGCACAGTTGGAGCACTTGATTAAGGTAAGTTCCAAATTTCAAGTATTTAAGAATTTAAACACAAATGTTTATACATATCTAAATATTTTTGAGTGTGATTTAATACAATATGATGTTCTTTCAAAACAAAACATGTCATTCTATCTTTAATTAAGTTGTTTCTTTTTCAGGTAGTTCATCAATTTTATTTATTCATAAATTAGTTTCCACAGACTGAACAACCTAACAGTTACAAATTGACTGAGTCAAAACTGAAAAGAAGTGACAAAATATGACAAAAACTAAGTGTTTTAAATGAAAAGAATGCCCATAGCTGCTGTATAACCAACATCCTCACCCACCTCTCTTGTCAGTCATTCAAGTCAACAAAGATGAAGAAGAGAGGATTGGAAACATTAATTAACTTTCAGCTTCAGCTATGAGGTATCACTGTAAGCAAGCAGGTATATACAATAAAAATGCCCAAAGTGTAATTTTAAACAAGTTTGTGAGTAAATATACAGGGTGAATCACCTAAAAATACCACCACAAATATTTTCAAAATGAGATGTGCAACTGATGTTTTGTTTTCACAGAATGGAGGTACATATCGGGGCTCATAAATGTAGCCTATACTGTGATTCCAATAATGATCAAAGAGTGGTTTTCAAGGATGAAGTTAATGTTTTAAATGGAACAATGCCTATTAACACAAAGAATATAAAAGTAGAGATAATGAAATCACAATGGCTTTTGTTGCTGGGTCCTAGTGCAAATAGTTGATGAAATATCATCATTTCCACCTGCGAGTGCTGTCCGTTCCAACTGATCGGTCACTACTACAGTACATGCCTACCTCACCTGTATGTGTACGTTTACAAGTGGTGTCCAAAATTATGGCCATTAGTCACAATATATACTTCCAAGTAGGCAAATATTGCTGCACATGTTGTAGCATTTCAGAGGAAATATATGTACAGGCTGCTCCAGTCCGGTGTTTCACCACCTTTTACTTTTGCCCACAGAAGAATATCTAGAGGTCTTCAGCAGGGAGGGGGGACAGGCCAGCCAGCTTACAGGTCCTCTTCACCCAATCCAGCAATCCGGAAATATTTGTTCAAGATAAGCTGTACTATACTTGTACTGTGAGCTGGGTACCCACCATACTGACACGAGGCTGACATATTTTAGCAGCTTCAAATACCACCGGACTGAGCCAAGATTGAATCTGCCAAATTGGGATCAGAAGGCCAGCGCCTCACCCATCACAGGCACTCAGCTTGGCTCAACAAAATCTTACAAACAGGCAAAATACCACAGCAGTGGAAAATAAAAGGCATAGTCCTTCTCCACAAGAAAGGTTCCAGAAAACTCAAACCCATTTAACTTTATGTCTGCTATTTATAAGTTCTTTACAAAGACTTTATAAAGGAGATCTACAAACATTTTAGATGTGAATCAGCCAGTGGAACAAGCTGGATTTTGTGCTGGTTTCTCAACAACTTAACTAATTTTTTAATATTGTATATTTATTTAAACTTTAAAATAAATACTAGCATAACATTAGCTGGTAAAAGAAATAGTATGCTTGTGATATTTGTGTTTTAAGATATGTAATACAAAAGTAAGTTTATTTGATTTTTAAGTATAAATTGTTCAAAATTTGTTTGAGGTTTAGCTTTATCCAGATCTATGAGTTTAATGTGACTGTAATTCATAACTGCATTAAATACATCTATTGAAGTGTAATTATTTAGCTTTTTAAAAATACTTAGCAACAAAGTCATTTATAAACAGTTTTTACCTTTACCCTTGTCTTTTCTCACAACCATAAGATCATTATCTCTGTTTTGTCTAAACGATTTTTGCAAGTCATTAGTTAAAGAAAATGAATGAAAACCTACAACCTGTTTTCCAGTCTTTGACCGGGTCAGGAATGTAATGAATGAACCTCCATATATATAGGCTATTATTACACTGGGGTCGCTACTCTCAAAGTGATTTATTAATGACTGATAAATGCTATGAAATGATAATGGAGAGTGTTGCTGGAATGAAAGATGACAAGGAAAACCAGAGTATCCGGAGAAAAACCTGTCCCACCTCTGCTTTGTTCAGTACAAATTTCACATGGAGTGACCGGGATTTGAACCACAGTATCCAGCGGTGAGAGGCCGATGCGCTGCCATCTGAGCCATGGAGGCTCCAATTCATTAGTTAATATATACCAAAAATTTGTTAAAACATTCAGTTCTTTCGTTGTTCACCCTAATTCTCCTCCTTGGCATTGCTCTAAAGCTCATTAGATTTATCTAAAACTCCTGATAAAGATACAAAATAGTTTGCAATTTGAGCATAAATGACACTTTGATAACTGCCTAGATTTTTTCCATCATTTAAATAATCAACTTTTATGTCTTAAATTCATTAATACAATATATTTTATTTCTTCAGTTCCCTCTTAAAATTGTTCAGAAAAAACTGCCTCCTCTACTGGAATGCCCAGAGGAAGATCTAATGGCTAAGGTGCTCAACATGGTGGAGGAGAAGCCGAGCATTGACTACAGTCATAGGTAGCGAGTCCATAAAAGAAACTCTGCTGATGTTTTAACAACACAACCGCAGAACAAGACTCTCTCTTCAACAGGCTAGACACAGACAATGAATCAAAGTGACGATTAATTTAAGTTTGAATTATTGTGCTTTACTCTCAGCACAGTGACTTGACTTAATATATTTGTCTTACTTGCTCAAAGTACCCAGATATAAAAATAGATATCTAACATTCAAGGACATTAAACATATAAATGCGCACGGCTGTGAGCTTGCATCCGGGAGATAGTAGGTTCGAATCCCACTATCGGCAGCCCTGAAGATGGTTTTCCGTGGTTTCCCATTTTCATACCAGGCAAATGCTGGGGCTGTACCTTAATTAAGGCCATGGCTGCTTCCTTCCAACTCCTAGGCCTTTCCTATCCCATCGTCGCCATAAGACCTATCTGTGTCGGTGCGACATAAAGCCCCTAGCAAAAAAAAAAAAAAAACATATAAATGTAGATCACTTTAGAGTGGATATGCCTTGAATAGTCCTTGGGATGACGTAAAAAGTATAAACGATATTGATAAGTAAGTTGAAACTTTTAGTACACTTATACCTGGCTTCCTTGACAAACATACCCCTAACTACACAGCCAAAGTCTCCCCGACCTTCTTCCCCAGAGCTCACCAATAACATTAAACAAATGATGTCCCACCATGATGCGTTACATTGGCTTCACAAATGCACGCTCTCTCCCAACGTGCTTAAAAAGTATTGGAAACTTCGGAATAGAAGTAAAGTAATAATCCAAAATAAAAACTTTCCTTTTACCAACACCTCGCTGGAAATTTAAATGTGACAAGCACTTGGAAACAACTTTGTTCCATTGGTGTTGCAAAAGCATTACCCCAGCCATGTTATACAGACATGTCTCTGGAGAGATCAAAATGCTCATTTTTCTGAAATAAAAATTAAACTAGAACTGTAAATAATATCTCAGACTATAAACCCTCAGCTGAGCCAACAACCACCAGATAGGCCATTCCTTGAATTCTGCGAAGTCACAGAGATTGATACGAAACACGATCTACTATCAGTTACATCATCTCCTATAGGACTTGATGAGATACCCACGTTCATAGTAAACCACATCATCAACGCCATTCTTCCTATCATTACTTATATACTGATGCAAGTTAGGTTGTGCACGTATTAACTCAAAAGCAATTTTTCATATATGTTATAGGTTAGGTTTATATATGGAGAAATTGCTGAATGGAATGGACACCACAGTCTTGGATTAGTAGAAGATGAAAATAAGCAAAACCAAAACAAAAGTAATGGAGTGCAGTCAAATGAAATCAGATGAATATTGGTACTTTGGTAGTAGAATAACTAACAATGGCAGAAGTAAGGACATAAAATAAAGACTGGTACAAGCAAGGAAGCTTTTTTTTTTAAGAAAATAATTTGCTCACTTCAAACATTGACATACGAATTAGAAAGATGTTTTTGAATACTTTCATCTGAAGTGTTCACTGTTAGTGAAGTGTGGTTAAGTGGAAGAGAGGATCATGAACCCTAACTTCTTCACTATAAATAAAGGCAGATATAATAATAATTAATTCATTCATTAACATTATGCATGACTACTGGATCACATGCTCCTAGCTCATAAGTAGTTATTCTGTTCTCTTCTTCGTCGTGTACAGTTAAGTGGTTGTTAAAGCTTAAGCCGTTGGTGTTAGACAGTGGCGAAGCTATCAGTTAATTAATGGGTAGGCAGGAAATCTTATCTTAAAGTTTCTTGTTGAGGAGTTCCTTAAGTCAAGTTTTGTTGGTTGTAAAATGGTCAACCACACGGCCCTTCAGCACTTGATCACTCATCAATTCCTTCACAAGCATTTTCTCGGTAGAAATGGTACTAAGACTGCTGAGTCTTTCAATATTCGTTGACTTACGCAAAAATGTTTTTATCCTCTTCAGAGTGATCATACTCCTTACAGAGGAAGCCGTGGTCACAGGAAATGTTTTTTTTTTTGCTAGCGGCTTTACGTCGCACTGACACAGATAGGTCTTATGGTGACGATGGGATAGGAAAGGCCTAGGCGTTGGAAGGAAGCGGCCGTAGCCTTAATTAAGGTACAGCCCCAGCATTTGCCTGGTGTGAAAATGGGAAACCATGGAAAACCATCTTCAGGGCTGCCGACATTGGGATTCGAACCCACCATCTCCCAGATGCAAGCTCTCAGGTGCGCGCGCCTAACCGCACGGCCAACTCGCCCGGTAGAGGAAATGTTAATATTAAATGAATCATTTTTGATACTTCTTCACACACTGGTTCGAGGTCATTGAGGACAATATAATGTAAATTTTAAGAGGAGACAAATGTTTTTCTATAACGGAATAAATGTTAATCAATTCATTTTCAAATAATTCCCTATTAAAAAGGGATAAATGTTCATAAGACTGTTCAGTTTAATAGCAGGGAAGCTGTCTTTGTAAACTATGAACTGATTTGGATCCAACAACTCAACAAACCGGATGCTTTCAAAATTGCCAAACCGTATTTCCATTTGCATAATTAAGGTGTCACCACCTAACAAAACACAAGTATAACAAAACAGGTATTTGCTTTCGGAACAGGCTGTTAACCACGATTATCGTGCATACCAAGAAAATTGAAATTTTCTCACTACTTTACCGTCAAAATACTTAATAACCAAATTAGGCATACATCTTTTGCATTTGGCTTCACTCTTCTCTTTGTAAGTCCAAGATGAGAACGGTTTACGTTTTAAAGAGTTCAAAATACTCGTTAATTTCCCGAAGGGGCCTACATCACATATCATTTCAACCCGATTTTCAACCGGATGATGTCAGTCTTGTTTTACGCAACTAACAATCCATGTCTGAATTGTTACAAATAAAGCCAATCACGTAATGCATGGATTTCCCACAAATTTCAAAGAAAAACACACACTTAACAATAGGGTACCACTACATCATTGTCACCTTCACACTGGGAGTTACTACGCTCTCAAATAACACAGGAGGCTTGCCTCTCTGGGGTCTAGACCTTATGGAGAGAGGAGTGCGGGCGGCAAACCTATCTTCCCTCCACTGCCCCGCGCCACTCTTTAAGCTGACTGAAGGGAAACAAAACAAAAAGGCCTGGGTGAGACAACTTACAGACTGCCTCGCTGTCAGAGCAAGTAGTCTGCTGTTGCCATCTAGCGGGGCGATCAGCGAACCACATCATCTGCTGTCATCATGTAGCATATACCAAAGAGAGATTATTGTTGATTTAACACAATAACAACAGCCGATAAATTTGTTATGATATTTATGTTTAATCGTATTTCTTAGGGTAGGCATTGCCTCAAATGACTCCAAGTAGTTTCGCCACTGGTGTTGGACATTTTTGTGTTTAGTCAATATTGTTGTTTCACTCGTTTCACTAATCTACTGATCACATAACAATATTGCTTGTAAAATAATTTTCAGAGTTTAACTTGTTAGATGTTGGATTTTTAACTGTTTGATTCATCAATATATCTGTAATCGTGGGTTAAAAAGCCCTTTTTTGTTAGATATTTTAGTTTTAGTTTTTGGTTCTAGTGTAGTCTCATTAGTTCTATTATATTCTTGATTATTCAGATTTATTCTATTTTAATGTGTAATTTTAATACCTAATGATTTAATCCCATTATTTTAAGAATTATCAGAAAAGTCAGTTTTGTTTATTTTTAGACGTTAAACTTATATGATTTATTGCTAAATTATGGTTCCTAATTTGTGTTACTGTATTTCCTTAGTATATTTCTTTGAGATTGTTTGTTCTTAAATCCTGTGTAAATGATTTATAATGGTTTTTATTTTATTTTTGCAAATCATAAATTAGTATTTTTTTGTTTTTGTGTAGTATGTAGGAACTATATTTACATAATCACCCATTATATTTATTTACATAAAAATATATGCAGTACTGGTAATTTTACCTTGTAGTATGTTGGGACTACTTTTATATTATCACTCATTTATATTTAGTTACATAGAAAAATATACGCAGTACTGCAGTTTTACCATAACAGTTTGTAACTGGAATTTTAACAACAATTTTGCACACCTCCAAATACAAAATAATTTGTTAATGTATGTTTATGTCCATGTATTATACATATATAAATAGTTATTACATTTTTTGTTGTTAATATAAATAGGGATTCATTATATTCTAGAATACCAGTACTAAAATAAATTGTTAAATCAATGTTTCCATTTGTGTTGAACATATCTCTGTAATTTTAAAATGTTGACAAACATCCCTTGTGGTATTCTTTACATAACTCTCATTTTTCATTTATTGAAAGTAAGTAATTTTTCAGTATCTAATCTCATTTAAAGTAATTGTAAGATTAGGTTTGTTATGCATGTCATCATAAATTAAAAATTGTAAGGAGTTGTCTTACCATTCAGAACTGGAAGTTAAGCCAAAAGTAAACTAAAATAATTGAGTCATATTGACGAATTTTGCTCTCCACCTACTCAACTTTTCATTTGTTACATGGTTTATATTGATGGTGATTCTTCATACTAAAGGAAGAACCTCCTTCTTCCAGGTCTTTTCCCAATTATCTGGGGTCAGTACTTTGTATGAGTTTATCCCAGTCTTATGGCCAGATGCCTTTTCTGACACCAAACCTATGCGGACAGATGTATTCGCTACTGCACGTTTCTGTTGTGGTTTGTAGTGTGACGTGTGTAAATGAAGACAAGGTGTATTAAGATGAACACAAACACTCAGCCCGCCCCCCAAGTTAGAGGAATTAAAGGCACAAAGTTTCCAACCCAGCCAGAAATCTAACCCGGGGCCCTCTGACTATTAAGCAAAGGAGCTGGACATGTTTAAGAAAAATAAGAATAGTAAATAATTTTCAACTTAAGGTCACATATTACTAAATGATTTTAAATGAATGGTTGCATCACTATTCATCTTTATCTTATCTATATTATAGTCATATACTGCACAAGTTTTCCAAACAAATTTCTAATTACTTTGACATACATTCATAATAATTCATACTCTTCTTCATCTGTACATTTATATCCATAATCACACTTGCAATGATAAAGACCATCACAGTCACATCTTGTTTCTTGTTTTTCTAACTCTACTAAAATCCTGGATTAATATACTTTCCCAGCAAATTGTACACATTTTCACTTTTATATATAAAAAATAAAATTACATTAACTAATGTCTGCACAAAAATACAGTAAATTACAAAAACATGTTGTAAAATAATTTTTGTTCAATTTTAACTATCATAACTCTGTCCTTTTAGTACCCAAATGTGCTCCATACCATATAAAATCAGCTGTAGATTTTTTCTTATTTTCCTCTCACAATCGATATGTTGTTATTTCTAATAACTTCATTAAGTTTTAATTTGAAATCTAATTTTAAAAAGATGTTATTGGCTTTACGTCCCACTAACTACTTTTACGGTTTTCAGAGATGCCGAGGTGCCAGGATTTGAGCACCTTCAAATACCATCGGACTGAGCCAGGATCAAACCTGCCAAGTTGGGGTCAGAAGGCCAGCGTTTCATCCATCTGAGCTACTCAGCCTGGCAAATTTGAATTTTTTTCTGTTATTATTCTCTAACTTTTCAATTGGTTTGTGATTTTTGAGATATTCATTTAAAATTTCAGAACTACTGTTTTTTCAATCAATCAATCAATCAATCAATCAATCAATCAATCAATCAATCAATCAATCAATCAATCAATCAATCTGCATTTAAAGCAGTTGCCCAGGTGGCAGATTCCCTACCAGTTGTTTACCTAGTCTTTTCTTAAATAATTTTAAAGAATTTGGAAAGTTATCAAACATCTCCCTTGGTAAATTATTCCAATTCCTAACGTCTGTACCTATGAACGAATATTCACCCCAATTTGTAGTGTTTAAAAACATCTCTCAAACTTACTTGTCTGACAGCTTGGAACATACCACTTAGTGGAGCAGCTTGCCTCCTTTTTCCCAGGTCTTCCCAGCCCAAATTTGACAACATTTTTTGTAATGCTATTCTTGTCAGAAATCATCCAGGACAAACAGAGTTGCTTTCCTTTTCTTAGGATTTTCTTACCTATTTCATCTTGCGTTTTCTCTTTTATAAAATAATTACCCTTTTGTAGAAATGCACAAACAGTGGGATGAATAATATCAATGTTGAAATCAACTATAGGCTATGTATGATCAAAATTTGTGGAGATCTTTTATAGTATATTCTGACAGTTCTAGAAAAATCCATTAATATAATGTGCGGTAGTCAGTTAGAAAATGCACTCATAACACTTGGTCTCTTTCAAAGACTATCTCTCTCTATTTTATACAAGTGAATGAAACCAGAAGAAGTCCAGTGCACATGCGGCATCTTGAACATCCAGTTAACTACCAAGTTCAGCGCAGATCAAAGAGCGCAGATCAAAGAATGATATTACAGCATTTAGATAATGAAAATAGGTTTAGAAAATTTATACTAAACATATTATATCATTAATTTTTATAACAAATTCAAAGCAAACAGTTTAGCTATACATCTTTAAAATTTTCTTTGTTTACATCTTAGCTGATAATAAGAGCTCTTTTAATTTTTGTTATTCTACTGGTATTCTATCAATTATATCAATCAAATAAAGTTAACCACAGTATACCTCTTTCCCTTACTATAATAATATTATACTTTTTTTTTTTTTTTTTTGCTAGTTGCTTTACGTCGCACCGACACATATAGGTCTTATGGCGACGAAATATTATACTAGTACCATATCTTACCTTCCCTACAATTAATTTTATCAATACAAATAGCTATTTAAAATAGATGCTGGTAACCTAAATATTCCTCTGTTATTTAAACTTCCAACATATACATTAATAGGGCTGGGATTTTTAGGTAAATACATATTTTAAACATTTTTTTCTAGAATTGCACATATTCCTGTTTTTCAGTTATTAGCACATAATAATAACATTTTTTAAAAAATCAGTATGCTAGATCTTTCAGTTTATTGCATTTCTGTTTGATTTTACTTAAACGGAGAGGAACCTGCGAGTTATCTAATCTTAACATAAACATCCACTGCCCTAAATGCAGAGTGTATGTTATTCTGTTCCTGCATATCATCTTGTAGCTGTATGTTTCTTATATTATCAGTAGCACTCACGGCAGAAGCCAGGGACTCCCTTGCCCACAGCCATATTGCATCACGCGTCTGAACTTCCTCCCCACTTCATGAGACCAGATCAGGGAAGTGCCATACTACAATGCTTAAAGTAAAAGCAACAAGAAGTTATAGTTTGCAGCAATATGTTGCAGAATTTAAGGATAATTTTAGTTCAGATGGATGCGTCCTGTTCTGACAACCAAGTGGGAAAGGATCTCAAGTTATGGAACACCTACAGGGCAAAAAAAGTATCGCAGCAGTTTTGCGCATGACGAAGAAATAACCTCTAATTAGTGATAAAGTTTCAGGTTCTTCTGCAGGACCTTCTACAGTTTCAGTTTGCAATCAACCCACTCTATATATCGCTAGCCGATATACCACCACTCTCAGTTATTGGCCACAACAAGAAACGAAAGGATATTCATTATGGAAATTAAACAGTAACTATTGCCTATCGCCATTAGTGGCACAGATACAGAAGTACTGCACTATGTTATAAAAGTACTCGATATATTGCTAACTCCAGGTTTAAAATTATTGGTAGGAACCTGGAAATATTTTCTTTGAATGGAAACCAACCAACAAACTGACCGACCGACCGACCAACCAACCAGCCAGCCAGCCGAGGTGAGTCTCTTCATAAAGATTTATTTACTTTCTTGCCCCATTTCCACTATCTGAGTTTAACTCGTTTTTATTTTTCATACTACAGGTCCCGCATTGGATCGTGAATTTTGCTTTTAACATCTTCTATACATAGCTCCGGCCACAAGATCCACTTAAAAACCAAACCAAACCCCATGGCACTACAGCCCTTGAAGGGCCTTGGCCTACCAAGCGACCGCTGCTCAGCCCGAAGGCCTGCAGATTACAAGGTGTCGTGTGGTCAGCACGACGAATCCTCTCGGTCGTTATTCTTGGCTTTCTAGACCGGGGCCGCTATCTCACCGTCAGATAGCTCCTCAATTCTAATCACGTAGGCTGAGTGGACCTCGAACCAGCCCTCAGGTCCAGGTAAAAATCCCTGACCTGGCCGGGAATCGAACCCGGGGCCTCCGGGTGAGAGGCAGGCACGCTACCCCTACACCACGGGGCTGGCACAAGATCCACTTGCTCCAATATAACACGACATAACATCGTATTTTATGAAGATAGTTTGTATATATTACCAATTGACTTATTGTCGCTTTTTCAACGCTCACAAAGGAACACCAACTACTCAGCACACAGTTCTCTGCCGCACAAAAGAATCAAATCTATATTTTTTAAAAAATTCCAAGAGTGCTAAAGGCTTTGAACTTGTTTTTCTACAAGGCTTCTCAGCTTCAGTTTGTTATTTTTGACTAACAAGTTGTCAAACTTGTACAAATTGTGTATTTAACCTGGATATTTAGCATTAATATGCTTTGTATTTTAACTTGTTACAGACAGTTTTAATTATGAGGGTCAATTTTGTGTGTCTTGGCTTTACTATGTATCTTTGTATAATGACCCTACTTGGCTGATAATGACATCCATGGATGTTGAAACTGGTACCATAAATAAATGAGGTTCTAATCTTAACCAACAACACATATTGAAAAGGTGGATCTTGTACAATCTAATTCATTGTTTTGTAATGTCTAAGGCTTGACGTTCACTAAACCAAAGCATCGAAAAGGGGTAACCTGAATCTAGTGGTAGCTCATTTCCTGATATTAGCATATGCCATTGGTCCCAGTATTGATGCACAGCTGTCCAGGGACAATGAGTTTAATAATAACATTATTTGCTTTGCGTCTTCCTTTTGTGGTTTTCGGAAACACCAAGGTGCCGGAATTTAGTCCCACAGGAGTTCTTTTACGTGCCAGTAAATCTACCGACACGAGGCTGATGTATTTGAGCACCTTCAAATACCACCAGACTGAGCCAGGATTGCACCTGCCAAGTAGGGGCCAGAAATTCAGCGCCTCAACCGACTGAGCCACTAAGCCCGGTGACAATTTAGCATATGTTTTATAACATTATGTAATGTGTTATTGTTATTATGATTTTTTGATCATTTTGCACCTGCTCATTTGGAAATTATAATGAAATTTATACGATACCACACTCAGCTTTGGGAGTAGGTTAGAATTAAAGCATGCTGTGGACACAGCCCTGGGTATTGCAATGTCAAGCTTGAGGGGTTAAATTGCCATTAAAAATAAAGTAAAATTATATGTACTGTGACTATAAAACTGTTGAAATTTGGACAGAAGGTACAATCTATTATCCTGCAACACCAGGAATACCAGATGTAGTAAAATTATGTAAAATTATGTTTGCTTGAATTTACACATAAACCAAAAGTTAACTGGGAATATCCCGAAACCAACTCCTGGCGCTTGGTCTAATGATGCGTAAGAACATCCAACTGGAGTGTCATCTTCAGTGAAGAAATTTTTCTGTGGAATTTGAGGCTTTATATTAATTTAGTCTATACTTTTCACATATAACAAAGTCTTGAACCTACTTCAGTCTCATTAAACGTACAGTATTTTTATTATGAGTGATGAGAATCATTTTATAATTTTGTGTAAACTACCTAAATCTGTATTCAAATTATATTACCCCTGAAGATGGTTTTCCGTGGTTTCCCATTTTCACACCAGGTAAATGCTGGCGTTGCACCTTAATTAAGGCCACGGCCGCTTCCTTCCAACCCCTAGACCTTTCCTATCCCATCGTCACCATAAGACCTATCTGTGTCAGTGCGACGTAAAGCCAGTAGTAGAAAAAAAAAATTGTATATATATATATATATATATATATTACCACATACTATAATAAACAGTATTACCAGCTTAAATATATGAATTAGTTGTTTTATGTAGGCTGTTTTTCAGATTTAGCAGCACTTAAACATAACCACCACCTCCATGTTAAGATAGCTATTTAAGAGCCAACTCAACTTTTCAATCTACATACTTCATCCTTGTGAACACATTCAGTCTCTTTAAACAAATATTTGTTGGAGTAATTTGCTAGGTTATTTTTCCTAGCATACTAAATTAAATGGAGTCTGGCTTTTAGTGCTGGGAGTGTCCAAGGACAAGTTTGTTTTGCCAGATGCTCTAGCATAATGATTTTGTACTTAAATTAGAAGTTCCATTACACCTTTTATTTATTGGCTATCATTCAGTATGTAGCTCATCTCTGAAACTTTCCATATACAATGTTGCTATAGTATTACATTAATGCAATGTCACACTTGTATTCTTTGGGAAAAATTAAGTTAATATTTCTGTTGACTGAGGAGGTTTCTTATTTTAACAAATACATATTATTTCTTTCGAGTGTAACTAAAGAAGAGTACACAGTACTTAACTGTGTGTATTACACCACTCAATCCCAGCAAATTCCAGTTTCTTTCCAACAACATAATAGGATGCTAATGGGTTTTTTTGTCACCTATTCAATACATATAAATTTTTACATTTTTGTCAACTATCACCATTGTACAAGTGTTTCTCGTACTTAATTTTCCCATTGTAATGTATATTAATGTGTGCATGTTAAATACTAATCAGGTACCTGATTTTTGCCTTGAGGAGGTGATTTGACTGATGATGCCCTCAATGAAGGGCGAAACATGTCTCAAGTGGAATTAATAAAAAATTCCTAAATGTAAAAATTTATATGTATTGAAGAGGTGACAAAAAAAAAAAAAACCATTTAGCATCCTACATTCAGTATCTTCAATACGGATTAACAATGATTTTTATCACTTGCAACAACATAATAGCCGCATTAGTAGGCTTAAATCTCAATTCAATATCTGAGTTGAATTCACATTTATGAATGGCCCCAAATTTTCATTTCTATCAATAAACACAGATTATTTTATGGATACCATAGATTTTACTTTTGTGAATGACCCCAAAATTTATGGCGATGATGGGACAGGAAAGGGCAAGAAGTGGGAAGGAAGCGGCCGTGGCCTTAATTAAGGTACAGCCCCAGCATTTGCCTGTGAAAATGGGAAACCACGGAAAACCATTTTCAGGGCTGCTGACAGTGGGGTTTGAACCTACTATCTCTCGAATACTGGATACTGAATGGAAAATTCTGAATTCCCATGGAGGGAATGAGATATTTTTCACCAATAGAGCATGTCAAAAACATATCAGATGTAAGATTTTTCAGGCGTTTACTCTATTAACCAGCGTTTCGTCTTAGGTCTGACACTAGACTCTTCAGAGTGGGATGTGTCAGACCCTACCCACTGACGCTGGGGTGCATGCAGGTGAACTTATCAGAAGCCTCTTATGAGGCACAGTCTGATAACTGCATACGGGAGATAAATCTGCACAATGGAATTATTGCCCGCCTAGCAATTCCGAATGGAAAATTCTAAATTCTAAATATTTTTCACCAACAGAGCATGTCAAAAACATATCAGATGTAAGATTTTTCAGGCGTTTACTCTATTAACCAGCGTTTTGTCTTAGGTCTGACACTAGACGGAAACGATCATGCCTATATTTTTATTACGGCAGGGGAACACCTCATCTTTAACTTCTGTACCCTGCCGTGCTAACTAGCATAATTAGGCCAGACACCAAGAGGAAGTCGGCCTCCCCATAATGCCTAACATCATCCTCAAAGGCGTTGATCTCAGTCTCACGGACGAATCACTTCTCCGTTCCCTCCGTAACAGCGGCGTTCCAGCCACTAATGCCTCCAGGATACTGGAAAACAACCTGCCAACTGACAAGTTCCTGGTACAACTAGCCACCCCACAAGACGTCCATCAGTCGCTGATATATGGAATATACATTCATGGAAGACAGTTCATCACGGATCCCTGCCCGCAACATCTGGAACAAGAATTTGAACCGAAACCGGGAACCCGGCCGCCTACTTACACTCCTACTCCACCATCACCGAAACCTTGCACCCAGCCACCTCCCTACATCCCGCCACACCAGCTCCCGTCCTATACATATACAAACCCAACGGTAACCATTACCACCACTACCGCTACTTATCTAACCCCCACCTCCTGCAAAACACCTATAACCACCACTGTCCCGTCACATACCTTCCCTATAATGATGTCTCCCATCTCCACCTCCCCAATGTCCGCCTCTGTAGCGTAACGGTTAGTGTGATTAGCTGCCGTCCTCGGGGGCCCGGGTTCGATTCCCGGTACTGCCAGAAATTTAAGAATGGCAGGAGGGCTGGTATGTGATTGAAATGGTACATGCAGCTCACCTCCAATGGGCGTGTGCCTGAAAAGAGCTGCACCACCTCGGGATGAGGACACGAGTTTGCTTTTACCTCCCCAATCAGCTCGGCCACCCACACCAACCAAGGAAGAATCGGAAACAGCAAGACCAGCAACACCACCACCACCGCCCTAATCCAATAGAAGATCACCACCACCAGAAGGCAACCCCAGCTGTGTTGTGAGGGGCGTAAACCCAGGAATACCAACAAACCTCATTAGCCAGGAACTGCGCCTCGCCGGACTCCACTTAAAAAGAGCAACCAGAATCCACAACGAAATCGGGCCCACCTTCATGCTGCGACTCCAACTCCAAACTACAGAGGAAGTCCAGCGACTCATACAGCAGGGGATAAAACTTTTCGGCCGTCACCACCGAGTGGAGCCATCTCGATCTCCCCCGCAACCCACCTCCCACCCCACCACTCCGCGAAACCGTGCCCGGCTTCCCAACCCGCAATCCCACCTGTCCAACCTACAAAACCGCTCCTACCTTCTCCAGGTACTCCTCATATCCTTACTAAACTTCTCTTCACTTTACCAGCAAACCTTCAACTTACTTTTCCCAACCTCCCAATAGTGACTAATTATATCTGTACTGTAATCATAATGTAACTCAATGTAACCAAATTGTAATAACCTTTGTAACCAAAACTCAACAAAAAGCAAAAGAGCAGATCTACACCCTTAGCCAAGAGGCCCCATCGTCACATCACCAAACAAAAACACCCTTCTTTTATCATCAAACCCCACCAAATCCCCAAACCCCGCCAAATCTCCTGGCCAGAGAGAAGGCGTAACCTTCTAGGTGGCCCGCCCCTTCCCTTCAGGAAGGGGAATGAAAACTTCCCCCTTGATCCTTGGTCCTTCACCTGCATGCACCCCAGCGTCAGTGGGTAGGGTCTGACACATCCCACTCTGAAGAGTCTAGTGTCAGACCTAAGACGAAACGCTGGTTAATAGAGTAAATACCTGAAACATCTTACATCTGATATGTTTACTGGATACTGGCCGCACTTAAGCGACTGCAGCTATCGAGCTCGGTACAGAAAGAACAACTACTGTTTTTATTCATTTCCGCCAAACCTGTAGAGTTCAAACTTTACCGGCACTTCCCCATTGGAGGTAAGCTACATCTACATAGCAGCCCTCCTGCCAATCTTAAAATCCTTCCAGAAGGATATAGGAAGTGTACGTAGGACAGAAAGGACACACAACTGGCTGCGAATGATGTCCATGTTACCTGACAATCACTCAAGCTGAATGTGTTTTTCACCAACACTGCACAATCTTTACTTCACCTCACAGAAATAAAAACCAACTAAGGTAAAGACACTGGTAGTGGCCACTGGCTACTGCTTCAAACTTGCAGAACATGGAGCTTATGCCATCTGGTGGTAAGAAGTAGAACGAACATAGTGCTCAGCATCATGGGATTTTGCTATCATGAGTTCAATATGGTGAACTCAGGTCATCATCAGATTTCACCTGTCTCCTAACACTTCTTCTTAAGAAAGTAAGTACGAGATTTGTTTGTTACGGACGAAAGCAACCATCTGAAATAGAATTTTTATATTGTAACCACATCATCAAATATGTAGATATAATGTTTATGACGGTTTTAGCTTGAAATAGCTCTTACTTTTGCTATGCGGTTATGTGGCCACTACTGACACACAAAACATTACGATATTCAGAAGTGGCCTGGGCTACTACTGGGGTAGGAACGTTACAAACCTATCAACTTGATTTTGCTTTCCATGAACTCATAAATGAACCTACTTAATATTGTCTCGTTTTTGTTGTTATATAATTTTTTTATCTAGTAGTGGCCATTGGGTGACCACTACTGAATCACATCCTGGCTTATTTTTTCCAGCCTGTCCATAGAGGTTTCAATTACTTTTCTGGAGAAAATGAAGGTAATTTGAAATGAGAGGGGGGCTATTTCACTGGTATTTCTATCATAAAGTCCTTATAGTGGTTTCTAATTTTAACTTCTCTGTGACATTGCCTGCAGGTTCCAGAATGCCTTCAGAAAAGAAAACATTTTGGGCTAATGATGCGAAGCAGTTGGAGGATGCGGCTGCGGATATCTCACAAGGAATGCCAGTAGCTGTGGCTGCAAAGAAGTATGACATTCCACAAACTACCCTTCGAAGATATGTTGCTGTAGGTAGGAGGAAGGAATTCAAGAAAATGGGGCTACCTCCAGTACTAAAAAAAAACAAGAAGAAATATTGGTTTTTTGGATAGCGTCAGCTGCTAAAGCAGGGTTTCCAGTAAAACAAACTGATCTTTTAGATAGCATCCAAAAACTTTTAAAAGAAATGAATAGAGAAAATTCTTTTGAAAATGATCGCCCTGGCCGAATTTTGTTTTTAAGATTTATAACGAGATATCCAAGTGTGACAACAAGAATCACTATAAATTTGACGATTAGCAGGGCATCAGTTACAAAGGAAAGTTTAATATGCTGGTTTTCAGGAGTTTACGATTACTTGAAAAGTCAAAATTTCCAGTTTATTCTTGAGGAACCTAACCGAGTATTCAATGTGGATGAGAGTGCATTCTTTTTAAATCCACAAAAGAATCGTGTTTTGGCCATAAAAGGTGACAAACACATTTATCAGCAAGTCAGTTCTGACAGGAAAGAGTGTGTTACTGTCCTTGTCAATGCTAATGCCGCAGAGCAATTAGGGCCTCCTTTAGTTGTTTTTAAATACGGTAGAATACCACATGACATAATTACTAGTGTTCCCTCCACCTGGGGACTAGTCAAATCCGACAGTGGTTGGATGAATGGAGAACTGTTTTATCAATATGTGATGAATGTGTTCCATCCTTGGTTACTCACCAATAACATCCCACTGCCTGTTATTTTGTTTGTTGATGGTCACACATCCCACTTAACATTACATACAAGCCAATTATGCAGTGATAATGGCATTGTATTGGTGGCTTTATTTCTGAATGCTACTCACCTTATTCAGCCGATGGATGCATCTGTATTTCGTTCATTGAAGGAACACTGGAAGAATGGAGTACACCATTGGAGGCTTCAGCATTTGGAAAAACCAGAGTTGAAAAAGTAGGATTTTTGCCTCTATTTAAACAGGTTCTTGATGATAAAATAACACCTACAATAATTCAAAATGGCTTTAAGAAAAGTAGGTTAGTGCCTTGGAATCCATCAGCCCCCTTGCAGACCTTTAAGCAAGATTCCCTTGATTCTGCACAGGTTTCAGTGAACAAGAGTGAACTTAAAGTAGCGTTGAAAGTGACTGAACGTTATACAGGCAAAGACAAATTATAGTATTTAATCAAAGTGCACTGTAGACTGGTGCACCTGAGGACAAACACCTATTTTATTTGTGGAATAAGATCAAAACTGATGCATCAAGTAATGATGATCTTCCAGTTGCACAAATAGAGGAGAGCGAAGATACTTCAGAAGATAATATCCAAACGTCTATGATTGCTAACTTACCATCTTATCCTTCAGAAGCCCAAGAATCTGAGATTTCTTTAACAGATGATTTCTTACAAGACTAAGTTGAAGGATATGAAAGCATTGTCACTGAGAGTAACATTCATGTATCTCCTCCAGAAACCCAATCTGTTTTTGATGCCTTGAAAAGGAGCGATCAGCCTAACAATTGTAAAGATATCATTGTTACTTCGGACGTGGGAAAGGATAATATTGGCATTAATCATGATACTCCATGTTGCTCCAAGATGTTAACGATTCCAAGTCCATTTAAACGGGCATTAGTGTGGTCAGTGAAACATCAGAAAGAAACTTGAAGAAAGAAGATATCCACAGCCTACTGTTCGGTATTAACTTCTAAGAAATGGCGGGAACGTGAAGCAAATAAAATAAACAAGAAGTTGGAAATGGCAAAGCTGAAGGAAGAGCTCAAGGTGGCTAGACTAAAGAAAAAGGAAGAATGAGAAGAACTGAAAAGAAAAAGAAAATAAATTAAAAAAGCAACTACCAAGGAAGAAGACATGTAGGAAGAAGAAGATCGTACCGAAAAATTCATCAGAAGATGAAGATTCATGGAGGCCTTCGGGAAATTCAACTGATGACGCAAGCCTATGTTTGGACTCTGAAAATGAACATGAGTTTGGTGATGTTGAGCCATCAGTGGTTGAAGAGGTAGGAAACAATAGAGAAACAGGTCAAGGCAGATATGAATATCCAGAAAATATAGAAGCTTTCTTTAGTAGAAAACACCAATCTAAAGGTAACAAAATAAAACTTACCAGTAAAAGAGAGCAACATCTATTTAAGAGAAGAAGGAGTTCAAGAACTGCACCTAAGGAAGATTTATTTGGATCAACAGCAGCTGAAACATCAAGGAGTGTTGAAAACCTTACAAAATATAAAACTGCACCAGGATATGAAGATAACATCAAAGAGGCTTCAATTAAAAACAATGAACCTCAAGAATCATCAGGTCACATCAAAGGAATCAAACAGATACCAAACTGTGGTGATGAGCAATCAGTGGTTGAAGAAGTTGGAAACAAAGGAAAAATGGGTCAAGACAGGTGTCAACATGTGGAAAATGTAGAAGCTCCCATCAGCAGAGAAAGCTAACGAGAAAGTGAAAATAGAGAACTCATTAGCAAAAGTGAAAAATGTGGGTCTGAACTAATAACGTTATTTGCTTTACGTCCCACTAACTACTCTTTTACGGTTTTCGGAGACGCCGAGGTGCCGGAATTTAGTTCCGCAGGATTTCTTTTACGTGCCAGTAAATCTACCGACATGAGGCTGTCGTATTTGAGCACCTTCAAATACCACCGGACTGAGCCAGGATCGAACCTGCCAAGTTGGGATCAGAAGGCCAGCGCCTTAACCGTCTGAGCCACTCAGCCCGGCTGGGTCTGAACTGTCAGGAATAGCATTTGAGGAAGATGTACTTGGACCAACCGCAGCTGTACCATCAGGGAGTTTCAAAATCATCAACAATATAAAACTGCACCCGAATATACAGATAATGATCAGGCAGCTTCAAATATAAACAACGACCACCAAGAACCACCATCAACATCAGCTCACTTCACACAAAACCCAAAAATGACTCAGAAAAGTAAAGAAGAAAGTGCAATCCTGCCAGAATACCAACATACTGAAAAAAATCTTCATGAAGGAGACTTTTTCTTAGCTTCATTCTCTAATAGAAAGAATCAGTATTACCAATGTGTTTGCCAAGTCAGAAATGTGAGGGATGAAAAAGTTGTAGTTACCATTCTGAAGCCATGCAATCGAATGTGGAATGTTTTTGCAGTGGATGAAGCAGAAAACAAAATTGTTGATGTGTGTGATGTCCATTCCAAGCTACCAAACCCATTGACATTTGGTACCATTGACAATAAATGTTATCCGTTCCCAAACTCTATTCCTGTGTTTTGGTGAGTGGTTGGTGAAGATAGTGTAAAGAGAACATGTTCTTTGCACGCATTAAGTTTAGCTACCTGTCTTCGGACAGACACCGGTCTGTTTAATACGTGGTAGTCAAATTCAATATTAATAGTATCAGTAGCGGTGTTTTGATGAAGATTTGTTTCTCTAATATATTACTGATGTGGTGATTCAAGGTGAACACAATGGTGTTTTCTAAATTCAATGTTAAAATAAAGTACTTAAGTTCTTATTACTTTACAAAATAAAAGTTTCCATTCTGATTGCCTGATTGTCAGATGTTTCACTTCCTTTCCCTGTATTTAAAGAATAAGTTTAATACATCTTACTATTGGTATTTCAATACTGTAACCTAAAATGGGGCTCATAGGATATAAACTTCATGGTTCTGATCCGTATTGAATTGTAATCACAATAATAATTATTAAATTAATGTCGTAATGGTCCACATTTCAATACTATTATATGCAATATTTTGAATTATATTAATTAGGGAGTAGTTTCGGCCTGGGCTGGCCATCTTCAGCCTTAATGTAAAACATCTAATAACTAAACAAATGTACATACACACAACTGACATAAAACAAATGAACAAATATACAATTAACATTAAAAACTGGGATGAAATTATGAGTAAATTTGAAAAAAATTAGGCACAAAATTCTTAGCATCTTGAGTATGCTCAACATCGAGACTCTTTCATGTACTAATATTCATAGAACTGTTAGTTCCATCACTGCTAATCATTACAATTTCAATTGTATAATGGGAACTGGTAATTGTTGACCCTGTAGTCAATCACCAAATCTACTTGAGTGGTATTAGCCATATGTAAGTCACTGGATGCCGCTGTAAATAACCACCAGCTGACGCAGAACTCCTAGATGGTGTTTCAACATCAATCAACGTAATAAAATGAAATGCTCTCATAGTGCTTGTTAAAATCATGCTGAAAATGTTGTTGGACACTGTCAGGACAGCACTTACAGATGGGGTTAAAACAGATACGTTGTGTCTGGTATAAAATTTGCAATTCACTGCAGTG
Source organism: Anabrus simplex (assembly GCF_040414725.1). NCBI lineage: Eukaryota > Metazoa > Arthropoda > Insecta > Orthoptera > Tettigoniidae > Anabrus > Anabrus simplex. The sequence goes on along the minus strand of NC_090265.1, from coordinate 438,694,376 downwards.
TCCATGAAGTTAACCTGAATAAAATGAGATAAAATTAAATTAATGAATTGAAGGAGAGCATGTTGGTTAGATGGCATAGGTTATATGAGACTTACCTCTCTCATTGTTGTGTGTGCCTCAAACTAACGGTTGTGAGATTCAAAGGAAAAGGAAGGGGCAGGCAAGGAGGGAGAGGTGGGGCAATGCGAGAGGTCGTGAAGGAGAGGGGGTTGGAAGGAAGGGGGGAATTAAGGCAGGGCTGAAGGATGTGGGAAAAAGGATGGCTGCTGAGGAAAGGTGCTGTGAATATTATGAAAAACTGAATTATGACTTGTTGGTTTGACACTTCCAAAAATGGGAATTAGAAGGTCAAAAACAATATTTGGCTTTTCTGAAACGTCATTAAGATTATTTCAGAAAAGCCAAATATCATAAAATAAGCTCCCCCTGTGGATCAGTAGTACAGTGTCAGCCTCTGGACCCCAAAATTGTGGGTTCAAACTGGACAGAGGTGGTAGGATACTCACAACAGTAAAAATTCACTGGTGATGTTATGTGTTCACCTAGTCAATACAATACTAATACCAGTGATTTTTCAGTGTTGTAATTATTAAATAAAAGTCAATACAGACCAAAACAAACCATAATGGTTAAAATATTAAAGTAAAGAGGTAGGAGGCGTTTTGAAGAGTGCTAAAATATATATTCGACACACTATGTCATATGATGTGGGTATATAAAGATTTCTGGCGAAGCACTTGGTGTTCACCCAACAAAATTAATTAAAACTCAGCCATAGATCACTCAACAGAGATCTGGTTTAATCTGCCATATGGTAGAGTAAAATGGAATGTAGAAATTGGTATGCAGGCAGCCTAGATGGTGTCAGATCATAAATGCCTGCGCACAGTTGCAGAGACCATGTGATTATTATTATTATCATTATTATCATCTCACAGAAGAATTATCAAGTTATTCCAATTATACACAAACCTCCATGAAGAACAGAAAAAAATAAATAAATATATTAATGATTTCTAAAGTGTTAATAAAACTTTCTTCAGTTTATCTCAGTTATTCCTGGGGTTGCTGAAGCCACCCAGGCTTAAGTTTGGTTTTGGCTGTGCATTTCATGCCAGATTCCCAATCAATCAATCAATCAATCAATCAATCAATCAATCAATCAATCAATCAATCAATCAATCAATCAATCAATCAATCAATCAATCAATCAATCAATCAATCAATCAATCAATCAATCAATCAATCAATCACTCACTCACTACTGATCTGCATTTAGGGCAGTAGCCCAGGTGGCAGATTCCCTATCTGTTGTTTTCTTAGCCTTTTCTTAAATGTTTGCAAAGAAATTGGAAATTTATTGAACATCTCCCTTGGTAAGTTATTCCAATCCCTAACTCCCCTCCTATAAATGAATATTTGCCCCAATTTGTCCTCTTGAATTCCAACTTTATCTTCATATCGTGATCTTTCCTACTTTTAAAGACACCATCCAAACTTATTCGTCTACTGATGTCCTCCCACACCATCACTCCACTGACAGGTCGGAACATACCACTTAGTCGAGCAGCTCATCTCCTTTCTCCCAAGTCTTCCCCGCCCAAAATTTGCAACATTTTTGTAACGCTACTCTTTTGTCGGAAATCGCCCAGAACAAATCGAGCTGCTTTTCTTTGGATTTTTTCCAGTTCCTGAATCAAGTAATCCTGGTAAGGGTCCCATACACTGGAACCATACTCTAGTTGGGGTCTCACCAGAGACAAATATGCTCTCTCCTTTACATCCTTACTACAACCCCTAAATACTCTCATAACCATGTGCAGAGATCTGTACCCTTTATTTACAATCATATTTATGTGATTATCCCAATGAAGATCTTTCCTTATATTAATACCTAGGTATTTACAATGATCCCCAAGGGGAACTTTCACCCCATCAACGCAGTAATTAAAACTGAGAGGATTTTTCCTATTTGTGAAACTCACAACCTGACTTTTATCCCCGTTTATCATCATACCATTGCCTACTGTCCATCTCACAACATTGTCGAGGTCATTTTGTAGTTGCTCACAATCTTGAAACTTATTTATTACTCTGCTAGGGGGCTTTACGTCGCACCGACACAGATAGGTCTTATGGTGACGATGGGATAGGAAAGGCTTAGGAGTTGGAAGGAAGCGGCCGTGGCCTTAATTAAGGTACAGCCCCAGCATTTGCCTGGTGTGAAAATGGGAAACCACGGAAAACCATTTTCAGGGCTGCCGACAGTGGGATTCGAACCTACTATCTCCTGGATGCAAACTCACAGCCGCGCGCCTCTACACACACGGCCAACTCGCCCGGTTTTATTACTCTGTACAGAATAACATCATCTGCAAAAAGCCTTATCTCTGATTCCACTTCTTTACACATATCATTGATATATATATAAGAAAACATAAAGGTCCAATAATACTGCCTTGAGGAATTCCCCTCTTAATTTTTACAGGGACAGGGACAGATAGGTCAAGTGGAGAAAAGGTGCATGATGTAAAAGTGATACCTAGTGAGAGCCTTGATAGTGACCATAGACTCCTCATTGCAGACCTGAAAGTCACCAAACCTATTACTAAAGTAAACAAGAAGAAAAAACCACGAATTAAAGACTGGAAATTGAAAGATGTGGAAGTCAAACAGCAGTTTCAAGAGGAAATCAGAGCTAAAATACCAGTAACAGACACAAAGAAAGGTAATGAAGAATGGAATGATTTTAAGGCAAGTCTGGTTGGTAGTGCAGATAAAATATGTGGAAGAACAAGCAGAAGAGTGAGAGAGAAAAGAACATCTTGGTGGAATGATAAAGTGAAAGAAGCCATAATGAAAAGGAATAAAGCCAAAAAACTTCTGGATGTGGCTAAGTCTGACAGAAGAATCAACAACGACCAAATAGACAACAATAAATTGGAAGAGATGGTAAAGGAATATAGATACAGAAAGTTGGAAGTCAAGAGAATTGTACGGGAAGAAAAAGAGAAAAGTTGGAAAGAATTTACAACTAAACTCGAAGAAGACAGTAAAGGGAATATGAAAATGATTAATGGAATAGTAAAAAATAAAAGATCAGATAAAGAAGTAATTACAGCTCTGGAGACAGCAGATGGGAATATAGTTCGCAATATGAAAGATATCACGAATACAATGGGGCAGTAGTTTGACAAGCTCCTAAATGGCCCTAAAGAGATCTCTGTTGAGGATGTAGGACAGAAAATAATAGAGGAAGATATCCCAATTACATGGACAGAAGTAGAGCAAGCTCTCCATAGGATGAGAAGTGGTAAGTCAGCAGGAGCTGATGAAATTACAGCTGACATGATTAAAGCTGCTGGTCTGCCAGGAATACAGTGGATGTATAGAGTTCTCAGAACAATATGGAAGGATAACGAAATACCTGACGATTGGACAAAAGGGGTGGTAGTTCCTGTCTTTAAGAAAGGGAGTAGAAGGAAAAGTGAAAATTACAGAGGCATTACCCTCTTATCACATGGCCTTAAAATTATGGAGAAGATCATTGAAGCCAGGGTAAGGGATATACTAGAGCCTATCTTAGAAGAGGAACAACATGGATTTAGGACTGGAAGAAGCACAACAGATCTGATATTTGCTTTGAGGATGTTGGGAGAGAAACAGTGGGAAAGAGGAAAAGACCTAATTATTGTGTTTATGGACCTTGAAAAGGCATATGATAATGTTCCTAGATCAACTATTTGGAAAAGTCTTAGAAAACTTGGTGTACTGGAGTACCTTATTAGGAAGATCCAAATGCTATATACTAATTGCAAAAGCTGTGTCAGAATTGGAGATGGTCACTCTGAATGGTTCAATACAACCAAAGGAGTACAACAGGGAAGTGTCTTATCACCTCTTCTATTCATAGCAGTTATGGATACCATTTTCAAGGAACTAAAAGGAAAAGGTAATAAAGATCTTCAGGCTCTGGTGTTTGCAGACGATGTGGCAATATGGGATGAAACAGAGGAGGGAGTGGAAAATAATCTGAATGCATGATGTAAGAAGTTTGATGATTATGGAATGAAATTGAACCCATCAAAAACAGTAGCATTAAAAATCAGCAGACATAATACAGAATGCAACATAAAAATACAGGACCACCAAGTTGAAGTAGTACACCAGTTCAGTTATTTAGGAAGCGTAATGGCTAGTAATAACAGAGCTGAGACAGAAATAACAAACAGAGTAACCAAAGGCTCTAACTTTTACAGTATCGTTAGACACCTACTATGGTATGAGAAGGTCCCACAAAGAACAAAAATGACTCTGTACAAGTCATATTTCATTCCCATCCTTACATATTCTCTGGAAACCTGCACACTAACATCAAAGGATTGTAGTAGGATTCAAGCCTGTGAAATGAAATTTCTCAGAACTGCCCTCCAAAAGACCCGACTTGATCATGTGAAAAATGATGAGATCCGATCTAACCTAGGTCTAAATGAATCGATGGAGGAAAGACTTAGGTCATCTAGACTTAAATGGTTTGGGCATGTTAAACGAATGAATAGCACAAGGTTACCATGTGCTTATTTGGAAAAGAGAATAACAGGTACAAGACCAGCTGGAAGACCAAGAAGAAGATGGATGGACCAACTGAGGGAAGACGTGGAGAGAAGAGGATGGAATTGGGAATCTGTCCTGGACAACGAAATGTTTTTGAATAGGCAACTTTGGAAGACGCTCATTTTCAAACACCCTACCCGGCTCGCTGGAAGGGCAAACCGATGATGATGATGATGATGATGATGATATAAAGCTTCACCTACTCTAATTCTCTGAGTTCTATTTTCTAGAAACAGAGCCACCCATTCAGTAATTATTTTTTCTAGTCCAACTGCACTCATTTTTGCAAGTAGTCTCCCATGATCTACCCTATCAAATGCCTTAGATAAGTCAATCGCAATACAGTCCAATTGACCTCCTGAATCCAGGATATCTGCTATATCTTGCTGGAATCCTACAAGTTGGGCTTCAGTGGAATAACCTTACCTAAACCCAAACTGCCTTCTATCAAACCAGTTATTAATTTTGAAAACATGTCTAATATAATCAGAAAGAATGCTTCCCCAAATCTTACATACAATGCATGTCAAACTGACTGGCCTGTAATTTTCAGCTTTATGTTTATCACCCTTTCCTTTATATACAGGGGCTACTATAGCAACTCTCCATTCATTTGGCAAAGTTCCTTCATGCAAACAATAATCAAACAAGTACTTCAGATATGGTACTATATCCCAACCCATTGTCTTTAGTATATCTCCCGAAACCTTATCAATTCCAGCTGCTTTTCTAGTTTTTAACTTTTGTATCTTACTGTAAGTGTCATTGTTGTATAGGTAAATTTCAATACTTCTTTAGTATTAGTCACCTCCTCTATCTGGACATTATCCTTGTAACCAACAATCTTTACATACTGCTGACTGAATAATTCTGCCTTTTAAAGATCCTCGCATACACACTCTCCTTGTTCATTAATTATTCCTGGAATGTCCTTCTTGGAACCTGTTTCTGCCTTAAAGTACCTAAGAAGTAAGTATAAATAACCACCTAATCGATACTTTATTAATGCCTCAGGCAAATTGAATAAAATTAAAACTTACAGGACATGTTTCGACCACTTAGTGGTCCTCTTCAGCTGTATAAATAAAGAACTGGAAAGAAAAACATTATGACAATAAGCACAAATAAAAGTTCTTTGGAGACTCCTTTGATAAAAATGGAAGTCATCAGAATAGGTCATCTTGCCTCTCGTTCTTGTTTGGAAAAGATGTTTATTCTGCGCTGTCTAGAGGGTCTGACTTTGAGCGCGACCTGGTGAAGTAACGATGTGATACAGTTTGACAGTTCATGGAAAGCTCTGGATAGAAGGGAAGTAGAGTTTTATCGTCATCTAAGATAACATGTGAGGGAGGAGGGAGATTGGGCTGTGCTTCTGCGATGTCGTGTTTGATTATATCTCTTGTTCGTCTAGTCTGTTTCATGTCTACCCATTCTAAGTATTTGCTAATATTCTCATATAAGATGTTTTTATGCTCGTTGTTTTTGTTGAGATTCTCTTCACCGTTTTCCAATTTATCAAGAACGATGTGGATGTTTTCTAGGTTGTTCATAAGATTACCTTTATTAATCATACAGATAATTTGAAGGTCCTGTTTTATATTGGTGAATTTGTGGTTGGACTCTTTCATATGGGATCCCATGGCAGAGAATCTTTTGTATCTTTCAGCATTGACATGTTCTTGATATCTAATTGAGAAGTTCCTTCCAGATTGTCCCACGTAAGTTTTTTTACATTGAGCACAAGTCAGCTTATAAATACCCGATTCCTGGAATTCGTCATCTTTAAGTTTATTATGACTAAAGAATCTATGTTTCGTGTTGTTGTTTGTAGAGATATAATCAAACACGACATCGCAGAAGCACTGCCCAATCTCCCTCCTCCCTCACATGTTATCTTAGATGACGATAAAACTCTACTTCCCTTCTCTCCAGAGCTTTCCATGAACTGTCAAACTGTATCACATCGTTACTTCACCAGGTCGCGCTCAAAGTCAAACCCTCTAGACAGCGCAGAATAAACATCTTTTCCAAACAAGAACGAGAGGCAAGATGACCTATTCTGATGACTTCCATTTTTATCAAAGGAGTCTCCAAAGAACTTTTATTTGTGCTTATTGTCATAATGTTTTTCTTTCCAGTTCTTTATTTATACAGCTGAAGAGGACCACTAAGTGGTCGAAACATGTCCTGTAAGTTTTAATTTTATTCAATTTGCCTGAGGCATTAATAAAGTATCGATTAGGTGGTTATTTATACTTACTTCTTGATTAAACATCGATACGGTCATGAAAGGGACAACTTGTAATTAAAGTACCTATACATACTCTTCCATTTTTCACTAAAATTAGTGTGGCAACCAATTATGCTTGCCATCATGTTATCCTTAGCTGACTTCTTTGCTAGATTCAATTTCCTAGTAAGTTCCTTCAATTTCTCCTTACTTCCACAGCCATTTCTAACTCTATTTCTTTCCAACCTGCACCTCCTTCTTAGTTTCTTTATTTCCCTGTTATAATATAGAGGATCTTTACCATTCCTTACCGCCTTTAAAGGTACCAACCTATTTTCACATTCCTCAACAATTGCTTTAAACCCATCCCAGAGTCTGTTTACATTTTTATTTACCATTTTCCACCGATCATAGTTACTTGTTAAAAACTCCCTCAATCCTGTTTTATCAGCCATATGGTACTGCCTAACAGTCCTACTTTTAAGACCTTCCTTTCTTTCACATTTATTTTTAATTACCACAGTACCTGATACTGTGTGATTCATGAAAATCTCAACCTAGGATCAACCAGAATTTGAACCTCAGCCTTCTGGATGGGAAGCCAGCAGCTAAGCCCTGTGCTAATCATGCCCCCACAGTGAATGTTACATTTTTAATACTTTACAAAAATGAGAGGACAGAAGATAAGGAATAATTGAACAAATGCATCTTGCAAGTATAATGGATTCCCTTTTGCCTTAATTTGTTTACTCTTTAGCAGATATGTTAATCAGTTTTCACAGAAGTTTCTAATATGCCAAACATCAACTAAAGAATGGGAGAAACACTCACTCCTCTAATGTATTCCACTAGTCTTTGAGAAACTTCTGGCAAGAAACTGATTTAGGTTTCTATAAAGCAGATATCACCACTCAAATAAGTGCATCATTCAAGACAGATTACTGTAGTCTACACATTAAAAGTAAGTTGCACCAAATGCAGAGAAAAACAAAGAGGAAATGATCTCCACTATTAGCTGCTTTGATACTAGCCCATGAGCTTGATGGGTCAAATTTAATTAGAACAGAAACACCAGTCGAATTGCTGAATCAAGGCATGATTTGGGCAATTAGTACATCCAGTTTAAAGAACTAGGCTCCGGCAGTAAACAATCGTACACAGTTTTGCAGAGTGTTAACTCGCATAAGTGAAGGAGTATTCAAATATAAAATGAACTTGAAGTAATGAAGGTTCTTGCTACTTGAAGCAAAGGTCCTATGCAAGTACAGCATTATTCTATTCAAAAGATGGAGCATCTGATGACTTGTACTCTACTTCATCATCCTTGGGCAAAGGATACACTCGATTAGCTAATGACAAGGCAAACCTAAAGGTAAATTAATGATTTTCAAAGTGTTTGGCCACACACGGAAATAAAACAATATATACCACTTAAAAGATACTCTGAGATGATGATGTTGTTTAAAGGGGCCTAATATCTAGGTCATCGGCCCCTAATGGCATGAAATGAGATTAAATGTAAGGACAATTAAAAATCCATAATCCCCCACTGACCAGAATTCAAAAGGTGAGGACGAAGAATGAATGGATGGATATGAAGTTAAGACAATCAGTGGATCCGACCCACAATGCCCCATAGTCCTAGAAACTAGCGTTAAACAATAGTATTACTGACCAAGGGACGGCTTCCAAAGCCCAATACTGAATTGATGATGCTTGTAGTCTAAACGGGTCCAAAATCCAGGTCATCGGCCCCTCATAATGGTACTGAACATGAGGAAAGTAGAAGCATGGTATTTGTCATGTCACGGTACTAATCAAAAGTAGCGTAGACTCGCGGTATTCCACACATTATGGTACTACTCACAGGTAATGTAATACGCACATGTAACACTGACCCATGGTGTCTCGCTATTTACAGGTAACGCAAACCTATGGTGTTTGTCACATAAGTGGACTAACCACAGGGGCTCGCACTATCCCGTGGTGTCTCTAATATAGTGTACGAATCAAAGGTACTGTCAAATGCATCCTGAGCACGCACTGTCGCTACTAATCACAAACCTATTGTGTACCTAACATAGTGGTACTACGCGCAAGTAAAAGTGACCCATGGTGTTCCCTGTGTGATGGTACTAATTACAAGTAGTATCACAGTTCTAATTTGATCATCCCTTGGTCGCCCCTTACGACAGGCAGGGCATGCCGTGGATGTATTCTTTGCCTGTGTACCCCACCCACAGGGGGTTAAAAAAATACTTTAGAAACTATTCTCACTATTCATCCTTGATTCCCCCACTCTTTAATTCTATTTAGAGAATTTTATAATTGATACAAACATTGCAGCAATAACTAATGATCGTCATTTACTTGTGACTGCCATTAACACATACTAACAAAGATGTAATAATAATCATAATAACAATATTCATGCATATACCTCTTCCTACTGAAGACAATATCACCAGTAAACCAAGAAATATTTATTTCCTCATATTAACTAAATACTGGTGTATTTTTTATTAATTGTCATGCTTGTAATTTCAAACAGTGACGAGCAATGAAAGTAGAAACTATTTCCAAGTCCGACTGTTTACAGGTAAATCAGTTCTTTAGGTGATAATTATAGTGGCTTGGCTATACTGAACCAGGCTTACAATTTATATTGGTATTCCAACATAACCCCCTTTTTCCTATGCAAGTTTATGTATTTCTTTAATCTAAATAGGCCTTCATTCTGAGACACCAAAAAGACACTTCCAGGAGAACAGAGTTATACACTGGGAACACCTCTAAAGGAATCTTCATGAGACACAAAGATGTCATTATTCTTCATAAGATTAAGAGATTACTATATTATAGTAGACTGAATTCTTTCTCTTAAAATAGGAACAAAATATAGCTTAACACCATGCATAAGCCTGAAGGGTAACTTTAAGGACGTTTTAACTGTTTAAGTATATTCTTCAAAATGTCTTCATTGGTTCACAGTAGGGTGCAAGACTGGGTGAGCACAGATGTTGATAGACAAACACAAATACACACTAAAGACACAGCAAACTATTAGTTCTGAAGAGATTTAATAAATTTCAATCAAGAATAATGAAGTCAGAGAGCATCATGTCAATCAAGACCAATCTTTTTTCTATCCACACATACAGTACACAGTACTATTAAGTTTTATCTCAAAATGTAGAAATGGGAAAATGCAGGGTAAAATATAAACAGAATAGTAATCGAGCCCATGTTAATATTTTATATTAACAACACGCTATGTTTATAAATGCATTTTTAACGGAATTATCTGATAAAAGAGTATGCAATTACGTTCTTTGAGAGAACTTGTTGAAAGACGATTCCATCTTGCCATGAATATGTAACATTTATTATGTTGCATCACAACTTGGGACCAAAGCATGTGTTTCTCACCAATGGATTCTTCAAGAGCACTAAGTTTCAAAGTCTTACCAACAAGCTCTCTTGAAAAAATAATTTTTTCTCTCTTCATTACATTGAAGGTAATGACACAATAATGCACAATTATAAAACGTCACTCAGTAAACATACCTCACAGCTCATTCATGTACTCGATCTGACAAAATTCATGAAATATCTGAAAACCTGGAGCTCATCACTTTTTTAATACTATCTCAAAATATTTTTGAGACAAGTACACAGTGAAACAGACTTATACCTTATTCCTCTTCCAAGTCTTATTTTAGTTCTTCCCTTTTCAGCTGCAATGATTCATGAAATCTCATCACATTCCTCTTATGAGATATTTTATTCAGAATAAAAAACATACCACACTATGGCAGTTATTTGGAATCCCTCCACCCTGAAAATTGCAAGGCTATTGATACTGCCAATATAGCAACTGCAATAGTCAATGCAATTAATACAACAGTTGATTTTGACATAGAGACAGGTAGAAGATCTTCAGAGGCATCATTCTCAATTTGAATATCACTACTGTAGTATTCTGAAGGGTCTGTAAGAAAGAAACATTTTTCAGTCAATTGTCAATCTGAATGTTGCATACCAAGGGGACTATTAGATATGTTTTTACCTGCTTGCATCTCCAGTTCTTTCTGGACATCTGATTCATTCACGCGAAGATCTAGCAACTCCTGCAAAGAAATTAGGGCTTCTGATGGTCCTTCCCCAGGAAATAAGTAGTCTGACAGCGAGACACGACAGTGCGGCAGGGGTACCAGAACTCGCCTGGGAGGTTCATGTAATGTGACATGCTCTGAAAAGTAAGGAACAATGATTATAAAATTACAATGCAATTACAACAATGCCATTGATCAGATCTATGAAAGATATCTGTTTCACAAACATAAGATGTTGGAAAATAGAAGTCTGAGATGTACTGGTGTGAGTAAAGAATAAGAAAAGATCGTAGTAAAGAAAACACTTGGCTGAACACTCCAGAAAGTTAACAATCTGCAATTCACTACCGGTACCTTATTTGACAAATCTATGAATGATGTATACTACATAAAGGCAGTGGCTTGCTTAGGGCAAAGGCAATAACCTTCATCAACTTTGGTACTTTGTACATATATTTTGGTCAGATAATGTCTTTCAGAGGCAAATTCATGTTGAATGAAATGAAATACCATGTTTTATTTCAGAAAGAATATTGGGAAAAAATAATAGAAAAATGTTAGGTACACAAAATGTTATGGCTCTCAAAGCACAAAAATCAGAAAAAAAATCTTTTTGATTGAAAATGATCGATCACTATTTTAAAAATATTTGCACCATTACATATGCACAATATGATAATAATCGAATTACTTCTATTGTGGCTTTGTCAATAAAGGAAACCAATATCAACATAAGAAATGAACCAGTTAATTACCTTCAGGTGAACCCTGCTCCTCCTCTATTAGAGAATCCCAGTGCATTTCTAGACGTGATGCCAATGAACGCACAATGTCTTCTTTCAGGGCCTAAAACAAATACATTAAAACAATGTGAACTGTTTGTTACAGTTTAGTGGATCCACTTTCATTCCTAAACCTGTACACACACATTCCTTGTTAGGAGTAAGACAGCAAATTAGAGCAATTTGATTCCATGGCATGGCAACTTGGAGGAACTATCATGATTATAGTTTCACTTGAAATTTCTCCTTATTAATTTCATGTACATACTGGGTTACCATTTCATGTCAAAGTATACAGCTCCTATCTTCAATCACTGGACCAAATTGTTCCCTACATCCCAAAATTTTCAGAGAGTAGTTACATGGGATAACAAGAGATATTATTGTGAACAAATTTTTTAATATTCTGTGGGTGAAATAAACTGCAGCAACTTTCAAACTGCTCTATAAATTTTCAATGTTAATTTTGGTTTATTACTAACCATCAGACATATTTATTTTTGAAACTATATACTTTAAATTGGTATACATACTTGGACGGCTTCTTGCACAGAGGCTTTCTGATGTAGGAACACTCTGCTAGCTAGAATACCCTGGAATTTCATCTCTCCACAGCATTCTTGGACTAACATCTCAGTCTCCTTGTCTACTTGTTTATCCTACATAAAAGAATATTCAATGTTTTACATAACTTCTGCTACCTAATTATTAAAGGAACAATGCCAACACAACTCAACAACAGCTGATAACACAATAATGTGAATGCAATTCCCTTCTCTACATACTGAATGATACTGCCCAAACTAAATATCTAGAGCAATCACCAATCATGTCACATATTTTCTGCAAACTAACATCCTACATTCACACAATGTTGATAAAAAGAAATAAAGGCCAAAAAGTCAGGCGTGTAGACTATGTAATTCTGAATAAAGTATTTACCATGGGTTTTATAATTTATTGTTTCCAAAAATTTTGATGTCATGTGAAACATCTGGCAACATTCTAGCGTAATATTGTTATATAAAATTTTATGTAAACTGCACATATAGGTGTATAATCATTTCAAATCTTCTGCCACATCATTATTAACTTTCAGACATTACTACATTTAGGAAGGAACCAATTTATCGAGACCCAATTTTTCTTTTAAGAACCTTCCTTAAATTCTGCCTCTTGGACGGATAGCCTGGTCAAGAGGATGCTGACACATTCACCACACGACACTCCAATAACTGCAGGCCATTGAAATGGGCAGCAGTAGTCTTGCCAGGCCAACAGCCTTGATAAGCTTTTATCATGTGTAACAAAGAGATGGCAAATGAACTGACTTTCAAGACTGTTATAATTAAATCTTTAAGCATTCAATTTACAAGACTCTTCTTCAAGTATTCCTTGCTTCTCACACCCTCTAAGGCCAAGTTTGTTATTTGGACAGACAGATGATGGATGGACTGTTTTCAAGATTTCAGGATACCTTTAAGCGTTCAATTTACAAGGCTATGTGAAGAAACTCAGAGCCTTGATAACCCTTTATTGGTTTCAACTTTTCTCATCTTTACATATCCCTGAGCTTCTCTTACTCTCCATGGCCAAGTCTCTCTTATGTAAGCTACTCTCCTCCACTAGTCTGATATAACTCAACCAGCGATTCAAATTTACAAACACAAATTTACCTCTGTTTGATTCAAATGGACTTCATCTTCATTACAAATATCCTCAGTCATTGTTCCCATCAATACCAGCAACCATCAACTCTCATAACTGTTACCTCAAGTTTATCAGGTATTCTGACTCTACTTTGCTCTAATTCTGAAGAGTACAGAGTTGACTTTAAAACAGAGTAATGCAGGAAAGGGTTTGTCAGTGAACTCTTCCTTCTTTAAAAAACAATGTTAATGTGAACTCACTGTATTAGTTTTGCTACACCTTGATTTGATTTGTGCTATAATGTCAATCTCAGGAGTCCAAAGTTGGAATTCAAGAGAACAAATTGGGACAAATATTTGATTATAGGAAGAGGAGCTAGGGATTGGAATAATTTACCATGGGAGATATTCAATAAATTTCCAACTTCTTTGAAATTATTATTATCTGATAAGGAATGTGGTGCTGAAGCAGAGATTGTTATCAGTGGGATACTGTGCAGTAGGGATACTAACCGGAGGGTGATTGAGGATTTAAATGAGACTATGGAATGGCTATGTGGGAAATTGGGAATGAGATTTGTAAATCCTAATGGATTGGTAAGAAGATAATGATCTACATTGAAATTGCCCTCACTTGATCTACACTGGTACATATAAGTTATGGGGCTTGTTTAGAAGAGCTATAGGAAGGTACATTCAGAGAAACGGGGTGGACTAGGGAGCAGTGATGATGTTATCGGAAGCACGAAGTCAAGTAAGGATGGCATAACACTGTTAGTTAAACTATAGGAGTATTGTATAGAAAGGAAAAGAATAAATTAAATTTGATATATATATATATATGTATTTACCAGATATTATTTTAGGAATTGGATCATGGCTGAAAAGTGATATTACGGACGCAAAAATTTTCTCACTAAACTGAAGTGTTTATTGTAGAGACAGATTAGGAACAATTTTTTTCACAAGTTGCTTTACATAGTACCAACACAGATACGTCTCATGATGATGGAATAGGAAAAGGCTAGGAGTGGGAAGGAAAGTGGCCGTGGCCTTAATTAAGGTACAACCTGATGTGAAAATGGGAAACCAAGGAAAACCATCTTCCTTTTGACTTAGTGTGTTTATAACTTTGAAGATTTTATGGTCCTAGTTGACTTTTTAATAAGACATTTTATTTTTACTTTAAGATTGCTATGTCCCTTCTTTTCTATCTTGTTAAAATAGCTGAAGATGACAGGTTCAGCAGTGAAAACTAGTCCAAAATGAATTAATGACAATCTGTTTTTGCTAAGGTATTGATTAGGTGGATAATAAAATCTTTTCAATAAAAGATAAGTAATATCCATCAATATGGACTGTACAAAATGAGGTTAGGTTATGTACTTTCGCATCTGGTTAAATTTCAGAAAGGCTTTTCCCATGTAAATTTACAGCGAAAAGGATATTACTCTACAGGGAGCTTGAAATATGTTTTCATAATATGTACGCTGTAGAACTAGGTTAAGAATGAAATTGAATATGAGTGTTCAGACTATTGGAATTAGAAAATACCGTGCTAATGCACCCGCAAAAATTTTAAACAAACTGATTGATGTTTCATACTGATTTTAATGTGTTTTTAAGCAAGTTTGGTATCTTTTATGACTTTTATGGAAAATTGTGTATAGCCTTATAAGAACAACCTTAAACTGAAGCAGTTTTGCATTCGCCGACAAAAACTACTGTCATAAGGAAGGGTTAACCATAGGCTCACCATTATCAGGAATAATAACTAACATCTTCCTAAATAACATTGAAAATAATTTCTTAACCAACTAAGACCAAGTTTTAAGAGGTGTGCAACTAAAGCTGGTTAAAAATGGAGCACTTAGTTAATTCACAGAGGCTTGCAAACTGAATGCTAAAAGGTGTAAAAGTGTACAATGAAGATGTATGTATGAGATAATGATCCGTCATCTAGCAATCACATTTCCCTGTGTATGTGGTGAAGATCATCAACCATAGCCTTCAGCAATTGTTCAGCTGAGTTCTGCAAATAGCATAGGTCTGTTAATCTGAAAGGAACAAATTTGTTAGGCTGTACCGAAGCATGCATGCATTATTTATTTATTCATTTATTTATTTTCAAAGAACAATCTGAGCCAAAGCCAGTTACGGTGTAATACAGGTCTCTTGTTAGGTAACAGGGGCAGTTTAACACAAGAGTAATCTTCAGCACAAACAGTACAAAACTGTAACTATGGTATAGTGTGTAGGGTAATTACCTCCTTGTTTTATTTCTGTCACTGTGTAAATAATGTGTGATGGTACAATTTATGTTAATAAAGGCAAAGATTTCTGGAAAAGGTGTGCTGTTTACTGAAACCTCGATTTAAGGTAAACCCCTATTTAAGGTTAAAAAAAAAATCAGGTCGCTGTAAAAATGCTAAATAGGGGTTCTACTGTAATTAACATCATAGAGGAATCTGAATTGGCCATTAGCAAATTACCTGTTAAAAAAAAAAAATGAAATAAGATATGAAGTCAAGGAAAAATTATAGTAATCATTCACAGTAAAACATTCTGAAAACCTAACATTCCTATAAACACATTTCAAAATTGAAATAAAAATAATAAAATAATAGTTACAAAGGCAGATAATTTTTGCAAGTTGCTTTACGTCACACTGACACAGATAAGTCTTATGGCAATGATGGGACAGGAAGGGGCTATGAGTGGGAAGGAAGCGGCCATGGCCTTAATTAAGGTAGAGCCCCAGCATTTGCCTGGTGTGAAAATGGGAAACCACGGAAAACCATCTTCAGGGCTGCTGACAGTGGGGTTCGAATCCACTATCTCCCGAATACTGGACACTGGCCGCACAAAGTTAGATAAATGAAATACCATGGTCTTCATGAACAAGAATGATTATATCAGTAAAACTGAACTTTTTTTTTTTTTCGATAAGAGTTTTTCCATCATAACTAAAGATCCTACCAATAAGATTCAAAAGAACCTAAAGGGAATCTTGAACAATACTTTAACCAATTTTAATGAGCAATAAATTTCTAAACTTACTTTGATGAATCCTAAACTCCCTACTGCTAGGGCTTTACCTAAAATCCACAAGATCAATGTTCCCATCAGGCCTATTTTTAACTTTAAAAATAGTTCTAAACTTATAATATTTCTAGCTACATACAAACATTTTTGGCCAAGTATTATACTTTTTCTAGTAGAACTTCTGTTAAAAACTTCATAGAATTTAGTAATATCACAAAGAAACTTAAATTACATCCACATCATATTATGCATTCCTTTAATATCAGAAATATGTATACCAGTATTCCTATAGTCAAAACTATTAATCTGGTCAAAGAAAATTTAAACAAATATAGTTATTTGAGTAAACTATAAATAGAAGAATGTTTAAATATTCTGAAGTTTGTCCTCGACAATAATTATCGCTTTTAATAATAAAATTTATCTGGAGAAAGGACTCCCCATGGTATACCCTATTTCTGGAATTCTGGCAGATATCTACATAGATAAGCAAGTTTTTCAAGATTAACAACTAACAAGGAATATTCGATTGGTCAAGTTATGCAGATGTTTTTACTATTATTGATCAACGTATCACCGATAGAAAAACCCTCCGTGAAAAACTTAATACTTGTGACCCTTATATTAAACTTACCGTCGATTCAGAAATGGATAGAACTCTAAACTTTCTTGAACTTAAAATTGGGAGAAAGTGACAACAATCTCAAGTTTGAAATATTTAGGAGTCCACTCAGACAATAAATACAGTCAGGCGGGATTCGCTCCACCCCGGCATCCGTAAAAGGCCACTTTTTATAGCATGATACAGAGAGCTCTGAATATCCCCATGTCTAAGAAGGCTTACAAGAAAGAAATCAACATTATCCATACCTTATCATGCAACAATGGTTACAATAGCAATTTCATCGACAAAATGTTAAATAAGATAAAAGTAAACCCATTACCACACTCAGAAATGAAAGGAAAGAAAAAAGGGATTTTGTTACCTTTACTTTTAATTATATAATTTGTACCAAATCTAAAACATCTTTAAAAAACAAAACATCAACATTGCTTTCAGAAGCACCACCACCACCTCCAAACTTAACTATAACACAAATACTCTTAATAAATCTAACAAATATACACAATCAGGGGGTCTACAAGTTAACGTGTAATCACTGTGATGCCAGCTAAATTGGAGAGACAGGGAGGAGTTTCCTAATGTGTTATAAAGAACATTTCAATGCAGATACATACAGGAAGTTTACCACTATGAGTGAACATATGAGAGATTACAATCACTCATTTTCAGATAAAGATTTAAATATCCTGCATGTAGCCAAGAAAGGAACTTTATTAAACATTCTGGAAAACGTTCACATAAACATTCAATCAACAATCAAATCCCATTCACAATTTCAATGATATTCAGGAAAAGATAAACATTCTTGTTGATATAATAATTGAAAGAGATCTGAATCAGCAAACAAGCAAGTTTGCCACAACATGCAATACATGTACAGCTCCTCGTCCTTCAACACACTGTCCCTGCCCTTACCCGCTCCTTCCCCTAATGAACATAATCTCTGAGCAGTCCCCAGTTGGTGCAAAGGTCAACATCAACCCGACCTGAACAACAACTTAAGTACAGGGCTGGAGGAGAGAGTGAGTAAGACATGTTTCGGTATTTTATTTAATAACTCTGTTTCTTCAAATTTATCTCGTTCTCACACTTCGTACTTTTTATTTCCCTTCAGATACCTGATCAACATTTTTATTTTTCACTTAAGAAATACGGAGTCTAAATTTCATTCTGATGACTAATAATATTTGACATTTCCATTGAAAAGTGTACACCTGATTTAAACAAAACTGCCAACCAATTTTTGTTCAACTCTGGACTAGTCAAACCAGCATTAATTTTAATCACAGCAAGATTGGAGAATGATATATACTATAAAACAAAATTTAGTTTTTATTGTATATTTTATGGTTCATGGTGTGGGTTACTGTAGTCACGTCCTAGTTCGTGAACCATGGGCAACGGTTGAGTGACCTAGTAAGTGGTCCTGAGAGTCGGGATACCAGTTACTACGGAATGGGAGTGGGCATCTCGGACATATTCTGAGTCATGGCCCTCCTTGTGCTCAGGCGGCTAGGAATATACAATCCACTGGTGGTCCATAACCCGTTAGAGGAGAGATCCTCACTTGGACTATGTGTAAGTAGGGTAGCATCCTGCTTCATGAAATTACCGAGTTCAGAACATTTTAAGCAAGCCTCGGACCTATGGGAGTAACGGAGTCCCACTCCCATTTGATAGGCGAGGGACTCCTTGGAAACAACTTGGCGAACGAAATGGAATTCGATGGGGAGCTATCAATATTAATGGGGCTTATGGAAGAAAGAAAGTAGAACTGGCTGAGTCAGCAAAGAGGATACATCTGGATGTACTAGGAGTAAGTGATATTTGGGTAAGGGGAGATAACGAGGAAGAGATAGGAGATTATAAAGTGTACTTGACGGGTGTTAGAAAGGGAAGGGCAAAGTATGGGGTAGGGCTGTTTATCAGGAATACCATTGCACGCAACATAATTTCTGTTAGGCATGTAAATGAGCGAATGATGTGGGTAGATTTGGCAGTTGGAGGAATTAGGATGAAAATTGTCTCAGTGTATTCACCATGTGAGGGTGCAGATGAGGATGAAGTTGACAAGTTTTATGAAGCATTGAGTGACATCATGGTCAGGGTCAAAAACAAGGATAGGATAGTGCTAATTGGAGATTTCAATGCGAGAGTTGGAAATAGAACTGAAGGATACGAAAGGGCGATTGGTAAATGAGGGGAAGGGGAAAAATGGAAGCTAATAGGAATGGGAAGCGTTTGCTGGACTTCCGTACTAGTATGGGCTTAGCAGTTACGAATACATTCTTCAAGCATAAGGCTATTCAATGCTACACAAGGGAGGCTAGGGGTACCAGATCCAAAATAGACTATATCTTAACCGACTTCGAATTCAGGAAATCTGTTAGGAATGTACGAGTTTTCCGGGGATTTTTCGATGATACAGACCACTATCTGAGCTGTAGTGAAATAAATATCTCTAGGAATAGGATAGAGAAAGTGAAATCCGTCTGCAAACGGATAAGGGTAGAAAATCTCCAGGACGAGGAAATTACACAGAAGTACATGGATATGATTAGTGATAAGTTTCGAACAGTAGACAATAAGCAGGTTTAGGATATAGAAAGAGAATGGGTGGCATACAGGGATGCTGTAGTACAAACAGCAAGGGAATGCCTAGGAACAACTGTGTGTAAAGATGGGAAAAGGCAAACATCTTGGTGGAATGATGAAGTGAGAGCAGCTTGTAAACGTAAAAAGAAGGCTTATCAGAAATGGCTCCAAACAAGGCCGAGGCAGACAGGGAATTGTACGTAGGTGAAAGAAACAGAGCAAAAGAAATAGTTGTTGAATTCAAAAAGAAGACGACGGGAAGATTTTGGTTATAACCTGGAAAGGCTACGCCAAGCAGCAGGGAAACCTTTCTGGACAGTAATAAAGAATCTTAGGAAGGGAGGGAAAAAGGAAATGAACAGTGTTTTGAGTAATTCAGGTGAACTCATAACAGATCCCAGGAAATCACTGGAGGTGGAGGGAATATTTTGAACATCTTCTCAACTTAAAAGGAAATCTTCCTGGTGGTGTTGCGAACAGCCAAGCTCATGGGAAGGAGGAAAATGATGTTGGTGAAATTACGCTTGAGGAAGTGGAAAGGATGGTAAATAAACTCCATTTTCATAAAGCAGCAGGAACAGATGAAATCAGACCTGAAATGGTGAAGTATAGTGGGAAGGCAGGGATGAAATGGCTTCATAGAGAAGTAAGATTAGCATGGAGTGTTGGTAAGGTAAGCAGTAATTGCACCTATCTATAAGGGAACAGGAAGGATTGCAACAACTATCGAGGTATCTTATTGATTAGTGTACCAGGCAAAGTATTCACTGGCATTTTGGAAGGGAGGGTGAGATCAGTCGTTGAGAGGAAGTTGGATGAAAACTAGTGTGGTTTCAGACCACAGAGGGGCTGTCAGGATCAAATTTTCAGTATGAAATGAAATGGCGTATGGCTTTTAGTGCCGAGAGTGTCCGAGAACATGTTCGGCTCGCCAGGTGCAGGTCTTTTGATTTGACGCTCGTAGGCGACCTGCACGTCGTGATGAAGATGAAATGCTGATGAAGATGACAAATACACCCAGCCCTTGTGCCAGCGAAATTAACCAATGATGGTTAAAATTCCCAACCCTACCGGGAATCGAACCCGGGACCCCTGTGGCCAAAGGCCAGCACGCTAACCATTTAGCCATGGAGCCGGACAAATTTTCAGTATGCGGCAGGTAACTGAAAAATACTACGAGAGGAATATGGTAGGTAGTTGTGTTTA
The DNA here is from genome assembly GCF_040414725.1 of Anabrus simplex. Lineage (NCBI taxonomy): Eukaryota > Metazoa > Arthropoda > Insecta > Orthoptera > Tettigoniidae > Anabrus > Anabrus simplex. The sequence continues at coordinate 438,673,515 of NC_090265.1, read as the reverse complement.
TGTTTCATACATCTAGAGAGAGCATAACAGGGTACCAAGGGAAAAGATGTTCGCCATATTGGGGGACTATGGAATTACAGGTAGATTATTAAAATCAATCAAAGGCATGCTGACAATTGGGCTTCAGTGAGAATTGATAGTAGAATGAGTTCTTGGTTCAGGGTACTTACAGGGGTTAGACAAGGCTGTAATCTTTCACCTTTGCTGTTCATAGTTTACATGGATCATATGCTGAAAGTATAAAATGGCAGGGAGGGATTCAGTTAGGTAGAAATGTAGTAAGCAGTCTGACCTATGCTGATGACTTGGTCCTAATGGCAGATTGTGCCGAAAGACTGCAGTCTAATATCTTGCAACTTGAAAATAGGTGCAATGAGTATGGTATGAAAATTAGCCTTTCGAAGACTAAATTGATGTCAGTAAGTAAGAAATTCAACAGAACTGAATGTCAGATTGGTGATACAAATCTAGGACAGGTCGATAACTTCAAGTATTTAGGTTGTGTGTTCTCCCAGGATGGTAATATAGTGAGATTGAATCAAGGTGTAGTAAAGCTAATGCAGTGAGCTCGCAGTTTCGATCAGCAGTATTCTGTAAGAAGGAAGTCAGCTCCCAGACAAAACAATCTTTACATCGGTCTGTTTTCAGACCAACTGTGCTTTACGGGAGAGAAAGCTGGGTGGACTCAGGATATCTTATTCATAAGTTAGAAGTAACAGTCATGACAGTAGCGAGAATGATTGCTGGTACAAACAGGTGGGAGCAATGGCAGGAGGGTACTCGGAATGAGGAGATAAAGGCTAATTTAGGAATGAACTCGATGGATGAAGCTGTACGCATAAACTGGCTTCAGTGGTGGGGTCATGTGAGGTGAATGGAGGAGAATAGTTTACCTAGGAGAATAATGGACCCTGTTATGGAGAGTAAGAGAAGTAGAGGGAGACGAAGACAATGATGGTTAGACTCAGTTTCTAACAATTTAAAGATAAGAGGTATAGAACTAAATGAGGCAACAGCATTAGTTGCAAATAGAGGATTGTGGCGACGTTTAGTAAATTCACAGAGGCTTGCAGACTGAATGCTGAAAGGCATAAGAGTCTATAATGACGATGTATGTATGCATGTTAATTTTCTTCTCTTATTAGCTTTATTCTCATGTACTACTGTTTTATACATATGTCTTATTTCTTGTTCATCAAGATGAAGATGACCTTAACACACAGTAGCAGTGATTGAGAATTAGAAGTGGGGGGCAAAAAAGTGTACAGACAACAAAAATTACCCAGGTTTGTGGCATATAGTGGGCAGGGGGCGGGGGTATAAAAACTGAGAAAACCTACAAAATGGTAAGTTTTTAATGCTCTTTGAGCAAATTTCGACAGAGAGGTAATGGCTGACAGTTTACCAAATTAAGTGCGGTAATAATAGTTTTTTTAAGATTTTGATTGAATACTATGAAATAAAACTTTCACCAAAAGAACAAAATTACACATGTATTACGATTAAAGAGGAGTATGACGTGAATATACGTACAATTAAAAAATCATTTAGTATTTGACTACACAATATGAAACTAACAGACACTAAAGAGACTGCAAGACTGACAAATGCGCATGGAAAGTGGGTGAATAGTATATCAGTGCTCATAACCTTGGTAAAATAATAATAATAATAATAATAATAATAATAATAATAATAATAATAATAATAATAATAATAATAATAACAACAACAATAATGTTATTGCTTTTATGTCCCACTAACCACGTCTTGATGATTTTCGGAGACGCTGAGATGCCAGAATTTTTTCCCACAGGAGTAAACCTATCGACACGAGGCTGACGTATTTGAGAACCTTCAAATACCACCGGACCGGCTAGGATTGAACCTGGCAAGTTGGGGTCAAAAGACGAGCGACTCAACCATCTGAGCCACTCAGCCCAGTGAAATAAATAAATAAATAAATAAATAAATAAATAAATAAATAAATAAATAAATAAATAAATAAATAAATAAATAAATAAATAAATAAATAAATAAATAAATAAATAAATAAATGTATATTGTACCAGTAAAGGATAGCCTGTACTAACATGTTATTTGAAAGGAGCATTCGAATTAAAGTCCACAAGGTGCTTCAAACGCAAAAATAGCTAGGGCTTGGTACAGGAGGATAGGTTCTATCTACAGTAAGTGAAGATGTACTTTGACTGTTGGTTTATTCAAAATTTTGGCAAGTTTGAAATTCATATCACCTTTTTACAGTGAACGGCCATCTCCTGAATAGTCTTCCAGAATGGTTCTCCAGTTAACTCATACGCCAGGGTCCTCTTGTTACCATGGGGTTGTACTCGTACCCCAGGTTTCTCTCGTCACCATGGAATTGGACTCGTGGAGGTCTATAGCGATCTTGATACGGGGTAATCACTTGTGGTTTAGCTTTATACAAGTGTCCACAGTCGTACAGTCCACAGATACGTTCACAATCACTTGTCACCAAAAATTTGCAAAGTACTGCCTTTAATTTATATAGGCAGACAACACATTGTTTGGAATATGCCAATAAACTTCACTTGACACTTGCAGATAGAAATTAGTGAATGTCACTTCAAAATGTTAAAGTTGAAAATGCGGATAGCATTGATTTAAGAAGTGAAAATGTTACCCCAAAAAATGAAATAATGATGGAACACAGTTTATGGTTATGGTTACTGTCTGTGGTTACATGCCACAACGTAAAAATAATACTGTCGCAATTGACACACAAAAAAGAGCTGTGAAAGAGTTTATCTGTACGACACTGCTAATAGCGATGAAATAAACTAGTCAGTCACTCTTAGCACAGTGAGTCTCACAAAATAACAAAGTCACTGAAGAATATTTAGAATCAATTATATACAATTATGTGCCGAAGTCGGTTTGAATCCAGTTAAGATTAACACCGTAATGGATTATCAGTTTAAATCACTCGTATTTAATAGTACAGTTGGCACAGTCTATCGTACTCAAAGTTTATCACTAGTTAAGGAGCACAAGTGTTGAATGGCAAGAAATATGCGAACACTTGTGTTATAACTATGAAATATCTCCAACACTTTCAAATATCACATTTACTGATATATTAAATACCGTAATGTTCTAATACTTGCAATAAACAAAATAAGTTAAATACTTCACTTGGTTTTCGATCGAAGAAACATTAAGTTCCACATTCGAGAATTACACTAAGTTCAATTCTCGGCATGAGAATTTATCAGTCATGTTTTACAATCACCACGTTGTCACTTGACTTTACTTTCCGATGGACAGAATAACACAGGGTCTGACCAGACAGATCCCTTGCCGAAGAATGTCTGTCTATCGCTGAGTAGCCCCGTCTTTTATACTGTCAAGGTCTAAAAGTCATATGATAAACATGATTATTTCAAAGAGATTTACTCAAAAATCTCTTGATGGAATTGCTTGAGATTTGACAACAGAGACATTCTTGTGATTTGCTAGAGAATGGCGTATCTCCCAAGGCGATACGACCATTATTAAAAAAGTTTTGTAACTTTCTGAATCGAAAATTCTTGAACGCACGACTCATGGATTCCAGATGCATCCAGTTCTTGCCATGAGGTAGGTTGATGAGTTGGATGAGCCAGACTGCCTTGCTCCTGCATCTACGGTACGCATAGCTGTTCGCTCGCTTGCTGCCTCGTCCTGGCAGATGTAAACACAGCGAGCTTGGAGTTCTTGACACGCATGATAATTACACGACATTGCTCTTAACAAATACGGCACGTACCGTGCGTTCTTGGTATAATGCATACCCCTGCTACCCTTCCTCACAGCACATACGAAGTCGCCACTACTTGCTGTGGTGCTATACAAATCGGTTAGCCGTGACGAATGACACTGTGTGTAATTCCACTAATAATTTTGTTAATAATTAAAGAAAGTAGAGGAAAGATTTAGCTGATAAGACAACAGGGCTTGTACAAATTTGTTTCTTAAAATCCTATAATTCCTAGTTTCAGCTGGCTAAAATTGAATAAAAATATATTTTTCTCCACCCCCCCCCCCCCCAATCGCCACTACTGTTAACACAAGTCGAAACATGTCCTTATATAATGTTTAGATAGGCCATTTAACTGGGGTAACGTGTTATTGTGCTGGACAGGTGGACAATATATATGTAAATTCTTATTAACCTTTTAACTGGGCATGACGTATATATTCGTACGCTGAATGTTACAGGGTAATGGGCATGACGAACTACTTTGCCGCGTCGTGTATTATCGTCTTAATTGATGTTTTTCCTGCACTATGGCAGCAAATACCACATATCACGCTTCTTGAAACTTGTTGGTTTTTATTTTACAACTGTACGGTGTTACTCGTCCGCAGTAGGCCAAATATGGCAGCATCTAGTTCAAGGCGTAAGTTCGAAACGCTCAAAGGAAACGAGATTATTCAACACTCAGAGAACGATTGTGACGATTTATGTTCTCAGAATTCCAAAGATGAGTGGCTTGATACAGATGATGATGAGTCTAATAGTGAAAGTGGTTCAGAGAATGAGAATGAAGAACAAGATAAACAATATGACGTATCGGATAAAGACCAAGTGCTAGACATGTTTCAACCTTTCCCGCCGCGTGGTGTTTCACGTCAGAAATTCGTATTTTCTGGTGCTAGTGGTGTAAATGTGGACTTCGACGATGAATCCAATGTGTTGGAATATTTTGAACAGTTCATAGAAAATGACATGTTTCAACTTATTGCCGAACAGACCCATGTGTATGCTAAACAGTTTTTAGAAGCCTATCCGAACTTGAAACTACGGTCACGAGCGAGAGATTGGGTGGATACAAATCTAACTCAGATAAAATCTCTAATTGGACTTCTAATTCTGCAGGGGATAGTTCATAAGCCAGAAAACAGTATGTACTTCTCCAAACAGGAAAGTATCGCAACCCCTCACTTTTTGAAAACTATCTCTGAGACAAATCACTGCAATTCTAGTGAGGTAAATGACGTAACTGGCCGTGAAGTTAATGTAAAATCTTTCACAATGTCAATAGCATGATGTGTAATTCGTAAATATTCCTTTCTTTTTTTGTTTTAATTTTAGGTGCTAACATATGGACATATGAACAAGACACTCAAATTTCAAATAGGTAAATGACCTTGCAGTTAATGAAAATTGGTTCAGAATGTCACATGCATTATATGATATTTATAAATACCCTTTGCTTTTATTTGTTTCAACTTTTGACTGTAAAATATGGGCCAAACTCTCAAATTCAAACCAGGTAAATGACCTTGCAGTTAATGTAAAAATGGTTAAAAATTTCTCTAACATTCAAATTTACTAATTAAAATGGTTTTTATTTTACTTTTTGTACCACAGGTGAATGATATGACTAACTTTTCTGCCTATCCTGTTGTGGAACAACAATCTGCTGAAAAAATACACAGGGCAGGTTACACCAAGCACATCAATAATACCCAGTTAAGAGGTTAAGAATGTTTTAAATATATCACTCCAGCGCAAGATATGAAAAGTGCTGATAATAGCAGTGAGTGATTTTTTTTAAACATGTATTTTCTTTCAAATGCCTTATAAATCTATTTCATTATTAGCACTTTGCATTACAATAAAGTGCACAGGACATTGAATGACGTACGCTATTCTGTATGATGGCTAAAACTGCTCCATAATCTATGTACTCAAGCTACCTAAATTACCAAATAGGAAGAGTGGCAATTGCACTTCATTGGGATATTCAGTAATTTTATATGAATACTGGGTCATTTCTAGAGCCCTTATTTTACTACTTGTTCTACGTTGACAATGCAGAGAAGGCTTCAGTAGGTTTTGTCACTATGGCTCATGACCTTAGTTTTTTCATCTCTGTACCTTTCCCTCACTAGACACATCACTAATTAATTGCCTTTACCACTTTGTTCTAGCAACATATTAGAAAATCCAAATGAAACAGACACAAGAATGAGATTAAAAGTGTTATTTGAAAAGCGAGACATGCTGCTTTTATTCTCGCATATGAAACAATTAAAATTGCCACACTTATGACATTTTTAATGACATTAACGGGTTAAAGTATAGCTCCAGTATATGACTGTTGTGAAAATGGGGAAACCACGAGAAACCATCTTCAGGGTTGCTGATGGTGGGGTTTGAACCCACAATCTCCCAAATGCAAGCTTATAGCTACACGGCCTGTACTGCCCAGCCAACTTGCTTGGTCTTTAACAAATATCACTTGAGCTAAATTCAAGAATCTGATTCCATATGGTGAAAGATAAAAATGTGCCATCTAAATTTAACTTGCTATGTCTGTTTACCCAGAGAGGATAGAGACTAATTTAACTTTCTAAGAAGTCAACTTACACAGGGAATGTACATGCTAGCAGAAAGAAGTTTTCCTTCTTCCTGAGGTACTGGTTTAGAGCTGTTCTTTCCTTTCTTCTTCCTTCCTATAGTTTCAATGATTTCTGAAGATTCTCTCACCTCACCATCAATCATACAAACTGCTAGTTTTATTTGTTCACTCACATTAGTAAGGACATCCTGTAAATAAAAGATGTTCTCTATCAATACAGCAAAAGAGTTCAAAAGAATACATCTTACTAATATAATTACAGAGACAGGGGCAGTTTAGAGACACATCACAGAGCTAGTAAGTTTTTAGATATGTATGACACTAATATATAAATCATTAACAATCGTCATATAACTTATATGAATGTATTGGAATTTAGTTCATATGATGGTCTAGTTTAGTAGTCTGGAATTCTACAAATAGAGGTAAACAAAGTACTAGCAGCCAAATAAAAGGTACTGCCAGAAATAAATGTGATAGAGGAAATCGTACTACACTGTCAGTTTCCTTGTACAAAATTAGAGTTAATTCTTATGGGACCTACATTTTTATAACTCAATCTGTCAAAGGCCGCTTATAAAAGATTAAGATAGGTGTACTGTACATTAACACATGCTATATAGAGCTATTGGGAGCACACTCCCTACAATTCTAGTAAAGAAAAGGAAGGGTTCCAACCCACTCAATACACTTTTATTAATAATGTGAATGCTTAAAATATTATGGTACTAGTTTCGACCCCCTTTGAGGTCATTTTCAGCCATGAGAATCATAAAATTGACTAGTCAAAGACATGAATAGAGTGGAAACTCAATTCTCTGTTTTTGGACTCTGGAAAATATGTACAACAGGGGAAAACAGAAAGTCCGGGAATGAATTAAAACCATCAACAATTTGGCTAAACGTCACAAAAATGAAATATGTATAATTATAATCTTACAAAACCTCGTAAACCAAACAACAGCTCTAATGGGCCTTCACCTACCAAGCGACTGCTGCTAAGCCTGAAGGTCTGCACATTACGAGGTGACACATGATCACTGTGATGAATTCTCTTGGCCATTATTCATGGTTCTGTAGACCAGAGTCACCATCTCAACATTAGATAGCTCCTCAGTTAAAGGTAATCATGTAGGCTGAGTGGACCTGGAACCAGCTCTTATATCCAGGTAAAAATGCCTGACCTGCCCGGGAATCAAACCCGGGGCTTTAGGGTGAGGTGCAGGCAAGCTAGACCTGGAGCTGGCTTCAAACATTTAATTACACGAGTTAAAAATCTTGATACTTTACATTCAGTTTTACCAGAGAAACTCAGTTATTTTCCTGTGAAAACTCCTTTCAGGTCAGCAAATTTGATCAGCCAAACTCACTGAAAAATCTTATAATGCCAAGCCAAATAACAATTGACTACATGATGGCAAGATCCCTTTTTCTTTATCTTCCATTGCAATTTGGTCACCGGTATACAGTGATTATCCTTTGTTATAATGACCGAGAACGCAATAAGCTTATTAATATGAATCCCGGATTACCTAAAGCTAGAGTGCTGCCCAAAATCGACAAGGCCGGCATTCCCATGAGATCCATCATCAACTTTAGACCTAGTCCATTATATAAAGTATCTCAATTTATCCATAGGTTCCTAAAACAAATTACTGCATTTTAGTTTTAAAAAATCTATTAGAAATACCAAAGAATTAGTTGATAAAGTTAATAATATTAAAATTCAAACAAGCCACTCTATTCATTCTTTTAAAATGAGCCAACATGTACCCTATCATCACAGTAAATGAAATCTGTGAGATCGTTAACAAGAATTTGAAGAAATATACCGTAGTAGACCAAGTCAACTAGATATCCAGCATGGTTTGTTCTGGGTGATACACTGGAGCCATACAGTAACTGCGGTCTTACCAGAGACTTATACACCCTGTCCTTTATATCCTTACTACATGGTTATAGTAGACATTTTATAGGAAAAATTAAAAAAAAAAATCAAACTCTGCCCTTCAACCACTTTAGCAAGAGAAAAAGTGCGCAAAACCACAATTTCCACCTTCACATTCAATAATGAAATAGGTGGAAACCTTTAGCTTTTGTTTTACATTATATTGCTCCAATACAGAATAATATGAAATTTATTACCTATGAACATATCAAATAGTCTAGAATCTCTTCTCCTTACTCTCAAGTCTTCCCAGCCTAAAGTTTGCAACATTTTCGTAACACTACTCCTTTGTCCGAAATCACCCAGAACAAACCGCGTTGCTTTCCTTTGAATTTTTCCCAGTTCTTGTATCAAGTAGTCCTGGTGAGGTCCAGCCCCGCGGTGTAGGGGGCAACGCGTCCACCTGTCAACCGGCGGCCCCGGGTTCGATTCCCGGCTGGATCAGGGTTTTATAATTGTAATGATTAATATCCCTGGCCTGGGATTGGGTGTTTGTGACGTCCTAAGGGCCGGTATTATAATGAAGGTTTAAACTGAAGATTGAGTTAAACTGTAACTTGAGTTTAAACCAATGTTGAGTCTTATAATGGCCGGCCTAAGTTAAACTGAGGTTAAGAAGGAAATATACGATCCTGATAGCAGTGACTTACGTTAAAAGATGACTGTCGATAATGTTTTGCAGTGACTTGCAAGAAAAGATGACTATCGATAATGTTTCGTTTACTTCTTGTAGATAAAATGGCGGATAAAAACAATAAACATTGTCCAAATTTTACTTGTACGGAAATAGAATTGCTTGTGCAATTAGTACAAAAATATTTATATAGTCCGTGAAACAGTGACCTTATGAATTCCTCCGAAATCTCTAATTGTAATAAACATACTACCGGAGGCATAAAACCGCAATGCTCTTTGTAGCTGACTGAGGGGTTCTACAGCATGATTTCTGAAATAGAAGGAAGTTACTTTATTTTCTAAAATTTACACTTTTGTCATTCAAACAGTTCAAAAAGTAATTTTTAATTCTTACCTTTTCGTTGCATGTTTTATTCCAGCACCAATTTGCTGAAATAGGGTTACAACAATCTGTTTTGTAAGCCTAAACCTTTTAAAAAACTCTGTTTCGTTCCATATGTGAAAGTGGCATGCCCTTGCTCGAAAAACTGGTGGTGCCCCTGGTCGTTCAATAATTTGGACCACTTCATCATCATGCCCTTTCTGGCAGGACCTAGTGTTCACAGTGCACTATGTCTTCTAGTATAGGCTAGAGCAATTTTGTTACTTTCATAGATCTGTCTCTGTCTTATCCTTGGCTTTGACAATATGAAAATGACTGAGGTATGAGCGATGCTAGTAATGCCAATCCTTATGCAGCCAGTCCCTGCTATGAATGGTGTGAAAATGTTGCTCATAGGGTCGGTTGGTGTATGCATTTCAGTGGGCTTGGCAGACTGATAAGTAATGGCAACTCTGGCTCGGTGAGGAAAGCAACGGGAAACTACCTCACTCCTCATTTCCCTAGTACGCCTCTTCAGTGATGCCTAAGCCCTCTATGGCAGCTGATGGCAGAGCTGTTGAGGATCCCACCAGCGGAATCGCTGACGGACTGAACATACATACATACTTCATCATCATAGCTTAGTATTTCTTCAAACACCTCAAAAATATCTTCGAAGTCCCTTTGTTCTGAACCAACGGTTTAAACCTCTACTATAATACCGGCCCTTACTCTTCCTTTCCTCACACACAACATTCCACACTACTGCCATTCCAATTACGCGCAGGTTCATACAACATGATGCCAGTAGGGGCAAAAGATTACATGGTTATAGTAGACATTTTATAAGAGAGAAAAAACCAAAACAAACACTGCCCTTCAACCACTTTAGCTTGAGAAAAAGTGCCCAAAACCACATTTTCCACCTTCACATTCAATAACGAAAACATTCATCAGATCTCTAATTTCTTTAGGAAGTAAAACCAAAAAATAGTCTACAAAACCAATAACAATGCCTCTATTTTTCATAATAACTATTTTATCAATCAAAATATAGGTTTTCTAAATTGGGGCTCTATAAACTCAAATGCAGTAGTTGTGAGGCCACTTATGTTGACCAAACCATCAGAAGCTTTACTACATGGTATTCAGAACATATCAATGCAATTAAATACAACAGATTTTCTGCTATGGGCCAACATATTTGTACTATTTTGATTCAATGAAAAGAAAGAGTTTCACCTATTCTGTACACTTTTATTAATAATGTAAAAGCTTAAAACAGTATGGTACTAGTTTCGACCTCCATTGAGGTCTTTTTCAGCCATGAGAGCCATAAAATTGGCTAGTCAAAGACATGAATATATACAATAAATGAGTGTTAAAAGTTCTGTTGTAAAAACATGAAGATTAAAATTCACCATCTTGATTATGAACACATCATCTAGTTGAGAAGTTATGTCAAAAGTTCCGTTCTAGAAACATGAATAAAGTTTTCACAATCATGGTTTGTGGTTGAAAGTAGTGAGCACAGAATGATACAATTGAAGAATTATGTCATAACTACATGACTATTATGTATTTGATTAAATTGAAACAACGTGATTAAATATCCACTCGGAACATCTTCATATAGTTTGATTTCCAGGAAAAGACAGAAAGAAATGTAGGCTACATATGAATGTTGAAATAGCCGTGAAGTTAATCGTTCTGTACAGGGCTCTTTCCAAACTTTTCGTAAGGGTCGCCTTGTGTTCTAATTAGTGTACATTCTGAGAATTCTAGTTGCCTGGGAATAGTGCCAGTGACTGTTTACTCACAAATTATGAAGGGATTATCCAACCTGTCTTACATCATTCCATTCATAACTCAGATTGTTGCTGATAAGGCCGAGGTCAGCTAGTTCGGTTAAACTTGACAAGGAAGAGCGTGTCTAGCTCTCGAAACAAGAAAACATGTAATTATTTACATAAACTGCGAAAGGACTTTCAGTGAGTAAAGGTCCCTGCAGGAAAACTCAAACACATAAACACAATTGTGATGATAAAAATAAAATTTTAAGTGTGTGGGAGGAAGATAGGAACTGAGGAGTGAAAAGCATGAGGGAGTCAATTTTCGCAGAAGTGGACGTTGCAGTGTATGGGTAGTTCAAATGTGTTTGAGCACAGGAACTGTGAGTGAGTGGGCCAATATTACAACTAAAAACACAATAAATAGCAAATACTCTCAAAGGTGAGATTAATTCACTAAAGAATTTGTGTGTCATGCTGGGTTGTAATTCCCTTTTTGAGAACATTGCAGTAAAGAAAAAATGTGGTAGATTTACACACCCAGCTGAATGATTACTTCCCAAAGCTGTAATGATTGTATAGGCTGTAAAATCACTTCTTAAATCTCCCAAGCAAATATTTAGTTATAAATTATTTAGAATAATCAAAATAATAATGTAAGCTTATATTTAAGGTGGATGTTCTTAGCTGTTAAATTGTTCTATTAATTTTTACAACCTTGTTTTAGTGGAAATCTCTCGTAATGGACGTTTTTTCACGCAACCGATGATGTCCGCAGAAGAGAGCTTCGACTGCATCCATCGTCCTTCAAGATTCCAGAAGCAGAAGAGCTTTCTCCTAGTATCATACTTCGCATCGTCTATTAATTCTACTTTATAAACATCTTGAGAAGACAATGTTACGATTCCTTATTTTCAATTGATCTCTGAATGAACAACATTATCGCTTAAGAACCAAGTTTTTTCGATTTCCATTTCCACAATTTATACGACGCACGGAACTTTTTTAAGGATCTCTATTTTTTAACATAATATAGCACTTCTCTGGTTTCCTAAGCCTCCTCGCGCAACAATTGCCTTGTTCCAAAAAATGAAGAGCCTTTCCAACATCCTTGTATTTTGACGTCTTTCAATACCTTATAAAATACGACGTAATCTTCTTCGAATATACAACAGCTAAGAAGAAGCCAGCATTCAACCTACTCTTCTTCTTTATTACATCATTTAGTGCACAGTGGTCTTTTATAATATATGGCGCACCGAACTTTACATAACTTCCGCTCAGTGCTTCGTCAATTGGAAGAGTTATTATTTTTAATATATCTCTACTCAAATTCCCACATGGTATGTACCTTCAAAAAGACTGTACTTGTGTTTACATTGTTTATGTTTTTCTTTGATATTTACGCTTTAATTTACTTCAGGCTGATGATGACCTATTACTAGGTCGAAACTAGTCCCTATGTAATTTTCATTTTGTATTGAAAAGGTGGACCAATAATAATATATTATTTTACTCTATTGTATTGCATTACTCTTTACCGGTCAAGGAAAACATACATTTGTCGAAACATATCAAGGTTCATTTAATACAGGTATTAAAAACTGTAGTTAAATGAATTAAATAAAAAGCAACAAGCAAAAGTATTAAACAAAACTCAGAATGCAGGAGGATGCATATGGTCATAAGACAGGTCTACTAACTGTGAAAGTTTTTCAAAAAACTCCAAACTGAATTGAGGCTTTCCTCCACATTGATCACGGTAGGTTGACACTTTTTTCACTTGATTTTTAGGAAAAGCTCCAGAAATTTTCCTTCAGTGGCACCCTTTACAATATTTCCTACTTTTGTGGACCCTCATGTTTTCAGAAAGAATGCGAATTGAATTACTTCCTTTGAGACTCTACATTTTCACTTTGTGCACTAAGATTTGGAAGTTATTGTTCTATTATATTTTTTCTGAAATCTGTTATGCGAATAGAAGATCCAGTGAGCTTTCTTGCTGATGATGTGTGCGTTCACAATACGTGCAGCAAATATTACAATAGCTATCTTTCGGTACCACTTCAGTGTCCTCCTGCGCACTTTTATAGCTTGCCAAATGAAAGATCAAATGGGCTTTTTCCACTGTTGTATTCCACAACTGCAAGAGGTTTCTCCACTGCACCAGATCGCCAGTTTTTCATCACTTTCTGGTCACCATGTTTCGTTGATAGTATTGAAATGTTGCACATACTGTATCTTTCCACTGTAGAAACACACACTTATATCGTTCTCCACGGCAATTAATTTGCCTTTCTTTACTTTCTTACTGGGAACCTCCTTCGGATTTTCCTTCAGTTGGCTCAAAGTGTTCCGAACAGGTGTGTGTTGTTGTCATCAAAAAGTTTGTTGGCTAGTTCAATACTGGTGTAATAGTTTGTGGTGTTAAAACAGTCCTTCCATTATTCAGCAGCTTTTCTGAAAATTTCATAACAATGCTTGTAGGAACAGAGCTTCTGGCATCTTGCTCCCTCCCTGCATAGGTCTTTATGTTCAAGTGTAATTACCGTTACAACATAGCTTGATTCAGTATTTGTGGGTTTGTTTTATGCCAACGGCCGTAGCCGTGCTGAAACACCGGATCCCGTGAGATCTCCGAAGTTAAGCAACATTGGGCGTGGTCAGGAGTTGGATGGGTTGCCACGCGCTGTTGGTGGGGGGTAAGGGAATGGAGGAGCGGAAAGGAACTGGCCACCCTACCACACGTAAACTCCGGCTCAGGAACACCTCTGCGGAGGTTCGGGCCTGCCTTCGGGCAGAATAACCCTTATCTTACCTTATTGTTTTATGAGCAGATGATACACGTTTTGAAATGTTTCAATCAGAATGAAAACAAGTGGTTCTACTTTGTACAAGTGATCACCTTCAGGACAAAGATCATTAACAGTGAAATGATAGAACTTCAGTAACATTTCAAACCTCTTTCTACTCATAATTCTAGAAACAATATTGTCCTTATAAATATTTCTTTTATTCCAATAATGGTGTAAATTTAGCATGTTTACCAAACCCATATACCGAACTATACCTAAAAATGTCTTCATCTCGTACCTGTCTGTAGGTTGCCGCAAACGTAACTGCGACAAATCAGCAACGTCATCACTTGAAGTAAGACAGTGTCTCATAAATATTAGTCATTCACCATTAGGTCAAGAACATATCATCTATGAATAAAGAAAAGAAATCGAATGGACTTCCTTCTGGTAAAAGAGAAGCTACTGCTGGTTCAACACCAGGTTGACCAATGAATTCAAAATATAAATGATTCCTTTGCAGATTCAACCAGCTAGTAAAGGAACTGTTGTGTTAAGCCTATCAGAGCTTGACTGCCTATCAACATTATGCAAGGTAATGTTTGCAGAAGTAGTGCCTTGAATGTTACACACAGAAGGCCTTTCTGTTATGGTGCTCTCTTCTACAGAATGCGCAGAATATGTTTCTTCAGAAGAATCATTTTGGGAGAGGTCACTTATACAGAAAATAGGGACTTCCAGTGAAATTGGTAGAAGAAAGTAGATATTTCTCCTCAACCTCTGATTCGGAAGATTCTAGGAAGAAGTGGAATGTGTTAGAAATGGATATGCTCTTACGCAAAAACTTTATTCATATTTTTACAGTAACGAACAAAGTCTTTATCTGGCAACATTTACTTCGCCATTTCAACTTTCTCTTAGAACGCTCAGACATTTTTACGATAACAACAGCAAACACCTACATACATAGAAATGCTACCACAAAACAATGATTACATAAAAGCGTATATGACATAAAAATGAATGATTGCATATGACATAAAAGAACAATGAACTTAAATCACCACCTTGGGTGCTGTCTTGCTGAAGCACGAATGACCCAAAAATATCTAAATGAAAGTATTTCTGATAAATGTGAGGGAAATTTGCCCTGACCGTAAAGTGGGACCACTGGTTCCAGCAGAACATTTTTATGACAGGACCATGGCGGTCCCTAGAGACCACTATAAATATTGTCAGAAAAAACATTTTTTTTACAACTTGTTTTACGTTGCACCGACTCAGATAGGT
This sequence comes from Anabrus simplex, assembly GCF_040414725.1. NCBI lineage: Eukaryota > Metazoa > Arthropoda > Insecta > Orthoptera > Tettigoniidae > Anabrus > Anabrus simplex. The sequence goes on along the minus strand of NC_090265.1, from coordinate 438,658,303 downwards.
CTAATGGCAACGAAGGGATAGGAAAGGGCTAGGACTGGGAAGGAAAGCGGCCATGGTCTTAACTAAGGTACAGCCCCAGCATTTGCCTGGTGCGAAAATGGGAAACCACGGAAAACCATCTTCAGGGCTGCCTACAGTGGGGTTCGAACCCACTATCTCCCGGATGCAAGCTCACAGCTGTGCGCTCCTAACCACACAGCCAACTCTCCCAGTAAACATATTTTTATTACATTTATATGTACTGTATTTATATTTTAGCCTACCGTTTTCTACATTTGAGAAGAGATTAATACAAAAAATCATGGTCCAATAAGGTTTTAAAAAATTTGTCTGGTGTTCAACGTGTTAAGGAGGGTTTCAGAATATACTGATGATCCTTGCTCTTATATTTCTTAATATCTGGTATCACGATTCTTACCATAAATTACTAGGCTGGTTAGCAGTTGATCATGGTTAACAGAATAAATCATCACTACAAGAATGCAAAAGTATTTTACAAATTATCAGGATAAAAACAATAAAAAATTCTTGTAATTTGTTAAGGAAAAAAGAGAAAAAGATGTCAAATATCACTATCCAGTTCCAAATATCTAATTGTGGTCTTTGATATATTTGGAGCCAACAATTCTCTGAAAGTGAACAAACATACATTGAAATACCTCACAATATGTAACAAGATATAATACCTGTAATATTTTCTTCAGAGGCTGGGTCACTTTATCGATCGGAATGGGAAATTGCTGATCTAGTTCATACTGACAATCTATCTGATGCCATTTAGTTGCTTTAGGCTGGAATTTCCAGTCAATTGTAATAGGTGTACTATGGGCACTGTCAGGATTAAGCATTTTACACACAAACCTGAAAGAAGACCTTAATTATTACTTAACAGAGTAATAAATAACATATAAAGCAAGTCAACCACATAAATATATGCAAAAACACTAAAACATTAAAGTGGGAGGATTCCTTTTTTCGCCAAGTCTTTAGCAAACATACAATCTGATCCCTCACAGGAAGCTTACCCTTGTGTTACAGAATATTATATATGAAAATCTCAATTTATGCATTATCTTTAGAGACGGAAGATTTTTGCAATTGCAATAAATGTGAAATACAATCATATGCTGTAAAAGTAAGTGTGTTTGACATTTAAAAGACAATTAAGTATATCACCGAGTTTTTTAAAACTATAGCCTATATATAAAATAAGAGTTTTGTCTGTACATTGCTCAGAATTTAAAAAGAATTGTATTTCTGTATCGGTCGAGTCCACAGTAACAAGGAAATGCACTTTTTAATTTTCCATAATTTCTGTCGGTCTGTATGTATGTAAGTGCATCACGGGAAAACGGCTGAAGAGAATTCAATGAAAATTGGTATGTAAAGTCGGGGAATAAAGAACTACAGTCTACGCTATAAATAATTTTATAAGATGCCCTAATATCACAGTCAGAAGAAAAGTAAATGTGAAGGCCTGCAATATAGAAAGCTCATAAAATTGATCAACAATAACATTACATTGACCATTGTTTGTTGTGAGGTGTTTTATGTCTTCTGCTGCCACTCATCTCCTATAGATGGGATTACTGCTACGTACTGAGTATAACAGCCTGTCTGAATATTGGTGGGAGTAGATGGGGAGTTAGATCTCTCTCTTCTTTAGCATGCCCTTCCTCTGGTTCATAAATTTTCTGATACTACTGGTACTTAACACACCGATTCATCAAAGCATTCCAGCTCTTCAATCCCTACTCTGAGGCACTAATTAGAATGCGCAGTGTACACACTTATAGGAATAATGGCAGAAGAGTGTTCGTGGCTGTTTGCGGCCTGGTCATTCCAGCATTGGAACTTTGGACTGTTTGATCGGCAGCGTAGTACTCATTATCATAATTTCCCTTTATCCAGCTGTAGTCGGGTAGGGGCAAATATGGTTCCTCTCCACTTTCTTCGGTCTTTCCACCACTCCTCCTCCAATAGAGTGTCCCAGTCCAAGTTTCTATAATTGGGTGTTGGATTGTGTCCTCCCATCTCAATCGTGGTCGTCCACGGCCTCTCCTGTATTTGCATTTCCATCACCTTTTTTTTTGGCATTCTTTCATCACTCATTTACTTTATGTGCCCAAATTCATTTTTTCCACTACAATTTCTTCCCAGATTTTCTCATTCCTTATTTTGTCTCTTCTACTCTTCTGTATCATACTCCTCAAGAACTTCATTTTGGCTGCCTGTATTCGACTCTCATCCTTCTTTGTCACTCTCCAAGTTTCTGCTCCATAAGTTGTTATGGGTCCGTAATACATCTTGTACATAGTTTCCTTTGCTTCCATTGGCACATCTTTGTCCCATAAAATGTTTCTTACACTATGACAGAAACAGCTTCCAGCTTGAATCCTCTTACTAATCTCAGCATCCAGTCGAGCATTCTCCATTAATTCACTCCCCAGGTATTTGAACATCTCCACTATTCCAGGGGCTTGTCTGCAAGTCTAATCTGACCTTTCCCTTCTTTATCCTCTCTAGTCATAACAAGAGTTTTACTCTTTTCTACACTTATTTTCAATCCACATTCTTCGATCCTCCCATTCAAGACATCCAAATGTTCTTGAATATTCATGTCCTCTTCTCCCCAAATCACAATATCATCTCCAAATAACATGATATTCATTTCTCTTCCTCCATATGTTGCTTTTGCTGTTCTCATGATGTCATCCATTACTACTGTAAACAGGATTGGCGATAGAAAACTTCCCTTTCTCAGCCCACTAGTGATTTTGAATCAATTTGTCTTGCCAACTTGTGTTTGCATGCAACTACAACATTCCTTGTACATTGCCATGCTCATTTTAATTAATCCCTGTCCAATTGCTTTTTGCACCAGACTGTCCCAAACTTTAGTCCTGGGGATACTGTCATATGCCTTTTTAATGTCAATGAATGTCATCATCGTATCATTCCCATACTCCCATTACTTTTCCATTAGTTGTCTCATAATGAAAATGGGCTCTATTGTTGACCTTCCACTTCTGAAACCAAACTGATTTCCCTGTATCTGATTTTCAACCCTCAACCTTATCCTACTTTCTAGTGAAATGAAATCCACAGTCTGTTTCCAGTCATTCGACCGGGTCAGGAATGGAATGAATGAGGCCCCCATCTAGCGGCGAGGATAGGAACTGTGCCGGCTGTCAAAGCCTGTCACACTCCTCTGGGGCAATAATTAATGAATGGCAGATGAAATGAATGATATTGGCGAGTGTTGCTGGAATGAAAGATGACAGGGAAAACCGGAGTACCCGGAGTAAAACCTGTCCTGCCTCCGCTTTATCCAGCACAAATTTCACATGGAGCAACAAAGATTTTAACCACTGAACCCAGCAGTGAGAGGCTGGCGCACTGCCGCCTGAGCCACGGAGGCTCTACTTTCCAGTATCCTCTCCATTATCTTAGCAACATGGGATATCAGAGTAATTCCCCTGTAGTTCTTCAATACTTTCTTATCACTTTTCTTGAAAATTGGGATGATTATTCCTCTTTGCCAATCCTCAGGGACCTCCTTATTCTCCCAGAATATCCTGAGAACTCAATATGTTCACTGCAGGCCTACAGCTCCAGCTGCCGTTATCATCTCCACTGAAATTTCATCTATTCCAGCAGTTTTTCCATTCTTCACCTTTCTTACTGCCATTTCAATTTCATTCGTTGTAATTTCTTTATCCATTTCTTCATCAACTAATTGCCTTTTCTGGTCGTCCATTGAATGACTGTCATTAGTTCTCATGTTCAGCAACTTCTGAAAACACTCTCTCCATCTATTTCTTATTTCTTCTGGCTTTGTTAATATTATGCTGCCTTCATCCTTCACAAATCTGGTGTTTACTTGATCTCTCTTTTTGTTTCTTAAATACCATACAGTAATTTCTTGCTGCCCTGCATATAATCTCTCAATTTCTGTGTGAATAAGGCCCAACTTTTCCTCTTTTCTTCCTCCACTACTTTCTTGGTCAAAAGGTAGTACTATTCATTAAAAGTGAGAAAATGTGTGGTTTTTCATTTGATGGAGTGTTTTATATGATAAAATAACATTGCTTTAAATTGCTACATTCCTACTGATGTCACTGTAATGACCTATGTTGACTTCAGTTGGGAAAACCACAAAGACAGTCTTTCTGAGAATTCCGTAGCAAAGCATGGATACATCAGCTAGTCCACGATAAAATGAAAAATTAAGTATAAAATGTGAAATGAATGTGTTTCAATGAAAAAGGGAATAAAATTTTCATTAGACATTCTCATGTATAAGAAGAAAACAGCCATGATGAGTCTGTATTACATTTTCAATTAACTTTTAAATCAGAAGGCTGGCACAGGTGCCGACTTTCCTTCAAGTAGTTTGGTCACCCCTTCATGCATCTGTCTTGTTACCTTCTACGAAATCTGTTGTTTGTTTAACTGTCACTTCAGCTAGCGCTTCAAATGATGTAGGTTCACATATAATTTTGAACAGTGATGTTTTTACTGAATGTCAGGCTAAAAATGTAAATAAAAGTAAAATTGAAATAATTTAAGTTAAACTTTTAATAACCGTGTTCAAACGATGAAATATAATTATTTATAGCCTTGAATACTAAATTCAAAATGTATCTATATTATATAAGTAAGCAGGTCTATATCAATGTATATGTTTAGACATGATATAGGCTTTTGGGCTTATGTCGTGTCAAGAAAATAAGGTGAAATTCTTTACGTTTCTTAAGAAGCCTTTCTCGTGGACAGTCGAGATTTTCTTCTGATGACGCAGAGCACAGTTCTCTGTGAAACATAAAGAATTTCACCTTATTTCCTTGACATGGCATAAGCCCAAAAGCCTATATCATGTCTATAAGTATGGGTTGTGAAAGCATCAATGGCAACAATGTATATGTTTGTTAATGTTCACAATTTCACTTCAATTTTATATGCTCCTTTAGCTATTTTCTTGAATTCAAACTAGAAAATCCAGCAAATGATACATTTATATTTTAACATCCTCCATTTGAATGATCAATTTGATAGTAAAACCCTATAAAATGCTAACATTAATAATGCTAGAAAATACTAAATTTAATTTTATAAATGCTACAATCTATCATATTTAATTATCTTGTCACTGCATACAGTAAAGATGTTAAACCATGAAAAGCTCTGAAGGGAGTGGCTGATTTAGATGGTCCAGGAATAGAGAAAGTATCTCAAGACTTCATGTTTATACCACAAATGAATAATCCACATACCTCCATTACACCTTCTCCGAAAAGCGCTTCACAAAGAAATAAGCCACTAATGGTGAAAGTGGACTTCTCATAGAGACATCATCAGTCAGTTCTTAACACTGCCCATTCCACAAAAAAATGCGAGAAAACATGCAGTGATGGCAATGTTTTAAGGGAACAGCTGCTCACTGGTAGACATTACCAACTTCATGAACATGAACTCCATATCCAAACTCACTGAAAGTGCACTGGACGGAAAGATTAAGGTTGAACACTTATTCATAAAATACAGCATGTCCGTAATGCATGATTATTTTTGTCCTATGCGAGTATGAAGCAATTCAAGCAGAGCATACACAGGAGAGTCCAACTGTGCTAACTATTAACCGAAGGGAAATGTCCTTTTTATGAATCCCTTGGAATCAGATGCAGTAGTGAGAAGCCACTGACAATATCACTCAGCTATTATATGCCAGGAATTGAGAAGACCTTTACTTGAACACGTATGGGAGTTGGTATAATGTACACAAATGTCACTTTCTTTTGAAGGCATTTTGTCAGGGATTACCTGTTCTCAGACTTCATATTTTTCTACTCTAAAAACTCTTATTCAGTAAAAGTGAAATAATTTGTGTTAATTTTAAATGAATGTTCAAACAATATGGATTTCATGGATTTGCCAATGAGCACACACTTAGTAAATCTCATTCATGGAACATTTTCAGAAGATCTTAATGTTTAAAATGTAAACTAAGTAGGATGTAGTAGTTACACAGAAATGAAAAGGTTAGCACAGCATAGGGTGGCATGGACAGCTGCATCAAACCAGTCTACAGACTGATGACTTAAAACAACAACAACAACAACGACGACATCATCATATAGAAAAATAGCAACATGAGGAACACATAATAGGATACCATCATTGGAAGAAAGAGCATAGAAAGAAGAGACAGAAAAACATATTATAGGACAAGGACAATCTCCACATCATCATAAACTGCCTTCAGGTAGAAAGGCTTTCTTCTCATAAATCTCTGTTCTTCTATATCCATTCCTTTTCAGCACGACAAGCTTGTTTCTGCTTCTCTGCTTAATTGGGACGGCACACTTAAACACTCATTGCAGAACCATCTTGACAGATTATCAGTCTTGATGTGGGAAGTGTAAGATAAGAAGAAAGGGGAGCCTATCTACTTTAATACAGCAGTGTATGAAAATGTGTCCTCGTTTCCTTTTTTATTGCTCCTTCTTCCAATGCTGACCTGTCATTGTGTTTACCTTATTATGTGTCGCTATTTTTCTATGTATGAACTGATTTATCCCATGCGCCACACTGCTGGCAGCGCAGTAGTATGTGACTGGGGAAGAGATGTCCATGTGCATACCACCATGTTATGGGTGATCCTCAGCTCGCTGAGAGGATTATAGTATGGAATTCATACATTACACATGCATGAAAATACCTGTTGACTGGTCATTCTCATTCCTACAACACGCGATAATATGGTTAGAACAGATGTAAATTAGATACATCTATATCCTGCTATGGTAATGAAGTAGACTGTACAGCCAGCGACTCAACGCCGAGTGTTGAGCGGTGGTAAATAACTCAACTCCCTAAGGGGACCAACGGCTTACGGCGGATGAGTCCCTTTAGGTGGGGTGATGGTCCCCAGGGTGGGTGAAATGCCACCTGAACCCATAAAGCAGCGTCTGTTCTCCATTGCTGGGCAGCAGCAGTGTAGGTGAATGTCTAAGGCAGATTGGTGAAGGTGCCAACTGGCTTGCTGTTTGTCACTTCTTGCCATCTTACCGACTACAATTTACAAAACTGATGGCTAAGTTTTCTCAACAATTACTAGCTTACAGCTTTGTGCAATGGAATGTAGAAACTTGAAACTTTCAGTCATCTGTACCAGTATTTTTGTAATTTTTGTGCAGATTTAATGAAAGTTTCTTGTTATGTACTCCCTCTGCTTTACCTAAATTTTTATTTCTCCTGTCCATTTTGATTTTTTTTTCTTTCCATGCTGGGAAATCAAGCCGAATTTCATGAGAACATCACACAGGCTTATAAAGGATACAGGAAGTTTGAGACATAATCACCTGAGTACCTTCCTGACCCTGAGGAGACAAGCAGTAGAGAAGTGACTGCATGAAGTACCTAACAAGGGAGCAGGCAGCACTGGCTGACTGAAAGGTGCCTGCAAGAATGGGGCTGCTGCTTCCTCCAACAACATAACCTTACAGTTTGAGGAATGAGTATTGCCAGAAGTTCGTACACCTGATAATGCACCACAGGACTGGATGTCTAGGTGGTGGAGTGTGGGCAGCACACGTCTGTGTACCGACACCAACAATTACCATGTGATACTGATGTAGAGCCTATTGGAAAAGTTTTAACACAGAATGGCTGTTCTAACAATGGATGTGCATTCTTATGACACACAAATTAAAATAATAACAGGCAAATGACACATGCAAATCCTATTCTTAGAACTAAACAACTGTCTCAGTCAAAATATACCTGTGTGTTTTGCTGCTTAAATGCAGAACCAATTTTTCTGAACTAGGGCTATTGCCATACAGGAATCGGCTGCTTGATAAGGTCTTCTTTATTCGCGCTAGAATGGTACATAATCTTGCAACTGATCCATCTGTTGCAAACACATCGCCGGGACCAACAACAAATATGCCAAGTACGAACATTCCTCCAGGTAACATCCGTGTAACCTATGTAAACAACGTAAAACACAACATGTGTTATACACTTTATAGGTTATAGACGTTCATTATACCGTTTACCAGTACAACTTACATGTTTAGCATGATCAGCAACACAAGATTCCTGGATATCTGAAATTGATTTTATTGGAGAAGGTTCAACTATTGAAGTCTGAGACTCGATAGAATCCGATGTGTCATCTTTGGTGCCTTTCGATGAAGTCCTGGGAGTACGTGCTAAATGTACCACATAATCACGATTTTCTGTCGTCTGCAAAAGAAATCCTTTAATATCACAAAGAGCATTTATTTCTCTTGAAGTACTACCCATCAACCCATGGATGAGGCAATTTCACCTGACAGTAACAAAATCAAATAATGGTTAGATATCCGCCCATATGTCATTTGAATCATCCTAAAACTTACTTGTCCTAGGATTAGACCAATATCGTAACCCTCTTGCCGTGTCAGGCGTGTAAGATAAGGGAGAATATTTTCTTCTGCAACTACTGACCTAACCATATTTTTATATTAAATTATAACCTAAACATTCTCAGCTCCTTCTATTTACTTTCGCGTTTCTGTCGTGCGCCTATAACCTCACACGTACACCTTCCGCGAGTGTTTTGTTTCTGTCATGCGAGTACGTTCAATTATGTTAAGTTGAATTTCTAAACAACCGTTTGTCAGTGTTGAACCAAACGTAGTGGTTTGATGTGAGTTTATGTTCGCAAACAGTCTCAATCGAGTAGGCAGTGAGGACGGATGTGCTGAGTGTGTGCTGATGCATGGGGATAGCGCTAGAGCTCTATCGAGTGAAGATTGGGAGTTGGTAATGCAGGAGGAAGAAGAAAACGGACTTGAGCAAGAGGATGAAAGGTGAGGAAGCAGAGGGTGTTGCCACGGCTGCTGGTGGCGATGGTGCTATCAGCGCTGTTCATAATAGGTGGAGTGGAGTTAAACCCAGGGCCAGGCCCAATTGGATCCCTAGGGTGGGAAGAGATAGTGGCGTGTCAGATAGACCAACTGAAGGAGATGATACGTGACCATTTCAAGGAGCTAAAGAACTTGCGACAGTGCGTTAAAAGTGAGGTGGACGAGCTGAAGGAGAATGTGGAGAAAAATGAGGCGGAAATGGAGAAAATGCGATTGAAAGTCCTGGTGCTGGAGGGGGAGGTGGCGAAACTAAAGAGATAAATGGTTGATGGGATCCAGGTACGAATGAGAAAAAACATTTTTATATACGGAGTTGAAGAAACAGCGAAAGAAGATAAGGTGGCTTTAGTTTATAAGATAGGCTAGTGAACTTGATACGGGACAGAATGAAGATAAATTTTAGTGAAGGAAGTAGATATTGATGAAGCACAGAGAGTGGGAAGAGTGAAAGGCGGAGGTGGGAGACAAATTAAGCTCACGCTGATGTCATACCCTGATGGCGGACATTATCCTAAAGAACGCAGGGAATTTAAAGGAAGAGAAGCTATGACTGAGACAGGACATAGGTAGTGAAGCGAGCAGGGAGTTGAAAGTGCTAAGAAGACACATGTGGCGTGCGAGGAAACAAGGATTGAGAGCGTTCATTAGGGGACATAAGTTGGTGGTGGGAAATGGCCGCTGGGTAAGAGAATGGTCAACGGAAAGGTTGCAACATATGGACCAAAATTATTTACAGACGATTACAGAAAAGAGAGCGATAGGCGGGACAAGAGAAGAGGAGAGCTCGGTGGTGGATGAGGGAGAAACGGCCGTTGGCGAGAGGGCGAGCGAGGACCAGCGTGAAGAAGGAAGAGGAGGCAAGAGTGAAGATGGCCGGAAAGAAGAAGAGGACGATCAGGGAGTGTAGCATGACGTAAACAGTCGTGCACCACCGGAAAGTGCAGGAGTGGAAGAAGCGGCAAGTACCCGGAGAGAGGTAACGACCAGAACTAGAAGTGTAAGTCTGAAAGATCTATGGGGGGAGAGAAATAAAGGGCAGGAGGAGAAGGGGAACAAAGAGTCTGTAAGGCCGGTTAAGAAGGGAGAGAACAGAGAGGAAACAGAAGGACTTCGTAGAACTAGAAGTAGGTAAGTTAAATAAGGCTGCTGAGGTTAATAAAAATAAGGGCGATAAGGAGGGGGTAGGGGAGGGTAGTAGGTAGCTAGGGTGGAAGATAGGCGTGATAAATATTGAAGGGGTGGGAAGTAAGTTGGGGAATGAAGAGGTCTGCAAGATGGTAGAGAGTTTTGATATAGTGGCTCTTCTAGAGACATGGCTAAAAGAAGGGACAAATCTAACCTGGAAGGGGTTCGTGATAAGAAATAAAACGAAGAAAAAACAGGGAAAGAAGGGGAGAACTTCGGGCAGAATTTCATTATTAGTTAAAGAACTAAGTGATCAAGTCATAGATATAGAAAATGAGCTAGAAGAGGTATTATGGGTTAGTTTTAAAATGGGGGAGGGGTTGGTGGTGGAGAGAAAGAATGTGTGTTTGGGTTTTATATACAGCCCTCCAAGGGGATCAATATATGCGAATGATTACTTCTTCGATGGCCTGATAGAGGGAATTAATATTATTAGTGGAAAGTACGAAGAGGATGGACTGATTTTGTTAGGGAAACTAAATGCAAGACTAGGAAGCTCTTGTCCAGAGTATGGTAAAGAGGAAAGGAGAGTAAAGATGGGAGATAGGAAAAGTGAAGATAAAGTGAGAAATGTTTACGGTCAGAAGTTGTTAGAAGTATGTGGGGCGTGTGACTTGTATATTCTAAATGGGTGGTGGTAGGGCGATAGGGAAGGAAAAATGACTTATATTACATACGAAGGAGGTAGTGTTATTGATCTGATTATGAGTTCGGATGATATGTTGGACAGAATTAACAGGATATAATCGTAAATAGGGATGGGGCTGCAGAAGAGAAGGGTTCAGGAAGAGAGTGGAGTGTGAGAGGTCGCAGAGTTCCTAAGTATATCTGGTCAAAGGAGGGGAGTGCGAAGTTAAGCAAATACCTGGAGGAGGAAGAATTCCAGATCATCAGGGTGGGGATTGAGGTAGCAGTAAAAGATAATAATATTGACAGAGCTGTGGAGCTTTTGGAGTATCCGGAGAGGAAAATAGCGGAGGAGAAATCATACAGGAATAAGAATATAGAGATGGGAGAGGGTTAGTTCGATAAGGAATGTAAGGCAAAAGGGAAGACAGTGTTGAGAGCGTTGGTTGAGTTCAGGAAATATGGTGAGAGGGTGTTAAGGGGAAAATTTTGCAGGATGAAGAAAGAATTCAAGGAAATGATAGGAGAGAAGAAAAAGGTTTGGCAGGAGGCTCAAACGGAAGCTTTAAATAGGGAGTGCAAGAACAGGGAAGGAGAAAAAGTGTGGGCGAGGGTTAAACAAATTAATAGGGGGACGAGTAGAGTGACGAAACCGAAAATCGGATATAGAACATGGGTAGAGTATTTCCAGGAATTATTAGGAGAACAAGAAGGGTGAGTAAGGGTCGACGGAGGTGATAAAGTAGATAGGGGGCTAGAGAGGAGCTGCCAAGAGCTGGAAAAGAGACTAACAGGTGAGGAGGTGAGGGGGAGTGATAAAGAATTTGAAGACCAGGGCTGTGGGTGGGGAAAGTGGGATAACTGATGTGTATTGGAAGGAAGTAGCAGAAAATAAGCAGATGATAAAGTGTCTGCTAACATTCTTCATCAAGATACACTGAAGAAAATGGAAATTGCAACACCCAGAAGGAGTGATGCTACATTGCTGCAATTGAACATACAGGACGAGTGTTCGGTTGTGATTCGATGATTACACTTTCACGTCCCTCTGATCGCAATATTGGACAACAATCAATACAGGATGTGCCCAACACGAGCTGCAATACATTGATTAATTCGTCGAGGCATGGAGTCAATAAGGCCCTGGATCGTTTCCTGAGTAATTGTGGTCCATGCTTGCTGCACTGCACGGGTCAGTTGTTCCAGAGTTGTGGGTGGCTGAGGACGGTTGGCCAGTTGTCGACCCATCATGTCCCACACATGCTCAATAGGACTGAGGTCCGGGGATCTGGCGGGCCATTCTAAGGTTGTGATGTCGTGGAGAGCTTCTCTGGAGATGCGTGCAGTGTGAACCCTGCTGAAACATCCCATTAGCAATGATCGCTATCATAGGGACAACCACTGGATTGAGTACCCTATTAACGTACTGTCGAGCAGTCATAGTGCCCTCAACAAGCACTAATTGTGATTTCACATTGAAGCCAATAGCACCCCAGACCATTATGCTTGGTGTTGGCCCTGTGTGCCTCTCGACAATAAGATCTGGGCGGCCCCTCTCCCCGGTACGTCGGCGCACACGATTCCGACGTACACTGCGTGCAAGACAGAAGCGCGATTCATCACTAAAGCCATTCGTTGACCCACGTCGATCTTTCACGACACCAGGTCAGCCTTACACGTCGCTGTTTTGGGGTCAATGGAACACCTTCTGCAGGGACACGGGCTCGTAAGCCAGCTGCACGCAGGCGATTACCTACTGTTTGTTGTGTAATGTGGGGTGCCACAGCTGCTCGAATATGCGCTGCTGTTGCATGGGGTTCCATCCGGGCCATCTGAATGATGCGGCGATCCTCTCTCACAGTTGTTTGTCGCGCTGGGCCTGTGCCAGGTCTACGAGTGTGGGTACCTTCATTTGACCACTACTGCCATACACGTTGTACCGTAGATGCTTGTCGGCCAACACGTGCAGCGACAATCCTTAACGATAATCCAGCCTCACACAGCCCAATTATCCGAGCCCTCTCAAACGGCGACAGTTGTTGATAGCGTGGTCTTCTCTGTCGTCGAGGCATGTTTGACGGGGAACACTTCACTGCACAGACTGCAAGTCAAGTACGCTACACCAGAGTCCGTACACTGGAGTTGATTCCTCCGTGACCAATCACGTGGGGAGACCTGTAGCAACAATCCAATGGGTCTGAAACTTTGATCGTTTACATACCTATATGGCATCGTCTCATATCTTGAAAATCAACACAAACGACTAATGCCTTCATGGTGTTGCAATTACCATTTTCTTAAGTGTATTTGAAGGGGCAAAATTCCCTAAAGAATGGCAGAAGGGGATTATATGTCCTATTTATAAAAATAATGGGGACAGGACTATTCCCAGTAATTATAGAGGTATAACCCTGCTGGACTCCCTGAGCAAGGGGTACACGGGTATTCTAGGAAATAGATTGAGGAAGTGGGCAGAGGATTACTCAGTTATATCATGCTTTCAGAATGGATTTAGGAAGGGGAGGATGACGGCCGATAATTTAATGATCGTGAGAACCATAATTGATAGACATGTGAGAAAAGCAGGTGCCAAAGTGTTTATTGCCACAATTGATTTCCAGAATGCGTTCGATACAGTGAGCAGGGAGGCCCTGTTTGAAAGATTGGGGAGGGTTAGGGTGGGAGAGAAGATGAGAAGAGCGATCAGAAGTATATACGAGGAAGTCTATTGTAGCATCAGGGTGGAAGGAGGGGTGATGGGTGGAGTGAATGAGTCGAAAGTTGGATTGAAACAAGGATGTAAATTGTCGCCAATCCTTTTCCTATTGTTTATAAACGACCTACTAGGTGGCCATGTAGAGAGAAAACGGGCTTACCCGGTTCTAGGCAAACAAGACATTCCAGGATTAATCTTTGGCGATGGCGTGTTGTTGCTGTCGTTGACAGCTGGGGGTTTGCAAAAAAGTTTGAATAAAGTAGGGAGTTTTTGCGGAGACATGGTCATTGAAGATCAACAGTAAGAAGTCTAAGGTGATGGTATGCAGGAAAGGAAATAAAAAGAAACCGGGAGTAAAGTGGGCAATAAACGGGGAAGAGATTGAGGTGGTGGAAAAGATGGAGTACCTGGGGGTGATGCTGAGTAGAAATGGTAGTTGGATGGAGCAGATTAGGCATGTCAAATGGAAAGGCCAAGCTGCACCCTCAATAAATAGGATATTGGAAAATAAATTTAGGAGAGCAAGCTATGCTATACGGTACAAAGTATGGTATTTAACACGGTGGTGAAGGGTAAAATGTTATATGCTTCGGAGGTCTGGGGCGTAGAAAAAGTGTGTGTGATATTAGAGCAGGTAGAGAGTAGGTTCTGCAGGATTGTTACAGGCCTACCCTTGTGCACCGCGAGTGCAGGCGTGAAACGAGTATATTAAGATCGATATTTTAAAAAGAGTGCTTGGTTACTGGCGTAGATTAAGAGAAGGGGTAGGGGGCCTCATCCTACAGTCGGCCTACCAAAGTCAAATGGAGGATAATTATGGTGACCACTGGGTGGACAAGGTGAAAAACACCTTAGATAGACTGGGGTTGGGCGAGTTTTATAACGTTAAATGGGGCGGGAGTAAGGGCACACATTGGAAACACGTGATTAAGAGGGCGAGAGATATTGCTGAACAAGAATTGGAGGCCGAATGCCGGGAGAAGGCTACCCAAAAAATGTTTCTGAGAGTTAATCAGATGCTAAATCTGAGAGTGGCAAATGTAAATAGGGGTGGGGGGAGAAGAGGGCTAATCTGGTGGTTGTTAGGTGTATATGTTAATAAAGGCTGGACTAAGTTAAAAGTAAATACGTTGTGTGTATTATGTGGTGAAGAAAGGATAGACTTTCATTTGCTGACAGAGTGTAAAGGAACGCTGGAAGAGAGACGGATGTTTAATAAACAACAGTTAGAGTGGATTTCTCATCCGTGCAATGATGATAAGCTTTTGAAGTGGTTAGTGGCGGAATGGAAAAGTGCTGGGAATTTGTGTAGGTTTTTGACAAAAACCAGAAACAAATGTTCAGTAGCCTTAAAGGCAAAGTCTCAGTTGTGCCAAGAGAAGGAAGATAGTGTAGTGGTTTGTCATGACACAAGCAATGTACTGAATCTGCACAGTGGAGTTGTCGAACTTCCTAGCTGCTGACTAGTAGCAGGGAAGGAAGGAGGGGAGGTGCTGGCATGTGCCACCACAGAGAAACTCACTGGCATATGTAATAGATGCTAGTTCAGGCGGGTGACACATGCCATCACGTATGCGGGAAGTAGGTGGTTTAAACCTGGGGTTGCCGTATTTGCCGTACTTTGCGCTTTTAATTTGACTTTTAATTCAGCTGGCCGAGAGGCCAGTGGACTGACTTTCCCTTGTTCTCTTTATTTTGTGCTGTTATGCCCACCAGTGTGGGGTATCATTGTATCTTAATAATGTATTGTCTATGACACCTGGTTTCCTGCTTCTTTGTTTTTGCTGTAACTGTCGTAGTTTTGCATGTTTTTCTTTTTTCCAATTGAAAATTGTTATTTTTCTCCGTTAAGATCGATTAGGTTGTGTAACTGTATGATCTGGAGAAAAATAAAGGTTTACCTACTTACTTACTTACTTACTTACTTACTTACTTACTTACTTACTTACTTACTTACTTACTTACTTACTTATGTTCGCAAAGGCAAAAGTCTCGATATCGGGGTTGGTTCCTGTAGGATTTTGAATGTGTAACAGTACCATATGGCTGATGAAGCAGGCATGAGGCAGTTTACAAAAAGTAATTGATCGGTAGAAAACGGTAAATAAGAATGTAAACAGACTCTGGAATGGGTTTAAAGCAATTGTTGAGGAATGTGAAAACAGGTTTGTACCTTTAAAGGTGGTAAGGAATGGTAAAGACCCACCTTATTATAATAGAGAAACAAACAGACTAAGAAGGAGGTGCAGATTGGAAAGAAATAGTTAGAAATAGCTGTGGAAATAAGGAGAAATTGAAGGTACTTACTAGGAAATTGAATCTAGCAAAGAAGGCAGCTAAGGTTAACATGATGGCAGTCATACTTGGCAGTCATACAAATTTTAGTGAAAAATGGAAGGGTATGTATAGGTATTTTAAGGCAGAAACAGGTTCCAAGAAGGACATTCCAGGAATAATGAATGAACAAGGAGAGTGTGTAATGTGAGGATCTTCAAAAGGCAGAAGTATTCAGTCAGCAGTATGTAAAGATTATCGGTTACAAGAGGCATGTTTGCGAAATTAATAACTGGTTCCATAGAAGGCAATTCGGTTTTAGGAAAGGTTATTCCACTGAAGCTCAACTTGTAGGATTCCAGCAAGATATAGCAGATATTTTGGATTCTGGAGGTCAAATGGACTGTATCGCGACTGACCTGTCTAAAGCATTTGATAGGGTGGATCATGGGAGACTACTGGCAGAAATGAGTGCAATTGGACTAGACAAAAGAGTGACTGAATGGGTTACTATATTTCTAGAAAAATAGATCTCAGAGAATTAGAGTAGGCGAAGCTTTATCTGACCCAGTAATAATTAAGAGGGTAATTCCTCAAGGCAGTATTATCGGACCTTTATGTTTTCTTATATACGTAAATGATTTGAGTAAAGGAGTGGAATCAGAGGTAAGGCTTTTTGCAGATGTTATTCTGTACAGAGTAATAAATAAGTTACAAGGTTGTGAGCAACTGCAAAATGACCTGGATAATGTTGTGAGATGGACAGTAGGCAATGGTATGATGATAAATGGGGTTCAAAGTAGGGTTGTGAGTTTCACAAATAGGAAAAGTCTTCTCAGTTTTAATTACTGCGTTGATGGGGTGAAAGTTCGTTTCAAGGATCATTGTAAGTATCAAGGTGTTAATATAAGGAAAGATCTTCATTGGGGTAATCACATAAATATGATTGTAAATAAATTGTACAGTTCTCTGCACATGGTTATGAGGGTATTTAGGGGTTGTGAAGGATGTAAAGGAGAGGGCTTATACGTCTCTGGTAAGACCCCACCTAGAGTATGGTTCCAGTGTATGGGACCCTCACCAGGATTACTTGATTCAGGAACTGGAAAAAATCCAAAGAAAAGCAGCTCGATTTGTTCTGGGTGATTTCCGACAAAAGAGTAGCGTTACAAAAATGTTGCAAAATTTGGACTGGGAAGAACTGGGAGAAAGGAGACGAGCTACTCGACTTAGTGGTATGTTCCGAGCTGTCAGCGGAGAAATGGCGTGGAATGGCTTTAGTAGACGAATAAGTTTGAGTGGCGTCTTTAAAAGTAGGAAAGATCACAATATGAAGATAAAGTTGGAATACAAGAGGACAAATTGGGGGAAATATTCATTTATAGGAAGGTGAGTTAGGGATTGGAATAACTTACCAAGGGAGATGTTCAATAAATTTCCAGTGTCATTGAAATCATTTAAGAAAAGGCTAGGAAAACAACAGATAGGGAATCTGCCACCTGGGCGAGTACCCTAACTGCAGATCAGTATTGATTGATTGATAACAATAGTCTAAAAGCTACTCACAATTTCACATACCGCTACATTTAAATTTTTACCAACAACGTACTGGTACAGCAAAGTTTTAAAATAAAAGGGTGTCTAAATACGTTAGGCGGAAGGAATAAAAATTCCCTTTATAGACAGGCCTACCGTACTATTTTTAGGTACCGGAGAAAACTTAAAATTCAAGTATCGGTATAAGACAACAGACCAATACATCCGGAACCGTACTGAAATTGAATATCAGGCTACACTGCCGGTAATATTCTACAGGCTACGGAGCGCCGTCTTTAATGTTTTATCTATTAGTCTACAGTTAACAAATTTACTGATAAAATAAATGAAAATTTTAGTTTTGATGGGATTTGCTTATTTTAATGCTTTCAATAAATTTTGCGCTATCATTCAATTATTTACACTATAGACCAAGAATACTTGTCTAAAATGCTTTACTTGGGCCTTTTATTGGCGTCGTATAGGATAAATACAGAAAAAGAAAACTGTACACTTATTATAGTCTTCACTTTTTGACACATTTTGTTATCAGCAGTTGCGTGCATTGAACCCCATCCACCCCAGCGCTGCTGGAGCAAAACATATTTTGTATTTACATTTTCTTATTATTCCTTAGAACGCCTTTTATCAAGTTTAAAACACTGCAAACAGCTTCGTCGAGCCAAGTACAGCTCTCTCGACAATCTGTTCGCAGCTTTCTCCAGCGAGCTGGGGGTTTTTTTTGCCGCCTCGAAAGAGTGACTGAATGGGTTGCTATATTTCTATACCTCATTCCACGTTAAGAAAATAGTAGCCTATTGCTGTTATGGACCTACAAGGAGTGAACACACCCCCTCTGAGACACCCATAATTCCTCGCGATTAAGATATATTATACTGTAATTTGTAATGTATTATGAAAGACATAAAAGGGATGAGGCATTTTTGCCCATGAGTTATTAAAATAACTACATAACATTTTATTTTTAATAAACATATTCGTAGGGATGAAACACAATGGCAGGAACAGCCATCGCTTCGTTGCCTTCCTTCATTTTCCTTCGTCTGTGGTGCGAGCATCGTGTAGTCCCTCCCTCTGTGAACCGCCGGCAGCTCACTTCTGTAATGAAGTCATTACAGTATTTATTTTTGCGTGTGCGTTTTTGGGTTTTAAATCAGTGCGTACTTGTCTTGTGTTGAGTGAGAGTTGGTTGTATGTTGCACAGTATTTGTGTGCGTTCTGTTATTTTCGTACTGTACAGAAGTTATTACTGAAGATTTTGGTATCGCGGTGTGCAGCGATACGTCATGGCATAACTTGTACTGATAAAATAATTTGCTGTGTGTTTTATTTGTGCTTGGTTTTGTTATTTAGCTGTTCTTTCATAACCCGTGAGAAGTCGCAAACGGAGTTTTCGTTCGGACTCTAAACGATTACGAATGTGGAATGTCATAGGACTGTGCTTACGGGCTGTCCCTTTCAATACCTTTTCCTCAAAGTGTTGGCTACTGGTGGGGGAAGTTTTAGCCCGGCAACAATCGTGTTGTCGGTGTAAGCGCCCTTTCCGTGAAATCCTGGAACATTCCTCCGTGTGCGACCCCGCGCGTTTCTCAGCAAGCCGGAGTTTTTATCCGTGTGCGACCTCTTATGTTACGAAAATTACGCAATCATTTATACTCAGTGTGTAATTATTTCAGTAGTGTAGTGCTTTCTGACAATCTGCGTGGACATGGAAGAAGAAAACAAAAGAATTCGGAGACTGTTGGACAGTGTGGAACGTGAGGAGCGGCAAGGACTGCTAAATGCAAATAGGGAAGGTCCATTTCGAAGACAGTTATTCGTCAAAGAGGCAGAAGAGACGCCAATTGATGATGATGCTGATGTGTTGGAAGACGAATCCCATTCCGAAATTTATGTTGCTGAATTACAGGAATTAGGTAAACTAGATGAGAAAGTAAATGCAATAAACCAACCCGTGTGGTTCTGGAAGAGATAGGACAACATATTGGAACATTCACAAAATGCCTAAAATGTTAGCATTCTTGCTTGTAGTAAAAATACAAACCCATTTAACTCAACATGCGGAGACTATCCGTCGTTGAATAATGCTCTCCAGTAGATGTGTGCCCATTTTTACTGACGATATGGTGAGTGACGTAACCAAATTTACAAACACATGGATATAGAAAAATCAAAGTAATAATTCGCGCGAAAGAGACGCAGTGAACAGAGCGACCGGAGAAATTCAAGCCGTCTTTTGTATATGTCAGGAATACTGTAAGCTTCCCACCTGAATTTGGAAGATCTTTGGGCATGAGTTGGCACTGGTGTAGAATTGTTTCGAAATTGTATGGCTCTCAAGCGTTTCAAGTTCTTACTGCTAGCTCTTAGATTTGACGATATAAATAGCAGAAAGGAACGAAAATCGCTTGATCCGAGAAGTGTTCAAGAAATTCGTGGAAAGCTCCAGTGTAGTTATGTAATTAGTTACGTCACGCATTGTTAACTGCCTTTATTGTGTTTTCATGGTGTTTTAATTACCGGTACGTCTTACTACTTTTGTAAAATATAACATAGCTTTATAAAAATTATATTACCGTTAGAATAACTTTGAATAATTCTAGATTTAATTTTTGAACAAAAGGCACGAAAAGGTCCGCCTCTGTGGTGTAGTGGTTAGTGTGATTAGCTGCCACCCCCGGAGGTCCGGGTTCGATTCCCGGCTCTGCCACGAAATTTGAAAATTGGTACGAGGGCTGGAACGGGGTCCACTCAGCCTCGGGAGGTCAACAGAGTAGAGGTGGGTTCGATTCCCACCTCAGCCATCCTGGAAGTGGTTTCCCGTCGCTTCCCACTTCTCCTCCAGGCAAATGCCGGGATGGTACCTAACTTAAGGCCACGGCCGCTTCCTTCCCTCTTCCTTGTCTATCCTTTTCAATCTTCCCATCCCCCCGCAAGGCCCCTGTTCAGCATAGCAGGTGAGGCCTCCTGGGTGGGGTACTGGTCATTCTCCCCAGTTGTATCCCCCGACCCAATGTCTCACGCTCCAGGACATTGCCCTTGAGGCGGTCGAGGTGGGATCCCTCGCTGAGTCCGAGGGAAAAACCAACCCTGGAGGGTAAGCAGATTAAGAAAGAAAAAATCCATTTTCTTTCAGGAGGTCCAATTTTGTTTTTTGCAAGCCGGTCAGAATCATTCGCTACGCTTCTATGTAAACACATTTTATAATACCGGTAATTATAGTGTAAAAATTGGGTTCCTCCATTTTTAACAAAGAACATTTTTTTCGCGCTGCATACTCGCGAAACAGCGGCCGTCGCAACGCAACTGTTAGTGCTGTCATTGGAAGTCCAGGTTCGATTCCCGGTACCGCCAGAGATTTAAGAATGACAGGAGGGCTGGTCATCATCATCATCATCTGTTTACCCTCCAGGTTCGGTTTTTCCCTCGGACTCAGCGAGGGATCCCACCTCTACCGCCTCAAGGGCAGTGTCCTGGAGCTTCAGACTCTTGGTCGTGGGATACAACTGGGCAGAATGACCAGTACCTCGCCCAGGCGGCCTCACCTGCTATGCTGAACAGGGGCCTTGTGGAGGGATGGGAAGATCGGATTGGATAGGCAAGGAAGAGGGAAGGAAGCGGCCGTGGCCTTAGGTACCATCCCGGCATTCGCCTGGAGGAGAAGTGGGAAACCACGGAAAACCACTTCCAGGATGGCTGAGGTGGGAATCGAACCCACCTCTACTCAGTTGACCTCCCGAGGCTGAGTGGACCCCGTTCCAGCCCTCATACCACTTTTCAAATTTCGTGGCAGAGCCGGGAATCGAACTCGGGCCTCCGGGGGTGGCAGCTAATCACGCTAACCACTACATCACAGAGAGGAGGGCTGGTATGTGGTTAAAATGATACATGTAGCTCACTTCCATTGTGGAAGTGTCTCAAGAAAGCTCTACCACCGCGGGCCGCGTGTACGAGGTTTGTTCAGCTCCACGGCCAAATGGTTAACATGCTGGTCTTTGATCCAAGAAGTCTGGGTTTCGATTCTCGGCCCCGTAGGAAATTTTAAACTTCATTGGTTTTTTCTTCTGGCTCGCGAGTAGGGTGTTTGTGCTGTCTTCAGCATTAGAAGACGATGGAGAACAATGGAAATTGACTGTAAAATGTGTGTAATAATGGGCCAACAATTTTCAGCTATGAAAGATGGAGGGTGAGGATGATTGTTAGCGTGCAGTTCTTGTAAGGCAGATGGTCCGATGAGTGTGTGGGCAGCATTTGCTGTATATGGGAAACTGTGTGTTATTGTGGTGGAGGATAGTGTTGTGCGTGTCGTATGAGTTGCAAGGAAATTGGGGGCAGCACAAATACCCAGTCCTCAAACCAAAGGAATTAACCAGTTAAGATTAAAATCCCAGCCAGCCACTACACTGACCATTCAGTGAAGGATCCGGATTATAGACTAATCAAACCCACAGGTTTCACAGATTTCAGCTCAGCTGAAGCAGGACAAGCGCAGTAAGAGGGTCTTGCGGTCTGTTCATTTGTTTTTACAAAACCACTCGGTTTGTTTTGTTTTGTAATTTCTTTTTGGTTAGCGGTGATTTTTTGTTTTGTTTTCATAGAATACTACATGAAACATATCAAACTGTAAGCGAACTTAAGTTTTAGAGGAGTTTATCGAGTTGTACAAATCTGAACCTTGTCTGTGGCGTGTGAAGAGCAGGGAGTATCATAATCGTGCACTGAGAGATGCCACTTATACAAAATTATTGACAAAGTTGAAGGAATCCGAGAGGTCAACTGATGGGCAAACCGTACCGTGTATGAGGTCGTCGCCTGTAAAGGTTTACTGCTCAAGTACAGGTAAACCTCTCCGGTACGCCGCAACGTGTATGGCCGGCCTTAAGGCACAACTTGGTGAGGAAAGTAACAACTCACATAGCACGCTGCTATGAAGAAACTCACTTGGAAATTAGACATTAAATTCCTCGCAAATTTTGTTCTTTCATTTGTGGGTTGACAGTATTAATCTTTCTTTCCGCCAGTTTTGAACTTAGCCAATCAGTAATTTCTGCAATTAATTTCCAACCAATCATAGGTTTCTTCTTCGATTTTGATGTGTAACTTTAAGCGACCAATAAAATGTAGTGGGTGTGTCTTAATTATTCATGAAAGGTCTCGAATCTTCCCTGAGTGTTTAAAAACTGCTGATTTTCACGGCTCCTCGCCACTTCTTCAACCTCTAGCTTAGTGTATGGACGTGTAGCAGGGGGCGGGTAGCGCCTCTTCCTTCGGGCAGCAGCTCTCCAACAAGGTAATGGCCGTTTAACATCTTTATTTCTTGCTAGCTCAGCAGTTTCACCCTCGGGGAAGGTCCGAAACCTTTTCAATGTAACCTAACTGTCTAAAAATGTAACTTAGTGCCGGCTTATGTAAAATTTTCTTATTACTTTAACTGTAAATCGGGGATAGAGAGTGCTTTACCCTCTCGAGCTCCCCTTCATTTGATTGGAGGTGACCACGTTTTCGTAACCGATTTTCTACTCTTCCTTAATGTGTTAAAATTTTTCTTATACGAGTCACCTCCCTAGTTTGGGAATAGCCCCTGTGTCATCGGCCTAGTGCCCCTTAGGTTTTAAAATGTGTATTTGGGAGTGCTGATACACGCCTCCATTCTTTTTGCGTTTAGGGCCATTTAAGTTAACCTGTTATTTTTCTATTTGGGCCCAGTAGGCTGGGTACTAGATACCCCTCTTTCATTGTAAGTTGTGCCTTGATGGCAATCATGTGTAAAAGGCTGGCATTGCCTTTAATAAGCTTGGAAAATTGAGAGCAGGTCAGCTCTTTCTGATGTGGTAAAGAGGCTCTAGGAGGCCAGATATGGTTTTTGGAGCTAATGCTCCTTGAATGAAGGGGTTTTCTGCCCTTTGATCAAATGTGTGATTTGGTAAAGTTGGGCTAGTTGCTCAAGGATTGTGAAATTGGGGCTCGAAGCCCAGAATTTGGAAAGACCCCTGAACTTGTGTTTTCGTTTGTAAAGTTATCATTGTACCTGTGTTTTTTAATTGTTATTTCACCTAGTGAAAATTTGTTAAATCTTGTTGTCTATTGAAAATATAACCTTTACTGAAATTTTAATTCATCTTTCGGCCTTGTAGTTAGACCCATTCCAGCCCGCACTTTCTTTCACCTCTGCCTTCCACGGGTAACTCCGTAATAATAATAATAATAATAATAATAATAATAATAATAATAATAATAATAATAATAATAATAATAATAATAATAATAATAATGTCCGCCTCTGTGGTGTTGTAGTTAGTGTGTTTAGCTGCCACCCCTGGAGACTCGGGTTCGAATCCCGACTCTGCAACTAAATCTGAAGAGTGGTACGAGGGCTGGAACGGGATCCACTCAGCCTCGGGAGGTCAACTAAGTAGAGGAGGGTTCGATTCCTACCTCAGCCATCCTCGAAGTGATTTTCCGTGGTTTCTCACTTCTCCTCCAGGCAAATGCCGCGTTGGTAACTAACTTAAGGCCACGGCCGCTTCCTTCCCTCTTCCTTGTCTATCCCTTCCGCTCTTCTCATCCCCACAAGGTCCCTGTTCAACATAGTAGGTAAGGTAGCCTAGACGAGGTACTGGCCCTCCTTCCCAGTTGTATCCCCCGACCCACGTTGCAGGACACTGCCCTTGAGTGTAGAGGTGGGATCTCCCGCTGAGTCCGAGGGATAATCCAACCTGGAGGACAAACAGATTAAGAAATAATAATAATAATAATAATAATAATAATAATAATAATAATAATAATAATAATAATAATGCGTAGCCTCTGGAAAGGCTTGATGTTGACCTGATGAAATGAATGGTGAAGACGTCATAAGCACCCATTCCCGGAGCTAGGGGAATTAAGAGCACGAGGAGGCTGATTCTTTAGCTACCATTTACATTGATGAGGTGTTGAGTATTGGCAGTAGCAGAGGCTAGGGCTTGTGAACTATCCTTAACACAGCAGGCTACTCCGATGGCTATTAGATGCATTTCAAAACCCTTAAGGCTTCACGTTCACTAAACCAGCTATCGAAAATGGGTAACCTAATTCTAGTAATAGCCCATGTCTTAATTGCAGCATACGCCACTGCATACATTAAATGTGTCACAAGAAACAATCAGCAGACGTTTACGAGCAATGGGGAAGATCAGTAAACTCGGTAAAAGGGTCCCACACGATTTGAATTAACGGCAAATGGAAAATCACGAAGTCACTTGTGAAATGCTGCTTCAACGCCAGGAAAGATAATCATTTCTGTAACGAATTGTGACGGGGGACAACGAAATTGGATTTATTTTGAAAGCCCGAAGTGGAGAAAATCGTGGCTGTCACCTGGCGAAGCCGGTCTTCAACACCAAAGCCAAATCGCTTCGGCAAGAAGACCATGCTTTGTTACTGGTGGGACCAGAGCGGTATTGTGTATTATGAACTCTTGAAGCCCAGCGAAACCGTTAATGCACAACGCTATCGTCAACAAATGATTAATTTAAATCACGCATTGATCGAAAGACGACTGGAATGGACTAGAAGACATGGCAAAGTGACTTTGTTACACGACAATACCCCGTCTCACACAGCAAAACCAGTGAAAGACGCCTTGAAATCGATTGGATGGGGCATCCTTCCACACCCGCCGTACTGCCCCGACCTGACGCCATCTGACTAACACCTCTTTGCATCAATGGGGCACACGCTCGCAGAGCAGCACTTCAGCAATTTTGAGGAAGTAGGAAAATGGTTCGAAGAATGGTTTGCCACAAAAGACAAGCAGATTTTCTGGCATGGTATTCGTACCTTACCTGAAAGATGGGCGAACTGTGTAGACGCCGATGGCCAATATTTTGAATAAAAATATATATTTCCCTTGAAAATTACGTGTTATCTTTACCACAATAGTCAGTAAAGATTTATGCATACACCTCGTAAAAACTTTTAAATCATGCTTCTCTGAAACAGAATTTTAAAATATGACTATTTTGAAAAAACATATTTTTAATATATAACTCCCATGTTTATATCATTTGTCTGGTTGTTAGATCATCAGGCTAAAGACTGGCTGGATCCTCAGATAACACCACCAAAGGTTATGTGGTTATAGGAAATTTCAAAAACTGATGGCGACACCAATGTTAGATATAAAAGGTATGATGAAGTAGTTTGACATTACTTTTTCACTGTGCCATAAAGAACTAACGTAGTACAACTGGCTCTATGAGTAGTACCCTTCCTAACATCCAGATGCACAAATCATGCTCCAAATTTACCTACTCAGCATAACTCACACTCCAGAAGCTTTCATACTGTCACAGCATAAATGATTAGATCAGATCAGAACATTTATTTTGCCAACGGGGTATTTTCCCCAGTGGCAGAATCATAAGGAATTACAAAACAAGTATCTTATATACAAATTTACATATATCAATACCATACTACTCAGAATATTGTTCGCTGCTGAGCTCTTACTTTCTTCTCGCATGAACTCATTCTACCTTTGAGTGAATGTATATCTTTTGGGAAGGGTTGAATATGTTCCATTCTCTTTCATCCCTGTCACAAATGAATACTTCCCCCAATGTAATTGTACCATTGACCTAGTATTAAAGCCCATTATCAAATCGTCACCATCAGTCTTTAATCTCTTTCCTGTATCCTCCTAAAGACTTTCCCCAGTACCATACCAAGTATAAAACCCCTATTCTTGCACTCGACCTCCTTTCCCACCGAAGTTTCTTTAACGTGTTACTAACACTGCTAGTCGTTCTGCGGTCACCTAATCACAAATTTACTTGCTTTCCTCTATACCCACTCCAATTATTTTTATAAAACATTCTTGATATATCCCACACCCGACCCCTAATTAATAAGTTACCCCAGTTGTGTTAACAAGTGTTTAAATATGCCACCTCTTTTATGGACCTGTTTGCACATTTTAACATCTGCATTACTATGTGCAATTACCTGAATGCCTTTCTGACCAGATCCCTTATAAGTTATGCATTACCCAGTGAAATTTACCACCCCTAATGTTCTTTCTCTTTTTAATCTGTTTACCCACCAGGGTTGGTTTTTCCCACGGACTCAGCGAGGGATCCCACCTCTACCACCTCAAGGGCAGTGTCTCCTGGAAGATTTTGGCGAAGACTTTCTTAGATTCGCGACCCCTTTTCCGCTGTGAGAGACATCAGGCTAACAGATAACTTTTCATGAAAATTAAAGGAAGAAATCATTGAACTGTTCTGTGAAGAAACAATCAAATGCAGTTTCAAGAAAACATCTTTGACAAACTTCTGGCTTTAGAAAGAAGTCGAGTGTCCTAACATCGTCTGCTATAAAGTTCATGATGCCTTTCTCCACAACGTCCCTATGTTAGAGTGCTTCTTCATCCATGTTGTTCCTGAAAAATACGTACCGCAATGGGATAAATATACAGTAGAGCCGGACCTCCACTTGAAGGTCTCGTCTGGTCAAGTGGACATCCGCAAACTGTGTCAAGATATGCAGGCAATCCTTCCCATTGAAATACAATATTTCATTGATTAATAACAATTTTGAACTTTATAATTTTATTTAAATTTGGAGGTAAGAGAGTGTATGTTAATACTTTTTCATTATTTTTAACCATTTTAAAAATATATTATTGGAACTTTAAAGTTAAAAATTTTAAAAACTGATTTTAACGATATTAAAACACATGTTAAACTACAACATTTGAATTATTTAAATAAAAATTACTTTGTCACATTTGTAATATTACTATTATTTGTTATGTCATCTTTCAACCTTAAGTTTGAAAATTTATGGTGGGGTACAATAGGAAACTAGTCATGACTTAGGGGTACAACTTTTAAAAAGTTTGAAAATCCCTGTTCTATACCACACACAAGCTCGGTAGGTTTGAACCCTCAATCTTACGAATCTAGAGACCGACACACTACTACCGATCCCTACAGAAGTAATAATAATAATAATAATAATAATAATAATAATAATAATAATAATAATAATAATAATAATAATAATTTTTTGCTAGTGGCTTTACGTCGCACCGACACAGGTATGTCTTATGGCGACGATGGGATAGGAAAGGCCTAGGAGTTGGAAGGAAGCCGCCGTGGCCTTAATTAAGGTACAGCCCAGCATTTGCCTGGTGTGAAAACGGGAAAGCACGGAAAACCATCATCAGGGCTGCTAACGGTGGGATTCAAACCCACTATCTCCCGGATGCAAGCTCACAACCGCGCACCTCTAACCGCGCGGCCAACTCGCCCGGTGAATAATAATAATAATAATAATAATAATAATAATAATAATAATAATAATAATAATAATAATAATAATAATAATAATAATAATAATTGTTACGGGGATACCCTTGGACCAGCAGAGGTGAAATAAGGTGCCGGGGTGAATGGGTCTAACTACTATGTCAAGAAATAATTTCAACTGAAATGGAAGGTTATATTTTCAAAAAGCAACAAGTTAACAAAATTCTCACTTAGTGAGATAACAATGATATATCAGCTGCCATGACAAAGTTTAGACAAAGCAAAAAAACCCAAACTTTAGTGACTGTTTGATAATCAGGGCTTTCAGCCCCTCGCTTTACATTTCCTGAGCTCTCAGCTCAACTTTACAAAAGAGTACAATTTTACACAAGGGCAGAAATCCCCTAATACATGGAGCGCTGGCTCTCAACTCACAATATCAAGCCTTCAAAAGACATTCAGTAATATTACTTTGAAAAAGAGCTAACAGGCTCTCAGTTTTCAAGCCAATTCAAGGCAACACCAAAAATATCTTACACCTTTTTGGCCTTCCATGGCCCAGCTTACAAACGGAAACAGGGGTATCTCGTACCCAACCTATAGGGCCTTCGTGTAAAAGAAATAACAGTTAAATAAATGGCCCGAACACAAAATGAAAGGAGGCGAATACTTGCACTCCTAGATGTGAATTCTAAAACTTAAAGGGCACTAGGCCGATGAAACAGGGGCTATTCCCAAACTATGGAGGTGACTATATAAGAAAAAATTTAAGACATTACGGAAAGGAAGAAAAACCAGTTACAAAACGTAGTCACCTCAAACCAATATGAAGGGGAGCTCGAGAGGGTACCTCACTCTCTATCCCCGATTTACAGCCAAAGATTTTTTGAAGTTGTTACGTAAGCTGGCAGAAGTTACATTTTCAGAAAGTTAGGTTACATAGTTAAGGTTTCGGACCTCTCCCTCGGGTTAAACTGCAGAGATAGCAAGAAATAAAGATGTTAAGTGGCCATACCTTGTCGGAGTACTGCTGCCTGATGAAAGAGGCACCCCCCGCCTCCTGCTTGACACACACACTGTTAGATGACGATCAATTGGCCAAGAGACGTGAAAATCTGCAGTTTATAAACCCTCGGGGAAAGTTCGAGACCTTTCATGAATAATCAAGCCACACCCTCTCACTTTATTTGTTACCTTAAAGCTACATACGAAATCAAAGAAGAAGCCTGTGATAGGCGAAAAATTAATTACAGAAATTCGTGATTGGCTAAATTCAAAACTGGCGGGAAAATGGATAAATATTGCCAACCCAAGAATGAATGAACGAAATTTAATAAAGAAAAACTTATGAATACAAAACTTCTTCAAAAAGTTCTTTCACTTCGCACCAGAGTGCATGATCATAGTTTTTTTTAGCAGAGACATCTGTTGAAGAAAGTCCAAACTTCTTGATGACTGGTAAACAAAACACGTAGAATTTCATACAGTAAATGAAACTTCAAAATAAGGATATTACGTCCAATTACTGTAGTGACATCTTCTGAGTAATGGTTGAAGTAGGTGTAGTTTCAAGTTCACTATTTCTCCAGAAGAGGAGTTCTTTTAGGCGCAAGATTTAAATGTGCGGCGTAGAGGTGTACCTCCCGGTACAATAATAATAATAATAATAATAATAATAATAATAATAATAATAATAATAATAATAATAATAATAATAATAATAATAATAATAATAATGGCATGGTTTCTATTACCATGTTCAAGCATTTCAATTTGATGCCATTTAGGCTGTCTGAACATCAGTTTCAGTGTTCTATTTTAATATACGCCAGAGCAAACTATCCCCTCGTAGGAGATTTAGATTATTATTATTATTGTTATTGTTATTATTATAAATATACATTAAACACTTTAAGTACTTTAAAATGTACTTTAGACACTGTGATGCATTTGCTTAGCAGTCTGTTCACCATAGCTGAGCTGGATTATTATTATTATTATTATTATTATTATTATTATTATTATTATTATTATTATTATTATTATTATTATTATTATTATTTGAATTACACACACGCAAGAAGTAAAATGTATGACCCACTGCACAGGAGAAGTCTCTGACATAAGTTTTTCACCTTGTAGTTGAGTCGCGTATCTGTAAGCTTGCGTTCGGGAGATGGCGGATTCGAACTTTACTGTCGACAACGGTGAAGATGGTTTTCCGTGGTTTCTCGTTTCACTCGAGTCAAACAATGGTGCTGCACCTTAATTAAGGCTATGGCCGCTTCCTATCCCATCGTCGCTGTAAGACCAATCTCTGTCGGTGCGACATACAGCAAATCGTAACAGAAAATAAAATAAAAATGAAAGCATTCTTACGTGGCTGAAAAACTTTCGATGTGTTAGTTCGACGTTAAACTACTAAGTGCTGAGATTACGGGCATTCGTAGGCTGTGTTAATACTCGTACTACTACTACTACTACTACTACTACTACTACTACTACTAATTGTTCCAGGGGTACACCTTTCCCGGCTATTTATACTGCGCGCCTCCTCTAGGACCAGCTATGTCAGTGAACATGAACTTGTAAAACTTCCTAAAGCGTTCTTCTCCGAAGGTTAGATGGGTCTGCGATCTATTTTAGAGATCTCTGGCGGGCTAAGTGCCAGTTAATCACCAGAGAAAATTAATTTGTTATAGTTGGTAAACATTTTTTTCTGATGATTGTTATTGTTATGTACCTAAGTTGTCAGTACTCCATCTGGTTCCTCCTCTAAAGCAATTTGCCAATCACATGCCTGGAACTAATTTCTCTAGCCAATCAAACCCGGGGAGTGTATGGAAATTTAGCCTAGGCGCGACCGGCTTAAAGAAGATCCAGCGCAGAAAGGTGATGGCAGAATTTACTTAAACATGTGATTGTACCGGCGTGTGTTACGAGAGGAAGATTTCAGCAGTTTTCTTATCTAATCTATATACCGGTATATGAAAGAACATAGTCCTGACTGACTGATTCATCATCGCCGAGCCAAAACTACTGGACATAACGAAATGAAATGTTGACACATTTATATTACAATGTCGGTGCTCGCTAAGGGAGTGAAAAGGGGGGTGAAATTTTATAATGAGTGTATCTATATCTCAAAACTTTAAAAGTTTACAGATGTAAAAATTGGTACTTAGAATCTCCTTTAAAAATAAAGAAACACGTATTTTTTTGGTTTTCGTAAAATTCACTTAAGGGTCTTGTAAAAATGACTTAAAAGAGGGGTTGAATTCTTTTCATGAGGATAATTATATCTCAAAAACTGAAGACGTTACAGACATGAAAATATGTATTTGGAATCTTCCTTAAAAATAAAGGAACACGTATTTTTTTGTTTTCGCAAAATCCACTTAAGGGGGGGGGGTGAGTGAAAAGAACTGAAGAAAGTGTTTAATTCTTTTTAACAGGATACTTACATATCAAGTACTGAAGACGTTGCAGACGTGAAAGTTGGTATTTGGAATCTCCTTTAAAAATAAAGACACACGTATTTGTGGCGGGAAGGGGGTGGGGTGGAATCAACTTAAAGGGGGTGTAAAAGGAGTTGAATTCTTTTTATGAAGATACAAATAAGAAGCGGACTTAAAACAATACACCCCTAAGACGTTTTGACTGGGGGTGAGAAATGATGAAAAAAATGTGCATTTATATGAAACCGTTTGAGTCATGAACTTAACATTCCAAATGATATCTTAGGTGTTAAATAACAGAATGTTTGAAACAAATTTAACCGCTCAGATAGTTAAATGGAGGTTAAGATCCGAAAACAAATATATTCATTCCTTCCTCGGAAACGGTTTAACGTACGAAGACAAAATTCCAAATAGCCGTATGTATTTTAAATCCTAGGCATGAAATAGAAAATATTTTTTAACGTTCCACCCCTGAAGTGTTAAATGAGGTTAGCTCCGTAACGAAATTATTCATCCGTTTGAGGTACAATGTTGTAATTTTACGAGAAGGGTCTTATTTTGTCCTAGATGTAAAATGTCATGTACTTCAAAATATATCTCCCTTAAGTGGTTTAGATGGTGGTTGACCCTTAAAAGCACAATATCCATTCTTCCGAAACTGTTTCGGACACGAACTTATGTTTTTAGGAAGGGTGGTCTTCTATATCCTATATGTTCATAACTATTTATAAACGTCCATTACTGTTTGAGGTACAAAATCAAAATTTCACAGGTTAGTCGCTTTTACATCCTAGATGTTAAATATTATAGTGTTTAAAACATTCAAATTTTTCCGTATGGGGTTCAAATGAGTGTTCGATCACAAAATAAATAATTATTCCAAAAAACCGTTTGACGTACGAACTGAGGGCGTATTTTGCAGGCTCAGCTGACAGTGGACTCGCCAAAATGTAAAACTTTGAATAATAACTTTCAGTTTAAAATCGTAGCGAAGCACGGGTATCTTGTTAGTATATAATATTGACTATTTAGGCTGAAATGTAGGATCTTCTGTGCAGTCTTCGGACTCTATTTATTCCCTACTGGGAAACATATAATGTAAGGGAACACGAGTGGTGACCCTCGGAAATCTCCCCTTCTACTTTTGAGCTGGGTGAGTAAAGTTTTTAACCTGTAAATTTTGGAAAATATTATCTCGGCCTTTAAATTTCCCCCTTTAGTCACCATTTTTAGTAGTGGATTAGCCTCTGTCATTTGGCCTTATGCCCACTTAGGTTCTTGTCTTTTCCCAAATGTCGTTGGAGTGCTGATATTTCGCCTCCTTGCCTTTTGGTAATGGCCTGTTTCGTGTAAACTTTTCTTTTTTATTTAGGCCTTGTAGTACGGGTGAATATGACCCTGTATGTTCATTATGGTTCTTCGGGTAACCGTGTCTACGTTTAGGTTCCCTTGAGTAACAGTGCTTAACCTGATTGTGAAACCTTGTAATGGATTAGCTCACCATGGGGCAACGTGTATATTATCAAAACGAATTTGGGGTCACCCAATCTGTTACTAGTGTAATTGGAAGTGCAATTAGCAACTGATTGCTTGATTGAGGCTAGTCTCTACGTATAAGTTTATTGGCGCTCAGACTCTATAATATTGTACGTGTTCAGAGCAACTATGCTCTTTCATAATATTTTACCTGTCAGGAGCAATTATACTCTTTCATACGTAGGTTAACGACTGGGAGATCCTCCCAATTAATCTTGTACCTGATTAAGGACTTCTAAGTCCAATGCATTGTTGGAGCTGTCTAGCTCGTTGTTTATGTGAATATCCCCTAGTAATATTTCAACTGTTTCTTGTTATAATGATTAAATGACTTTAGCTGAATTTTAAGAAAGGAAACAAGTAAGATTTCCAATTTTTGTTAAAGTAAAATTTTGCTCTAAGTGATCCCTTGTCCAGCCATTCTCCCCAGGCGCTTTCTATTTCTCTGTCAGCCACGGAACCACGTAGTAATAATAATAATAATAATAATAATAATAATAATAATAATAATAATAATAATAATAACAACAGTAATACTTGTACCGGGAGGTACACCTCTATGCCGCACATTTAAATCTTGCGCCTAAAAGGACTCCTCTACTGGAGGAACCGTGAACTTGAAACTAGACCTACTTAAACCTTTACTCAGAAGATGTCACTACAGAAATCTGATGAAATTTTGTTATCGTAAAGTTTCCTGTACTGTGTGAATTTCTGTTTGTTTTGTTTGTCCTTCATCAAGAAGTTTGGACTTTCTTCAATAGATGTCACTGCTAAAAGCTATGATCATGCACCCTGGTGCGAAGTGAAATAACTTTTGATTTAAAGAAGTTTTGTATTCATAAGTTTTTTTTACTAAATGATGTTCATTTATTTTTGGGTTGGCAATATCTATCTTTTCTTTCCGCCAGTTTTGAATCTAGCCAATCCCTAATTTCTGTAATTAATTTTCCGCCTATCACAGGCTTCTTCCTCGATTCTGAGTGTTACTTTTGAATTTAACCAATAAAGTGAGAGGGTGTGGCTGGTTTATTCATGAAAGGTCTCGAACTTTTCCCGAGGGTTTATAAACTGCGTATTTTCACGTCTCTTGGCCATTTTATCGTCATCTAACTAAGGGTGTGTGTCAAGCAGGAGGCGGGAGGCGCTTCTTTCATCAGGCAGCAGTTCTTCAGCAAGGTAATGGCCATCTAACATCTTACTTTTCTGCTAGCTCCGCAGTTTAACCCGAGGGAAAGGTTCGAAACTCTAACTACGTAACCAACTGCTTTAAAATGTAAATCTCCTTTCGACTCATGTAAAAATTTCATAAATCTAACTGTAAATCGGGGATAGAGAGTGATGTACCCTTTTGAGCTCCCCTTCATGTTGGTTTGAGGTGACTACGCTTATTGCTATTTTTCATTCTGTAATGTGGTAAATTGCTTTCTTATACGAGTCACTTCCATAGTTTGGGAATAGCCCCTGTTTCATCGGCCTAGTGCCCCTTAGGTTTTAAGAATGCATATTTAGGAGTGCAAGTACTCGCCGCCATTCAATTTGTGTTTCGGGCCATTTACTTAACCTGTTTCTTTCCGCAACGGCCCAATAGGTTGGGTACAATATACCCCTGTTTCAAATTTGTGAATAGTACCTTGTAAGGCCTGTGATTAGTAGATTTTCATGTAATGTTGCCTTGAGTAGGCTTGGGAGAACTGAGAGCACGTTCGCTCTTTTCTAGTGTTGTAAAAGTGCCTCTGGGAGGCTTGGTATTGTGTGTTGGGAGCAAGCGCTCCATGTATTGAGGGATTTCTGCCCTTGTGTAAATTTGAGTTGGGAACTCAAAAATTGTAAAACTAGGGGCTTGTAGCCCAAGAGAGTTAAAGTACTGTAATCTTGGATTTTTCTGTTTCTGTCATTGTTATCTCACTAAGTGGGAATTTGTTATCTTGTTGCTTTTCAAAAATATAACCTTCCATTTCTGTTTTAAATCCTTTCTTAACATTGTAGTTAGATCCATTCACCCCGGCACCTTCTTTCACCTCTGCGTTCCACGGGTAACCCCGTAACAATACTAATAATGGTGTGTGCCCTCCGAAAATGCCTGGTGCAGGTCTTTCGAGTTGACGTCGTATAGGTGACTTGCGCGTCTATCAGATGCTACACCTGCACAGCCCCTGGGCTATACGAATTACGTAATGAAGAATAAAATCCCTAATCCAATCGGGAATTACAAACTCTTGAATATTTAAGTCAGCCCAGATTACACCTACAAACACGCACATAATTATGTGAGCTATGCTGATTAAAGACCTGTACTTCACCCAGTGGCTAAAGACCGAATAGTTATTGTAGTCTCAATGGTCCCCCTACCCCACTAAAATTTCCCAGGGGGGATTCTTTCATTATAAATTGAGGAAAATATAACACATATTACTGAAATCAATGTCTTTTACTGTGCATATTTTCATAAAAACAGCAACAATAATTCCCTTCTAAAGTAAATTACCTCTCCCCTTAAAAATGTAAAATTAAAATGTTTTTGTTTGAATTCTGTTGTTATAACATTAATCTTTTTATCTTCCCTCAAAATTGTTATTGTGTATTATTCTGTGTCTTATGGCAAATCTAGGGTGTCCTGGATCAGACTAAATAAATAAATAAATAAATAAATAAATAAATAAATAAACACATAAGATAGAAATAATAGGATGACTGCCAGACCTTGAGCAATAAAACAACGCAGCGGTGGCAACTCCGCACATGCAGCCATTTTTTCGTTTCATTTTGGCAAGTCCATCTGAAACCCGGGAATAATTTTCCATTGAACATCATTCTTGTTATAACAACAGAATTCAAACAAAAACATTTTAATTTTACATTTTTAAGGGGAGAGGTAATTTACTTTAGAAGGGAATTATATACCCATATATACTGTTTGAAATAAACACCAGTAATTAAGCCGTACTATCCTTCTCCCCCCACCATTTTTCCCGATTTCGCACCCTGTCTCAGGCTACTAGGTTCACAATAATGATGATGGCAAGCGAACGAAAGCAGGCAGGCCGTTTTATGTTACTGTTATCTTCGCACATCTTACTCATGCAAGCTACATGTTTACAAGAATAATCAGATCCGTCAGGTTTGCTGAGCGTAATAAATTTGATAATGCTATGTCAAGTTTGCAACTATAATATTTTGCGATACTAACACTGCAAATCTCAAGGCCCGTGTTGGTAGCCTGAGACTTCAATAACTATTTGGTCTCTAGCAACTGGGTGAACAAGTCTTTGATTGGTAACAACTGATTCTCACATAAATAATGTGCGTGTGTGCAGGCGCAATCTAAGCTGACTGATTCTAGATTTTGTAATTCCCAGCCGGGTCGGGGATTTTATTCATTTGGTAATTCTGATAGCTCGGTGGGCTGGGTAGGTGTAGCATCTTATAGACGCACAGTTCACCCATACGGCGTCAACTCGAAAGACCTGCACCAGGCATCTTCGGAGACCACACATTATTATTGTTATTAATACACTGACTGACAGAGCAAATGCAACACCAAGGAGGAGTGGTTCGAAAGGGATGAAAGTTGGGGAAAAAACAGAGTCGGCACGGAAGAATAATTGATGTTTATGCAGGTTACACAATGCTCACGGCATCGACTCAGTAGGATGTAGGACCACCGCGAGCGGCGATGCACGCAGAAACACGTCGAGGTACCGAGTCAATAAGAGTGCGGATGGTGTCCTGAGGGATGGTTCTCCATTCTCTGTCAACCATTTGCCACAGTTGGTCGTTCGTACGAGGCTGGGGCAGAGTTTGCAAACGGCGTTCAATGAGATCCCACACGTGTTCGATTGGTGAGAGATCCGGAGAGTACGCTGGCCACGGAAGCATCTGTACACCTCGTAGAGCCTGTTGGGAGATGCGAGCAGTGTGTGGGCGGGCATTATCCTGCTGAAACAGAGCATTGGGCAGCCCCTGAAGGTACGGGAGTGCCACCGGCCGCAGCACATGCTGCACGTAGCTGCACGTAGCGGTGGGCATTTAACGTGCCTTGAATACGCACTAGAGGTGACGTGGAATCATACGCAATAGCGCCCCAAACCATGATGCCGCGTTGTCTAGCGGTAGGGCGCTCCACAGTTACTGCCGGATTTGACCTTTCTCCACGCCGACGCCACACTCGTCTGCGGTGACTATCACTGACAGAACAGAAGCGTGACTCATCAGAGAACACGACGTTCCGCCATTCCCTCATCCAAGTCGCTCTAGCCCGGCACCATGCCAGGCGTGCACGTCTATGCTGTGGAGGCAATGGTAGTCTTCTGAGCGGACGCCGGGAGTGCAGGCCTCCTTCAACCAATCGACGGGAAATTGTTCTGGTCGATATTGGAACAGCCAGGGTGTCTTGCACATGCTGAAGAATGGCGGTTGACGTGGCGTGCGGGGCTGCCACCGCTTGGCGGCGGATGCGCCGATCCTCGCGTGCTGACGTCACTCGGGCTGCGCCTGGACCCCTTGCACGTGCCACATGTCCCTGCGCCAACCATCTTCGCCACAGGCGCTGCACCGTGGACACACCCCTATGGGTATCGGCTGCGATTTGACGAAGCGACCAACCTGCCCTTCTCAGCCCGATCACCATACCCCTCGTAAAGTCGTCTGTCTGCTGGAAATGCCTCCGTTGACGACGGCCTGGCATTCTTAGCTATACACGTGTCCTGTGGCACACGACAACACGTTCTACAATGACTGTCGGCTGAGAAATCACGGTACGAAGTGGGCCATTCGCCAACGCCGTGTCCCATTTATCGTTCGCTACGTGCGCAGCACAGCGGCGCATTTCACATCATGAGCATACCTCAGTGACGTCAGTCTACCCTGCAATTGGCATAAAGTTCTGACCACTCCTTCTTGGTGTTGCATTTGCTCTGTCAGTCAGTGTATTATTATTCATACATTCTACGAATGCCCGAATGTGATGCACAATTATAACTATTTTATTATCCAAAAGTGACAAACTCGTAACAAAAAGCAATGTGTGACATATTTGTACAATAAAGAGCTATGGATACAACAAGCTGAATAATGTACAGTAGTATATAAAAGTTGCATGATGTCGGCACTTACTAATTCATCGTCGCACTAACACATCAAAGATTTTTTCGGCGTCGTAAGAATGTTTTTTCTTTTCTTTTCCCTTACGATTTGCTGTACGTCGCACGGACAAACATGGGTCTTACAGCGACGATGTGGGAGGAAGCGGGCATAGCATTAATTAAAGTACAACCCCAACATTTGCCTCGAGTGAAAAATGAGAAACCACGGAAATGTATCTTCATGGTTGTTGACAATAGGGTTGGAACCCACCATCTCCCAATGCAAGCTTATAGCTACACGACTCAGCTACAAGGTGAGTAATTTGTGTCTGGGCCTTATCCTGTGCAGTGGCACCTAATTTTATTTCTTGCATGTGTGAGTAATTTAAATAATAATAATAATAATAATAATAATAATAATAATAATAATAATAATAATAATAATAATAATAATAATAATAATAATAATAGCGTGGCCTTATTATTTAACTTACTGACACAGTTAACTGTTGTCCAGGAACTGCAGATGAGGAATATTAGAAATAAAGGACAAAACATGTGATGCACAATTATAACTATTTTATTATCCAAAAGTGACAAACTCGTAACAAAAAGCAATGAGTGACATATTTGTACAATAAAGAGCTATGGATACAACAAGCTGAATAATGTACAGTAGTATATAAAAGTTGCATGATGTAGAATGATGTTTTTCATCAATCATTAACAATAAGAAGTAGGAAAGATACTTAAAGTGCCGCTTACTTGAAGATTTTAAGAGTATGAAGTAACACATCTCACAGCAACAATCATGAGGACAGCAACAGGCCATGTGTTATGCGAGGGACTCCTTTCTTTGTCTTTGCGAGGGCAAATGATGTTACTAAATTCGTTCTCTGTATAATATTTTATAAATTCTATTTCGTTTATTTCATTTATATGTATATGGAGAGATTAGAAAAAGAACAGACGTGATACTCTTATACTGCACTGCATAACATTCAATTGTATCTCCTTTAATTTTTGCTACCATGATTAACACGTGCTTCAGGAAGAATCATTTAAGGTAAGAAGTTATTGTCGTCTATTCTTTCTCGGGATAACTACAGTGAGGAGCCATTTCTGGTATAGTGATTAAAGAGGATTGCTTTTTCACCAAGAGTGATGATGGATTAACTTTTCGCAGCACAAGTGAAAAGATATTAAGTTGGGAAGTGAAGTTGGTGGGCATAGTGCAAAGGGACGAGGTACTTTTTGTACTTCTAGATAAGGACACAATCCAGAATGAACAAAATGAACCATATCTCCTAGACTTCAAACATATGATAATTCTTCAGAAGAGTATTTAAACAAAAAATCTGGATACGAAGTTGTGGTGTACAGTCCACCTTCCAGAATTATTTTAGTTTTAATATTTATTGTAATTTAATCAATGTTCATGACGAATCCTTACGTCCAGACGACACTCGATTTTCACACCACCGAAAATTAAGAGGTGGCTGAGCATACCTCCTTCACTCCAAGGAACTTGACTAGCAATGACTATAAATATACCACCACATATGGACAATTACCCTATACGAGGTGCAATGAGTATGAATATCTATATATAAAATAACATGTCCCGACTGACTGAGTAATTCATCATCGCCGAGCCAAAACTACTGGACAAAAAGAAATGAAATTTTGGGGATAGATTTATATTAGAGTGTAGGTGCTCACTAAGGGAGGATTTTTGGATATTCCGTCGCTAAGGGAGCGAAAAGATGAGTGAATTGTTTAAATGAGTATATCTATATCTCAAAAACTTATATGTTTACAGACGTAAAAATTGGTATTTGGAATCTCCTTTAAAAATAAAGAAACACGCATTCTTTTGTTTCCGTAAAATCCACTTAAGGTGGGTGAAAGAACTGAAAAATTACTTGAATTATTTGTATGAGGATACTTATATATATATAAACTAAAGATGTTACAGGTGCGAAAATTGGTATTTGGAATCACCTTTAATTTTTTTTTTTTTTGCTAGGGGCTTTACGTCGCACCGACACAGATAGGTCTTATGGCGACGATGGGATAGGAAAGGCCTAGGAGCTGGAAGGAAGCGGCCGTGGCCTTAATTCAGGTACAGCCCCAGAATTTGCCTGGTGTGAAAATGGGAAACCACGGAAAACCATCTTCAGGGCTGCCGATAGCGGGATTCGAACCTACTATCTCCCGGATGCAAGCTCACAGCCGCGCGCCTCTACGCGCACGGCCAACTCGCCCGGTGGAATCACCTTTAAAAGTAAACACATTTTTTGGGGGAAATCAAATTGTTGGGGCTGGTGGATGTGGTGGAAATGAGTTAAATGATTTTTATGCGTATACATTTATTTAAAAAACTGAAGATATTACAGTCGTGATAATTGGTATTTGGAAACTCCTTTATTAATAAACAAATACGTATTTTTTGTTTTCGGAAAATTCACTTAAGGGGAGGGTGAAAGGAAGTGAGAAAATTACAGACGTGAAAATTGGTATTTGGAATCTTCTTTCAAAATAAGAAACACATATCCTTTTTTTCGGAAAATCCATTTAAGGGGAGATGAATTGAAAAATTCGTTGAATTCTTTGTATGAGGATACTTATATTTCAAAAACTAAAGATGTTACAGATATGAAAATTGGTATTTGGAATCTCCATTAAAAAGAAAGAAACATGTATTTTTTTGTTTTTGGTAAATCCACTTAGGTAAAATAAACATTTTGTTTTATTTCCGATTCGAGAGAAGACTGTTTCTCACATGTACAGTTCTATGTTGCATGGTCAAAGGCAATACCACAAACATGGTTTACAAAGAGTTTCTGGCGTAAATGAAACTCAGTTTTTCGGTGAGATTTCGTACTTTAGGGATTTCGAGATAATGTCTTAGTACAGTACCGAGGAACGATTACTTTTATCAAATCACGCGAGCTAAGAGCGAAGAGAGAAGCCGCGGGTAACTGCTAGTAACAAAATATAATCACTCAGGGAAAATATAATTCTATATAATTCCTTTTGTTGTTGTTAATATTGTTGGGGGTCTGCGATATCTTTAATTCAAAGACTATGACTAAATTTGAATAGATGTACCCTCTCACATGCATTTTCCTAGATTCAAATAAATGCTTGGTTTAATAGGAAGCTTATAATATTTATGTACTGAGTCACGGCTAACTCTTGAAGACCTCAAAGTTAGTGTAATGTTAAATATTTTAAAACAACCTGTATCTCTTAGACTGTAGTGAATAGAATTACAGTAAATGCATACTGATCTGGATATGCATGGTGAAGGAGAATTTCATGAAAAATATTGTAACCTTCCCTGCTCTTTCTTTAATGTTGGCATTTGGGGTGCACTTTCTCATTACTGTAAACAATCAAAACTTTCAACACAGAAAATAAATAAACTCTAAATAGCTGTCAAAACAGAAATCCTATCAATAAATTAAATAACTTATTTGTAATTATGTGATGAAAAATAATCTATGCAAAGTGCTATTTCAAGACTAATGCAATTCATTCTTGTGTTGGTGGTGGTTGGGGCGTCTCAACCACCTGCAGAGATTAAAAATATACAATAATAATAATAATAATAATAATAATAATAAAATAATAAAAACATAAATTAAGCAATTATTCATGTGTCTGACTTCATGGCTGAATGGTTAGCCTTCTGTTTAGAGGGTCCTGGGTTCGACTCTCAGTCGGGCCGTGTTTAATCATGTCTGATTAATTCTTCTAGCTCGGGGACTGGGTATTTGTATTCGCCCCAACTCTCTCCTCATAATCAGACAACACACCACACTACCAACCACCACAGAAACACGAAATAATGATTACACCCTACCACATAGGGTTGGCGTCAAGGACACCCGGTCGTTCGTACCCACGATCCCACGGGTGTGGAAGGAGAAGAAGAAGACGGTCATGTGTGTTTAAAAATATCGGAAAATTAGTTGTACGACACCTCTTTCCAATACCGTAAATTTTTGACACCACACTCAAAAGTTGTTTTAGCTTATATCGATTGAATTTTACGCTGAAGTTGTTCTGTTGGCAACAAACCTTGAGTCTTTCAGTTGTACTTCGTCTTAAAATAATCACCAATAATCACCACTACCACCTCCACCACCACCACTCTTGAGTCTTTCTCGTTTCTATGTCGACAAT
Source organism: Anabrus simplex (assembly GCF_040414725.1). Lineage (NCBI taxonomy): Eukaryota > Metazoa > Arthropoda > Insecta > Orthoptera > Tettigoniidae > Anabrus > Anabrus simplex. The sequence goes on along the minus strand of NC_090265.1, from coordinate 438,616,456 downwards.
GAAGTGCGTGCTCCTACAATATCATGAGTGAGGCGTGTTAGAAATAATAGCGTTAATGGAATGTCTTCATATTTAGCTGTACGTTAAGGTTCGTGTAATGTTAGTTATAGCAGCTGCAGTTTGAAGCGGCCAATCTGAACCAAACAGAAGACGTATCTACTCCACTGATATACCATTTCAATACGTGACTAATGTAAACTTTTTTTTATTTTATAAATATTGGTATTTGTGGTGCATTTTCTCAGTACTGTAAACGATCAAAACTTTCATCACAGAAGATAAATAAATGAACTCTTAATAGCTGTTAAAACAGCAATTCTATCAATAAATTAAAACTCTTATTTGAAATAATGTGATGATACAGCAGTACAAAAATAATTAAGAATATTGAGGGTCAAACTAACTGAGTGACTTCTTACCAAGGCAGTAGCGGTTCAAGTCCTGGCTAATGCATGTGGTATTTTGGAAGTGAAAGTTCATGTTCGTGTGGTTCGTATACCATGTTAGACAAGATGTTCCGAGGCTGCGATCACTTTAGCAAGAACAATATACTACAAGCTTACTTTGATTTTAAATATTGTCTTTCAAAGGTCTGTCAACATCAATCGATTTGTATTACTCAACAGCCAAAAGATGTATTTTCTGAATGATTTAGTATTTAAGCAATCTGTAACCATTGGAGTTTTAACAGAAGTCTCTTTAAATTTAGTTTGCTTTGTATATACCCAATTGGGCAAAATTTATAGAACGTCATCATTGTTAGGATGGCTGATAAGTATTTTTATATATCTTCATCTGTCTATGAATTGTTAGGCAACATATCATTTTTGTGTATATTAGCTGTTGGTACTTGAGTCACACTAACATTACTAGCTGGTGGTGATGAAAACGTCATATGCCTGGCAGATATATTTATCAATAACAATAATTGTTTCTTAATACCAGTGAGGAAAATAAAGCTCGTTCTCATCACCAGGAATTGTAGAATATTAAATTAATATCCTTACAAGTGCAGAATATCTCATCTGATAAAGTTTTGAATATCAAATATCTAGGGAAAGAAATTTATTGAATGAAATTTAGAAGATGTAAACTAACTTCGAGTCACAAATGTAAATAAAAGCTACTTTAGTGTCAGGAAGCTTCTAAGCTCAAAATTTTACTATCCATATAAATAAAATGATAGTTTTTCTGTACACTAACTGTTTTGCCACATTCTTGGCTTTTAACTCGGATTAGGTATACAAAACTCGAAGATACTCAGGTTCAGATCAATTTTTATCCGTCTGTCTGTCTTCTGTGACATCAGAGGAAAATAGCGTAACATATTTTTCAAAACTCGGCATTTAAGTTCAAGGATAACGCTATATTATATTCCTTTGATTAGTGCACTCTGGTGTAGCAATTAAAGGCGACAAAACAAGAAACGGCAAATTTCTAAGTTAATATCATCTGCATCAAAAACTAAGTCACATAACACAATTTATGAACAATATTTATGATCTGTTGTGTTTGAAACATTTTTACAGTGCAAGGAATAATAATGGAGATCTCTTACAAACCTCCATGTATCTCCGGAAGAGTTAGTTATATCTCGAATGTGTACCAAACTCCATTATTGAAAATCTCATTTCCAATATTTAATATATCTGATACAATTTAAGCGCATGAACTATAATAACGGCGATATATAACGAATTTCAGGTTTTTATTACACATGGAAATACTTTTCAGTAGTCATGGTAACAAGCTAACTGGCGATGGTGTTGGGTGGTGGTGGTTGTTGTGACTGAGTTTTTATAAGGTGTAATGACTACCTAAATGAGAAAAGAAATGTGAATGACCGATCACTCGAAGAATGAGGGAGAAAGATATAAGTGTGTGTTTAGTGGGAGTGGGGATTTGGAAGCCTTGGCCTTCAATGTCCTAATATCGCCGAGCCGGAAGGAAATAAAATGTGATGACCTAGGCCTACAATGTTCCAAGCCCCTTAAGCAGTAACATTACACTAGTAAACTCGAATCCTCGTATTCCTCTTTTCAGGCACACCCCCAAGGGAGGTAAACTGCACCACATAGCAGCCTTCCCACCATTCTTAAATCTCTAGAAGTACGGGGAATCGAATCCGAATCGAGGGCAGCAGCTAATAGCGCTAACCGTTACGCTGCAGAGGTGGATCTACATTGCGCTGACTATCTACTGTTAGTTGTATGCTTTGTCTCTTCAGCTGCCAGTCATCTCCGCTAGATGACATTATTGCAGCAATTATAAAAACTAATCGTCCATGACGGATACACAATAGCTAGTCTACAATACAAAATTCAGGTTTAACGATACACCAGCTCTTCTGTAGGACGCTGAAAATTATAGAAGAGTCACCTAAGGAAACAATACCTGAAGACTTCGTAGCTTTCAGTACACAAAATCATCTTGCAATAAACCAGACGTTACAGCGTTAATCCCAAGTCAATGACTGAGATGGTTGGTTATATATTTGTGTTCTTTGATTGGTTGGTTGGTTGGTTGGTTGGTTGGTTGGTTGGTTGGTTGATGCAGAACAGGTTTCGGCCTACGAGTGGTCACGGCTGGACCGTAGCCAGACAGCTCAACATTCGGAGCGAGCAAACGAGCAGAGGACATCTGCATTCGGGAAACGGAGAGGGGATGGTCCCCACCGTCGGCTGTCCTGATAACGGTTTTCCGTGGTTCTCCATTCCCCTGCACTAAGGCACTAAGGCGGGACGATCCAGGGGTGCCGACACCCTAATTTTCACCGTACATCTCCTCCACCACTCCTTTGCCTGAGAGGAGGCGTCACCTTGTACGAGATCCGCCATACACCTTCAGGGTATGGCATGAAACCAATGTAGCAGCAGCAGCAGCAGCAGCAGCAGCAGCAGTAGTAGTAGCAGTAGCAGTAGTAGAGATGGTTTGTACATATTTGTCGTAACAATGGTCTAATAAACCGAGCTCTGACTGGACAGTCTGATGGTAAAAGACCTTTCGACAGAGGGTTTTGCTGGAGACATCGAGTGGAATGGGATCGTCACGACGTCGGAGTAAGGATGAAGCCCTTCACAGGAGAGCATGGTTTTAATTGTAGCTATGTGGAATCTCAAAAACAATTCCATATTTAAAGATACCGGCCCAATAAAAAAGGTCAATTCAGATGCTGCTTCGATTAGTCGGGAGAAAACGTTTACGTGAAAGTCAGCAACAAAAGAACTACAAGAAATAGAAGGCCAAGGAGTAGCTAGTATCAGAATGCGTCAACATTCATTCAGGAAATTCTAGCCTGAAGACAAATCTGCTCAGGACACCAGTTACTTATTAAAAACATTCTGTGTGGTGTTTGAAGAATTGCCTCTTGCCAGCAAGTGTGATTTGTCAGCAAGCATGTCCGTTTTCAAAGATACAGTTGCTAAGCTTTCTCCTTCAGCTCACCATAGCGCATATGGGCTGATCTGCAAATTACTTCTCAAGAATACAGTGGAAGTTACCAGGTTGAGAAACGGTTTTTCACGTAAATCTGAGAAAGCAGTGGATATCTAATGGAGAAGAAGCTCAATCAGTAGTTTGTCAAAGTCCTTTTCACATAAAGGGTGATTGTTTTGTATTTGGAGAAGTAATTCTGAACGAGTTGCTCACTTTGATTTGGTTCCGAGTAACCATACAGTTTGTGATGAGCTCTACTATCAGCAACTGGATCGGTTTTACGACGTTTTGAGATGACGCTACTGGCATTAATCAAGAGAAATCGCGTTGTGTTGCAGCAATACAGTGCTCTAGTACGAGGATGACCAGGTTGAATATACGACTTTGAAACTCGCCACTAGATGGGGGCTTCATTCATTCCATTCCTGACCGGATTAAAATTGTAAACATCATGTGGATATTCAAACTATGATGTGAAATGTCCGTTACGTACTTGTCTGCATTTCGATCTGTGCTCTAATGTCAACAATAACAAGTTATTATCCAAATGATTTTCATGTCTTATTACGAAACGATAGTGCATGAGCTTCACTGTGCCATTGATGCAAGTTGACTAGTATATCTAACGCTGAAGTAGTGTGTGTTGTTGACATTAAAACACACAACGAAATACAGATAGGTACCGTACTCCGCGAGCTATGTAACGGTCGATTCACGTCAGAGTTTCAAGGTCGTAAATCCAACCTGCTCTAGTACAGTGGGAAAAAATAATTCAACAGATAATTTAGAAATCTGATGAATCGACATCCAAATTACCGTCGATATGTTGCACTTTCTGACTATAGTTTATTTCGGTCCGTGGCATCTTTCTGAGGTGGATGGTTTGACACCATTTAAGACATCAGAGGACGAATTGGGGCAACTATTCATTTATAGGGCGAGGAGTAAGGGATTGGAATAAATTATTAAGGGAAATGCTAGATACATTTCAATGTTCACTGAAAAATTTGAAGAAAAAGCTAGGTATACAGTTGTTAGGGTATCTGTCACCTGGGCGACAGTCCTAAATGCAGATAACTGATGGTTGATTGATTGGTTGGTTGACCACTAACGACCAGGACCTTTCAGAGTAAAGGTACTGTCTAGTGGCGAACGAAAGGCAAGTCTTCTTCCAATATATAATCTTCGAATGAACTTTTCAACATGTTCGATGTTCGTATATACAGATGAATTCAGCGATGAAAAGCAATACGTATCGTCGTGATTGTTACGAACTATATCTGATCTGCTTGAAGGAACTAGAAAGTTCGCGTCTTGTTGCAGTTCTTCGATATAGAATTTTCTTTTTGATATTTTACACCGCGTTCTAACGACAAGTCTTTAGCAGATCATCCTGATCTTCGTCGTCCGTATCGACCGTACGTCTGTGGAGCCGCTAAGGCTGTGTTCTGATAATGGTGGTTATTGGCAGAAGCAGTGCGGTACTGTTGCGAAGGGGCGCTGTTATCGCCTCGGATCACACGCTGTATCCACTTGACGTAGTTGGGTAGACGCGTGTAGATACCATACTTGCCCTTCTTCCCACAGCCTTCACCAAAACTCGTAATACCGAATACTGTCCAACGGTGGTTCTCTCTGCAGAGCAATGGGCCTCCGGAGTCCCCAGCACAGGAATCCATACGACCTCGTTTGTAGCCTGCGCAGAACATGTTACCAGTGATAAGGTAGTCTTCATACACATCTCGACACTCTTCAGTGTTGACAATTGGTACCTGAAACGAGAAGATAACGAAAATTAGTTGTACAAATTGACACCTCACCAAAAGTTACGAATACCATAGGTTTGATTTTATTGATGCCATATTCTTCCCATTTACAACTGTGCACTAGTACTGAACACAAAAGCGCAAACAATTTTGACCAATGACTCACATACTTCAATATGCAAACTTGTGTGAGATATTAATCATACAGGAGAGTAATGGCAATAGTAATGGGTGTGTCGTCCTTGCAAAAGAATTAGTTCTTGCATCTTATCAGGCTTGCTCAGTATCGGATCATCAAATTGTTCTAGTGGTAAACATTCCTACTCCTCTATGGCCGCACCGGTAAGCTCCCGAAGAGTGGCAGGAGGAGCTCAACTGCATACAAACTTCAACGTACAGTTTGATCTGAAACATGAACCCCTGCAGCTGGGATGAATTTCGATCTAAAGAGACATTGCATTAGATGTTGCCTGCGACCCACTGTTTAGAGATACCATTCCAGACGTGGCGTGGTAACACGACGACAATCGCTACGATACCAATCATTCTCTGCACTTAAGACATACTACCTTGACTTATCGGACTGAATGGCTCAGATGATAGACCGCTGGTCTTCTGAGCTCAGATTGTCCGGTTCGATCCCGACGCAGTCCGGCGGTGTTTGGAGGTACTCAAATACGCCAGCCTCATGTCACCAGCACGTGAAAGAACTCCTGTGAGGCAAATGTTCGCCATCAGTCTCTCCGGAAATCTACAAGTACAGTACGACGAAAGCTATTTTTTTCTTTTTTTTTTTTTTGCTATTTGCTTTACGTCGCACCGACACAGATATGTCGTATGGCGACGATGGGATAGGAAAGGCATAGGAATGGAAGAAAGTGGCTGTGGCTTTAATTAAGGTACAGCCCCAGCATTTGCCTGGTGTGAAAATGGGAAACCACGGAAAACCATCTTCAGGGCTGCCGACAGTGGGGTTCGAACCCACTATCTCCCGATTACTGGATACTGGCCGCACTTAAGCGACTGCAGCTATCGAGCTCGGTAGTACGACGAAAGACCAATAACATTATTATGATACATAACTGCTCGACAAAAGTTTGCTATGAATGACCTGTTGAAAATAAATCAACTATCTGGATTTTATCGAGCTCTTGCATTCGTTTTGCATGTCTATGATCGGTTACGTAGACTAACGAACGTCTGCTTGTGTGCCAATGCAGCAAAGATAGGTCAAATGCAAGGCCACAATTGAGAAGATAGTGGCTGTTTGTACAGGTCTGGTGTAGCTATAAGCTTGTATTAGGGATTTGCGGTCCGGCTCCATGGCTAAATGGTTAGCGTGTTGGCCTTTGGTCACAGGGGCCCCGGGTTCGATTCCCGGCAGGGTCGTAAATTTTAACCATCATTGGTTAATTTCGCTGGTACGGGGGCTGGGTGTATGAGTCGTCTTCATCATCATTTCATTCTCATCACGACGCGCAGGTCGCCTACGGGAGTCAAATCAAAAGACCTGCACCTGGCGAGCCGAAGTTGTCCTCGCACACTCCCGGCACTAAAAGACAACATTTCAGATTTTTGCGGGCGCAGATCCCACTGTCGGCAGCCCTGAAGATGGTTTTCCCTATTTTCCCACTTCCATATCATGCAAGTGCCGGGGCTGTACCTTAAAGTGTTAGCCGTGGATTATGGTGCGACATATTTTTCGATATATAGGACCTCTTTTTCTCCCTTGTGGGTGAAGTGGAAGGATGCATGATATGTACCCTGCATGCCGTAAGAGGCTACTAAGAGGGGAATATTCCAAAGTCTATACTCGCTCTCACGTACTCAAAGCCCAAAAACATATCCATGATTTTATGCTTTTCCGGGTAGCGGAGAGATTTTTTTTGCTAGTTGCTTTACGTCGCACCGACACAGATAGGTCTTATGGCGACGATAGGATAGGGAAGGCCTAGGAGGGGAAGGAAGCAGCCGTGGCCTTCATTAAGGTACAGCCCCAGCATTCGCCTGGTGTGAAAATGAGAAACCAAGGGAAACTATCTTCAGGGCTGCCGACAGTGGAACTCGAACCCACTACCTCCCGGATGCAAGCTCACAGCTGCATGACTCTAACCGCACGGCCAACTCGCCCGTTAGCGGGCAGATCTACGTATACGTTTTATTGATATAAAGTGACACAGAATAAGAACTGTTCATTAACAAAGAACGTAATGTCTATAAACTGAAAACAATATATTATTCATACGTAACACGGAGTAAACATTATTTTAACCAGAACATGAAACGGGGAAGAAGACTTCTGCTACGAAGTTAAGTATCTTCAGAGGCTCATTAGTTTGCGTTTGAAAGACGCAGGACTTTCCAAGAAAAGGTATATGTCGGGTGACACACTGTTGTTATAACTATTGTTAGCGCTGGGTTTCGAGCTTCATATCTCCAACTGGTGTGGCTTCTCAACCTTATTGTGGTGTTCGAGATAACGGGATCATCTACAAAGATGGTTAACATACCAACTTTTCAGCTAAAGGAGATGTACATATTTATCGGCAAAAATATTGCAACTTTCCTTTTTTCTTATAGAATATATTTTCTTAACTTGGCCAATTTTGAAAAATCTCCACTACTCCAAAATATACGCTTTTAAATGTATACCACATTCTACGTCTCTCTCTGTCGTATGTTTGTTGCTCAATATCCGTAACTTACGTTTTTTACCCCAACGTTTTCAACATATTCCAAAGACTCTTGAAGACATTTTACATTGTACAGTAATGCATTTTATTTATGTGAGGACAATGCTCAGAGACTCCTTTCTTTGACACAACTAATTTAAGTTTAATAAAGTAATTAGCAGAGGGGTACACTGAACACAAATTTCCGAGTCAAAAAGCGCTTCCAAAAATAATGTAATAAGAGCTCGCATAGACACGCTTTATTTTACAGACATATAAGGATACACTGTAGTAGGGTACTGATACGCACCACTCGTCGACGTAGTCGCCATTCTTGCCGAACCACTTGTTCCAACGGTAAACCAAGCCACCGTTGCCAGCGTGGAAGAAATCTGCGTCCAGTCCCTGAAGCCACGTCATGATGGCATACTGAACGGTTGTATCTTCGTTGAATCGCTTACCATCCACGTGTTTCTACAACGATCCTATGATATGGAAATCATTGGGTGCCAGGTCGGGACTGAAGAGAGGTTGGTCTAGTTGGTAGATTTCCTCACCAGGGGAGCGACAGTGAATGCTGCCAATTATAGTTCTCACAATTTCCTCGTTAACGCCCGGCACGCTTTTGAAGTCTACACTGCGACAATCGAGTCTGTCACAGACAGTCGTATATGAGCCATCTGCTACTGGACAGCAGTCGAGCCGACGGACGGTCCTGCTTGACGTTTGAGTCGACGATCGTTAAGGAGGAAATTGCGAGAACTTCAATGGAACACACTGGAGCGTTTGCGGGTAGCAATCCGCAGAAAAAGACCTGGATTTCTCTTAACAGGCAACCAACAGCACATGTGAACAGTTACGGTTCTTCCATAGGGAGATACTGGACTATCCTCCCTGCAGCTCCCATGTACCACCTAGCCATTTCCATCTCTTCTGACCGTTGAAGAAGCGATTCCACGACGATACGGCCGCTCAGCAGTCCACCATGACGAGGTTTCAAGGACTGGACGTAGAAATCTTTGATGCCGGCATCGAAGCCTTCGTGTACCGTTGGAACAAGTGCTTGGACAAGAATGGTGACTATGCTGAATACGAGTAGTAATGTGTAACAGTGCCCTACTAGTACTTATCCTTACATATATTCTTCTTCGTGTCCTTTTCCCAATTCCCTGGGATCGTTACATGTATGGATTTAACCCTATGTGGACGCAAGTACTCACTATCGCGCGCGTGAGTGCGTGTGTGTGTGTGTGTGTGTGGTGTTGTACGTAAATACAGACGAACATGAACACGCAACTCCCGAGAAAGAGGAATTAACCAGAAAAGGTTAAAATTCTCCAGGGCCCTCTGAACCGAAGGTCTGTACGCTGACCATTCAGACAATGAGCAGGAAAACTGTGTAGCCTTGTATCTGTCTGTAAAATAATTTTTGTCCGTGGGAATTCTTATTACATTATTTTTTTGAAGCTATCTTGTGTTGCCCTTTCAAATGGTCACACGGTTAATTTAAACATCGCGGTCGCATTGTCAAATAGCGCACAAGGTTGATTGTGTTTATTGCCTCTCAGCGGGTTACAACATGCATTTGCAGACTGCTCTATGTCCGATCGGCTGCTCTATTCACCAATTATTTAGTGGAGAACCATGTCGACTCCGAGGAGCGTTTTCCACAGGCCATGTGGTTATCTCAGGACAACTGGCGCTGTTTCAATTTGGAGATAGACCTACCAACAGCCAACTGAGTAATCTCTATATATATATAAAATAGCTTGTCCTGACTGACTGACTGATTCATCATCGCCGAGCCAAAACTACTGGACATAATGAAATTAAATTTTGGGGATACATTCATATTAAGATGTAGGTGCTCGCTAAGAGAGGATTTTTGGATATTCCGTTGCTAACGGGGTGAAAAGGGGGGGTGAAATTTTAAAATGAGTGCACCTATATCTCAAAACTTTAAAAGTTTACAAATGTAAAAATTGGTATTTAGAATCTTCTTTGAAAATAAGGAAACACGTATTTTTTTGTTTTCAGAAAATCCCAATAGGAGGGGTGAAAAAGGGTGAAAATGGGGGAAAATGTGTTGAATGCCTTTAATCAGGATACCGGTACTTATATCTCAGAAACTGAAGATATTACAGACATGAAAATTGGTACTTTTGATCTCGTTTAAAAATAAAGAAACGCGTATTTTTTTGTTTTCGGAAAATCTAATTAATGGGAGGGTGAAAAGGGGGTGAATTTTTAAAATTAGTGAATCTATATCTCAAAACTTTTAAAGTTTGCAGATGTAAAAATTGGTATTTAGAATCTTCATTAAAAATAAAGAAACACGTATTTTTTTGTTTTCGGAAAATCGCAATAGGAGGTGTGAAAAGGGGTGAAAAAGGGGTTGAATGCCTTTAATGAGGCTACTTATATCTCAGAAACTGAAGATATTATAGACCTGAAAATTGGTGTTTGGGATCTCCTTTAATCTAAAGAAAGGCGTATTTTTTTGTTTCTGGAAAACCCAATTAAGGGGGGTAAAAGAGGGGTAATATTTTAAAATGAGTGTATCTATATCTCAAAACTTTTAAAGGTTATAGGTGTAAAAATAAGTATTTAGAATCTCCATTAAAGATAAAGAAACACGTATATTTTGTTTTCGGAAAATCCTAATAGGAAGGGTGAAAAAGGTTGAAAAAGGGGTCGAATGCATTTCATGAGTCTACTTATATTTCAGAACCTGAAGATATTACAGACCTGAAAATTGGTGTTTGGGATCTCCTTTAAAAATAAATAAACACGTATTTTTTTGTTTGTGGAAAATACAATTAATGGGGGGGGGTGAAAATGGGGTGATTTTTTAAAATGAGTGTATCTATATCTCAAAATATTTAAGTTTATAGATGTAAAAATTGGTATTTGGAATCTCCTTTAAAAATAAAGAAACACGTATTCTTTTGTTTTCGGAAAATCCCAATAGGAAGGGTGTAAAAGGGTGAATAATGGGTTGAATGCCTTTCATGAGGATACTTATATTTCAGAACCTGAAGATATTACAGACCTGAAAATTGGTATTTTGGATCTACTTTAAAAGTAAAGAAACAGGTATTTTTTCGTTTTTGGAAAATCCAAATATTGGGGGGTGAAAACGGGGGTGAATTTTTAAAAATGAGTGTGTCTACATCTTAAAACTTTAAAATTTACAGATGTAAAAATTGGTGGTTAGAATCTCCTCTAAAAAAGAAAGGAACACGTATTTTTTAGTTTTTTGGAAAGCCAATTAATGGCGGTTAAACAGGAGTGACAAACTGGGGTGAATTTTTTGAAAGACTATATCTACAGAATATCTTGGAATCGTAAAATGTTACAGACGTAAAAAGTGGGTGTAAATCTCCTGTAAATGTAAAGAAATATAGGTTATTTGTTTTTGGAAACTCTACTTAAAGGGAACCCAAAAGGGGTGAAATTTTAAAATGAGAATTTTTACGGATATCTAAAAAACTTAACATGTTACAGAAATGAAAAATGGTATTTTTTATCTCCATTAAACATAAAGAAAAGTGTATTTTTAGTTTTCGGAAATACCACTTGGGTGGAGGGCGGGGGTAAAAGTGACTGAAAATGGTGATGAATTCTTTTAATTAGGCTACTGATATCTCAAAAATGAAGATGTTACAGACGTGAAATTTGATATTTGCAATCTGCTTTAAAAGTAAAGAAACACGTATTCTCGGAAAATCCAATGAAGGGGAGGGGGGGGGGGGGTGAAAGAATTGAAACACTAGTTGACTTAATTGTATGAGAATACATACATCTAATACTAAAGTTGTTACAGACGTGAAAATTCGTATTTGGATCTCCTTTAAAAACAAAGAAAAAGGCGTTTTGGTGGGGAAACCATCTTGGAGGGCGGGAGTGTAAAGGAGTTGAATTCCTTTCATGAGGACACATAAATCAAAAACTGAAGAAGTTAGAGTCGTGATAATTGGTATTTAGAAGATCCTTTACTATTAAAGAAACAAGTATTATTTGCGGGAAAATTCATTTAGGGGGAGGAGAGATTATTGTGAAATGAAGTGAAAAAAAGTAAATTATTTTTATGTGGATACTTATATCTCAAAACTGAAGGTAATAGGCGTGAACATTGGTGTTTGGAATCTCCCTTAAACATAAAGAAACAAGTATCCTTTTAATTCTTTTTCGGGGGGGGGGGGGGGGTGGCTGTAAATAAACTTAACGGCGGTGGGGTGTAGAAGGAGGTGAGACCAATTGATTTTACTGTTATTAATGTACTTATAAGGATCCTCCGTTGCTCAGGCGGCAGCGCGCCGGCCTCTCACAGCTGGGTTCCGTGGTTCAAATCCCGGTCACTCCATGTGGCATTCGTGCTGGACAAAACGGAGGCGGGACGGGTTTTTCTCCGATACTCCGGTTTTCCCTGTCATCAGCCATTCCAGCAACACATAATAGTAATAATAATAATAATAATAATAATATTCCGGACCGTCGTCAAATTGCGGACCGCGATGGAAACGGCTCCTGGACGGGTAATGACTAAGAATGCAGTCCGGTCGCGGGTTCAGTGCCGCCAAGGCACCCAGTATGACAGCACGCTGGATCTCCTGAAGGATTATATCCGTATTAAAAATATTATAGGAAAAGATGGCAAAGATTTACGGACCCAACTGACCTGGAGGAATACCTGAGCCTAACCCGGGAAGTACGAAATCGACTGCTGGAAAAGAAGATTTAAAAATGGGAGGAAACGTGCCGTAAAATAATAGATCGGGAATTTTGGTGGATTCTCGCAGAGAACGAGTCAGATCGCGAATTTCGGCGGATTATATATCTAAAACAATAAGCATTCAATTATAAATTTCAGTATAATACCGTAGCGAAGCACGGGTATCTTGCTAGTAGTAGAATATTTGTGAAGTTAGTCTACTCCCACAAGGCCAGCTTGATCTCAGTTTCCTTGAAGACGCCCATAATCTGTGTGGTTCTGATCTACTCTACTGACAAGCAAGGCTTAGGACTTCAATACCCACGCAGCACGTCCATGCCGTCTGATTATTCCGACATCTCGTACCGCATGTGCCAAGTATTTATGAGGAGAAACTGTACAGCTCAGTGAAAGTTATCTGATTTTCGAAAAGTGATTTACAACACCTAAAATATGTTTTCCTGCGTAGTAGAACCCAACTCTTAAAATAATGTAGTCTACTTAATTTATTACTGCATATAGTACTAAAGAAAGAAGATCAACTTGGCTGATGTCTTCCTTGAGAAAGTGCAAATGGGTTTCCTCTGTTAGTTTATATCCATTTTATAACTGCTAACCTCTTCAGCCTGCCGAAACTAATTTTTAAACTACCTGCAAGAAAACATATGGTGACAGTAATATTGCGGCGGGATGTATTCACTATGACATGTGTACGTATCTGTGTATGTATTGGTTTGTATTGTGAAGGTAAGGTAAAGGTTTATTCTGCCCGAAGGCAGGTCCGAACCTCCGCACAGGTGTGCCTGAGCCGGAGTTTACATACGGTAGGGTGGCCAGCTCCTTTCCGCTCCTCCATTCTCTTACCCCCACCAACAGCGCGTGGCAACCCATCCAGATCTTTACCACGCCCTATGTTGCTTAACTTCGGAGATCTCACGACATCAGGTGTTTCAACACGGCTATTGTGAACTGTTGTATGTAAATGAAGATGTGTATTACACGACGAACACAGAAACCCCACTCTACATACATACATACATACATACATACATACATACATACATACATACATACATACATACATACAGTAAATTTTCTTATGCCGGGCTGAGTGGCTCAGACGGTTAAGGCGTGGGCCTTCTGACCCCAACTTGGCAGGTTCGATCCTAGCTCAGTCCGGTTGTATTTGAAAGTGCTCAAATACGTCAGCCTCGTGTCAGTTGATTTACTGGGACGTAAAAGATCTCCTGCGGGACTAAATTCCGGCACCTCGACGTCTCCGAAAACCGTAAAAGAGTAGTTAGTGGGACGCAAAACAATTATTATTATTATTATTATTATTATTATTATTATTATTATTATTATTATTATTATTATTATTATTATTAAATTTTCTTATACCTTCCTTTGGGGGCTAACATTGCCTGACGGTCAAATGTACTATCACTGGATTCCAGGACACTTCTGTCTATCTGTATTTTATGCTGAATTAGTGATCACACATGGCAGATAATATAGGGTCTTTTTTCTGGCTCGCTCCGCAGCACCATTCAGAGCATGGCACGACTGGCGCAACGACACTCTGTCGCTAGCCGATATAATGCGCGCTTTTCCTCCCCACTACTCGCGGCAAATCACACTTACAGAAATCTATATCTAGTGAAACAATTAGTCTAAAACCTACATGGAATTACATTTGATGTTCAAAATATTGTCCCTCAGCTGTCAAACACACATCGGCACAGATACAGTAGGTTTTATGGTGATGATGGGATAAGAAACGGAATTGGAAGGAAACGGCCGTGGCTTTAATTAAGGTACAGCATAAGCATTTGCCTGGTGTGAAAAATGGGAAACCACGGAAAACCATCTTTAGGACTGCAGACAGTCGGTTTCGAACCCACTATCTTCCGAACACAAGCTTATAGCTGCGCGCCCTTACCCGCATGGCCAACTTGTCCGGTCAATATTCAATTTCAAAACATCACTAGGAACTTCATTTTTAATGCTCGCAGCATTACACGTCAATTTCGCAGTGTTTCAACATTCCTGGCGAATTTCGAAGCACATTTTGTCAATTTAGTGGCACTAGAGCGTGTCCAACACCTTGTAAACGAGGTTTATGACTAAGATGTCCCTAGCACTTTAAATAGAGCCTAAATATATTGAATTCATTCAGCCAGCCATGGAACTGGTACATAAAGGCTAGAATTTACTTGTAGTAAGGCGATTGGTTTCCCTATTATTTTCTATATATTTCTGCCCAGTGCTGAGTCTTTTCTCTCTGGTTTATCATAGTCTCGCAAATTTTTCACTAAGACCACAGAAAAAAGCAAGAGATTGCCGGAAATTTTACAAACACAAATTCAAGTTTTCTAGTGGACTTAGCCCTCCATAAAAATAAGCAACAAGAAAACATCTTCATACAACAGCAATATTCACAAGAGAGTGTATTGTAGATTAGAAATCAGCAGTGGCGTACCGTTAATATTCGGCACAGTTTCATTTTCGAGACAATCTCCTAAGTCCCGCGTGGCTTTTGTATGTTTTATTAAAGTTTCACAGTTATATTATGTGAAATGGGAAGCGTTTTGGCCTCGAGATTCTGCTCAAAATTTTCCAACGAAGCGGCTGTTATGTTGTTGCGTTATCCCAACCACTTAATATGCTGCGCTCCACGGATATTTCACTACGTTAAATACCACTTGAACTATGTCAAAATAGTTTTACTCCGGAAAAGCGACCGCTCATAGAAAAGTAACGCAGTAATGTGCACATCGTAACAAATAAATCACTAAATGGTTCGCCAGAAATTTAAAAACACACACACTTTTATTTTGGTTAGATCAACATGACGATAGTTCTCCTCTACATTGGAGGTGGAGATTGCAGCTACTGATTTACTCAGTTTCACCATGTCTTCTTGCACATTATGTGTTTGTATTTCTTGATAGGGCACACAGAAGTTACGTTGCTATAGCTGGTGTCCTTGGTAGTCACACGTACTTGCCTGCGAGCGGGTAGCCTGGATCCATAATTCAAGAGAAACCCATACGGTGGCGTCCCGACTGACAGCCACTGGCCCGACCCATTCTCCTTCTTAACTTGAAATTTGAACGTCTGTTTAGGAGATCACCGATAAAGATTACATTAATTATAGCAATAACAGTGATCACTCCATAAAAGGACCTCCACATTCATTGATAGACAAGTAGGGAGGCGAGTTCTCTTACACTTTCTTATCCATTAAAAATCAAAATATTGAATTTCAACGCGTGCTATGTAGCAGTGTCTCGAATGATCAATGCACTGCGCGAAAAATAAAATGGCTTAATTCCAAATTGGCATTTTTGTCCCGTGGCTTAAGGCAGCGTTGTGAAAAATCGGCCACTGGTGACTTTCGCTCTCATTTTGCCACGAGCCTGTGCCCAAAAACTCTTGGTGCTAAGAGCTCCAGGGTTGATTCTCTCGCCACGTCAGTTGTAAGACGGCACTGTGTCAATATTGGCTGCGTATTTTTGCACCATGCTCTAAGGGGAATATAACTTGCTTTTTATTATGGCTGTATTACTGCTACTACTACTACTACTACTACTAAACCAGAGGTGATAACATTTATTACTTGCTACAATTTCAAGCACAACTCAGGATGTGGTTTACGTTTATGGATATTATTATTATTATTATTATTATTATTATTATTATTATTATTATTATTATTATTATTATTATTGTCCAACTCGTTGGCTGAACGGTCAGCGTACTGGCCTTCGGTTCAGAGGGTCCCGGGTTCGATTCCCGGCCGGGTCGGGAATTTTAACCTTAATTGGTTAATTCCAATGGCACGTGGGCTGGGTGTATGTGTTGTCTTCATCATCATTTCATCCTCATCACGACGCGCAGGTCGCCTACGGGAGTAAAATAGAAAGACCTGCACCTTGTGAGCCGAACCCGTCCTGGGATATCCCGGCACTAAAAGCCATACGACATTTCATTTCATTATTATTATTATTATTATTATTATTATTATTATTATTATTATTATTATTATTATTATTATTATTAAAATAATCAGATATAATTACACGTATAACACAGAAATAATAAGTATTTCCATCTGTGTTTCTTTTTCCAGTGCTAAAGATAATGTAATTTTATATTATTACTATTAATTACTTTTATGACTTGAATACAGAATATACGTAAATATATACCAAATGTTAGCTTTTGTCCTTTATTCCGTTGTACTACGATTGAGTTTGTTGAATAAAAACAGTTGGAAGAGAATATTTACTATAATTTGAACCTATTCTTTTGTTCGTCGACAAACTGTACCTGCTGCACTGCTGTGTTTTGTGCCTACTCGCTGAATCTACTGTTGTTGCGTCATCTGTCTTGAACTTCCACGCTCGCACTGTATGCTTTCTGATGGCATTTGAGCTTTCCACAACTCGCTTAAATTTCAGTCCATTTCAAAGTTAGGCCTATACCTGTAGTAAAAGTAGTCAGGGGAGAAGAGTTCCTCACTAATACTACTTCTTCCTCGATTTTCCCTAGTTATTTTTTGGCAAGCAATTCATGTGAATTTAACTTAGTTTTACGGGTGGATGCCCTTCATGGCGCCAACCTACGTGGAGGGATTTATTCACTATTGTGTGTATCTGTAGTGGTTGGTGGTGTGATGTGCTGTATACACAAAGAGGTGTACATCAAGACGAACACAAGTACCCAGTTCCCGAACCAAAGAAATTAACCAGGAACGGCTAAAATCCCTGGCCCAGCCGGGAATCGAACTCAGGACCCTCTGAACTAAAGGCTACTATGTTGACCACTCAACCGAGAAGCGAGACCATTACAACAATATAAATATTAGTATAAATTTCACAACCACAACAAATGGATCGAAGTGAGAGAGATGCTGTCAACTTTTTTTTCGGTGGTAGCATCATACGTAGTGCAGTAGGGAAAACCCAAATGGCAATATAGCAGAGATTGCAATTTTCATATTTTCTTTTCTGCACTCAAATGCTGTTGCTGAGAGTGTTTCCAGTCAGGTAAATGCAATAAAGAAAAGAGAAACAGAACGAAAATTCAGAAATTCCATTCCATTTCGAGAGAGCGACTTGGGCTGAAGAATGAGAATAAATACTGATAGAATAAGCTATGAAGAGCTGCATTAGTCCATATTAATGCTCTAAATGCATAGCAGTCTCTATAACCGAAGAAGAACTTTAAGGGACAAAAGTGATTACATACGAATTTTCTCTCACATTTACGTTATATCGTATATTGCTTTCTGTCGTTAGAAATATAGTGCCTTTTCATTTCAGGAACTGGCAATACTGATCACATGGGGCCCAGGGAGTCTTCCATTCCTTCTGTTTAAAGATTTTTTCACTTCTTTAGATGATACTATGATTCTGTTTAAATATCCTTTAAAGATACTCATTTCTCAAGAAATTGACATTCAGTCTAAGGGATGCACAACAACTCTTCACTGTGATTATCATGGATTATTTATCTATTATACAGAGTGTTTGAACATATGTTACGGAATATGTATGGATATAGTATACTCAATAATGGATTCACCATCCATTTTATCCTAAACCATTTGGTTAATCGTTAGTGTTAATGCTTTATATCTCCATTCCAGGCTGCTTTTGTATAACAGCATTTGAGCTGATGGAAAAGTAGATTATGAATGACAAGTTAGGGTGCTAGCCTGGAAAGGTTAATTCAGTAAGGATTTAAAATCATCTGTGTGCTTCAGGCATAGTCAAGTGGTGGAATGCTCATTTTCCCACGGGACATATACCCGAGGCAGGAGAAAACATGAAAAAAAGAAAAGAAAAACCAAAACAATGTACAAAATTGCTCTATATAAAATAGCTAAATGCCGCAGAGGGAGTAAAACACCAAACACCTGATCCTTATTTTATTGGGAGCTATGTTGCACTGAATTTAAAAAAAAGATGATATCATGAATATTTTGCAGTATGTACCAGAAAAAGAAGAGCTATTTTTCCATGTAATTATACACGCCAGAACTGTGGACCCGGCTATGAATGAAGCTTTCCGGTTGATCATAGGATGCCTAAAACCAACTTCTGTGGAATTTACTATTTTGGAATTGTACCTCCATGTATTCGTCGTGAAGTTGAAGCTGATCGTAAACGACTTACGGCTGAGAAGATCCAAGCTCACCACCTATATGCCTATCAATTGCCTCAGTCCAGCCTAAAATCTAGGAATAGTGTTACTTCCCTTCAAAAAATCTCCAGATAAATCTAGGCTTTCCTTGTGGAAGCCTAATAATCAAGACTGGATGGAGCCGAGCGAAGAAATTCCGGCTGACCACGAGGACTTTTATTTGTGGAGATCACTCAACTGCCTATCATATTTGTTAGCGCCTTCTTTTCCATACTCGTGTTTCGAGCAGGAATTGATGCTTGCCATTAAGAAAGCCATCGAAACGGCTCGCCTTTGGACTCATTGACATTATAAAGGAATTAGGACTCGATAATAAAACAACTGAAATAATTAAAGCAACGTTAACAAACACAACACCCAAAGTAAAATTTAGGGGCAAACTCTCAAAACCTTTTAAAATAAAGTCAACTGCGCATTAGAGAAGATAGTTCGAGGATGGAGGAAATCCATCAATACTAAAGGTGTTAAACTAGGAAGAAATCCAAATAAAATCACTGTAGATTGTCTAGCTTTTGCAGATGGCATGGCGTTAATTACTGACTCACTGGATAATGCTCAAGAACAAATCAGAGAATTACAAAAACAAGTAGCTAAAATAGGACTACAAATATCATTTGAAACAACAAAGTTCACGACAAACATCGGTGATGCCCCGCAATATACGACAATTCATGACAACATAATATGTTAAACAAATTGCTTTAAATACTTAGGATAGTGGATAACAAATGACACAAAAGAAAAACAGCTACAGAAACTAGAGTACACAAAATGGAATAAATGTTTCACATGATAAACAATGTATGCAACAAAAAATCCTCATCCTGGAACACAAAATTGAGACACTACAAAACAGCAGTCAGACCTGAAAATTTATATGCAGCAGAAACACTTAAACCAACAAGAACTGGAGATCTCACAAAACTAGAGAAGGTTGAAAGAAGAATGTTTAGAAAAATACTGGGAGCTAAACGAAATAATAATGCAGAATACAAGTTAAGACCAAACAGAGAGCTATATTTGAAAATTGAAAAACTAACTGACGTAATGAGGAAAAGAAGTCTACAAATAATTTTTTGGACACGTTTACAGAATAAATGACAACAGACTAACCAAGCGCATCTTCAACCTTCTGAATAGTTACAAATCAAAACCCACATGGTTCACTGAAATTGAGAAAGACATGAACAACGCTGGAATTAAAACAGGTACAATAAAAAACAGAACACTTTTTAGAGAAGCAGTTCAAAAGGCAGCGTTTCAGGAGCGGAAGAAACCAACAACTAGAAGAAAGTGGACTCAAGAGAAGGAACGACACACTCGAAGGATGAAGGAAATTTCGAGGCAAAGGAAATTGAACAAATGAAAAGTAAGCAAAGTTGATTCATCGTACCCTCCAAATGGGTTATTCGAAAGAATAATAAATAAATAAATAAATAAATAAATAAATAAATAAATAAATAAATAAATAAATAAATAAATAAATAAATAAATACATGAATGAATGAATTAATTTAACATAAAGTCGGTTAGCCTAAGTAATTTTCTTTTTACAATTTGTTTTACGTCGCACCGACACAGATAGGTCTTTGGCGATGAAGGAATAGGAAAAGCCTAGGAGTGGAAGTGACCGTGGCCTTAATTTAAGGTACAGCCGCAGCATTTTCCTGGAAAACCACGGAAAGCCACCTTCAGGGCCATTAATATTTAACAGAGTAGTACACCGAAGCATAAAATCAAGAGAGCAATAAAGAAACAGACTCTACTACCTAACTGTCTCAATCCCTCTATGAGTGGGGGCGATAGAATAGATCCACGGTATACCCACCTGCCGTAAAAGGTGACTAAAACGGGACCCAGGGGCTTTCATCTTGGGAGCATTGGTTGGCGACCATGGGTCCTCTAGCTAAGTCTGGTATTGCTTCCTGTCTTATATATAAAAACAAGTTTTCTTTATAGCACTTCACTTCGTACCAAGAGAAAAACATAGTGACGTCAAAGAAGATGCAAAGAATTCACACACAGAGAAAATAAAGGCATCGTTAATCCTCCACATCCTCCCCACCCTGGTCGATCTCCAATGGTACGACCAGCTGTACCGGTCGGGTTATCTCCGTTCCATCGCTGAGTCGGAGGACGAGAGTCCTCGCCTTCCCGTCACGGCCAGGTCTCACTCCAGTGATGCGAGCTCGTTGCCATATGTGACGTGGACGCAGATCGTCTTGAAGCAGGACGACATCCCCCTTCCGGCACTTCGTCGATCTTCTGTCTGGTTGCCGCACCTCGTGGAAACTTCTTAGGGCGAAAAGGTACTCCTTCTTCCACCTCTTCCAGAAGTCGTCTTGCATTTTTGCCTTTAGTCTCGCTTCTTTTCTCAGATCTGTGTTGACGCTAGGTTCTGGACCGTTGGGTAATGCTGTTAGGTAATAGTCCCCCGTTTATGAAGTGATTTGGTGTCAGTACATTGGGACCGCCTTGTATAATTGGTCTGCTGTTGAATGGCGGCTTCTATTTCTGCCAGTATTGTTCTCAGAGTTTCCTCGTCCACTTGAGACGTGCCCAACACTTTTCTCAAGCATTGTTTTGTTGTGCCCACCATTCGTTCCCACCAGCCTCCCCATCAAGGCGCCCGTGGAACAATAAACTTTCAGGACACACCGTTGTGGGCGAAATGCTGGCTCGTACGTGGGTCCGTGAGGATCCGAGAAAGTTCCGCCAGTTCTCTGCTCGCCGCTTGAAAGGTCTTCGCATTGTCCGAGTAGATGGTGTGAGGTAATCCGTGTCTGTTGGAAAAGCGTCTGAACGACATGATGAATTTTTCAGTACTCATGTCCGATGTTAATTCCAGGTGCAAAGCCCTTGTAGTGGCGCAAGTGAACAGTACAATATACGATTTTTGTAACAAGCTCCCCAACCTGACATACAGTGGACCGGCGAAGTCTACTCCTGTGACCGTGAAAGGTTTAGTGGCTTGTATGCGATTCACAGGTAGGGGCGCTTCTATTTCGTCTCCTCGGTGGTTCCTGGCAATTTTGCAAGGGAGGAGATTAGGCTTTGCCTCTAGGGCATCATTGAGTGATAGAGAACCCTTTACGTGAGATGAAGCATCAAAAACTATTCTCCAATTTGTCGTGCCGTCTCTTTGCTTCTTTATGGCATGGCGAGGCAAATAGAAGGTGTTGGTAACCGATTCAGCCTCGGGGGCTATCTCTACATGTCCCTTCGCAAAGTAGTCGGTCATTAAAGCGTGGTATACCTCTCGGAACTGTTTGTTTCCATTAAGTTTGTTCTTCAGGGAATAAAAACGTTTCTCAGCGTTCTTGCAATTCGAGTGCAGTATTACTTCTTCCTTCCTTGGTAGGGAGACAACCCTCCTCCCGTCTTCCATTTTGAATGACTCATGAAAGCCTTTCAAGATTGCAGACTCTCTCGCAGTGAGTGCTCGTTGCTGATCTTCCTTTATCCCTAGTGTCTCTAGATCCCAAAACTTGAGTAGATTGTCCTCGGAAGATAGTAATTCTGCATTGATACTTACGTGGTTTACGGACACGTGATTCACTGTAGTACCACACTTATTCCCACTAAGAATCCAACCAAACCTAGAGGGAAGATGGAAATCGAGATGCGTATTGGCTGTTCGTCCTTCATCACCTGCCAGTACTGGTCTCCTTCTATCAGGACCTCAATCATCAGATCGTCTGCATCATCTTGAGGATCTGCTAGTTGCAATTTGTGAAGGCGTGATAGACTCTGGATGTCACGTGGGACGGTTGGGTGTGATGAGTAGGTGTTCCAGCTCTCGAATGCCGAGATTCGCACGGAATCTTTCGTCCACATTCCACTTATGCTGAAGCTGGCCAATCTGCGAGTCACCGATGTACTTAATGGTGCTTCAAATGTTGTGACTGACAGATCTCTCCTGTCAATGACTTTCAGCTTCAAATCATCTACCAGTTCCGAACTGATGAAGCTTGACTGACTTGCGGCGTCCAGAATGCAACGTGTTCTTTTCCCAAGACCGGTTGGTCCGATTACCCAAATTCGAGCTGTTTGGAGGTATGTCAAGTTCGCTATGCTAACATCTATTTTTCCTACAGTTACTCCCACTTGTCCTTCACAGATGGAGATGTGATGTGGTCCCTTACATTTAGTGCAGGACACTTTGTTCTTCTTGCTGCAGTTTCTCAAGGTGTGACTTCTGTTTAGGCATAAAAGTCATGACTGAGTAGACTTCAGTTTGTCTATGCGTTGCTTGACATCTGTCATCTTGGTACAATTTTGAGCCCAATGGTCTTTCCCTTCGCAAAAAACGCAAAAAGGTGACGTCTTTGTCTTCTTGGATGTCTGGCCCGTCCTAGTAGTGACTTGCGAGGCAGCAGCAGTTGGGTAATATGAGTTTGAGATGGCGTTGTCTCCTTTGATTTTCTGCGCCGTCATTGCGCCCTCCACTTCTTCATTGAGGAATTCCATAAGCCTCGTTATGTGCGCTTCGGAAATCTTTTCTCTCTTCGCGTAGATGATCCACCTTCTACAGACGTTTCCCCTAATGCCCTTAAAGCCTGAATACGTCTATTACATTCTATATATGTACGATTGAGGGCGTCGGGAGTAGCATCGCGAACAGGTCTCATGGTCTCCCGGTAATCCAGATGCGCCTGGATGATGCGGTTCCTATCGCCTTATCGTCCAATACAAATCCTCTTTATTTCCTCGAATGCGTTTGCAGTCACCGCTATACCATCGATTAGCTCCTTAGGTTCTCCCTCCAGGTATCCACGAAGGAAGACGTGTTTGTCGATAGTGTTGATGGTCGGGTTGTTGTCTACCACTGACTGGAATTGCTCCCAAAATCGGGACCATTTTTCTACAACTCCTGCGAATGGTTCTAGTTTAATAGTGGGTAATTTTACGGAGTGCGTGATGGAAAAGTGTGATGGCTCTGGTACTGCGGATAAAGGTCTGAAAGGGTCAAGATTCATGTTTCCGAACGACTCAGATAATTTGTCACGAATGACGCGTGTCGAATTAAATATCGCGCGCTTCGCGACCTCGATGTATTTCTCACACTCTATGACGTCTGCGTCATATTCGGCGTCTGATAGAAGTTCGTGAATGCCATTACCGAGGGAAATGAGTTGATCTAAGGTCTCTCGCAATCTCGACCGGTTATATTCGTGATCTATTTCTGCATATGACGCTGCCTTTGTAATGTCATTACTGAATTTGGTTATGTTTGCTCGCACTGTCTTTCGTTTTCTCTTCATCAACATTAACGCCTTATCTCCGTTATCGTCTGTCATACTCGTGAAATATTACTTTAAACAGACTGCAAGGGAAGTTCTTGTTGATTATGTTGCTATAAGTATCCGATAGATAGCAGCACTAGTCACATATACGTTCTTACATTCCTTTAGCACTCATTGCATCTAAGAAAACAAGATGGCTGCTCTTTCCCTTCAATATTACTGGCCACTCTCTCGCAAATAAAGGAATCTAGCATTTAGCTATACAACTTCAAATCAACCCTTCACTGGCAAACTTTCAATGAATAACTCCCGTATAATATCTCAAAGTAATTCAAATAGGTAATTTGGATACTTAGGCTATCAGCGTTCTCGATGTTTCGTGGCGGAGTACCTTGTGATCGTGATGTGAAGCTCGTTTAATAAAATGTTGACAATTTCGTTCACTTTCTTCGCCAATTCTGAAGTCAACTAGTGGAAGTATTCAAATTTGTCTCGTATTCGTATACCTTCGTAATTAATTCCGTATTTCCCTGAAGTTCCAGAGGCGGGTTTCGGCACCAAATTATGTCGTATATATAAACAAGTTTTCTTTATTGCACTTCACTTCGTACCAAGAGAAAAACATAGTGACGTCAAAGAAGATGCAAAGAATTCACACACAGAGAAAATAAAGGCATCGTTAATCCTCCACACTTCCATTTACTTGTGTCAGGCTCCTCGCCTTTATCTTTCCGATCTGACCTCCCTTGGACAACTCTTGGGTATAGTGCGCAATGGTATCACCCAAATATCACTATAAAATTTGTCACAAATGGAACATAATAATTGCTTTTACACATATCAAGTGAAAAATCTTTGGCAAATTAAGAAATATTTGATTTTTGGAGAATATTATGTATACGTACTTTACCACTTTACTGTTGCGCTCACAGTGACACACGTATGTCTTTTGTCTTACACTTTCAACAATTTCGTGTGTGATATCTGTGTTCACTGAAGTTCTTTGCTTTCGTTTCATTGCTTCACTTGTCAATGACATCATTTCATGAATTGTATCGCGATATACAATATTTAATAGGCGACAAAATGGTATGGCCAATGTACATAAGAAAAATTCAGTGGACTGGTGATTTATTGGTCCAGGGATCGAGCTACTTTCGTTCGAACAGAAATAAAAATATTTATTGGTTCAGGGATCATGCTATTTTTCTGTTGACCTCCATTTTGCTGATTGAACTGGCCACTCTAGTCATATGGACAAAGATAATGAGAATCTACAGACATAGCACTCCCATTCCACGGTGCTAGTCCTGGACCTGAAGAAAGTAACAAAAGAGGGCACTAGCAGCGAATGGACAAAGATAATGAGAATCCACAGACATAGCACTCGCATTCCTCGGTGCTAGCCCTGGACCTCAAGAAAGTAACAAAAGACGGCACCAGCAGCGGAATACGACATAAACCAGTCCTGTCTACAAGCCTTAAGTGTGTTTTCATATTTCTCAAATAACGACGGTATTTCTTAATTTACCAGAGATTTTTCACTTGATATGTGTAAAAGCAATTATTATGTTCCATTTGTGACAAGTTTTATAGTGATATTTGGGTGATACCTATGCGCATCATACCCACAACTCTTGTTTTCTTCCGACCCCCACGGTATTAGGCTTGCTGGCCTAGGAAGTCTCTCATTTTCGGACCCTTTCTTTCGCCGATACCTTCATATTGCGAAGGGCTGGATCTCTTTTACTTTCCTCCTGATTAGTGTTCATCATCATCATCATCATCATCATCATCATCATTAGTCGTTGTGCTCATTACTGAGCGTCGTGACCTCATAACTCCATCATTTCCTTGTTGCAACCTTGACAAGATGTCTCCATCCAGAGCGGTTTTCATAGAGGTGTTCATAGAGGTTCGTAATCCAGTTGTACTTCCTCTTAACAGTTATCACCACCACCAAACCGTCTCCTTCAGAAAATATCTTTTTCGTACATGCAAAATGCTCAAATTACATTTATTTCGTCGTTGTGAAATTTTTATTGTAATAATATTGTTAAATGTCTAGAAATTCATTCTTCAATTATTTGTGGAGAAAAATGGTTAAGTCCATTTTTTAAACCCTTGATAGTTAGCTAATAAATTATTTCTATACATATCTTTTCACATTGCAAGGGTAATTTTGCTTGAAAGAGCACCGTTATTTCAAATATTCAGAGCCCATTTGACACAAAACTAAGAAAGTGGATTTCGAAGTTTTTTATATTTATCCCTTTAATTGAAAAAACCCTTACACTAAATACGGGCTTCATGTTACCTTAGACAGCAACAGCTTTTATCTTCCCAATCGTACAAGTTACTGGTTGTCTGTTAGACATCTACCACTAGATGACTCCCATGTTGAACAGTAATTCCACATTCAGTACGTATTCTGTATGAGATGATCGTCAAGGAGCTGAGTCTGGCATTGCTCTGTTTCGTGTCTTATTAAGTTGACTTACTAGTTTTCTTTGTCTAAAATACTAAATATTTAATATTATTTTCCAACCAACCAACCAACCAACCAACCAACCAACCAACCAACCAACCAACCAACCAACCAACCAACCAACCAACCAACCAACCAACCAACCAACCAACCAACCAACCAACCAACCAACCAACCAACCAACCAACCAACCAACCAACCAACCAACCAACCAACCAACCAACCAACCAACCAACCAACCAACCAACCAACCAACCAACCAACCAACCAACCAACCAACCAACCAACCAACCAACCAACCAACCAACCAACCAACCAACCAACCAACCAACCAACCAACCAACCAACCAACCAACCAACCAACCAACCAACCAACCAACCAACCAACCAACCAACCAACCAACCAACCAACCAACCAACCAACCAACCAACCAACCAACCAACCAACCAACCAACCAACCAACCAACCAACCAACCAACCAACCAACCAACCAACCAACCAACCAACCAACCAACCAACCAACCAACCAACCAACCAACCAACCAACCAACCAACCAACCAACCAACCAACCAACCAACCAACCAACCAACCAACCAACCAACCAACCAACCAACCAACCAACCAACCAACCAACCAACCAACCAACCAACCAACCAACCAACCAACCAACCAACCAACCAACCAACCAACCAACCAACCAACCAACCAACCAACCAACCAACCAACCAACCAACCAACCAACCAACCAACCAACCAACCAACCAACCAACCAACCAACCAACCAACCAACCAACCAACCAACCAACCAACCAACCAACCAACCAACCAACCAACCAACCAACCAACCAACCAACCAACCAACCAACCAACCAACCAACCAACCAACCAACCAACCAACCAACCAACCAACCAACCAACCAACCAACCAACCAACCAACCAACCAACCAACCAACCAACCAACCAACCAACCAACCAACCAACCAACCAACCAACCAACCAACCAACCAACCAACCAACCAACCAACCAACCAACCAACCAACCAACCAACCAACCAACCAACCAACCAACCAACCAACCAACCAACCAACCAACCAACCAACCAACCAACCAACCAACCAACCAACCAACCAACCAACCCACAATAATTGATCTAATAATTTTTTTTGCTAGGTGCTTTACGTCGCACTGACACAGATATGTATTATGGCGACGATGGGACAGAAAAGGGCTAGGAGTGGGAAGGAAGCGGCCGTGGCCTTAATTAAGGTACAGCCCCAGCATTTGCCTGGTGTGAAAATGGGAAACCACGGAAAACCATTTCCAGGGCTGCCGACAGTGGGGTTCGAACCTACTATCTCCCGAATACTGGATACTGGCCGCACTTAAGCGACTGCAGCTATCGAGCTCGGTAATCTAATATTTTAGGAACCTTGATAATCTTATTTGAAAACACTGGATTAATATTTTCTCTATACTTGATGTATTTCAATAAAATTACCAACCTAGATGTAGGTGTACTAATGTCCACTTCAGTAATGCATTATTTAAATGTACGCCGTGGTGTTGTGTCAAACAGACACGAAAACGTGTCAACGTAGCTCCGTTGCACATTAGTTGTTATTTGAACTTCTAACATGCCATCTCATTTGCAAGTTCGTTCACACTTACCTGATGTGTCTATTTAACATTTGTACAACTTTCATCTTTACACAGTAACATACTAATCCCAAAGTCACATGTGTCAGATTAGGGCGTGTCATCGATATGATCTGACTATTTGTTACTCGATGTAATTATTGTTAGCGGCAATATGCATGGACTATTTGAATAAGTGGAGGGAAAGTGTATAGCTGGCAATAACACATGCAAATGAAGCAGCGTGATGCAAGTTTAAGAGTCGGACCCTGCCATTTGCTGCCTATCAACCGTGTAATTTTGCTGTGATAAATAAACATGGATTTTTATACCTCAGAGTGAGAGAGTGGGTTGATAGCGGCAAGCTTTTAATATTTCATTCATGATAGTAATGCCTTTTTGAAGTAGATTTTAACATGTTAAAGTTTAGGTTGAATTCTGCCGTATCATAATTACTAAAGGACGGCGAGATTAATAGTGACGAGGGCGCAGCTCAGTAATCACCTTATAAACGCGCCTGTGGTGTAATTTAGAAGGAAGTAGGTCAGGTTAGGTTAGGAAATATGAACTGTCACACACAAATCTAGTAAGTACAAACGAAACCACTATTGTACTGAGGACTTAATACTTACAAGAAA
Organism: Anabrus simplex; assembly: GCF_040414725.1. Classification (NCBI taxonomy): domain Eukaryota; kingdom Metazoa; phylum Arthropoda; class Insecta; order Orthoptera; family Tettigoniidae; genus Anabrus; species Anabrus simplex. The sequence goes on along the minus strand of NC_090265.1, from coordinate 438,587,645 downwards.
GGCTTATGGATATTGGGAGATTCTTTCTAAACATTTCTATACTAACAATAATTCTTAATAGTTATAATCCCGTCCGGATCTTTGGCTGAATGATCATTCCAGTGACCTTCGGTTCAGAAGGCCTGGTGTTCGATTCTCGGTCGGGCCAGAGAATTCAACTGTGTATGGTTAATTCCACTAGCTCAGGGACTGAGGTTTGCGTAGACGGCCTCTTAGGCGACCTGCATGTATGTGAAGATGAGGGCTATACCTACCGCCGAGCCATTGGCATTAACCAATTAAGGTTAAAATCCCGGACCCGACCGGGAATCGAATCCAGGACTCTCTGAACCAAAGGCCAGTACGCTGACCATTCAGCCAACGAGTCGGACTTCTCAATACACATGTTCATTAAAAAACAACACAGTACACTACAAGTCACCACGGAAACATGCGAAAGTAAATACATCCCCCCACAGAGGAGTGATGTCAAGAAGGGCATCCAGCCGTAAAACTGGGCACATATATTGCACCATGGTGTAGACTCGGTTATGGATGGAATATAAACACACACAGTACCAGTCCCATGAAACTCGGGAAAAGGCCAGGAAGAAAAAGATTAATCATTTCCCTGATTTCTGTTTTTTTTTTTTTGCTGGAAGATCCTCTATTCATGGCGTATCAAAGATTTTCATCATAGTTGACTTGGTTTCAATCCTACAACTTAATAATTTCTATTTTCGGTAAATCCCTCGTAAGAGGGTCATCAAACAATTTTTAAAAAAAATTGTTTTACGTTTCACCGACACAGATAGGTCTTATGGCGACGATGGGATAGGAAAGGACTAGGAGTTGGAAGGAAGCAGCCGTGGCCTTAATTAGGGTACAGCACCAAAAAATGGGAAAATGGGAAACCATAGAAAACCATCTTCAGGGCTGTCGACAGTGGGGTTCGAACAGCTATCTCCCGATTGCCCGATCACAGCCGCGTGAAACTAACCGCACGGCCATTTGCTCTGTACCAGGCAAAATCTCTGCATTTCTGTCTTTATTTGAAGTAACCGGAAGTATAAAGTATTGTAAGTTTATTGGACCATCCTCATGGACACCAAGGATCTCTGTAGCAGAAGACTGAATTCCCGTAATCCATCAATATTGAACAACCAAAGACTTGACAGAGGTAGGATTAAACTTTGCAGAGGAATGGAAACATCAGTGGTTGCACGCGGCTCTAATGTGCTACAGAACGTTTAATCCCAACTCCGCCATACGAGGTTTTCACCTCAGTTGTAGAATTCGGATATCGCTGAACAGGATTCGAACAAAACATAGAAGTGCTTACTTACTCCATAAGTGGGGCTTTCGTTAGCTCGCCTGACAGTGACTCTTGAGCGGCGTACCAAACTGTCAAACATACTATTATGCAAGAATGTACCAGGGATCACAGGAAGACGTTCCAGTGGCTGAATGGATTCGATGTGCAGTTGTGAACTAGTGCCTAACCATGTGTCAATGAACCTCCTGCAGGAAAACATTAATTCGTTGAGTCAATGTTACAGTGTCTCCCCATCCTTAACGATAATTATAATACACGCAGCATCCTAAAACTATCATTAAGCCAACGTTATGGTATATACACATCACTCATACTGCCAGGTGAAATCGAAACTTTAACACAATATCCGGATATTAAAATCTGATCCTCGTTGAAACTAACACATGAAATGAAATTCGCTACAAAAATTAACTCGAATTTGGAAATATTACTGTGTCTACTTCCTGCGATAAAGCGTGAAATTCAAATCAAACAACTTGTTCGAATAGTTTAATCTATTCCTCATTACAAATTAAACACACGCGGCGAAGTTCGCTAAATAAAACTAAACTCAAATCTCGTTTGATATGACGTAATATCACTGAAAACAATAACTACAACCATCACGAAATTTACGGCAAAACTCGAGTGTGAGGCTCCAACTCGTCTGCCATGTCAACACTCCAAACAGATGTTCATCGTGAACTGTCCAGTGAAGTAACTTCTCATCAAACTACGTAGGCTAAACACTCATTCTAATCATTCATTTTCGCACCCGCAATGCTTCCAGACAGCGATATTTTCGTCTCGTAAAATACAGAATAGAATTCAACTTACAATAATTAAGTATTTTCTTGACCGTGTGCCAGAATGTATTTTGTTCGTGAGGTCGGCTATCACAAAACGCACTTCGCTGGTATCAAATAGAATCGTCACCTAAACTTAACTGTTATTACCTACGGTCTTACATGAAATAGTAATCATTGGAGAACATCAACTTGTACTTAAAATAGGCGTTACGACGCACTCACTTGGATTTGACAACTCTTACATTCTTCAATCGTTCTGGACCACTACAGGACATCGCTCCTCTTATACAGCCTGACTCGGAAATATTACACAAACTTACACATCATGTCACAAAAAACCTCTCCATCGAACTAATCGAACTACAGGGTCTTTTATTCTCGGCGTCCTGCTTATTCTACACCACTCATAAAATACACGCTTACTCTGCATTTAACATCTTCCTAATTATTCTCATAATATTTTATTTCCATTACAATCCATTTTCTTCTTGGTTGAAACCATTTAAAAACAAGCGATGCCATGACCAAACAACTTTATAATGATCTCACAATTAACTTCTCGAAATTTTTCCGGACCTCAGGAGCAAAACAGCATGGTGTGCTTTTCTGTATCACAAATACACGGTGTCACAAAATTTAAATTTCCAAAAATGCTAAACTTTATCATATTTTACTGGATTTCGATATAAGCAGCAAATCTCACTTACCTAACTGTTGAACGCATTATTATTATCATAGTTTAATCCTGACGTGAATATTATTATTATTATTATTATTATTATTATTATTATTATTATTATTATTATTATTATTATTATTATTGGATACGTTGTTATTTTACTATCATCCTCATAACGGTTATTTTATCGTTATCATCATTATAACTTTTACCGGCCCGAATATCATTTAATTGATTTTCATTGCAATATTTAACTTCCCTTTTTAAAAAAAGAAATTTAAACACAGTTTAACGTCTCTCGCGCTGACATAAATAACAGACAATTCGCCTCCACAATGGAATAACGACAAGACACAACATTGTCATCGCAATATACTTAACTCTACACACGCCACATATACAACGCGATGTTATGATGTATTAATTAATTACTTTAAAACCGAGCTCGATAGCTGCAGTCGCTTAATTGCGGCCAGTATCCAGTATTCGGGAGATAGTAGGTTCGAACCCCACTATCGGCAGCCCTGAAAATGGTTTTCCGTGGTTTCCCATTTTCACACCAGGCAAATGCTGGGGCTGTACCTTAATTAAGGCCACGGCCGATTCCTTCCCATTCCTAGCCATTTCCTGTCCCATCGTCGCCATAAGACCTATCTGTGTCGGTGCGACGTAAAGTAACTAGCAAAAAAAAAAAATTACTTTAAAGGGGCAAGCATTTATATATCTAACTACAAAACATAATATTTAAATTAGACAGATTTGTAATTGTGCCGCTTGGCGTGGCATTATCTTGGCTTCATCTTGCGCCAGCTACCTCTGAACTTAGATCATCATATGGCAACATGCGTTGTTCGCTTAAATACTACGGTACCTTATTATAACACTAAATTCTGCACTCGTCTTGAAGCAACACACATTAATTTCCTTTACGATCGATAACTTAACAATACATTTTATTCTGTACACACATACAACAACTAAACCGCGAAGCCTCGTGTCGAGAATTCAACTGATGAAGTTTGTGGAAAGTTTACACCTCCTTTTCCTCCACGTGTCCAACAGATGTGAATGACCGTGAGACAAAAACTTATCTCTGCCAGACTACAATAGTCCTCCCTTACCGATTATCAAAATAACCTTGTCCGCAATAATTCACAAGAGCTATCTATGAATCTGCTGTCTCCCTATGCAGAAATTCAGGAATCCTACAATTATTAACTTATGATCTTTCCCCCGACAGATGGATGTCGTAAATACGATGTTTTAATATCTAAGTTGCCTTCGGTCACCATTACCTCTTGGTAAAATATGCATCCCTCTAGCCAACTGGCTTTAGAGATTCTCCACCGAGCTCGATAGCTGCAGTCGCTTAAGTGCGGCCAGTATCCAGTATTCGGGAGATAGTAGGTTCGAACCCCACTGTCGGTAGCCCTGAAATGGTTTTCCGTGGTTTCCCATTTTCACACCAGGCAAATGCTGGGGCTATACCTTAATTAAGGCCACGGCCGCTTCCTTCCCACTCCTAGCCCTTCCTTGTCCCATAGTCGCCATAAGACCTATCTGTGTCGGTGCGACGTAAAGCAACTAGAAAAAAAAAGAGATTCTCCAAGTCTACTTCGCACACTTTTAAGTCTGCTTCTTAACGTCACCTGAAGTAGGTTCACCCTCTCGGCCAATTAAATGATGACCATCTCTCTTGCTTGAGAAGATAGTATTTATGCATTCTCTAGAGACGCGCTACGTGGCGTTATCTACAATTGTGCAATCATCCCATCTGATGACCGCTGGATCAATTTCTTTCCGACTCACCCCAGAGATTCCACCTATTTTTCCTGCCACGATGATGTTTTCGATCATTTTTCCTGTCTCTATAACGGGCGTAATTAATTAATTTCGTGCACGATGGTTCCCGCATTTTTTGACCATATGCCCTTGACACGTGTGTTCCACTCGGCCTGTATAAAGGTTAAGTTCTCTCCAAACCTAATTAAATATATTTCCACCCTGTAACATTTATATTCATCAAGTATTTCCCAAAATTCTTAATTACTTATTTCTGTTTGTTAATGACAGTGCCGAAATCTCTCACAATGACGGTTATTAGCCAGAATTTCATTAGCTCCGAAGTGTTTTGGGAGGTCGCTTTCCGCTGTGAGTTAGCATGCCACGGAGCACGAGGTGAGCTTGGAATAAAAATATAGATGCACTCCAAGCTGTAGCTGACATTTCAGCAAGGCAGAATTATGGGCTCAATATATTTAAACAGTTTACTAAGACAGCTTTGGCAAGCAAGTCCGTCCGTTCTGCTGGACCTATTTGCTTCATTTCTTTTTTTATTCTGTCCTGAATCACCCGCCGGTGCATCATGAGACATTTATAGGTCTCTAAGTTCAGCCAACTTTCAATAATCATAAAATGAAATCATTAAATGATCACTCTTATAACTGCATACGAAGGCTTACCTTCACCCGCAATAAATTCTGTACCTAGCAGGGTGCTAAGCGACTAACACTTTCATCAATATTCTGATATATGTGATTTTTATCCTTATTAATGTCATTACATGAGGTCATATTTAATTACTACCTGTCAAGCCAGAGAATATAGACTTCCTCTGATCACGAAAGAATACTCTTCCCTGCTAGATACTCTTTGATTCTCTAACCTTTCCCAGTTTCCAAATATATTCAACAGATGGCAGAACGTTCCTAGAGTAGAACGCAGCCCGGAAGGCGGTTTCGTTGCGCAGAGTATGAGGTGCGGTGATGCCAATTTGGCTACTCATAACAGCATGAATGTGTAAACATATTTTCATCCAGTTATATCTTTAATTTCAAAGCGATGACCTATATTTTTTGTGGGCTTAAAAGTTTCCTGAAAGTCAAAATTAATTTTTAACATCGAACCCCGAGAAAGTGTTGAGGAAGATTTTCGAGATATTAAGGAAGGTAAATGAGCGGGCCAGTTTCAATGCCGTAGGATATTCGCCGTTTTTTCATACATATCAAATATTGTTGTACGTAGAACATTTTTATTGAAATCATCGAGGTCCGTCACTGGCTTCTTCCTCTTAGGGTTCTTCCCTGGCGACCTGAACACTGCATTATTTTTATTTTCATAGCTTGTTTTATCCCCTGTACTGTTCGCAGACCGATACCACACGCGAGTGCAGATTTCTTTTGAAGCGTGGCAACATGGCGGTCCTCACCTTCTCCGCCTATGAACGCCTGCTGCTGCATGCTTACAAAATACAAATGCACTCCAAATACTATTTCCCTCGTCTGTCGACGGAGTACTTACCTTTGTGCTCTTCCTGGATCTATCGTACACACGCAAATAGTTCCCTAAATTCGTTGATGATATTTACAAATAAAACTCGAAACATTCACCCGTGACCCGCACAAACAGGCACCTTTTACTGAAATGATTCTATTGGCTCAGCGGAAAACACGTCATACCACAAAGTGCGCGAATGTTACTGCGCAACCCTCTTCAAACCGCCTTCACGGCTGCGTTCTACTCTAATAACTTACTTGCTGCTAAGAAAAATAAAAGTCTACGTAGCCTACAAACAGACGGGAAAGTATGAGACTAACTACACTATATCATACCGTAATGCAAAATCCAACACGCCGATTGTCTTGGGCCATTGCCCTTGGCGTAGATTTGCGGTCTGCTGTGAAATAAGAATAAAGCGATGAACGCAAGTTCTAGATAAAATTATTAACGGTGATGATATTCATAATTTCCGTAAAGAAGAACAATTATATCCAATATTAACTGCGTTTACAAATTTCAAAATCACGAAATTATATTATTTGTCGTTTAAAAAAAATACGTAAATCACGAACACACATTCGACCTATGTAACCCTAAAAACATCAAAACCGAAAATCATAAACGTTTACCAACATCTATCAGAACAGCGTAAAATATATTTAATAGAAAAAACACAGAACACCGACTCCAGAACCATGAAGTGCCATTATCAATAACTATAAAGTAAAGCAGCCAACTTTAAATGTACACGTTACGATGTATTGTAAGAAATACGTTTACTTTCAATGATATCACTTAACATTTTGCGAAAAGAAGTAGAATTAAGGTAACACGTTATTTTCTAAAGAAGATTATTTGCTGTCAGGTTTCAATATTTCGCATTCCCTTGCCTTTACGCCTGGGAATTCACAGTTCGGCTTGCTATTTTTACATTTTTGGTCTGGAGGACCTTAGCAACTTCCTTCGAAAAATCCTCAACATCATTTTTGTAATTGTTGATAAAATCCTAGATAAAGTAATTAACACTCAGTGCCCGTAATTTCCGTAAAGGAGGTGTTACATACAACATAAACCACGTTTCCAGAGCCAATCATCACAAAATGATACTGCTGTATCGTCTAAACGTATTAAAACCACAAACAAATGTTCGAACTATGTACATAACACTATACCTAGCAAAGATGGCAATCATTTACCAACATTTACCAGTAAACCACAACGGTGTAGAAGAAAGAAGCTTTCGCTTCATTCCGCGTTTTAATGATTGCTTCCAATGAAACAACATTCACACTCATGATCAATACCGCCCACGTTTTTCTCACTTACTGAATTCATAAACCTAGCTCACCAGGTGGCCATGGTCGTTAAGGCATTGAATTCTATACGGTCTGCCAACGTGGGTAGCCCGTTGGTCGAAAAAATTTCACCATCAGAATGTTGGCTGGAAGGATAGGGGAGGCGGTGGTATACAATTTCTAATCACTAGTTTGCATGCCAAAAGCCTGAATTCAATTCCAAACCTCTCCGTAATGCTCATAATGGAGTGAGATAGTATGACGCTGTTGATGGTGATTCGTTCGTCGGATGGAGACGTTAAGAATTGAGCAAACACCTTGGCTCTATTCGACAGGAGTAGGCTATGTGCCGGCACCGGTTTTCACTCTCTCCCTTCCTACTATCATGTATCAGGTCATGTATCATAAACCTACCAGTGGATCTATTTATTCTGTAACTGAAAACATACATATTCATAATTGTCAATAGTCGACACATGGGGAAGTCTGTAAACATTGCATCACAGGATCAATAATATTGATAATTGACACCTCAAGCCATGTTTGATCAATTGAATGAAATATAAAGAATATTCACGTCACAACATAAAAGAAAACCTGCGTCTCTTGCGTTGAACTTGGTATAAAATATTTAATGCATATCTAAGTAATACCAGTCACTTCTGAATGATGAAGATAGTCTTCCTAACCTATTCTCCCGTCAATGATTTGACCATTGGGAATCGAAAAGTTGTGGTATTAGCACATTTATAATTAGATCGACAACTTGGCATAAATATTTACGACCCATTACATGTACTGGTATCCAGCACATTTTCTACCTTTAATGGATATCCCCTACAACACATCACAGAAACCAACCGAAGGACCAGGAAACGCTTAAGATACGGTAAAAGTTATAGATAGGCTGCCAAGTAAGTACGAATATCATTAACGGACCAGAAACTACAAAATCGGTAATAGAAGGAACCGTAAAATTATTGAACATACACAAAAATCTCGAATACAGGATGATCTCCTCCGCTTGGACACACAAGCAATATAAACTAAATATTGCGTAAACAAGACCTAATAACCTCACAACGCATGGCCAAAGCTCTTAGCCGTTTTTTCACTTATCGACACATCCCTTAAGGTTTGATAACTTGAGTTGGTCTTGGCGGTCTTCGAAGATATCATGTCGATTGAATTCGACGGTATAACTTCAGATTAGGCTCGCCAGGATAAATAACATAGTAATCATGGCTGACGGTGGGCGAATGGTCTCTGCCATTGGTTGAAGATTACGCCAATGAAATGTCTTTCCCATAACTCAAGACGGAACATCTCGCTGTCTTGAATTATGGGAGTGACGTTTCACAGAGTAAATCTTCAAGTGCGGCCAGTATCCAGTATTCGGGAGATAGTAGGTTCGAACCCCACTGTCGGCAGTCCTGAAAATGGTTTTCCGTGGTTTCCCATTTTCACACCAGGCAAATGCTGGGGCTGTACCTTAATTAAGGCCACGGCCGCTTCCTTCCCACTCCTAGCCCTTTCCTGTCCCATCGTCGCTAAAAGACATATGTGTGTCGGTGCGACATAAAGCAAATAGAAAAAAAAAAAAAAAAAAAAAAAAAAAAAAAAAAAAAAAAAAGTAAATCTTCAGCCAATGGCAAAATCCATTCGTGCCACCGCCATCCATGATTTAACAATCTTGAAATAACGCGACTTATGATGTAATATGAATAAGAAATAGAGGCCTCGTGTTTGAATGTAGACCTGCTGCAGTACTGTGTTCAACCACACAGTTTAGTAATGTCTGCTTCTGTTTAATTCTTCTGGCTCGGGACAGGGTGTTTGTGATTGTCCCAACACTTTCCTCTTCATATTCAGACAACACATTACACTACCAACCACCAGAGAAACACCAATAGTGATTACATCCCTCTACATAGAATTGGTGTCCGGAAGGGCATCCGGCCGTATAACAGGGGCAAATCCACATATACCCGCGCCCCCACAGGTATGGGAAAAGCGGTGGAAGAAGAAGGAAGCGGCCCTGTAGTTCAATGGACAGGAATTTTTGTGACATGATGTGTAAGTTGATATGTAATATTTCTGAGACAGGCTGTATAAGAGGAGCGATGTCCTGTAGCGATCCAGAACGATTGAAGAATGTAAGCGGCCGTAGCCTTAATTAAGGAACAGCCCCGGCATTTGCCTGGAGTATGGGAAACCATGGAAAACTATCTTCAGGACTGCCACTATCTCCCAAATGTAAGCTGATAGCTACGAGAGCAAACCGCGCAGCCACCTGCTCGGTCATTTAGTTCTAAGTATGCACGTTCCTGCTTTCTTTTGGTAGTGGCTTTACGTTGCATCGACACAGACAGGTCTTATAGCGACGATGGGACAGGAAAGGCCTAGGTATGGGAAGGAAGTGGCCATGGCCTTCATTAAGGTACAGCCCCAGCATTTGCCTGGTGTAAAAATGGGAAACCACGGAAAACCATCTTCAGGGAAGCCAACAGTGGGATTCGAACCCACGATCTCCGGGATGCAAGCTCACAGCCGTGCGCCCATAACAGCACAGTTCCAAGTTTTGGAAGAACGAGGGTATCATCTACAGCACGGTAGTATCATGAAAGACGGGGAGGTGAAGGAATTCCTGGATTTCAGGAATCTACCACACTCAGACAGAAGACAGCGAGAACTGACTGAGAGAGGTTGGACAGGAAAGATAAAAGGATAAATCTAGTGCAGGTTAGTCGAAGCAGTGACTATGCGACTGATAGAAGTTCTTGTATTTTTAGTGCAATTCGTTATACATTTCACTTTGTGTTGTTAGGATTCATAACTATTCCGGAACTAATCCTGACCTGACGTTTGCCGTTTGCTTTTGTAAAAGAAAGTTGGCTGGGAAGCGATCGCTTAGCGCCTTGTCTTTGTTCTGTCAACTTGCAAACGGCACTCCTTGTAACTAGATTTACCTTTATTGCACGCCATTAAACTCTCGTATAAAATGTATGACGAATGTTTATGGTTGAGCACAAGATTAATGTTGGGAGGTGATTGATGTGCAGGAGGCTGTAAACATCAAACACTCCCACTCTGTAATGTGCGGTGACAAATGAGAGAGACTTTACTTTTATTTTCCAGGAAGGAAAATCAGTGTGTTGGAAACACATGGAAACGACGTTGTCCCCTCTTAAATTTCAACCAGTGAAGTCTGAAACGCATCTTTCAAATGTGTTACCAATACGACAACAGTTCGAATCTTCTTATACTGAAGGGTTCGCGATAGCAGAGTGAATGTCTTCTCGTCAAGGAAGATTGGAATTCCGATTTATGCACGTAGGAATTTTGAAATGAAAAATTACATCCCTGTTTTTTGGATTCCACGTAACACTGGAGTTCCCATGACTATGGTAACGATATCAACCTTTTTGGATTTGTAAATGAACCCTCTGCTGTATCCTTACGACACATCGTCGTATTTCTATCACTGGGCGAGCTGGCCGTGCGGTTAGGCTCCCACAGCTGTTAGCTTGCATCCGGGAGATAGCGAGTTCGAATCCCACTGTTGGCAGCCCTGAAGATGGTTTTCCGTGGTTTCCCATTTCCACACCAGGCAAATGCTGGGGCTGTACCTTAATTGAGGCCACGGCTGCTTCCTACCCACCCCTAGGCCTTCCCTATCCCATCGTCGCCATAAGACCTATCTGTGTCAGTGCGACTTAAGCAATTAGCGTATTTCTATCGGCCTAGTCTGTCTTGCCTTCAAGTAACTATTTTGTTCGCTCTACGGGAATCGCACCTTTTTCTAAGTACAGTCACTGCCTCTCTTTTTCCTAGGTCTACAAAGTTAATTGACTCGCTATTTACAGTATTCATGATCTGTCATTTACGTCCTTGGGTCCTCTCTCCAAGTATGAAATAATTCTCAGTCCAGTCACTATTCTAGTTTTCCAGTGAGCAGATGAAATTTTTTCTTACCTGAGTTAAAAAAGGAAAGTTAAGATCGAGACATGAATGTAACTATTGTCTTTTGACTAAAATTCTTCGTCCAGAAAAAGTCATCAACAAGATGAACGGATGACAATTGCTAGTAAGCATATACCGCAGAGACACATAAACCCTCAATTTTTTAAATTCTTGGAATGGAGGGGGAGATCAAGAGAGGTTGAAAAAGGAAAATGCCAGAAGTAGTCTTTCGCAAAAACATATAAATAATGGAATAGCAACTTAGTGACAATCTTAGACTCTTTAAATGGAATAAAATTCTTTGAAATTTTGGAACTTTATCGAATACTCGCAGATAGTGAGTAGGTTTAATATGGCCGAACCAGCGATTTTGGGGTAATTAGGCTATTTCTTACCCGGAGGTCCCGTATTCGATTTCCAGCCAGGTCAGGGATTTTTACAGTGTAAGATATTTTGAATGCGAGAAGTACAGTACAACGTGTCATAGATGGCACTGATGGTTTATGTCAATTCTGAATTACGCACTGTGTGAGGATGTGCTTCGTACCTAGTGTTATTGTTTATTACACTCGTTGACGCGACACAATAATGATAATTTCTTGTGGCTATTGCTAGCCTAGTGTAGCCCTTGTAGGGCAGACCGTGATGGGTGGCATCTGTCGTGCATGGAAAACTGCATGTTGCTGCAGTGGAAGACAGTGTTGTGTATGGTGTGTGAGTTCCAGGGATGATGGGGATAACTCAAACACCCATTCCCCGAGCCAAGGGAATCAACCACTTCTTGTTTTCTTCTTGCCCTTTTTCCAATGTATTGGGGTCGGCACTTGACGTGGATTGGCCTCATTTTATAGCCGGATGCTTTTCCTGACGCCAAACCTATACGGATGCATTTCGTGTTTCTGTGGCGTTTGATAGTGTGATGCATTGTGTGTACATACACTGACTGACAGAGCAAATGCAACACCAAGAAGGAGTGGTCAGAACTTTATGCCAATTGCAGGGTAGACTGACGTCACTGAGGTATGCTCATGATGTGAAATGCGCCGCTGTGCTGCGCACGTAGCGAACGATAAATGGGACACGGCGTTGGCGAATGGCCCACTTCGTACCGTGATTTCTCAGCCGACAGTCATTGTAGAACGTGTTGTCGTGTGCCACAGGACACGTGTATAGCTAAGAATGCCAGGCCGCCGTCAACGGAGGCATTTCCAGCAGACAGACGACTTTACGAGGGGTATGGTGATCGGGCTGAGAAGGGCAGGTTGGTCGCTTCGTCAAATCGCAGCCGATACCCATAGGGATGTGTCCACGGTGCAGCGCCTGTGGCGAAGATGGTTGGCGCAGGGACATGTGGCACGTGCGAGGGGTCCAGGCGCAGCCCGAGTGACGTCAGCACGCGAGGATCGGCGCATCTGCCGCCAAGCGGTGGCAGCCCCGCACGCCACGTCAACCGCCATTCTTCAGCATGTTCCAATATCGACCAGAACAATTTCCCGTCGATTGGTTGAAGGAGGCCTGCACTCCCGGCGTCCGCTCAGAAGACTACCATTGACTCCACAGCATAGACGTGCACGCCTGGCATGGTGCCGGGCTAGAGCGACTTGGATGAGGGAATGGCGGAACGTCGTGTTCTCCGATGAGTCACGCTTCTGTTCTGTCAGTGATAGTCACCGCAGATGAGTGTGGCGTCGGCGTGGAGAAAGGTCAAATCCGGCAGTAACTGTGGAGCGCCCTACCGCTAGACAACGCGGCATCATGGTTTGGGGCGCTATTGCGTATGATTCCACGTCACCTCTAGTGCGTATTCAAGGCACGTTAAATGCCCACCGCTACGTGCAGCATGTGCTGCGGCCGGTGGCACTCCCGTACCTTCAGGGGCTGCCCAATGCTCTGTTTCAGCAGGATAATGCCCGCCCACACACTGCTCGCATCTCCCAACAGGCTCTACGAGGTGTACAGATGCTTCCGTGGCCAGCGTACTCTCCGGATCTCTCACCAATCGAACACGTGTGGGATCTCATTGGACGCCGTTTGCAAACTCTGCCCCAGCCTCGTACGGACGACCAACTGTGGCAAATGGTTGACAGAGAATGGAGAACCATCCCTCAGGACACCATCCGCACTCTTATTGACTCTGTACCTCGACGTGTTTCTGCGTGCATCGCCGCTCGCGGTGGTCCTACATCCTACTGAGTCGATGCCGTGCGCATTGTGTAACCTGCATATCGGTTTGAAATAAACATCAATTATTCGTCCGTGCCGTCTCTGTTTTTTCCCCAACTTTCATCCCTTTCGAACCACTCCTTCTTGGTGTTGCATTTGCTCTGTCAGTCAGTGTATATGGAGAGAAGTGTGTTGGGACGAACACAAACACCCAGTCCCCGAGCTAGAGTAATTAACCGAATAAAGTTAAAATCCGCGGCCCGGCCGGGAATCGATCCCAGGACCCTCTGGACCGAACGTCTCATTGCTGATCACTCAAACCATTTATGATTAAAATCCCCGATAAGGTGCGGAAACGAACCCACGGTATCTGAACCGAAGCTACTACGGTGACCATTCAGTTAAGGTGCCAGACACACGACACGGTAGATGGTTGCAATAAATTAACCGCCACCCAGTGCCTCCGAACTTAGGTGTAGGGTGGAGACTATACAATCTAGCTCTGCCTTAACTTGTGTCTCTCTTCTCTCTCATTTTTTGATATTTTTTGTCTTTAGTAAACTCTTCCACCCGCGATGGTATTAGGTTATCGAAGCCTAGGAATCTTTCCTTTTCAAGCTTTTCATTGTCCTTCTCTTTCTTTAGCAAATATCTCTATTATTCTTTTCCTGTTTCTCCTACGGTTAATGTTAAAAGGTGCTGAAAATGCAGTCCTTTTGCCCTTTAAAACAATATTCTCCACTACCACTGTCATATCTCATAACAAAACAAAATATGCTTGACACTCACAGCCCTTTCCTGCTAAGACAACTGGTATCCTCCTCAACTAGATGACTTACAGATTTTGCGATGTCACGTGGTCAGCATGATGACTCTTCAACCGTATTGCTTGGGACTCACAAGTGGCAAATCTCTCAGTATTCACAATTAACATACAGTATATGAGCTCAGTGGCGTATGCAGAATTTCGTCGGGCTCATTCTTAAGACTGGTGACTGATATGCTGTTTAATAGTATTCTGATTGTTTTCTTACTACTACTACTGCTGCTACTACTACTAACGCTAACTGTGGAGCGTGTCTGTATTGTTTTCTTGACGATCGGTACCAAGAGTCGGTGCATTTTTCTATTGCACTCAGTTAGAAGCTAATGTGAGCAAGAATGTTTTGTTATATCTGTAGAGCAGATATATACTCACTGGACATTGACAAGAATATTTGGCACTCAAATACAGAAGTGTTTGGAGTGCTATTATTATTATTATTATTATTATTATTATTATTATTATTATTATTATTATTATTATTATTATTATGCTGTTATGTTTGGTGGAAAGTGTTACTTTGAATGTAAGAAATGAACTTATTTACTTTCGGTTCAGAGAGCTCTGGCTTCGATTCTTGGCCGGGCGGGGATTTTAACCGTGCCTGCTTATTGTAGTTCGGAGACTGGGTGTCTGTGTTGTACTAAGGTCGATCAAATATAAACGGGAAATTTTTGATCCTGAACATCAACAGTTGGTAGAACTGGCCCTGTGCTTCTGCGATGCTTTTAACGCCCATGATCGCCGTCTTCGGACCAGCATTACAGACGAAAACATTCGTGCGGTTCAATACATTATTGACGACGATCGACAGGCGACAGTATCAGAAATTGCAGAACAAGCCGGAATCAGTTCGGGAGCTGTCAAGCAATCACCACAAACGACCTACAGTTCCGTAAAGTGTGTTCCAGATGGGTCCCTCGCCTGAAGTTGAGACGATTGGAGGTCTGTCAGAGGCTTACAGCAAGGTTTGATCATCCTCCTTACAGCCTGGACTTATCGTCCTGCGATTTCTATTTGTTCGGACCGCTTAAAGGAGCTCTAGGAGGACTACGATTTGAAGACGACGCGAGTGTGAAGACTTCGTGCGCAACTGGCTTGTGACACGACTCTGTTCTCTTTACGATGAGGGTATAAAAAGCTGCCCATACGCTGGGACAAATGCATTTACAAAGCAGGAAACTATGTGGAAAAATAAATTGTAATTGCCTTGTGTTTTTCAATAAATGAATTTAAAAAATAAAATACCGTTTATATTTGATCCCCGCTCGTATTAATACACAACTTCATTTACATACAAAGTACCGCACTACTAACCATCACAGAGAGATGCAATCGTGAATACATCCCTCCACATAGGATTGGCACCAAGAAAGGTATCCGGCCGTAAAACTGGGCGTAATCCACACGCACAGTACCGGTCAAAAGTTTAGCACCACATAAAGAAATCACGAAATGTTATCTAGAACCTTTAATTGTGTCACTAGACCTCTGTAATTTTCTTTCTGAGCTCTTACATTTAATAGGATATATGTCGCCTGATTTCAGTGAGTTATTCCAACTACTATAAACGTTATACATTTTTAACTCTTGCACGGTCACACCAAAAAATAAAAAAAATATTAGTAATATAATGTACCGTATACTCTAATTGGTTGCAAGTATCAGCAACAAGATTTTTTGTAGACTTAGCAACAGGTGGGGGCCATTTTAGTATAAATATAAAAAGTCCGAAAATATGCGGCACCGTTTTCTTTTTGCGTATTTTATTTTTTCGAACCAGGGCCGAAATGGTTGATTTGTCTTTGCCTTTGTCATGCATGGCCCAAGGTCTCAGGACGAGCTATCAGCGTTAAACTTTATCTGCCCTGATAATTTCATTTGCACTCTGCGGATGGCATCCAAAAACACAGTTCTGATTCTGATAGCTCACACTGAGACCTATGACAAGAACAAGAAAAAAATGATCGTTTTAACGCTGGTTCAAAAAAAATAAACCCACAAAAATAGATGCCACATTTTTTTTTTGAATTTTTATATTTATACTATAATGCCCCCAACTATTGCTAAGTCTATAAAATAGAATCTTGGTGGTGATACTCGAAACCAATTAGAGTATATAGCGCATCATTTCAAAAAATGTTGACTTTCTGATGTAAATTTCCAACAGTTAAAAATGTATAACTTATACAGTATTTGGCGTAACTCACTGAAATCAGGCGACGTATATCATATTAGATGTGAGAGCTCAGGGGATAAATACAGAGGTCTGGTAGCAAAATTTTAGGTTCTAGATGGAATTCATGATTTTTAATGTGGTCCTAAACTTTTGACCGGTACTGTAGTGCCGTCACCAAGTATTAGGGAAAAGGCCAGGGAGAGGATTGTTTTATGTTCCCAGTAAATAAAGAATTTCCAGTGCTGAAGGTGGTCGGGAGGGAGGGGGGTGGAGAGGAAGGAGGTGTTTAAACTTTTGGAATTTAAAAATTCAATCCGTAACAAATGATGTATTCAATAATAATTTTATAGGACTTCTGATGATCATCAGGAATACAGTGTTTTTCTCCTTACATGTAGTCTCATTATTCAGGGTGTTATAACGCGAACACATGGAGTGTAAACGTCAACAAGGCATGAACATAATCATAGTTACAAATTTGTATTTGCCATTGTGCTTATGCTAAGTAGTTCGGCTTGGCTGACAATTACTGTTATTACAGGACTTGTTACCTGTGCCTCGTGCAGTATGTCAGTTCCGAAGGCGTCTGAACTCCGGCGCTTGCCCCAGCCGATGATGGTACACAGCTGGTTGGTCGGGAGAGCCTGCCGTGATTTGGGCAAACACGCTACGCCTCGGTAACGGTCTGGACGAACAGCCACTGGTAGCTTGAGGAGCGCCACATCATTGTCCACAGTGTCGGCGTCGTAGTCCGGATGTGGGATGGTGCTAAACACCTGCAACAAGACACAACACACTGAGGATGTTCTCTGACTAGGGTGCTGGCCAGTATACCAACCGTATCATAATTTAACAGATTGTACCATATACCGATATACTCCTATTATGGCACGCAAAAAATACTAAATTTGCCTATTATTATAAGGATATCATTGCACCTACTCGATCTACGTAGAAGTATGAAAAGGTTGTTTTATATTTCTCTGTTCAAATTAAAGTAATGTAACAATTAAAATAGACATATTATTCTCAGCACTTTTCATCAAGGGTATTGTCCGGCTCCATGGCTAAATGGTTAGCGTGCTGGCCTTTGGTCACAGGGATCCCGGGTTCTATTCCCGGCAGGGTCGGGACTTTTAACCATAATTAGTTAATTCCCCTGGCACGGGGGCTGCGTGTATGTGTCGTCTTCATCATCATTTCATCCTCATCACGACGCGCAGGTCGCCTACGGGAGTCAAATCAATATACCTGCACTTGGCGAGCGGAAGTCCTCGGACACATCCCGTCACTGAAAGCCATATGCAATTTCATTTCATCAAGGGCATTGCTGTGCAAGTTGTTAGAGTAGAGTTGTCTGAAACAAAGCCGAGAATTCCCTTCTCAACAATGACAGTGTTATTGTGATTTTAAATTGTGATGTTTCATATTATTACATATATATTACATATATTACATATTACACTTTGTCTAATGCGACAGCCCATAATTGTGGAAAGTAAATAAATAATAACGAACACCTGCTTCCAGTTACTATAATTTTCATTGTCGAGACCAGTTGCAGTACTTTAATCGTATTGTGGATACACATGCGAGTTGTTCAGCGTAAAGAGTTAATTTAGATGGAATCGAACGAAGAAGATAATGAAAGCCCCGCAAGACCAAATAAATTGAACTGAAACACCATTGTGATGCTAATAAATATGAACGTCCCAAACATCGAAAACAGGAGTAAAAATGTGTGTGTGTGAACGTGACGTCAAGTCCTGATTGGACCCTGCCAAGGAGGATGTTTAATGTCTCTGTTGTCATGTACGGGAAAGAAATTATCAAAGTATTTTTATTTAATATAATTGTTATTGTGCCGTAAAATACTATATCCTTCGTGGCTCAGGCGGCAGCGCGCCGGCCTCTCACCGCTGGGTTCCGCGGTTCAAATCCCGGTCGCTCCATGTGAGATTTGTGCTGGACAAAGCGGAGGCGGGACAGGTTTTTCTCCGGCTACTCCGGTTTTCTCTGTCATATTTCATTCCAGCAACACTCTCCAACATCATTTCATTTCATCTGTCATTCATTAATCATTGCCCCAGAGGAATGCGACAGGCTTCGACAACCGGTACAGTTCCTTTCCTCGCTGCTAGATAGGGGCTTCATTCATTCCATCCCTGACCCGGTCGAATGACTTGAAACAGGCTGTGGATTTTCAAAATACTATAATTTAGAAGTGGCTAACAGGTGCTAACAGGTTGGTATCACTCGTGTTGGCTGTTGGTGGAATGAGAATGACTTCTGATACCAATGAATATACTGAGGACGAGTTACAGTTCAAAACTGAAATATAAGCACCTATCATCCAGTAGGTCTACGTCTACTTTTTGACATGAGAGTGTTGTTGCTGTCTAAATTACTCGATATTTTTAATAAACCGTTCTCTGTTCCAGTTTTCCAATTTCCGATTTTAGTTCAGTTCAGACAGGTAGTATAGGTGAGGTGATTTATATTTCAACAAGTCACACAACGAAGAAAGGAAGAATTTTAATCCTGCAAAGAAAGGTAAGGACCATGAAAATAGTGAAAAGAGGACGTCCTAGGCAATGAAAGTGGAATACTGTAGAGCAGGGCCTCTCAGGGTGCATGCGCGTGGTGCATGCACTGTGCACGGTGCAAAAGACGACTTGGCTTGGTTGACCAGAGTGCAGACCCCCCACTCCTCGATTTGAAGCAATAGCGCTTACTCTCTCTTTCCTCAGGCCTGTCTCGCTCGCTCCGCCTGTCTCCCTCTGCCCCACTTGCGCCGTAGCGCTCCAAATCCGGGCTGACTTGAGCCGAGTTTAGGCGAGTTGAGCCGAGCTTAGCCGAGTAGCCCAGAGACGAAGCGTTGATCCCAGCCATGCCGAGCGGCAGCGATGCACAGTGCACGGAGCTCTTGCGCCTCTATCTGCACGCGTGAGATTTTGGGCGTTTGAGAGGCCCTGCTGTAGAGGTAAGAAGAGAATAAGTATTGACCATGGCAGAAGGAATCTAACGAAGTCAATTGCTGGAAGCCATAACGAACCATTCGTGCCCTATAAGGTGAGAATCCGTGGTTAAGTGAAGAGCGAGGACGGTTTTAAATTTGGGAGCCCTGTGGAGTCATTAACTTTCACGTCCTTCACGTTATTTTCTTTTGTCTATACTTCATACATTGAGTGGCCAAAAGTCACGGGAAAATATGCCGTGTATTACCCCCGAGCGTTGCGGCTAGCTGCGGTGTAGCAGAGAAGTCTGTCACAGACACCAGTGTCCTGAAGGCAACTTGTCGCGAGTTAGCCGACTTTCAACGTGGGATGATCATCGGCGCACGGTGCATGGGTCATAACATTGTAGATATTACACGCGAATTCGGGTTTCTGAAGTCAACAGTGTCGAGGGTGGATCTTCAATATCGCAGAGAGAATGTTACCACCCGCGTAAACTGCCACACGGGAGGATTATTATTATTATTATTATTATTATTATTATTATTATTATTATTATTATTATTAAAGCGTCTTTATTGTGGCGAAGTTAGGGCTCCCGGCCCTTTCTTACACTTAACCACTTCATGTATATACAATGTATATTTTACATAAAATTTAACATATGAAATCTTCACAACCTAAAGTATAACTAAAGCAACTAAAGTATCACTAACTAAACTAAGGTGAGTAAAGTATAACTAAATTATACACAGGAACACATTGCAATAAACAACCATATTCACTCTCATTCATGCATCCCATTCACACTCAAGAAAGACTGGAAGTGCTTAAAAGATGACGCTGGCAAAGGATTTTAAATTTAGTCTTAGATTTTAAATAATAATAATGTTATTTGCTTTACGTCCCACTAACTACTTTTACGGTCTTCGGAGACGCCGAGGTGCCGGAATGTCTGAGCCACTCAGCCCGGCAGTCTTAGATTTAGCTTCCCTGGTGTCATTGGGGAGTTCATTCCACCAGCTCGTGGCGGTGATCGTGAACGATCTGTTGTAGGTTGCGGTTCGATGCACAGGAATTTCTAGCGTACATCTTGACCGGGTATTGAACAGGTGCAGGGAACTAAGGTAGCGAAATCTGGTGGATAGGTAAGGAGGAGTGTTTTCAGAAAGCACTTGATACACCAAAGTAGTTGCGTGGAGTCTACGTCTGCCATTCAGTCGTAACCAAGATAATTGTGTATAGAATGGGGATACATGGGCGATTGGTTGTATGTCGAATGCATACCTGATGCATGCATTTTGGGCACGTTGCAGTCTCATGCTTTGCTCGTTATTGATATCAATAAAAACTGTATCACAGTATTCGAGAATTGGAAACAAGAGTGATTGAATGAGCTTTATTTTCAAGGACCGAGGAAATATATTTTTAAACCGCTTCAGAGGATGCAGGCTTTGATATACCTTTTGGCACACTTTCATCACATGTTGCGACCAGTTCAATGTTTCGCTTATAGCCACACCAAGATTCATAACTGTTTCACAAAATGGAATAATGGTATTGTTTAGTGCTACAGGAGGAATTGCGTATTGTTTTAAGACGTGTAAGTTTTTCGAAGTACCAATGATTATTGCTTGCGTTTTAAGAGGATTAATTTTGAGATTGTTACTCAATGCAAAATTACTTACGAGACTTAAATCAGCATTTACTTTTTCTACAGCACTCTGAATTTTATCAGTTCTTGAGTGGTAGTAGATCTGCAGATCATCAGCATAAAGATGATACTTGCAATGTGTAATCGATTTGGCAACATCGTGTAAGTAAATTGCAAACAGCAATGGTCCAAGTACAGACCCTTGGGGGACACCGAGGGGTTTGTTAAGCCACTCAGATCTGCTCTTATTTACTTTGACACACTGACGGCGATTTTTGAAGTACGAACTGAAAAAGTTTATTGCCGTCTTGCTGAAATTTAATGAATCCAATTTTGAAAGTAGCAGTTGAGGAACAACAGTATCAAAAGCACTAGAAAAATCAAGTAGAACCAGTACAGTCACTTGTCGAGCGTCCATTGCCTGTCGGATATCATCAGTTACTTTCAGTAGGGCAGTCGCTGTGCTGTGTCCTTTCTTGAAACCAGATTGGTAAGGGTCAAGCAGTGAGAAGTTAGTTAAGTAAGTGAGGACTTGTTCGTGTATCACAGGTTACATGTTACAAATGTCATGTCTGGTCCATATTGAAATGTACATCAGTTTAAAAATATTACTAAAATTTATTAGGATCAACCTATTCAATACAATTGAGTTTCTAAAGTTAGGACTTACATCTTATTATACTAAAATTTGAAGGGACATGTTTCGCCCGTTATAAGGGCATCATCAGCCTTTTTACACTCATACCTAAAAGATAAAAATCAGGATCCTGATTGTTTTGGTCAAAATATAACATTAAGAATGAGTATTCTATAACATTATAACATTATATAACATTAAGAATGAGTATTCTTAGGCTGATGATGCCCTTATAACGGGCGAAACATGTCCCTTCAAATTTTAGTATAATAAGATGTAAATCCTAACTTTAGGAACTCAATTGTATTGAATAGGTTGGTCCTAATAAATTTTAGTAATATTTTTAAAACTGAAGATCACAGGTGTTTAACGAGCGGGCATCACGTCGTCTCCGCAGAACCATACTGGGCACTCGACGGGCCACTGTGAGTCAGATCACCGTCCAGTTGAATTTTGCGAGGCAGGAACGCATTTCTACCAGGATTTTTAGGAGGTAACTGCACCGCATAGGCTTCACCAGCTGACGACCAACTCTTGTCCCTTTGCTGTCACCTCGACTCAGAGCTCAACGACGTGCATGGGCCAGCGAACATTGGCAATGGATCATGGAACAGAGGCGACGTGTGGTATGGTACGATGAACCCCGGTTCCAGTTGTATCGAGCTGATGGGGGCGTGGGAGTGTGATTTATGCCCCATGAAGCTATGGATCCTGCATGTCAACAAAGTTGTGTCCAGGTGAGATGTGGCTCAGTTCTGATCTCATGGTCGGCGTTCTCATGGTCACAATTAGGTCCCATGATCCGGCTGCAGGGAGCACTGACAGGTGCATGTTATGTGGACATTCCTTCAAACCACCTGCATCTGGCCTAGAGTATCCTGATGAGATGCCATGTTTCAATACGACAATGTGCCATGTCACCGCTCTGTGGTAGCACGCAGGTGGTTGGAGGAACACTCCAGTGAAGTTACAACCATGGATTGGCCCTCCATATCTCCCGACCTTAATCCAATCGAGCATTTATGGGATACTGTCGATGCTGGTGTACGCTCCATAAACCCCGCTCTAACTACACAAGACCAATATATTGTGGGTAGCATTGCAAGATATGGGTCCAGATCCCTCCAGAGCGATTCCAGCACCTCGTAAAGTCGATGCCTCATGGTATTGCTGCCGTTTTGAAGGCTCGCCGAGGAGCAACTTTTTATTAACATCACATTCATTGTCTTCCCATGATTTTTTGGCCACTCAGTGTATTTTAAAGAGTAGAACAACCATTATTTCATTCTATTCTGATTAGATATTTTAAGAGATGTTTACCGAGCTCTATTTTTCTTTTAAACAATGATTAGATTACCAGTCCCATCTGTGGCAAGCTGTTATCGGGCTGAGTAGCTCAGACGGTCGAGGCGCTGGATTTCTGACCCCAACTTGGCTGGTTCGATCCCGGCTAAGTCAGTGGTATTTGAAGGTGCCCAGCTACGTCAGCCTCGTGTCGGTAGATTTACTGGCACGTAAAAAGAACTCATGATGGACAAAATTCCGGCACCTCGGCGTCTCCCAAACCGTCAAAATTAGTTATTGGGACGTAAAAAGAATAGAATTATTGCTGCAAGTTGCCTAGACTCGGAACTGCAAAATATATGAATGAATATTTTGTACTCATCCTGGTACTTTCTTTCGAAATTAGCATTACATATAGTTAAGATCTTCTTCTTCTTCTTCTTCTACCTCCGTGATTTTTCTTTATCCTTGGGCACAGCATATACAACACACGCACAGTAGCCATTAAACCGCCACATATAAAATCAAAATTTATTCCCCTGTCCACCTAATTAATAGATTTTCGGCGACGCTGGGATAGGAAAGGTCTAGGACTGGGAAAGTAGCGGCCGTGGCTTCAGGACGTAGCCTCAGCATCTATCTGGGCGAGACTGGGAATACACAGAAACAACATGTATGTTTACCGACACTAACGTTCGAACGCACCACCTCTTCAATACGAGTTCCGTACCACGCAGCCAAGTCGCTAGTACGAACGCAATGAGCATAGTACACTTCCAATGAATTTGAGAAATGATCAACCAATTTCGAATTAGTAGCTCAGAAAGAAAGATTTCTTCAAATACTATTCCTTGCCTATTTTGACCTCGCCATTGGCAATTTGCTTTACGTCGCACCGACACAGACAGGGCTTATGGCGACGGTGTGATAGGAAGAGACTAGGAGTGGGAAGCAAGCGGCCATGGCCTTAGTTAAGGTACAGCCCCAACATTTGCCTGGTGTGAAGTTGGGAATCCACGGAAAACCATCTTCATGTTTGTCGACAGTGGGGTTCGAACCCACTATCTTCCGAATGCAAGCGCACAGCTGCGCCACCCTAATCGCACGGCCACTTGCTTGGTGCTATTATAACTTACATATCTGCTAGGATTCTAGACCAATCAACAGCTAATAATAATGGCGTATGGCCTCCGGAGAGGCCTGGTGCGGGTCTTTTTCTCGTAGACGGCCTATTAGGCGACCTGCAAGTCTGTGAAGATGAGGTCCCTACCTAGGATGATTTCTAATCCTGAATACGCCACACTCACGCAGCCGTCGAGCCGACCCGGCCGCGAATCGAACCCGGGACTCTCTGAACCGAAGGCCAGTGCGCTGACCATTCAGCCAACGAGTCGGACAATCAACAGGTGATATGTATAAATAACTGCGAAGCAATAGGCGACATTTGTTCTCGAGGCTGAGAGCTGACGGAATGTTCCATAATAGGCTGTTAGCCCAAGGGTGTCTTCACTTATCCAGTCGACTGCTTCTTGGCAGAGCAAATGCTCAAATATCTCCATCACTCCCCTTAGGATGGATGATTGCCAGTGGAACGAATCTTGTGACTCACCAGGTGTTCGAGATGGTGTCATCAATACAGCTCACATAGCTGAACGACAAATAAGACCAGCTATATCCAAGTATGGCGTAATTATTAAATAATGCTTTTATCAACCTGTCTCTCAAGAATGAAGCTGACTTCATGCATGTCATGTGTCATCACCACTTGTATGAAAAGATAATTATCCACACAGAACATGTTACAATAGACTTACACTATTACCATAGATTGTAGACCTTCGCGGAAAATCCTGCCAAATGCTGCAGATGTTTAACCCTGTAACTCCGAAGAGGGGAGTTCATTAAACTCGCCACTTTTTATATTACTGATTTTTCTTGAAAAATTAACTCCTCGGAAATGTATCTTTTTCTTTTTGAGTTACTGTCTCTTTGTATAAGGCGGTTGTACAAGGGAGAGTCACATGGAGCTCATGAATATATAGTAGAATTCATTTTATTGATACAAAGTGGTATTCAAACCAAACCCCATGGCGTAACAGCCCCGAAAGGCTATGGCCCATGGCTCACCAAGCGACCAGTGCTCAGCACAAGGGCCTCCAGATGAGGTGTCATGTGGTCAGCATGACGAATCCTCGGGGCGTTATCTTGGATTTCTAGACTGGGGTCGGCTTCTCACTGTCAGATAGCTCCTCAATTGTAATCACGTAGGCTGAGTGGACCTCGAACCAGCCCTGACCTGGCTGGGAATCGAAACCAGGGCCTCCGGGTACGAGGCAGACACTCTACTCCAGGGCCTCTCAGGGTGCATGTGCGTGGTGCATGCACTGTGCACGGTGCAAGAGACGACTTGGCTTGGTTGACCAGAGTGCAGACCCCCCACTCCCCGATTTGGAGCAATAGCGCTTACTCTCTCTTTACTCACGCCTGTCTCGCTCGCTCCGCCTGTCTCCCTCTGCCCCACTTGCTCCGTAGCGCTCCAAATCCAGGCTGACTTGAGCCGAGCATAGGCGAGTTGAGCCGAGCTTAGCCGAGTAGCCCAGAGACGAAGCGTTGATCCGAGCCATGCCGAGCGGCAGCGATGCACAGTGCACGGAGTTCTTGCGCCTCTATCTGCACGCGTGAGATTTTGGGCGTTTGAGAGGACCTGCTCTACTCCTACACCGCGGGGCCGGCCAAGTGGTAGAAAACTGTATGGGTAGTCTCTAGCCAACTGGTTAGCATGCTACCCATGACCGTGACGCTGGAATAGGAACAGGCTACCTTAATTAAGGCACAGTCCCGGTACTTTCCTGATATAAAAGAAGGAACCTTCAGAAATACATATTCAGGACTGCCAATGGTACGATTAGAAATGACGATCTTCCGAAGTCTGCACAAGGGATCTGACAGAGAGAATCTCTTATAACATTATGAAGATAGTTCCACTTATGCAACTTGCTGCCAATTTGAATGGTCCAATCGCACTGCTATCTACTGTATCATTGAAGTTGAACGCTGGTGTACAGTACATTTATATTTGGATAGTAATTGGGGCTGTCAGCAAACCTGTTCTATTCCACACACACAAAAAAAAGAAGAAGAGCTCTTTATACACAAAGGACACAGCATCTCTTGAAGCAGCTAGTCTGTGACGAATATGAGCGAATATTTGTTTCGTGTGCGTAACTTTCCACGAAACAATCTTAATATTTTTTACCAAGTGTCCTTCGTGTGTAGGCCTACGGAGGTTTTATGAACCGAATTGAACGCTATGATCCAGGATTTAAGTGAGTAAGTGTGTGTGTCGTCTTCAACGTTATATACATCATTTGTAGGTAGAACGCCATTCTCACAGGCATGCACCAGACCGCTCCGGAGGTCATATGTAAATTATAATGTACTTAATTTATTTGTAATGTTATGTGCTCATTACTCAAATAAATAAATAAATAAATAAATAAATAAATAAATAAATAAATAAATAAATAAATAAATAAATAAATAAATAAATAAATAAATAAATACCGAAATTGGAGTGACTAAGAAACTGTGTTGGAAGCTACAGGAAAGCTATGACCCATTATCGGCCCCTATGAGACTTGAAGTAACTCAATTTTCTTGCAACTACACACCTCGAAGAAAGTTTTGAACCATCTGGATTGCTGTGGTACTAAGTTGCTTCAAATACAGTACAGGACACACTTTCAGATTTAACCTTGGTAAAATGTGATACAACTCGCAAACTGCGCTCGTAGTGGCGTGACCTGGCAACTTGCGTCTAATTCTTATAACAATGGAAATCCATATATGGATATGGATAAATAAATTACGTTATTAAGAGGTGAAGTTCAAAGAAGCTGAAGAAATTCTGGATAAATGAAAGAAGAATTATTGAGCGTGTTATCATTTAAAGACAGAAATTGACATACGAGTATAGTCAAGATATGATATGCATTGTTGTGAAAGGGATTGATCTAGCATTCATGCATTGCATTATTTTGCTTTAGAATTCCTGCCTAGACGTCTGAGGTTAGATTTTTCTGTTTCCTCATTTAAAAACATTGTATCATCACGTTTAGACACTTGTCATTAAACAGATCGGCACATTCCTTACATACATTATTCATTGAATTAACATTTATGGCTTTAATCTGAGATGAGGGATAAAAGAAAGAAAAGCAAGAAAATGTTATCGATAGTTATGTTTTGAGGACTATTTACGTATTATTACAGTAAGAATATAACATAATCTTGGATATACAGTCAGGGTTTTCTAAAGTCACTGACTTGGAAATGATATGAAAAGATCTTACAATTATTCTTCAAGCGTAACGTCCCTTCTTTCTGTATACCTTACCGAAGTCACTTCTTCGACATTTCAAAACCCACAGATCACACCTACAGCAAAACATAGGTATTGACGCTTAATTGCTGCACTATAAAATGCGCTATTTTATTTTTAGGCAGTTAAAATATGGGTCGCGTAGCTCAGAAACTTAGGAAGTACCGTGCTATAAAATCTATTTGTCACTGGAAGAATATATATGTAAACACAATATCGACTTACATTTTCTTGTCATGAGGGAAACGGAAGAAAGACTGCAAATTCTTCTGCACTTGATAATTATTGCTGCCAAACACAGCACATATCTTTCCACACAAGCTGAGAGGAGATATGAAGGAATGACACCGCAATTACTGATATTAACTTACTCCAAACGCATAAATAACACCAAACACTTCACTAATACACACGCTCTTATAACAGGGTAAGTAACTCCAGGTCATAGCGCTAGGCAGAGCTCAAATCGCAGTCCCTTGATATCTCGCAGAGTGTCCTGTATCATCTCTACTGAATTTAGTTGCTTACGACCCAACAGGAAGTGTGAGACGATTACAAACCTGCGAAAGGTATAAGGCATTGTTTGTAAAAGTACATTGTCTACGAAAACTGGAAATCACAATCTGCGGTTAGGTGTTACTCCACCCTGTAGGTTGAGGTATGCTTCGATCACTGTTTACCTAGCGGTTGAGGCTGTTCTGCTCTATCCTCTCCCCTCGTATAGCAGCCCTTCGGAGATCATCCAGAGTCAGAGGTCGGTTCCTAAGTATTTACAGTGCCTGTTCAACACTACTTGCTCCAGGCATGTTCAATGGGATTCATAGCAGCGTACGCCCCAGACCTTTCTATCACATTGATCTGGGCCTTCCAGAGAAAGATGTTAACATGGTAGGAGCTGTGCGTGCGCGCATTGCCGCCTTGGGAGAATGAACCTGTTTACAATATGTTTTCAGATCTATGGCTAAATGGTACAACGTACTGGCCTTTGGTCACAGGGGTCCCGGGTTCGATTCCCCACACAGTCGGGAATTTTAACCATTATTGGTTAATTTCGCTAGCACAGGGGCTGGATGTATGTGCCGTCTTCATCATCATTTTATCCTCATTACAACGCGCAGGTCGCCTACTGGAGTCAAATGCAAAGACCTGCACCTGGCGGGCCGAACATGTTCTCGGACACTCCCGGCACTGAAAGCCATACGCCATTTCAGCAAGGCCGAACAATGAGCTGGAGGGTTCAGTCCTGATATTCTGCACTTGCCATAGTGCCTTTAATGACTATGAACGACGTCAGACGTCCATACATAATGCCGGCCCAAAACATGACAGATTCGTTCCCCAGCTGGACCTCAAGTATGTTGTATATGTCTCGACCGAAGGTACATAGCTTTCTCACACCCACCTTCAACTATTGTGAGACGTCAGAAAATTCCGCACTCATCAGCCATGATGCAGGATTCCAACCCAAATGTTCCCTCCCCCATCTCCACCTGGCACCTCCATGTAGGTTGTACGTGCAGGTGCTCGCCAAGGAACTCTGGAGTGTAGATGGGCCCTATGGAGATAATTTTGGATTGTCTGAGTAGATACAGCCTTCCCAGTTTTCATCAGAAAGGCAAAACGCTGGCTTCTTCTGGAATGTTCTCAGTTCCATCGAATCAAGATTCGCTGGTAGTGACCAACTGCTTCTATTTTTGACCGCGGGTGACCACTGCGAGAAGAGCCTGGAACATTTTGTGTCATACGATAGCGATTTTACGGCCTATGGTGCACACCAACCAGATGGGTAATTTTCCTCACGGAGAGGCCTTGCTGACGCAATGTAACACCGTGCGTACGATCGAATACTTTAAGGCCGTCTAGGCAAGTTTACTCGCTGAATAGACCACAAACTGTGTTCTGTGCTTGTTGCATACAAGGATGCCAGTTATAGAACACATTGTGGACTGTCCTGAGATGTGACGTTAGACTGCATTCCAATGTCTCCTTTTAATAAGACTACTGTCTCAGTGACATCTTTCAGGAGTACCGAATATTCATCTAGTAGAAAAAAAAGAAGGATACAGAAACAACTACTAGTCTTCCAGTCTTCCAGTTTCGAGACCCTAAAGGAACTATCCGTAAACTGCAATTTATAATGATAATATTATTGTTTTTACGTCCCGCTAACAGCATTTTTATGGTTTCCGGAGAGGACGAGGTGGTAGAATTTTGTCTCGCCGGAGTTCTTTTACCGTGCCAGTAAATGTACTGACACGTGGTTGAGGTATTTGAGCACCTAGAAACACCATCAGACTGAGCCAGGATCGAACCTGCCAAGCTAAGCTCAGGTCAGTGCTCTATTCCTGAGCTACTCAGCCTTACTGTATATTAACTATAAAAGTCTTCACGAACACTCCCAGGTTATAAAATTATGATGATGATAACTGTTAATATTAAATAATTTTCTTCAGTGAACTTCCATTAATATTTGTAACGTTATATTATAGTTGAAACATTAATTTTAGATTTATTAACTTAATTTATACTAGAAAAAAGTTAAGGGGTGAAGAGGTGAAATTCGCCATACATAAGAAGTCACCTAACTTAACACAGGAAACATGAGGAAACCCATTACAATGCAACTCCCTTTTTTTTAAAAAAAGATACTTTTTGTTTGGGGCGTCGACCTAGAAAGATCATTTGCCCCTACTGGCACCATATGTTATGAAGCTGCGTGTATTTGGAAACTGCGGAAGTGTAAAGTGTTGAATGTGAGGAAAGGAACGTTAAGGACGACACAAACACCCAGTCCACCCAGTCCCCACGCCAGAGATATTAATTATTTACAATTAAAAATCCCTGACCCGGCTCGGAATCGAACCCAGGGTTGCTGGGTGACAGACGGACGCATTGCCCCCTACATCGCGGGGACGGAATTGCAACTTTCTTACTATGTTAGTCCGTAATGCCCCCCACCTCCCATTTACATTGGGCTAGTACCTAAGGGCCTTAAGGCGGCTTTACACGAGGCTAGTATTTGGGGTAGTGACTACCTTTCTAGTGACAAAGACAGCTACTACTCTTATATAAACCCCTGGGACAGTACTGACTGCAGTAATAGTCCTAGTACCGAGCAAGTGGCCGTGCGCTTAGGGGCATGCAGCTGTGAGCTTGCATTCGGGAGATAGTGGGTTCGAACCCCACTGCCAGCAGCCCTGAAGATAGCTTTCCGTGGTTTCTCATTTTCACATCAGGCGGATGCTAGGGCTGTACCTTAATTAAGGCCACGGCCGCTTCTTTCCCATAACTAGACTTATCCTGTCCCATCGTCGCCAT
Organism: Anabrus simplex; assembly: GCF_040414725.1. Classification (NCBI taxonomy): domain Eukaryota; kingdom Metazoa; phylum Arthropoda; class Insecta; order Orthoptera; family Tettigoniidae; genus Anabrus; species Anabrus simplex. Next base: position 438,556,930 of record NC_090265.1, on the reverse strand, counting down.
AAGACATATCTGTGTCGGTGCGACGTAAAGCAAATAGCAGAAAAAAAAAGAAAAAAAAGGTACTCTTCATTTTGTGTGTCAACCTCTGCTATCCCTTTTATGAGATAGTATAGTGAAGGGGCTAGCTTCTAGGTTTTGTGACTACGCTGTTTACAATCCATTTGTAAATGCAACTTTAACGCCGAGTGATTTGGGTCTAGTGAACACAGAGATGCGCCAGCACAGGTCTTTCATATACCAACAATCATGTTATAGAATGATGAGGTTTATCACTGTCGCATCATCCAAAAATTGACTGCTGTAATCGGGAGCGGCACAAGGCAGACATTGTAGTGATGTGTGTATTTTAAAGTAATTAGATAGGATTATATCGTCGTTTGTACTTCAGATGTCTAACGTCTTCTTTGGGAGAATCTGCATGGCTTTGATCTCGTAAATTATTCTTCTTCTTTTCATATTCCTCTTCTTGCGGCTTCATTCCTCTGGAATTAAACTGAGGGATAGCACAGAGTAGGATTTTTAACCTATTTATCTCTTCCTTTGTTTACCAGAAGCCGAGTTAATTCCACTTGTCAACCCGAGAATCGAACCAGGGCCGATCATGTGGGAAGCCACTGTGATATCTCCTAGATCATGATAACGAATTATCTTACTGAAGGCCTGAGTAACTTAAGCTTCAAATAGTGTAGCACTGCCAAATATGCTGGCGCACTTTAATGTTCTTCGGTTGCACTTGTAGATTCACGATAATATATAGCAAGTTAATGGATACTGTTGGCGGGTATGATCTGAATCACCTACCGTGAAGGCAGCTCCAGCTGCCACCTCGTCCCGAACACCTGAACGGCCCCTTAGGAGACGTCACGCTGTACCAACACTCAATCACTTGCCTCGTATACCATTCATTGAATGATAATAGGAACGAGAGAACTTCCATTAATTTAAAGTGACACAAGGCGTATGCTTGGTTCTGAAATAAATGCGAAGGTCACGACGTATTTCAATTTAAGCCGTCATACTCCCTTTAGAAACCTCCAGAATGTTGAGACCGGTTGGCCTTGCTCTCTTCTGTGGAGATGATCGCATCTCATGATCCGAGTTTGAGTTTTTATTGTGTCCGTCCTGACATGTTGATATCCACGACTTGTTTATTGTTATAGCATGACAGAAATATAACGTCAGCTATTCCTAACTTTTGAGTGACATCTGCAAACCAGCAGGGACACGTACGTGTGAATGAGATGCTAATTTATTCTAACATATTTTTTGGGAAAATCTGTGAACGTCTTTGATCTCGGAAATATTTATTCTTCTTTTACTTCTACTTGTGGCTTCATTTTGAACATCATGATTATCATCTCTGAATATTTTCTTTCGTGTGTGCTTTCTGTCCAGTGTTTTCAAATGGAGCAAAGCAAATTTATCATGATATTTCTCTTTATTGAAACCATATTCCGCTCTTTCAATACTATTAACACTTTCGTGGTTATAGGGTGATGTAATTGCCACTATTTCTTTTCGATACTCCATATCAGATTTGTGCTTCTGCTTGGTGTGGATATTAGAGAACCTAAACAAAAATACTGCACTAGTATTGGTATATTGCTATTTAAAAGGTTTGTCAACTTGTTTGTTTACACGAGTACATTGTAATGGCTCTCAGGATTGGCCATATTTGAGGAATGAAAAGTAGATCTGCTTCATGAATAACGTATGCAATTCTATGTGATATTTACCGTCTGTGACTGTCCTATACTACTCTAGTTATAACACTAGAGGAGCTGGAGAAGGTGCGGATTCTATAGCTCCAGACAGACGGAGAATAGAACGAAGCATACTTGCGCTTCGACAGTTGTTCCACTTTGCACTCACCATTGCTTCAAGAAATTTCGTGAGATGTAAATTGTGCTAATCTTTCTTAATACACGGTATTTTACCTCAAACCTTCGTTGGCATCGAATATTGCTCTTTTCTTTGAACAGAAATTGCATTTCTGTACAGTAATCCCAGAAAGCACAGGATCATATTTTCTTTATGCATTGATTTGTTTTTATAAGTGAATTGCTGTTGAGATATAAAGTTACCAAATTAGTACATGCGTTTAGGTAGTTAACTCTTTTTCAGATTATCCCGTAATTCCACAATTTTAAATACGATTATGGCAACAGCGCCTCGCCGGATGAACCAAGTCTTTTGGAAGCAGGGATTCAGTGACCACACTTCAACTGAATTCATGTAAACAATGGTCAACCATAAAGTACAGTAGTTCCAATGCTGATTGAAATTATGCTTCATACAGTACGCAAGTCAAGCGAAACGTTACGATTTATTATTATTATTATTATTATTATTATTATTACTATTATTATTATTACTATTATTATTATTATTATTATTATTATTATTATTATTATTATTATTATTATTATTATTTCAACAAACATTAGAGACTGTAGCTAAAAAGTTACTTATTAAAATAAGTGTTGAAGAGGCAAAATCTATATTATAACATTAAACAACTCCCTAGCAAATTTTATCCTAAAATTAAAATTCCTGGAAAAATGGTTGTTTAGGAGGAAAAGAGAAGGATTATTGGCATGCAACTTACTTTTCTTTTTCATTTTAAATTCATTCTCCCTTCTTTCCTGGTGAGGTATTTTTCTACGATGTGAACGTGAAGTAGCTTCTTCATTAATATTTACCAGTGCTGTTACCCTGTAATGGGTCGTTCCGGTGGAATGTATTTGTACGATTGAGGATAGAGAAACGTCGCTCCACAGATACGCTCGTAGACGGTGAAACTGCTACCACAGAAAATAGTCTATACATTTCTTAAAATATCTCTGTTATTTCCTGATAACCTTAAGTGCTTGTGTTAATAGAGTATTACGTAAATTAATATCTACATAGGACAGCTGAAGTTCAGTTTTTAACCTGGTTATCTTAAATAGATCGGATAAGCAGTTGACGGGTAGAAATACTATTTAAAGTATAAACAGTTATATAACACGGAAATTTAGATGGATCAACGAGAGGACATAACTTAAGTTTATCAGTAACTAGCTGGGAAGTATTTATTATTTGCTCTTCGAAGTAAACTAAATAAAGTGTTTACTTTTGGGGTGTTTTTATTGCAACGCGCACTTGAGGCGTTTCACAGGAATTCATGATCGATCTACATTCAACATATTACTATAAGCATGAAAGTTGTTCCACACTATTTCTTTTCACCCACAGTAACAAACTGGGCCAATATTTGTTAAAATAATACTGCTGCATAACCACTCATTTTCACCGTACCATGCATATTCAAAATGTCTGGCAAAATGTCTCTCTTTTCGTAGAAGGATTAAGGACAGATATTGGTCTCCCCGCTAACAATATATTATCTCTTTTGACTTCTTCGGTCAACCGTGAAAATGGTGTCTGTGATACAGTACGTACTGTAACATTTTTCGGATTCATTCATTCTATGTCTAAGTTGTCATATTAACAATATACTGACGTTAATAACAAAATACTGATTAAATTAATATAAAATTATTATTTCTTTTAACTTCACTGCGCAACAGCTAACTTGAACTTTAAATACAAACCTACTGTGTTCGAAATAAAATCACGGAATGAAAATACTCAGAGTAGAATGAGATTTTTAATAAGGGATGGCATAAGATGTGCCGTTACATCGCTTTTGGCCATTTCAATGACCCAGACTACCAAGGAAGGCTACAACGAGCTTCTGAATATCCTAGGAAGATATGAAAAAGAGATGCTCTTCGACTTGAAACTCGTTTTAGGCAGACATAAACTCATGACAACACTTGACGTTGCCAAGGCAACCAATCGTAAACATGGAGCTATCCATCGCTGTTCTGGAAAGAACCACAACCTGCAGGCCAAAGGCAAGCAGGAATTTCTGAGAGTGCAATAGTGGACCCTTTCAGTTTTACACCCTCTTCCTATTTTTTTTTTTTGCTAGGGGCTTTACGTCGCACCGACACAGATAGGTCTTATGGCGACGATGGGATAGGAAAGGCTTAGGAGTTGGAAGGAAGCGGCCGTGGCCTTAATTAAGGTACAGCCCCAGCATTTGCCTGGTGTGAAAATGGGAAACCACGGAAAACTATTTTCAGGGCGGCCGATAGTGGGATTCGAACCTACTATCTCCCGGATGCGCGCCTCAACGCGCACGGCCAACTCGCCCGGTCCTCTTCCTATTAACACGCCCACCAACCTTGATGGCTCCAAATGAATATAATGCGGAAAGAAAAACGATACATTGTAACATACTTTCAACAAAGATAATTTGACCAGTGAAATGAACGTTTTGTATTTAAATATTTATGAATACGTAAGTAGAGCTTCATTAGCTTCACCCCAGCTGCCGCCACTGCTCTAAGTTAATCTCATGTCATGTACCATCACCGACCGAGTTGGCCATGCGGTTAGGGGCGCGCAGCTGTGAGATTGCATTCGGGTTCGAGGCCCACTGTTGGCAACCCTGAATATGGTTACTTTAATTAAGGCCAAGGCCGCTTCCTTCCCACTCCTAGTACATTCCTATCCCATCGTCGCCATAAGATCTTTGTGGGTGAGACGTAAAGCAGTTTGTAAAAAGAAAAAAAACCCCGTATATTCCATTCAGGTGGATTGACAGACAATGACAGAAATGAGTATTTGGGATTTACAGGGACAGAAGAAAGGATGGATTAGACTGAGAACTGTGAAGGATGTGGCCTTGGTTTATGAGATATATCATGTTCCTGGAATGATAACTAGAACCCACAAGGACTCATTTTCAGGGCTGTCGACGGTAAGTTTATGCACGTGCTTATCGGTCCAATAGCTTAGGACTCAGAAGAAACATACCGTTAAAGGATAAAAACTTCACGATAATGATGAAAGAAAGAGTTCCTGTCAGCTTCTGAAAATAGTGTTATATTAAACAATAACTGGAAGATTTTAAACTGGAATTGCTTCGTTCTTAGCAGTCAATTCGTCTTAAGGAAATTCATAATGATAGATAGCTTCACCTATATGTTTCTATGCGGGGTCTTCTCTGTTAGTACTGCGCCTTGATTAGCTTTCCATTAGCAGAATAAATCGATGTGCGATATAGAACCACATTACACGTAGTCCCGTTTCCTGATACGGGATCGTGGTAAAGCTTTCCTCAGTTTGCCATGGTTATTTCTGGGGTCGCTGGAGCCATCCGTGCTCATTCTGGTTTTGGCCGGGGGTTTGCGGCCGGATACCCTTCCCGATGCCATGTGATTTTTAAGATGAAAATCACAACCCAGGATTGACCCGGATTAGAGCCTTAGTCCTCCTGTGGGGGAAGCCAGCAGCTAAGACACTGAGTTAATCACGACCCCCTCTCCCACCGATTAGAGTGAAGTAAGAACTGTACATTAATACAAAATATGTATCTGTAGGTCCTACAAGAACATTTTACATAACTAGCCTCTGCTGTCGGATACGTACAGGGATTTCAAATATGCAATCAGCGTTACAGTACTGTGAATAGGGTACCATATTAATCAGGGTCGCGAATATCTGTGGTCTATCGTAATGTTCTTCACCAGCAAAAAGTGCTTCTAAGCTCGGCCAAAAGCTTGACAGATCTGACACTTCGAAGAATGAATATATCGGGAGAAGAAAGCACAGGGCCGCGAAATGGAGTGAAAATGAAAAACCCTCTAGGCCTAATACCACCGGGTCGGAAGTTAACAAGAACTGACCACAGGACTTCAGATGTAAAATATGAAACGTAAGGAGACTGGCACAAGCAGAAACAATTCCAGATGTATGGGTAGGGTGCAAGAGATACACGATCTCCCCAAGTTCCCAAGCTGAGAGCCACTGGGAAAGATTATTAACAAGTGAAGCAAGTTTTTGAAAGAATATTACTTCTGGTTTAAAATCACTTATACCAGGTGAGTCAGCCGCGCCTGACGTTTTATACTGCTAGGCATCGCACCGAACGTCACTGGCGTTATGGTCTATTCTCCTTTGCCATATACCAAGAAACAATCGCCTTTCAACACTCACTGCACCACTACCTTTGCAAAATCATGTACCGTATGCGACAGGCATTTACGCAGTGCATCACACTGTCATACGGTTATGTAAAAAGTACGTGTCAATTATGAGCTTTCAGTAGGGTATGAAATGAAAGCTATGAGCGATGGCATACTGATAGAAAACGTGTGTGTATTTGTGAAGTGGAAGTAGTTTACCGGGCGAGTTGGGCGTGTGGTTAGGGGCGCGCGGCTGTGAGCTTGCATCCGGGATGTAGTGGGTTCGAATCCCACTGTCGGCAGCCCTGAAGATGGTTTTCAGTGGTTTCCCGCTTTCACACCAGGCAAATGCTGGAGCTGTACCTTAATTAAGGCCACGGCCACTTCCAACTCTTAGGCCTTTCCTATCCCATCGTCACCATAAGACGTGTTTCGGTGCGACGTAAAGCCATTAGCAAAAGAAGTAGTACGGTAGTCCATTTAGTTAGTAGGCTTTCTGGAAACCTACTCGCTGGAGTAGCCGTGTTGTCATAGGTTAAGTGCGGTGCTGTTAATACAGCTGCGTTTGGCAGGTGAGTTCGAATCCCACTTGAGCTTGTAAATTTTATTAGCATTTTGTACTTCGAGAACCATCCACAGAGCCAATGTATCCGAATGCCCTCACGTCGTTTGTTATTTAATTAATTATATTTATTTATTTATTTATCTATTTATTTATTTATTTTGGCACTGTTATAGGCCATTAGAGCTGCTTATGCGGATGTTTTATAAGCAGGTCTGGACGAGGACAGAGTGGTTGGGGGTTTGAATCCGCTTGACTGAGCAACAGCCTGTTAGCGCAGTAAGTGTTCGAATAGATGACCTTCTGCAATAATGCACGTTTCAGCACGCCGTTGAACTGCCATTCGAGTTCTTTGTAGCACTGTAGGTGATACGGATTCACAGGCTTCCGTAGTAAGGTTTCGAAGGCTTTCAGGATTTTCCGGCTTCTGAGGGTACACTACATCCTTCAAATAGCCCCATAGGAAGAAGTCCAGTGGCGTCAAATCGGGCGATCTAGCAGGCCAGGTGACAGGTCCTCCCCTTCTTATCCATCGGCAGGGATGTGTAACATTTAGGTAATTGTGAACATCTGCTGACATGTGAGGGGGAGCTCCGTCGTGTTGATACCACATGGTTACACGCTCACTCAGGGGCACATCCTTTAGCAGCAATGGTAGTTGGTTTTTAAGAAACTGTAGGTACCGGGCTCCTGTCAAATGATCCTCAAAGAAATATGGTCCACTTAGATGGTCACCCAGTATACCACACCAGACATTTACTGAAATGCTGCCTGCCTTACGCAGGGGGATTTTCAACACTCCAGTAGTGCATATTATGACGATTCACAGAGCCATTATTATGAAATCGTCCGAAAATAAAATGTGAGATACAAACGCTGGATCATTTGCCACTTGCGTCAGTATCCACGCACAGAAATCAACAAGAATTTCGAAACTCGTCCGTGGAGTTCTTGATGTAGTTGAAGGTGATACGGACGGAAAAACTGGAATGCAATATCCTTACAACAGATGACTGGCTAATGTTGGCCTGTTGTGCTACTGCCCGCGTTCTCATGTAAGGATTCTCCCGTAAAGTGTCCAAAACCATCTCAGCAGTTTCAGTGGACGTAACTGGTGCCTCTCTAACAGGATCTGTTCGGGAAAGTGACGAAGTTATACGCAAAAGTCGTCCCACCCTCATAAACGTATTTGCGTTTGGTTGTTGTCTGTGTAGAAATCTTTCCTGGTACAGGCGCTGTGCTTCCTCTGCGTTCTGTCTTGATTCGCCGTAGATGAGGAGCATGTCAACATACTCATCTGTTAAATATATGGCGAAGAAATGACCAGGACTGATAGGCTACACCAAGTGCCAGGCCAATACACATTCAACATGCATGCTTTTGGTTGAATGTGGCACGAATGACCTCTTATGTGGTCCTCAAAGTTTAAAATGTGAATAAAAATATGTATCGCTCGTGGGATTCCAACCCACCTACCAACGCAACATATCTGTGGTTGGTCCAGTACACCACGGTGACTGTTGTCTCCGGCTAATCAGAAAGCTTACTTGGTGTAAAACTACGTTCCGCTTCACAAACTCGCATACGTTTTCTATCAGTATACCATCGCTTTTAGCGATAATCTCATAACCAATCGAAAGCTTATAATGTGCACGTACATTTTACATAACCCTATGGCAGATTGATGTATTGTGTAAATACCTGTCGCATACATGTTTTTTTGCAAAAGCCGTGCAGTGTTGACACAGTAAGTGCTTTAAAGGCGACTGTAGCTTGGTATACGGTAAAGGAAAATCGACCATCACCCTACTGACGTTCGTTGGGATGCCTAAAAGCAGAAACGTCAGGTGCGACTAACTCACGCGGTATAATATTAACAAGTACTTCACAAAAAACACAGTTTTCAGCCAAGTTTCTTTGGCTTACATCAGGGCAAAGAATATGAAGAACTGCTGCAGACAGTAAGTATAGAAATACTTCAAGGAACGTTGAAGTCTGTTGAGCGAATTGAGACCACATTATTCACAGACTCCCTACTGACTGGACTCAGGGATCGTCGCGCTGTCCTGTGGTGGTCGGGAGTGAAGTTACTGCCTTACCGCCCTCTGCTGACAGTTTATGTAGTGCGTTGCGCTGTGCCATGGTGTGTATTTCTGGAGTATACAGCCACCATGTATTTGACAACTTGAAGCCGTATTTCCTGTTAAAGGTATTTGGGCACAACTCTATCTCTATGGCTTCCCTCACAAGTCGAACATAGTAGTCTTTTACAGACACGACGATCCTCGCCTGGTCAAAAAGGATTTGGTGGTCTGTATTGTAGAAGTGTTCTGCTATGGCAGACTCGCTTATAATATTTTCTGTGGAAGATGAAAGCGTGACATTATTAACTGATCTGACATGTTCTTTCACCCTGGTGCAAATACGCCTTTTTTCATGCCAAAATACGAGCGAGCACAACTACATGGTTCATAGATGCCAGGTGTTTCAAGAGGTTTTTCTCTTTGAGTGTTCGAAATAGGGATTTGAGTTCCCAGATAGTGGTGAAAACTGAATTTGTATTGTACTTCCTAAGAATCCGCCCTATGCTGTCATTTATATTTGCCGCATAAGGAAGGAATACTGTTTTTCTTTTTTTTTGTTATGAAGTTCTGGTTTGTACTATCTCTGTTAGGCTCCTTGATCTTTACAGCTAGTGCTATGTCTCCTAATGTACAGCTGTTTTATTCATGGATGATGCCAGTTCTCTTAATGCACTCGAGCGGTTATCAGCATCTGCAGCATTATACACTCTAGTAAATAACGTACGAAGGAGAGCTGCATTTTGGCAGGGGTAATTGTGTGAAAACTTTTGAAGGTACCTTTCAGAATGTGTAGGTTTCTTGTACATTGCATGGCCTAGTGTACCATCGTTTTTCTTCTACAATAGCACATCAATGAAAGGCAATTAACCTTCATTTTTATATATCCACTGTGAACTTGATCTTGCTCTTAATAGATTTTAGGTGGTTCAAAAATTGATTTAATATTTTTCTTCTATGTGACCAGATGAATCTACGTAACGGTAGAAACACTTAGGTTTCAGTGACACTGTACTTAATCCAGCAGACTCAAGGTGTTTAATAACAATGTGTGCAGCCACTGGTAACAGAGGTGACCCCCTCAGCCACTAAAGCCGCTATCTTGGGATCCGGAGGCCGACACTCAACCACTGAAGTACAGGAGCAAAGACAGTTCCAAATCCTTAGTCAGGTCATCGACCCCGGGTGACGTCACGACCCATAGCTGCTCCTTCCGTCTGTTCGTAATAATCCCCTTTATAGTAGCAGTAAGCAGATTTTAAACACAAAGTTGCCAGATTAGTCAAGTCCTCTGAAGCAAGCAAGCGATTCATCTACTGGCATATTAGTAAAAAGCGACTTAACATCAACGCTCACCAGGATATCACCTTCGTCCACCTGTAGCTCACGTAACTTCTGTAAGAAGTGTTTCGAATCTCTAACATGAAGATCTCCCTTCCCATTTTCTGAATGTATCAGTGATGAAATATAGCAGCCTAACTCATGGATCGCAGAACCAGACATTCACGATTGGTCTTAGTGTGAAGTCATTTTGTCTCATTTTGGGGCAACATACTCGTAATGTGAATTCAGTAAGGTCTTCTGCAAGTGTCCTGAAAGTCTTGAGCTCTTAACAAGGTAAGTGACTTATGTATTGAGTTTTTTAGTGGGATTCCTAATTCCTCACACCACCAACCCTGCAAAAATGCAGCTCTCCTTCGTATGTTATTTACTAGAGTGAATAATGTTGCAGACGCTGATAGCCGCTCAAGTGCATTAAGAGAACTGGCAGCATCAATTGAAGGAAACCGACTGTACATGAGGAGACATAGCACAAGTTGTAAATATCAAGGAGCCTAACAGGGATAGTACAAACCAGAACTTTAGAAGAAAGAAGAACAGTATTCCTTCCTTACATGGCAAGTATAAATTTTTTTTTTTTTGCTAGGGGCTTTACGTCGCACCGACACAGATAGGTCTTATGGCGACGATGGGATAGGAAATGGCTAGGAGTTGGAAGGAAGCGGCCGTGGCCTTAATTAAGGTACAGCCCCAGCATTTGCCTGGTGTGAAAATGGGAAACCACGGAAAACCATTTTCAGGGCTGCCGATAGTGGGATTCGAACCTACTATCTCCCGGATGCAAGCTCACAGCCGCGCGCCTCTACGCGCACGGCCAACTCGCCCGGTGCAAGTATAAATGACAGAATAGGGCGTATTCTTAGGAAGTACAATATAAGTTCAGTTTAAACCGCAGTCTGGCAGCGCAAATCCCTGTTTCGACCAATCAAAGATAAAAACACGTCTTGAAACACCTGGCGTCTTTGAATTTGCGTCTGATTGTGTCCGCTCATACTGTATATTGGCATGACAAACAGGCTTATTTGCACCAGAGTGAAAGAACTTGTAAGATCAGTTAATAACGTCACTCATCCATCTTCCACAGTAAAAGTTGTAATTCAAGAGGACAAACTGGGGCAAATATTCGTTTATAGGAAGGGGAGTTAGGGATTGGAATAACTTACTAAGGGAGATGTTCAATAATTTTCCAATTTATTTGCGATCATTTAAGAAAAGGCTAGGAAAATAACAGATATGGAATCTGCTACCTGGGCGACTGCCCTAAATGCATATCAGTAGTGATTTATTGATTGTAAATGTTATAAGCCAGTCTGCCGTAACAGAACACTTCTACAATACAGACCATTAAGTCCTACTATGCTCGACTTATGAGGGAAGTCATAGACATAGAGTTGCGCCCAAAGTTACAGTTTAACAAGGATGACAGCTTCATGTTGTCAAATACATGATTATTTTCATACTCCAGAAATACACATAATGGCACAGAGCAACGCACTGCAGAAACTGTCGGCAGAGGGTAGCGAGTCAGTAACTTCCCTCTCGACCACCACAGCACAGCGCGACGATCCCTGGGTGCAGCCAATAGGGGCTCGTGAATAATATGGTCTTGATTCGCTAAACAGACTCCCACGTTCCTTGACGCATGTCTATGCTTACTGACCGCATCAGTCCTTCATGTGCTTTGTCCTGACGAAATTCCACGAAACTTGGCTGAAAACTCTGCTTTACACAAGTTATAATATTTAAAAAAATGATTGCACTTTTACAGGACTCTGTGGAAAAGGCCTTACGTATGATACAGTCTTCATTTGTTACTCACCCTAAGCTCCACTTCGGTTCCCTCGGGCTCTCCCAGATCGTGTTCTCCTATGCGCACGTATAGTCGCTTCCTAATGCAATGCGCCGCCGTTAACACCCAACGGGGTGCCACCAGCGTGCCTCCACAGAAAGCTTCCTGGAACAGAAAATTATCATATTGTTCTAGAGTGTATTTTACAGTCAAGTTACAACTACGGTCATAGTGGCGATATCACTGCAACGACGCTGTACTGCTTGATGTACTGTATATAAAGATACAATATGTTCATAAACACATGACTTTGGAACTTATTTATTGCACATTCAAACAGATGGCATAGGGTGACTAATCACGTTTGAGTGCCGAATTATTACTCATTAAAAACAGCCGGTAATGAACAGGAGATAAATTTACAGTTCCATGACACACTGGAAAGACAGTCACTGACATCTGAAATTATTTCAGTCAAAATAAATCCACCAGTCAGATACAAAACCTGTTACTGGACGGCCTATCACCATCTTGCATGTTACCATGGGACTGACTTTCAAGGATACGCAGGTATAGACGACACTTTCTAAATTCGGTATAATTCTAATGCAACTATCAAACTCTTATAAAGTTTTTAGTGTTCGTTTAACAACATTCCATTCACACACTTAAGAAGTTACCGTACTAATTTATTTTCTAAGATGAGAACAGCAGAAAAATTTCACCTTGCTACTGTTGTTGTCTTTGTTCCTGCTTTATGTAATGGTCTTTCGATTTCTAGGTAAAAAGCTCTCGGTACTTGATTTAATTCGATGACTTGTAATGACGATGCACCGTTATGGTGTATTTGTAGTTGTCTGGGGTGAACATTGGGAAGGAAGTTGTCACAGACGATATGTTAGGCACCTTCTACTCGTATGAAGTGTGTATTCTAGGCTTAGAATATCGGTTTTTTTGTCCACAAAATCGTCTTAGATTTGTGGTAGGGTCGTGAATCGAGCCCAGGTCGATGAAATGATTAGTAATTTCAGTTGATATGTAATAATATAACAGTACTAGCAAATGTATCCGTGCTTCGCTACGGTATTCTACATTGTATTCGAATACTATATATGCAGTAAATAAGATTGTTTTAAAATTGCATATCTTTTAGCGTTATCCGAGAAACAGCATGGGGAGGTCCTCATACGTTGTTTCCAATGTAAAGTGTGTTTCGTATTTGTGATATAACGGCAGGCTCACTTGCCTACTGACATTCACAATCGAGTTGGGAAGTTTACATAATAATTGCAGGCACCATTGCCTACTGCGTGGTCACAATCGATTTGGGGAGTTTTCGTTATAATGGCAGCCCCATTTCCTACTTCCAGACAGATAACAGTTGAGGAGTTTTTATTATAATGGCAGGCAACTACCCTACTATCAGTCGAAATTGAGTTGTGCAGTTATCATTACAATGTTAGGCCCCTTTTCCTACTGCCAGCCAGCTTACTGCCAGTCACACCGAGTTGGTGAGTTTCCATCAAAATATCAAGCCACTATGCCTAATGCCAGTCACATTTTAGATGAGTACATTTGTTTATAATCGCACGCACCCTTGCCTACTGCCAAACACAATCGGGTAGGGGAGTTTTAAACAAAACTGCATGCTCCCTTGCCTTCTGCAAGTCAAATCGAGAAGTGAACTATTCATTACAATGGTAGGCCTTACTTACTACTGCCAGTTACACAGGAGTTGGAGAAGGACCCCGTTCCTACTGCCAGTCAAAGTCGGTGTGGGGAGTACTGATTACAATAGCAGACACATCCTTTCTCGATCGCTATAAATCGACATCCTTGAATATATTTAGCGACATTCGAAAGTATATGGGTGTTTACAATATTGCAGACTTTCATTTACAGATTAACTGCTGCTAAACGTACGTCATATCGACAAAGGATTGTACCATAAGATGCCGGATTTAGTGGCCTAAATGGCTGCTCCTATGATATCTCATCTATTCTTGGTCAAATTTAGAAACGTTGAATAGGGTAAAGTTTTTGTAAGATTATCTCACATTGCATTACTTTTCGGATAATTATGTGACAGCTACATACATAACATTTGACTCACGTATGGCTACTGGGTGGGCCAATTTTCGTGAAGAGTTTGATGATTCAATATTTCCTATAAGCGACTGAAAGTATGAATTATGCATGTGAAAAGTCCAACTTTACTTAACATCGATTAATAGAGCAAAATCAAACGTAAAAGGGATAGAGATACGACAAAAAGTCATAAGACCAAGGTTGTAGATCATTCCAAATTGAACGGAGATTGTGCAATCCGTTATGTGACAGGACTTCCCGAAGGTCTGCACCATCATTAAAACTGCCTCCATATTTCGATATTCTTCTGGGATAAAAAGTGAAAAATTTAAAGATCTTGGAAGTTTTCCGTCCGTTACAGGCTAAAACGTATAATTTTGTCAAATTTCAATTATTTTTTTTCGTCTGGCAGATTGATCTGGATTTTGGGCGAGGAGGGTAAAAATTAGGACTTTCAGGAAACTAAACCAAAAAAAAAATATGCAGATGTTCATTATTACCCCCTTAAACGGGTAGCTGTGCGAAAATTTCGCCAAAATAGTCAATGTACAGGCACACAGTCGTTACGATTTTATTTATATAGATAGATAAGGAATCTGCTCCACGTACAACACCTTCTGGGTTATGTCCGCTGGACTTAACCTACAAAACTGACCATTCATGATATCTCCAGTTTTAGAGACTGAATTCCATCATGTTTAGTCAATTTCCAGTCAGGTTGGTCTTGTGCTGTATGTATTGTGGAAGAGTAAAATCACTATTTCGGTTCCCTATAAACGCCAATGCATTCCGGGAACATGGAATATTATTGACCTTTAAAACCTACCTTTGGACAGGTGGATGCTGAATATAAAGTTTGGTTCGGATATCTTCAGTAGTTTTCAAGTTGTAAGAAATAAGTTTTACACGCCCCCACTCTTGAGTTAAGTCCGATGGGACTTGTACCGAAAAACGGTCTGTTAATGATATCTCCCTTATTAATCCTCGTATCGAAACGACGTACATGAGAGAAAAACGTTTAGAAATTAATTTCCATTAAGGCAGGTAGATTTCCATTAAGTTTGGTTGTGCATATTTTGAGGGAGTGCGAAATCACGGTTTCGGTTTCGTATAAACCCCCAGTCAGTTCAGGGATTTAGAAACTATTTGCCCTAAAACCTACCCAAGGACAGGTGGATTCTAAATATGAAGTTTGGTGGAAATATATCCAGTAGATTCTAGCACTCGCGTACTTACGGAGTAATTAAGGAAGAAAATAATACAGTTAAGAAAGTTGAAATTAATAGAAAATGGATTGTAACTGAGGACAGCCGGATAACGACAAATATGTAAATGCCAATTGAATGTATTGGAAAATAAAATGCCCCTCAATAAATTATGCTGGTGTGAGTTATGGATATAAGAAAGCGGTAACAGAGGAGAAATTTAGGCGCAGTGATTCTTAGGTAAACAGATAAGAAGATGACTAATGGTGTTATTACTTAATCTATTCGAGGACGGTTATAACATCCAACGATATTTCGCCAATATCCTGCAGATAGGCCGATTGACACCACGAATTTAAAAGCATGATGAGGAAAATGGCAATACGTTACTTCCCTGCTGGCATGCAGTCAGACACGTTGCCATGGTAACCTGTAGGTTCGTTGTCGGTCTGTCGGTCACTCAATGCAGAGCATGATACCCGCAGAAAATAGTAAATTTCTCTGTCATGTGAAGAATAAGGTAAATTATGGACATAACGAAAGTTGTTTATAATGAAGAGACGTTTCACGTACGGTCCACGGAGTTTACATAAAATCAATAGTATAAGAGAAAATGGAGGAAAACCCTTCTGGTTTTCCTATAAACCCCCCGTCTATTCAAAGATTTTAAAATGACATGCATATAGAAACCTTTCCCTGGATGAGTATACTCTAAATATGAAGTTTGGTTGAGATCTATCCAGCCGTTTCGACGTGATGTTGGAACAGACAAACAAACAGACACGACGAAGTAAAAACCACCGATTCGGTCTTGCGTTGATCTGAATAATTGGCAAAACAAAAGAAATTACAGACAGCGGACCCCTAAAATTTTATTTATATAGATTGTTTGAAATCGAAGTTTTTCACGTTTCTTTCGCTTTAAACTATTCGTTGTGTTTCTTTACCATCTCAACCATGGCAAGGCACGCACAACACAAGTCTACCTTCTAAGCAATCTAGGAAGGTTATAAGTCGAAGAAATGAAGGAGAAATCAGGTCAAGTACTTCCGGAAGTACCTTGATGATCAGGAATGACACAGCAGCGAAACAGAAATGAGAATGAAAAAATATTGGGTTATAGTTTCGAACCGAGTTATATTCCTTAGTGTTGTGCGATGTGAATTTACTAGAGCCCTAGTTGTGGAAGAGATGCTTAGCATTTGTTATGTTTGTGGAGGATCCAGTGCAAATGGGGGTCTGTGAATCCACTTAACATTCCAAACCTCTCTGTCGTATAACTTTCCGATAGCTCCTTGAGCAAATTTACCTTCCGAACTCGTGACAGGACCTGTTGTTTGATAGCCACCTGGATATAATGTTCTGTATGACCATTGTGAGAAGTTCTTTCACTGTTTTTGCTACCAGTTAACCTGCGAACTTTTTTCTTAAATTTAAGTCGCTACTCATGGTTTTATTTGTTCTTGTCGGATGATCTTTCTGTTCTCCTCAGAAGTTCGGCGAGATAAAACTAACAGTTGTTCTTTAAAAAAAAAAAAAGGAAATCCGGCTCAACCATTTGTCTGCACATGAGAAATGCACAGATACATGCCGTGGGCAGTCAGAGTTCGAGAATGATAGGAATGGCATCCCAGATAAGGACCTATACTGACGAGGATAACTCAGATGCTTGAGCACCAACCATGGTGACGGAACAAGTAGGCCATCGTCGGCCACCTTTAAACGGGTTTTTATTTTGTTTTACAGTTTTAAATTTCAACTACAGAATAATGCTAGGATTGTACCTTTACGTATAGAACCATATAGTGGATACAAATTATTTCCTTTCCTTGTCTCTATAACGCGTATGAGTGGTAGACACCTTCACACTGATTTTCTTCTTGTTAGACACGTGAGAAAGCAACGTAAGAGTCGACCATGTGAGAAACAGGAATCTTTCAAATCAACTTCGCAATAGTGGAACGTTTGACCCTCACCCTTATTGATAGTCATACTATCTCACTGGAAATTATAATCGTCTGAAAGAAAATGACAAATCATTCGAGATCAATGGAATTCTTGGTATGAAAACCAATTTTCCTTTTTCTTTGCCGGTTAGGATTACTGCGTTATTGATATTGTTAAGGAACTGTTTTAAGCATAACCATGTGTCATTACTAAGGCCCGGATTCGTATGCACTAAAAACTCTGAAAATATGCATGCTCATATGCACTAAAAATGTTTTAAATATGCACGAAAATATGCACTAAAAATAAAATAAAATACAATTACCAGACGCATTATTTAATTTTAACTCTGTGTTAAATTGATAAACATGTTTAATTCCTTGGAAAATGATGCATGTCAGTAAGTTCCAACAGTTTTTCAATGTTTTCAGGAGTCAATAACTTTCTGTTGTCGGCCAGAATTAATTTACGCTGAAAATTATCGATCTACGTCGACGGACGTAGATGGGTAATACTTGAACACTGACACTGACTGCTCGGAACATTCTTCTGGTAAAAATTTAGGCATTTTTACAGTTTGATCAGGTGAAATACTGCAGCAGACGAAGAGCAAGTTAACAGATGAACGCACTTGTTTAAGCAAATCTCGGGAGGCTACTGTAAGGAGGAGGAAAGAGTAATGTCAGAAAGAAGGAAATAGCTATTGCGAAAAGCGTCATTATCCGTCTACCAGCTTGTATTGCGACACTGAAAGCGTTTTCCGTGATCAGGGAAGGCTTCTCATGTTGTCAAAGGATGTACAACATACAAAGGTTATTCAATTTTTCATTTTTTTCAGAAATCTTAGGTAATCGAGCACACATAAGAGAAAAATATGTCCGTATATGCACTAACGCTCAAAATATGCAGTAACGTTCGAAATATGCATTTGCATATGCGCATATGCATTTTTTTTAAATCCGGGCCCTAGTCATTACATAATTTCGTCAAGGTTTTGTAATATTATAACTGGCAATCCAATTTTTAGCTTCAGTATATGCGAAGGTATACCAGGCAGACTTAGTGAATTGAATAATTCTGTTAGAGTTTTCAAGTTGTTTTTTCTGCTCAGTTGAGAATATCCTCGTAGCAATGCCAGACGTTCTCCTCTTTCTTCTTCGGTTTCATTTCTCCGCGCATCGTTTGTGAAATTTCTCTCTTCCGATTTGGCATTTTCCTCTTTATATTTTCACTTCTCAAACTTCACTATAAAATTTTACTGTCTAATTTTCACTTTCTACTTTTCAATGTTTCACGTTTTACTTTTATCCGTACACTTTTTACGAAAATATTAATTTCACCACATAATAAATTATCCCTTCCGTTCCTGTACCAATGCACCATAATTCATAACACAGCCTTACATTGGCCTTACAGTTAGAGCCTGCGCGGATATCATCATCATCATCATCATCATCATCATCATCATCATCGGTTTGCCCTTCCAGCGAGCCGGGTAGGGTGTTTGAAAACGAGCGTCTTCCAAAGTTGCCTAATCAAAAAGATTGTTGTCCATGGCAGATTCCCAATTCCATCCTCTTCCTTCACGTCTTCCCTCTGTTGCTCCATCCATCTTCTTCTTGGTCTTCCTGCTGGTCTTCTACGCGTTGTTCACTTTTCCAAATAAGCACATGGTAACCTTGTGCTATTCATTCGTTTAACATGCTCAAACCATTTAACCCGCCAGTGCACGGGTCACAAAAAGTTACATGAGTAAACGGATTGGGTCTCACAGACCCATCATCATATTTCTTTTTTATAGTATGCTAATATATTTTAATTTTCAGTATTCATTCCCTCCTATTCCGATAACATCATAAACACATTGCCGTCACAAAACCTTTGATGATTAACACTTACTTAACATTTTACAAAGCAATTCTCTAACCACTGCAAATTTACACACAATATTTTATTTGATCACAAAATTCAGAACTTATCAAGTCAAAATTTATGAAGTCGTCATAACCTAATCTTCACGATCCAGAATGTTCACTGGAACATTCAAATTTTAGCTTTACATTCACTACACACAAATACGGGGGGTTCAAGATACATTTACTTTCTGCACAAACAGCACGAGTAGCAGGTCTTTTCTGACTTGCAGTATGCACGACGTCCTCTTATTTTCTGTATTTTCACGCCCTTCTTCTGCCGTCAAGCCAGATATCCTTCTTGCAGTATCGCGAATGCTCTTAGGAAGATATATTCAGACAGCTCTTTCTCTTATTTGTTCTTCCGTTAGAAAAAACAAGAGTCTCTTCAAAAAAAATATTATTCTGTTCCTTGCGTCCGGAGAGTTAGTGTTGTTGGCTCTGAATATTAAATATTCGTTAAAGCCTGTAATATTCAGCAACGCATAGAAGATGACCATTCTCCAACTTATAGAGTTTCGAGCCGTCCTTTCGTCTACACAGCCTACACCACCCTTACCTGAATTATAGAATGTGACTATTACAGGCTTCCTCTTTCCTTCTATACTTTCCTCAGTTTTATCGTCGTTGTGCATCGACGAGAGGAAAACCACAGTAAATTTCATCATCTGATAATGGTTCCTCCAATAATGCGGCAACTCGTTCCATATCACGTGGATTGCTGACATCATAACACTCCTTTTTCTTAGACCTACGAAGAAACGAACTCATTAGACTAGGTCAACCCATTTTCAGTCTCACCTCTGTACTTAAAACCCAAGGAACTAAGGTGAAAGACAGCCAGGCTAGCTAAACTACGAATTTGGAAAAGACGCTAAATAATAATCACCCTATAATCTTCTTTATGTACACGGTTAATATGGAAAGACTAAAATGCTGATGATAAAAAAAACTTACACGACTGCACGGGTTGGGTCTCACAGGCCCACAGAGCACTTTAACTTACCACTGCTCACGTACTAAAGCAATCACTTCCATGTTCGTCTGCAGGAATACTACACCGGTGATAAAAGGAAGGTAGCAGAAGGCGGAAGTATGCAGCTATCACCGTCTATCAGAAAATGTTGGAAATACCAGCGCATGGGTCTCACAGACCCAACCCGTGCATTGGCGGGTTAAGTCTAGAAGACCTAAGTCTTTCCTCCATCGATGCATTTAGACCTAGATTAGATCGGATATCATCCTTTTTTACGTGATCAAGTCGTGTCTTTTGAAGGGCAGTTCTAAGAAATTTCATTTCATGGGCATCTGCATCCGCCCCACATTCGCATTTTCTTCATCCGCCCCCACATCCGCGATTGGTTATCCGCGGATTTTGCGACTATTTGACTATATTGCACCCAAGGTATTGAAAAAGCTAGATCTGTTAACATAATACGATAGGTCTGATACCTGGCACACCCGTACAGTGACAGTACAGTTTCTGAAGGTTTTCCTCTGGCGACAATTACAGACATATTGAGCGGTTTTCTTTCGGAACGTTTGTTCGTTCCTTCCGCTGATTGCGGGCCGAAGTAAGTTAGGTTTAGCTAAGAGTTTAGGCTTTATGGACTCAAGGATCTTTATATATCACCATTCTCCCATACAAATGTCAAGGATCGCCTCACCACAACCAAAAATAACTGCATGAAATGTATGAAAGACTAACCTGTCGAGATGTCTAGAATATAGTTGAGTGAAAACTAAATAAACATCATTATATGGAAATTATCAGCAAATTATCCGCAATTCTATACAGTTTTCACCCGTCAAGAGACTAAATTCGTGGATATCCACGGATTTATCCGAAGATATCCGTATTCGTGCAGGTAGTACCAAGTTTGAGACAGAGGTCTTGAATGCAATATTGGCAATACCATGACGAATAGAATACCAAGTGTGATCACTCCGCTCTCTGAACATTGTAGTTGGTGGCCCTGCCGGAGCGTGGCGCTGTAGTCACAAAGAACCACCTGCAACAACACGTGCGCCAAACTGTCGGCGAGAAGTCGTGGTAATAATTTTAACGCCTATTTCTTTGTTTTAATATTTTCTGAAAGTCTATGTTAGTATCTGTGCAGTGCTTTGTGTGTGCAATCAACTAGTTTCCTATTATTTCGGGAAAATGCCGTACTGTATCGTTCCTGGTTGTAAATCGGGTTACGGAAGGAAGCGATTTTTTACACCGCCAAAAGAAAATAATCTGCTTGCGAAGTGGGCTAGAGTTATTCCGCGAAAAGATAATTATAAAGCCAGACTGTTTCATTGTGAATGGAGAAAACGTTGGACTTCCTCGTGTGAGGTGGAAATTAAAACCAGGAGCGGTGCCTCGTATATTTCCAAATTTACCTAAATACCTATCCACTGAGGTAAAATCGCGAAAGGCACCCAGTAGAAAAAGGAGTGAGGGCAGTATCAACAGGATAAGGAACAAGAACCACGAAGTGAGTGAAACAGTGATGACAACAGTAGGCAGTGAAGTTCAAGGTCAGCCTAGTTGTAGTCAAATTCAGGGTCAGTCTAGTTCCCTTACCGATGCCGAAAAGACAATATTGTCTCTCAAAAGGTGACTAAAAATGCAACTCTTAATTTAATGGGAGCTAAATGCAGTCTTTCCTCAGCCAAAGCTAGGATTATTTCCTACAGGGGCAGATTAAGATCACAGAATTTCAATTTAAACATTGTAAATGTCTTAGTAAGAAGCAGAAAATTATTATAGACAAAATGTTAAAGAAATGCCAATTCAAATCTCCCAATGGTATGAGGTACAGTAGTGATTTTCTATTAGAGAGTTTATTACTTAGAATAAAATCACCTAAAGGATATAGCACTGTCTGCGGCATAATTTGTTACATCTTCCCTTATACAAAGCCATTTAAGGAAACTCTGCAAAGTACTTAAATGTCCCTATGATGTAAATCCTCATTGCACAAGTGTTATTTCAGATTACTTTAAGGATGAAATGGACGAGAATAAACGGTACGGGATAGTTATATTCGGCGAGGTTAAACTAAGGGAAGAGATTCAATTTAATGTGGGGCGATACTATTTACTAGTGTCTTGACTCGATTGAAGCGATTTCAGTTGTGCCATCAGGAGCTGGCTCTTGTATTGAACGCACTTTGGACATTATTCCAAAACTGGTCTACCACTATTTAAATTGCCGATTCGTCTTCAGAGCGAGAGCAATCCGCAGAGAACTGCAAGCTCGACAATCTGCTAGTTCTACTCCTAAACTATCGAAAGTTGCCTCAAACTAGTCTTGGCGAGTAATTTACTTCATTTAATTTATTTCAGGAAAGTGTGAAGTGTCATTTACAATCTAGTGTATGTTTAATGTACTCTGCTTAAAAAGTATTCTTTAAGTATGAAAAGCACAATATTGCTTTCGCTTTTCGTAATGTTTCAATTTATTTCGTGTGTTCTTTTATTAAAGTTCAAAGATATTTCTTCGTGGGGACTAAGAATATTATTTATAACTCTCTGAGAGTATTAATCATATGTTGTATTTGATTATTTGCGTATCAGTGTAAAACAGCTAAACGTGTAGCATTGGTGTTAAGCTTCACTAGCGCCGCTCTGTGGGAGCACGCTTGAACTCTGTGAGTAACCTCACTAGGTATTCTATTTGTCATGGCAGTACTATAAATTCCAAGCTGCTGTTACCATACTGCTTACAAACACATGCCAATTTTACTGTAGTAGTCAATCATTCTAAATCAATTAACCTGAACCCACTGATTCCTTTACACTGTTTACGTACCCAATCTTTCGTTTAGAGCTGCTTGGAGGAGAGCTCTTTCCAGAGCATGCGAGTTCGGGAGAATCATCCTCAATTACATTTTTCTTGGTGAACCTTTTACTCAGTAACTATCTGCTTTATATTCAATAACTACAGAAAATACGCACAGATGTACTCAGTCTGCAAACCGTTACGGTTATGAGATCACCATACTCCTGCCAGATGAATCATAGATGGTATATAAAATCAAGGAGTACACATCACAGCTTTCTAGAGCACATTCTGACTCCGATCCTTTCAGTACATTCTCACTCAATTTAATACATTAAATGACGAAGTCGGCCACTTTCAACCCTCACATCTCCCACACCACCATAGCTACCAATACGCAACCACTATAGTACGCGATGGGAGATTCGAGGTTACTACCACACACAAACACCAGTGGTCTGCGGTGGGTACTTGTGACTGCAAGGTGAAATATACGGACACACACGTATATGTATATATATATAATCAAAGGAATTTGGGAAAAGAAATGTAAAGAAGATGAAAACATAGAAAATTACACGTAGTTAAGAAATAGGTATCCTGGACTAGATAGTTGATATTCAAGAAATACCTCAAAAGGATAAAATTGTCTAACTTTCAAAGATATGTCTAAATTCGTTCAGAGGATATGTACTGTAGCAGTAAATTATAGTTTAATCAAGAGTTGTGACAATTTGTTAGTTGGAATAAGTCTGGTAATTTTTTTAAACAAACAAAACTAATGGCATGTGATATCGATGATTGCGGCGGGCGGATGTTCTGTCTTCCAGTTGGTGGTCATCCGTGACTGGGGGGGAGGGGGGATTCTGTTCGTTGTCTTCGTCCGTTCATATGTAGTATAATTAATGTTTATTGGGTATGTAACATCTATTTCAAACATTATTGTAAAATTTTATGAATTGGAATACCTTTGGTATTTTGTCGTACCAAAACTAACTCCATGTACATTTAAATTACAATAAACGAATATTCTCTCTCCAGATGGTAGTCTTCTGTGACTGGGAGAGGAGAGTATTCATTCATTCATTCATTCATTCATTCATTCATTCATTCATTATCTGTGCAATGTATACATTTAGAAACGCTTTTGTTAGTGTATTGTTCTGACGAAGTCTGAAACTGTAAATTACTCGGTTTCCACTGCAATCTGCAACCAATGACAAAGCAAAGTCGTTTAAAATGCGTAATTTGAAGTTGTTTCTTCAGTAATTTGTTGTGATTACTGATCCGTAGTAGATCTTATAAACCTTGCCCTCATGATGTTTACTGATCATGATGAACAAATTCAAAAGTTAGAAAAAATTCTTGTCTTCTTTGCCAAATAATATATTTCTGACCTTCATTACTGTGTTTCCTAACTAGTTTACATTTTTACGGAACTCATGTGATGGTTTTGAAAAAGCAATCCTCATTCTAGCCAATTATTTATCTCTTACATATTTCTTGTTACGTTAATATGCAACTAAGACATCGCGAATACAACACGCTACCCTTCTTCTTTTAAAAGGGGCCGATGACCTTAGACTTTTAAATAACAAGCATCATCAATATCACTTCTCTTAACATGTGTTTTGTCACTCGAGACTCGTCCGGCTTTTCGACTGAACATTCAGCGTAACGGCTTCCGTTCAGAAGTCTCTCGGTTCGATTCTCAGTGGATTGGAGAGCTAGGAGCGTCTGGTCAATTTCCTCCAGCTAGGGGATTAGGTGTTTGTGTTCGTCATAATACATATCTCTACATAGACACAACATACCACACTACCAGTCCCCCCACACACGTAGATCACGAATACACGGTTGGCGTCAGGAAGGGCATCCACCCGATATACTGGGCTCGGTCCACATGTAGAACGAACATCATTTAATTGGGAAAGAAAAAGACGAGTCGATACTCTCAGAGTTCTCGCTTGAGAAATGCCAGTGTTGAACAGTGCAGGTTTAGGAGAGAACAAATTGGATGCAGGACTGAAAAAGGAAAAGTGTTTCGAAAGATGCAGGCCATTCGGACAAATGTTTACATTTGTAGTTTAGTCATCAGCCCGAAGGCTGGTTGGATCCTCAACAGTTCCACCATGAGCTGTCATAGATGGCCTAGGTATCACTGAAGAGGCGTACTAGGGAAATGAGGAGTGAGGTACTTTCCCGTTGCTTTCCTCACTGAGCCAGAAGTTGCTATTACATATCAGTCTGCCAAGCCCAATGAAATGCATGCACCAACCGACCCTATGAGCAACAGTTTCACACCATTCATAGCAGGGACTGGCTGCGTAAGGAATGGCATTACTACCATCGCTCATACCTTAGTCACTTTCATATTGTCAAAGCCAAGGATAAGACAGAGACAGATCTATGAAAGCAACAAAATTGCTCTAGCCCATACCAGAAAACTTAGTGCAGTGTAAACACTAGGTCCCGTCAGCAAAGGCATTACATTTGTAGAATGCGTACCAATTTAAATTTGGGAATCGTGGTAGTGGAAATGAAAATAATCTAGGTGCTAAGAGTATAATATGTCTTAACGAAGTTTAACTGTATCCATAACAAATGTCACCATATTTTTTGTAAGGCCGAAAGAAATAGACACAAGCAGACTGAATTAGGCCGATATATATTTCTGAAATTATGTTCCTTCCTGTGTTGGATGCATACAGAATTATTGAATCAAAGAGTTTTAACCGGGCGAACTGGCCGTGCGTTTAGGGGCGCGCAGCTGTGAGTTTGCATCCGTGAGATAGTGGGTTCGAACCCCACTGTCGGCAGCCCTGAAGATGGTTTCCCATTTTTACACCAGGCAAATGCTGGAGCTGTACCTTAACTAAGGCCACGGCCGCTTTCTTGCCATTCCTAGGCCTTACCTGTCCCATTGTCGCCGTAGGATCTGTTTGTGTCGGTGAGACGTAAAAAAAAAATCATGTTAGGTTTCCAAGAATCCAGTAGAAGACGACAAATACCCAATTCCCGCACAGTTGGCTGTAGGACACTTATAATAGATTTAAGAAACTGACCCGTAAGTTTTCCTGTTATGAAGTACAAGAATAGTAACTTAGTTCATGAATTTCTTTTATATACGTTACTTATGCCCATCTTCCCCCTGTGGGTGGGGGCGGTAGAATAACACCCACGGTATCCCCTGCCTGTCGTAAGAGGCGACTAGAAGGGGCCCCAGGGGCTCTGAACTTTGGAGCGTGGGTTGGTGACCACGGGGCCCTCAGCTGAGTTCTGACATTGCTTCCACTTACTTGTGCCAGGCTCCTCACTTTCATCTATCCTATCCGACCTCTCTCGGTCAACTCTTGTTCTTTTCCGACCCCGGCGCTATTAGATTTGCGAGGGCTAGGGAGTCTTTCATTTTCACGCCCTTCGTTGGCCCTTGTCTTCCTTTGGCCGATATCTTCATTTTTCGAAGTGTCAGACACCTTCCATGTTTTCTCTCTGATTAGTGTTATATAGAGGATGGTTGCCTAGTTGTACTTCCTCTTAAAACAATAATCACCACCACCACCACCACCACCACTTATGCCCATCTTCGCTGTTCCTGATCTTTGCGAGATTCGTAGCTTTCATATGTCTGATTTGAGTCTTCAACTTCCCCATAAGTGAACAGAATAATATTAGTTTTGTGATAGATATTTAGCTAAGTTCTTTATAGTGATTCTGTTTACACACAACCCTACGTCGTCCATACCAAGGGAAGGTCTTGGATTTCACTGGTGTAAGCTCATAATTACTTTCATTGTCCACCTGGATTAAACATAAAATGTTACCACACTGATGCGATATTGTGGTCGTCCCTGTGCTAAGGCGAGACTGGCCAACACCATTAACACTGCTAGTTAAATTGTGCAGTACCTTGAAGCGGTTGAGGACGGCCACTTGCCACGGCCAGCGCCCCTTAGTAGCGGGACGCCCGCCGATAATGCGCATGAGGGGCCAGGAGTGCGCCAGCCCCGACGATGTGTAGTTTTGCACCACGCCGCACTCGGTGCCTAATCCACTGTCGCCAGCATCACTCGTCTCCTCCTGCTGCTCGGACGTGGTCTCCTCGCCCGTCAAGTCACCGTCCGCTGCAAGCATATCAAAATATTGTTCCCTTTACTATACCATAAAGTACGAAATTCAGTGTTCTTAATTACACTTCTTATATCAATAAATGATGAAAATACGGAAAGAAATGTATCCATTTGTGCTTCCCCATTTGGAGGCTGCCAGAGAGACTAATCTTACTCTAAAACCTCATATGCAAATTTCAACAAAATTTTCTTTAATGATTCATGAACAACATTAAATTACTGGGAACTTCCCTTACAAAAAGTGTTTCTTTTTGATAAGGGAAGTTCGGATAGAGGTTATTGACAATTAAATATGGTCTGGTTATTTCATGTCAACATTGAGCAGAGAATGTATGATGATGTTTTTCTAAAACTAATACAAGAATATTTTGAAATTGGTGCAAATTGCTGTTTACAATATAATATAATATTCATTGATACAATTATTTAACATAGTTTGACACAGTTTTTAATGAACTAATACCCTTTCTTTCTGATATATGTAAAAATAAATGTCCGTTACATATGAGGTTTTTAATAAAAAATACTCGTCATGAGGTGTTCTATGTTTTCACTGACACACATCTTTGGGAATGGGATGAAGTTGATTCCTATTTGTGGCGCCCCTGCAGAAGTACTTGGATTCGAATACCAGCACTGAACTGAACGTCAGCAGCTGGCTGCCAGACTTTCTCCTGAGATCTGCTCACATATTGCTCATGTATCTATATATGCATTGCGATGATATTTTGTGTACTTATCATATATGTGTGTAGTGCCATACGCTAATAATAATAATAATAATAATAATAATAATAATAATAATAATAATAATAATAATAATAATAATAATAATAAACGTCCGCCTCTGTGGTGTAGTGGTTAGCGTGATTAGCTGCCACCCCCGGAGGCCCGGGTTCGATTCCCGGCTATGCCACGAAATTTGAAAAGTGGTACGAGGGCTGGAACGGGGTTCACTCAGCCTCGGGAGGTCAACTGAGTAGAGGTGGGTTCGATTCCCACCTCAGCCATCTTCGAAGTGGTTTCCCGTGGTTTCCCACTTCTCCTCCAGGCGAATGCCGGGATGGTACCTAACTTAAGGCCACGGCCGCTTCCTTCCCTCTTCCTTGCCTATCCCTTCCAATCTTCCCATCCCTCCACAAGGCCCCTGTTCAGCATACCAGGTGAGGCCGCCTGGGCGAGGTACTGGTCATACTCCCCAGTTGTATCCCCCGACCAAGAGTCTGAAGCTCCAGGACACTGCCCTTGAGGCGGTAGAGGTGGGATCCCTCGGTAAGTCCGAGGGAAAAACCGAACCTGGAGGGTAAACAGATGATGATGATGATGATGATGATGATGATAATAATAATCTCTGGGGACAGGAACATACTATAAGAACACACCACCTTCTTTAGGAGGATGTCCCTTGAGTTCTTAGCGTGGCTAAGTGTTACTCTAGTAAACTTCAGTAATATGAAAGAATAATTATTTGAGAGAACGGGCGTGAGAACCGCGAAACTTGGTCGCTAGCTTCTCAGCAAGGCTGCCGTAGTTCAAATCCTCGTCAAGGGAAGCGAAATTTTCGAAGGTCATGTTGCACTGGCTTGGTTTCCAGTTACAGCTGAGGAGCAATACATCCACTGTGTGCTGTATGTGAAGTGCAAGGGAAGAACGGCCTCTGTTCAGCATGGAATGTGACTCACGCGTGTGTGTGGTAGTGAGGAAAGAAATGAAATGGTGTATGGATTTTAGTGCCGGGAGTGTCCGAGGACGTGTTCGGTTCGCCAGGTGCAGGTCTTTTGATTTGACACCCGTAGGCAACTTGCGCGTCGTGATGAGGATGAAATGATGAAGACAAAAATACCCAGTCCCCGTGCCAGCAAAATAAACTAATGATGGTTAAAATTCCCGACTCTGCCGGGAATTGAACCCAGGACCTCTGTGCCCATAGTCCTGCACGCTAACTATTTAGCCATGGAGCCGGACGATGACGAAAGAGATAAACACCCTCTCTTTACTCTGCTTGTATAGCAGAAAGACGAAGAGTTTCGAACCTTCGAAGAATGAAGGGATCGACGTAATCGTGAGAATGAAAGTCCTTCTACTATACATTTGCAGTCAGAAAAGAACCAATCTTGACCAGGATAGGAAAGATAAAAGTGAAATATTTGGCACAAGAAATGTAAGCGACTGAGCTTGTGGTTCCATCACCGTAACTCTGCCCTCTCAGAATGACAGCAACTGGTGTGTGAAAATACAATTTTGGTGATAAATTTAATAAATACATGCATATATATATATATTGAAACCGTACAGTGTCCTGTACAGCTCATGGGAATGATGTGGGCCTTTCTACTTCATTAAAATTACTCCTAAAGGTCGCGTCATTGGTAGCAGTATGGGCGAAGGGGATCGAGCGGCGTCCGGCCAGAACGGAAACCGCGAAGGAGCGCCTGGGAAACAAAGGGAGGACAGGGCAAGAGCCAAGCCCCCGCGGAAATACGCTCTCAACTTGCAGAGAGAGATAGAAGGGGACGCGATGCTGGAGTAGTCAGATACGCCCCGAGGTGTGGCTTAGCTTCCCAGAGTTCCAAACCAACAGAAGGAACTTCCGGTTTTTTATGCACGTGTCACGGGTGCCAACGTCGGATTTTGGCGCGTAAAAATGGGATGATATTTTTGATCCAGACATAGGAAAATTATGTGAGACGCACCATTGAATAGAGCGGAATTTTCTGCGGTTCCCAGACTAAAAATATGTAATAATTTATTCAGGGGAAGAAATGAGGTCACCAGCTGTCCAGCGGTGACATATCGCTAACACATGTGTATACAAGAGCGTCACCCAAGCTAAGAGTCGCGCTCAAAGATGACTCCACCCTCCAGAGGACGCTAATGAATTAATCAAAGGCGGGAAGCAAATTACATAAAAACTGCCGATCGTAGGTCCAGCACGCTTTGCTCAAATGAAAGAGGAGACAGAGGGCTACAAGATGCACTATTTAAATTTCTTCAATTCTTGGTATGAAAGGAGCTCTTGTTCTTAATGAACCGTGAACGTTGACGCCCCCAAGCTTCCGGCGGGCAAGATAATATAGGCCGGGCAGGCCATTGCAGAGACAGTTGTTCATGCGGGTCGTTGAGACGGACACTGTGTCCCGCGGTGCTCCAGTTTACAGTCAGAAACCCTTGACCGCTTATTGAAAGTGCTATTGTGTCCAGCACGCCTTTGTGAAGTGAACGGGAGGCCAAACGAGCCTAGGTGAATTGTTTCTGTGCTGCGTGTCAAACTAGTAACTCCGCGAGCATAATTTACAAACAAGTAGCAGAATACGGCTGAGACAGTGCCGGTTTAATGAGTCAGTGAAATTCATAATTTGGTATCACCCAAAGTGTTACTTTGAATCAGGGGCTCGAGTCTTGTGAGCCACCCGATTCTTACTGTGAACGCGCCCGCCGTGGTTTGAAAGACCGTCTTATTCGTGGGTGTAAACTCTGAAATAGAGGCCGTGTGACGAGTGTAAAGTGTACCCATCTTGGATTACTGTAAGATTTCAGCTGTGAACGAGTTCCCCAGGATGTCGGACTTGTATGGACCAGGGATGAAGGACTGCACGCCCGCCACCTACCGAGTGGTCATGGAGTACTAAGAACTTCACCATGGGTCTCCCGTGGAAGGAGAAACAACGGCCACCAAACAGATGAGTGATGTCCAAATTTAATTTCTAAGCATGATATAACCGGGGGATAGGATTAGCTTTCTTTTGTAAATATCAAAATGTTGTAAGATAATGCATGTCCTATATGGAAATTTTATTGATCTTTAGATAGCTGAAGTAAATTCAGGGGAGCTAAATTCCCGGACGACTCATTTTTTTTCCCTTAATGATTAGCTTATCGTGAGGGTTATATTTCTAGTAATATGTAGAATGTCCTAGTAAATATGGGAACAAGTTTAGGAGAATATTTGAGTTTCCCATAGGGGTGGTTGGAACAATAGTGCTGGCGAGCAGGGAAAACCATGTCAAAATGTTGGTAGTTATTGTCCCACGTGGCTGTCGTAGATGCCGGGGAAACTCATGGGTCAGTCAGACAATGCATGCCTAGCTTACACATCTAATCAGTGCATGTACAGCAAGAAAGAAGAAATCCCGACCGAGAGAGGTATATGTGTGTTATTTAGATAGGTGTGTGGAACCATGTGCAAGTCTCCCGTGATCTTTGATTAATTGGCCAAAATGGTTTGGAGTGTTTTTTTTATCTATAGTCGGGGTGAGGCCCAGAGGCAGGAGTCTCTAATCTTTGGTCAGAAGATTTAAATATAAGTATAGTTCCTGTGGCAGGAACGAGGGGTCATGAGAGCCATATGCCCAAGGGAAGAAGATACGCGATATGAGACGTAGTGAGAGGGCCGAATGCCCGAGTAATTTACGATGAAATGAGTTAGAAGTGATTGTGCCCACAGTTGGCGCTCAGCGATAATAATGAGAGAGAATAAGAGAGTATTTTATGGGAATTCCACGATAATATGAATAAGCAAATGAAATGGGCCATGGATATGTGTCCCCGAGACGAGAGGGTGAACGTTTGAGGGAGAGAAGAATCTGGCGTGGCAAATGAATGAGAAATGGCCGTGCGAAGTGAATGACCGCCCTCCCTTCCTTGTTTTTTTTGTGAATGTCTGGCTCTCGCCCTCGTGACAGAGGAATCCTTTTCTGCCATTGTGTTAAGACTTGGAGCCCTGGCTCTCCACGCGCCCCACTGGTTGGTTTAAATGGCTTAGCTAAGAATACTTGTATAATGATAATATCACGGTGATTTCTTTTAAAGGTATTTAATTAATGAGTAGGGATCTCCCCCAGATACCCGGTGATATGAGACTATAGCGATTCTAGGGATCTACAGAAACCCACGGTACCTCTCGGTCGGGAGTCTGCCAGTTCGACTCCGGATTATGATGGCGCCCTTGAGCGAGCTGCTCCAGGCGTGCGCCTTGGGCCGGAGACATTGATAACCATGCTGTTCTTTCTAGAAATGGCTCTCCTTTGTGTATGAAGTGTATATATCCATATATCAGTGTATGTTTCGTAATTATGTGCATATATTTTTGAGTTCAAACAGAACCTATATGCACGTTGTGTGGTCTTGGTGATAGATGAGGAGTCCGGGGTTTAGCTAAATGGTATGTGTGTTCGTTTGTGTATCATGTAAATGTTTCTTTTAATATGATAATATGTAGCGTAGGCCCCGGTTATGTTCGTGCTAAGAACAACAAGTAATTTGTGAATAGGGACATCAGTTCATCTCACGGTGTGATCGACAGAATAATATAAAATTTTCATGAACTGTCTGAACTGTGAGGAAAAATGAACGATAGCAAGTCGCAAAACCTCAATCATACCGTTATGCAGACGACGCTCATGGGCGATTCGTATTTTAAAGTGATTATTATTTTCTTTTCCTCCCATATGTGGAGAGTCATTGTATAGAGCTGTGTCAACTTCTTTAAATTGTCATATTTGAATAAATTCATATTCGTAACCCCTATTTTATGATTCTTGTCATTTGTAGCAGTGCTAAGCAGTATCCAATAGGCATTTGAACCCAGAGATCCTACTTTCATATTATAGACATAAGGCTCCATCTTAAGTATTTGTTTTCTTTCTTTCGAACGTACCACTCCCCCAAGTGCTCAGGCTGCCGGGCCGGCACAGAAAGTAGGAAGGGGAGCGGTTCGAAGCTCGTTAAGCAATTCGACCCGCTCTTCAATCCAATCTCATCCGTGGGTGTTTACCCCGTTACGTGGAGGCATTCTTATGCGTGGGTCATCCATTCGAAGCCCGGAAGGGTGTAATATATATATATATATACAAATTGTTTGTTATGTCTTTCGAGTTTATTCGTAACTTAGCCATAACTCTGGGTATCCTGGTACCATTGTTCCCAACTGTTCCTATCAGTAATCTTTCTCACTAATTTAATGTCCGTTACTTATGAATACTATATCCTGAGTATACCCAGATTTCACTCCCTTGTAGCAAAAACGGTCTAAAAACCGACCGATGTAAAGATAGTTTCGTCTGGGAACTGACTTCTTTCTTACAGAATACTGTTGATCGCAACTGTGAGCTCACTGCATTAGTTTTACTGCATCCTGAGATTCAGTTTCACTAAGTATGCTACCATCTTGGGAGAGTATACATCCAAAGTGCTTGAAATAGACCAGCTGGTCCAGCTTCGCATTCCCGATCTGACATTCAATCATTTTAGGTTTCTTCTCTACTGACATCACTTAAGTCTTGGAAATGTTAATTTTCATATCAAACGCATTATACCTCTTTTCAAAATCCAAGATATTAGATTGCAGATTATATGAAATTCACGACAGAATAAAATCTATGTCGTATAGGACTTGAGTGAATGTTCTATCAACCTATAAAAATATGCTTAAGCAGGCTTACCATATTTTTTGGGTATAACCCACATTATTTTGTGATTGACCTGATTAAATGCTCACACTGATTTTGCTAATATTACAAAAACTTGAAATAACTTGCGTATTTAATTAAAATGTTAAAGTAACAACTAAGCAATTAAGGTAGATACTTTATGGTTAAAAAACGGAAGAATGGCTTTATTGGAGATGAAACATAAGAAATGAATACTTTGAACTGTACAAAAACTTCTTATGTTTGAAAGCAACAAAATGTTTAGAACTTAATTATTTAACTATTTTCACGCGGTATTCAATATCACACCTTTCTTTATGTGCAACCAAAAAAACTGCACTATGCACTTTGCATTTTACACTAACAAATTCCACAAATTCACAGAGTTTTAACAATACTTATATTTCTGCTGCAGCATATCGTTCAACACTCAATTACTTATATCTATTGTCAAAATAAAAAATGGACTAACTGACATTAAGTTGCTTTCGTACAATGTAAAAGAATTAAACAATGATATTCCAAGAGGATAAATTTTATCGAGTCAACTCTTTCATTAAAGAGACTCATGGAAATACAGAATTCTCGCTATATCCATAATTCACAACAGGACTGCAGGCCTACTGTGAAGCACATGATTTATTTGTTTCTGGCATTCAGAGGTAGAAAAGTAATTGTGAGAAGAAATTTATTTTATATATACGAATTGATGCTTTCACGGCCCGTACTTATAGACATGATACACGTTTTTGGGCTTATGCCGTGTCAAGAGAATAAGGTGAAATTCTTTACATTTCACAGAGAACTTTGCTCTGCTCATCAGAAGAAAATCTTGACTGTTCACAAAAAAGGCTTCTCACAGAATGAAGTTTGAATTAAGGCGTTATAATAGAAGTGGAAGTGGTACGTTCATTCGTCACCAGATGGTTCACCGGACGCGGTACAGAGCTACCTGCCTTACGTTCACAACACCACAGATCGAATTGCCAAGGTCCATCACAAACACAACATAAAAACCGTGTTTGGTACTGTCACTAAAATTGCTCAGTCTGGGGAAAACCAAGGACAAACTGTCCCCACTTTTACATCCTGGGGTATACGAAATGTACTTTTGGCAAGGTATACATTGGCCAAACATGTCGGTCCATTGGTATTCGTATCAAGGAACATGAACGAAATATTCGTCTCATCCAGCCAGACAAATCAGCAATAGCTGAGCACGCTCTATCGACGGGTCATGATGTCGTGCTCCAAGATGCTCGAGCTCTTACCCACACTAGACACTACAGGTCCAGGATTATACGGGAAGCTGTGGAAATACGTAGAAATCCTAACAATTTCAACAGGGACACTGGCTACTAATTAAGTAATACGTAGTTGTCAGCAATTAAGGATTTACGTAGGTAGTTCCCTTCCCTGTCCCTTCACTATTGTTATTTCGTTTCGGTGTTTGCCAAATTTGTACGTTCCTCATCGCCATATGTTTCATTTCAGGCTTGTATCTATGTCATACTTTCATATGTGTGTACTCCTATTGTTATGTGACTCCCTCTCAGAATGATTCTGATGGTTCCGTCAGATTCCGCTTCGAACGTCAGCACTGTAGCGAGTCCGATGCGCCATCTGGTGACGAATGAACGTACCACTTCTACTTCTATTATAACGTCTTAATTCAAACTTCATTCTGTGAGAAGCCTTTTTTCGTGAACAGTCAAGATTTTCTTCTGATGACGCAGAGCAAAGTTCTCTGTGAAACGTAAAGAATTACATATTTACTTGACACGGCATAAGCCCAAAAGCCTATATCATGTCTATAATTTTAATGTAAACATTGAAAGATGAAGTGATGAATCAAGTACGTTGTGATTTACAATATGCATTTCAGTATTTATTTCGCTCTGGCACTATGGGTCGCTGAATAACTACTTTAGCATATTGGACATGTTCCTGCATTGAATTTGATGTTCCACTCCATTCTGTTGCATTTTTATTTCCTTCATGCTTCCGAAAATAAAAGTTATGGACATCTCTTTCCGATTTCCTCTTGGAAATCTTGGAAAACTGATACCATTTTCCAGCAATTGCTCCAATACTGAACATCGTCCTGTCTAATATCAATTTTCTCGATAACCTTACGGATTTTGGCGATCTGTTTGGAAACAACCCCTCTCTCCTCAACGTCGGTCAGATTCTTTCGCGTGAACCTTTCTTTACTCATCCTGAGTATATGTCCATAGAAATTGAATCGTCTCTTCGCATCGATTGCAGAATTCCTTCAGTTTCTTTGTATAACTCATTGTTCGGTCTCAGTCTCTGTTGTCCATCAACATCATATTCCTGACTGTTTTTCTTTCCTTCCTTTCGAGTTATTCTAGTAACCCTTTGTTGGTTAGATCTAAAGTTTCAGCAGCGTAAAATGCTTCTTGTTTGCCAACCATGTTATACTGTTAAGAGTCTTGCTCTCGAAGTTATAGATTTCTTATTGCACTCATCGTTTGTTAATTGGTATGCCATTCCTATTATCCGGATTCTTTCATTTACTGCTTTCTTTTCCGCACCATTACGTTGGATTTCTTCTTCTTCTTATTCTTGAAGTAATAAGCAGTTTACAGTTCTTTAGCCACCCTCAGTCTACATCCATTTATATAGAGCTTCAAAAGGATGCTCCCCTGAATATCAGCCATGCTATGAGAAGTTCCTAGATACGAGTTCCCCATTTCATCAGATATCTTCCTGGCGTGAGGAACGAGAGATTAGAGAGAAAATATATTGTAATAAATGAAGTTAAAATAAATACAAGGGAATAATAACAATAATAATTTTTACATCCTACTAACTATTTTTATGCCTTTCGCAGAGGCCGAGGTACAGGAATTTTGTCCCATGTAGTTTATTTTACATGCTGGTAAATTTGACGCACTTTAACTCTTTTTAAATATAATCAGAGTGAGCCACGGATACCCGTGAAGCCCTGAACAACTATTTGGTGATAGGAAGGTCATCCGACTTTAAATCCCCCAGAATCTCAGAAATCATCATCATCCTGGCCTAGTCCCAACTCGGCACTATATGTGGAGGGATGTATTCACTACTGCGTGTTTCTATGGTGTGATGTGTTGTATGTAAATAAAGAAGTGCATAAACAACCAGCCTCCGAGTGAGAGGAGTTAACTAGACGCGGTTGAAATACCACGAACGGGCCATTTGAATGGAGGGCCAGTACGCTGACCATTCAGTCAGTTGCTAAGCTTTTAACATTCAAAGACCGAACATTTCTGCCTACTGGCCATGGGTACGTATTGTAAGGCGCAAGTATACTTGAACGAAGGTCGGTAATGTCTTTGAGGTTGAGCCGGAGGTACTCCTGAAGCCTGTGGTAATGTGATGGAGATGGCCCACGGAAAATAAATGGTGGTTGGTTGGTACGCGAGGATGTTGACGGGTGGAAGGAGTACCTTTGGTTGTAGGACTTGTTTTGTCATCTCTTGTGCAAGAAAACAAAAAACAAAAAACAAAAGAAAAAACACCAGGCGTCACTGGTATATGTGTTTAATTGACTGTACAGTTGAAGGTGTGCCGTAAAACTACCTCTGTCCACAATCTCTATCCACTTTACACAGGTGAAAAGTTAGTATACAGTATATGATGGCAACACTATGCAGTAGAGGGTTAAAGGGGCCTAACACCTAGGTTATCGGCCTTCGACTCAGACGGTCTCGGGTTTGATTCCCTGACAGCTCATAGATTATAATAACGTATGGTTAACTTCGCTGACTCGGGGACTAGGTATTTGTGTTAGTCCTAATACTCTCCTCTTTATAGGCCTAGACATGAAACACAATACACTAAGAATCACCATAGAAAACACGCAATAACCAATATATCACTAGGTGTGGGGAAAATAATAAATAATAATAATAATAATAATAATAATAATAATAATAATAATAATAATAATAATAATAATAATATTCATGATCGAAAAAATACGGGAATCAAGTGAGGAGAAATACTGTTGAGGTCTAATCTCTTTCTCATTTAAGGTGCAATAAGTATAGCAACTACTGTATTTCTGGCAACAGTTGGTAAGTTGTACGTAACTTACAAGTACTCTTGGCTCTCGTTCCTGGCTGACCTTCAAGTGCAGACGACAGCAAGTAATCTGCAGCCTTTACGAGTGTACTGACAGCTATAAAGTACGACCTCCTGCATCCCTTTCAGGCATACGGTTTTAACAAAATGAAAATCAAACAAAATTAACTCCTGTAACACGAATATTTCGATGGTACCTCTGAGAGTTATTGTTATCATTATAAATATTTAGGCCAAAAACGTCAGCGTAGGTATCTGCTTAGACAGACGTACAAAAAATAATTTTCAGACTGTTTTTATTGCTATTTCAATTGTTGGGTTAATAATGATATGCAAATGTACTCATTCATTATTTTACCCAAGTTATGAGGTGTCTTCGACAGCCGAGGAGTTCTAGACGTTAGCTGTAATTAAATGACATGTGACGTGTACGTTTTTGGAGGAACTGTAAGAAATTTCTACCGTCCTGAAAGTGAACTCAGGCTCAGAATTACTACCTAATTTTCCAAGTGGACTGCGTCAACTTATTTACAACATCTACACTGTTAGACATTTCACCATGTCCTGATGTGGCATAATCAATGATAATCTTAAGAATGAAGTTGATAAAGGGCCGAAGAGGTATTATACACAGGAGTCCTTTCGGTCAGATGCCTATTTCTGTTATACCACTGCGATTGGAAATGCCACATATTAACTTCTGTCTGTAAATATTATCGCGGAGGCTAATTCAACAGCTCCACCATCAGCTGCCACGGATGACCTACGCGTCAATGAAGAGGCAAACTATGGAAATGAGGATTGAAATAGTTTCTCGTTGCTTTCCTCAACGAGCCAGAAGTTGCAATTGCATATCAGTCTGCCAAGTTCACTGAAATGCACGTACTAACCGACCCTATAAGCGATATTTTCACACCATTCATAACAAGGACTGGTTACATAACTAATGGCGTTATTAGTGCCATTTATACCTCGGTCACTTCGATATTGTCAAAGCCAAGGACGAGGCTGAGACAGGTCAGTGAAAGTATGTTCTAGCCCGTACTGGAAGATATAGCGCCGTGTAAAACTGGGCCACTCCAGCAAAGGCCTAACTGAATATCTATACAAATAAAAAATAAAATCTCGCCTATGCACTTCAAAGTTTGGCCTTTCACTTTGGTTCTTTTCTTCTTCTTCTTTTTGCTTTACGTCGCACCGACACAGATAGGTCATATGGCGACAATGTGATAGCAAAGAACTAGGAGTGGGAAGGAAGCAGATGTGGCCTTAATTAAGGTGCAGCCCCAGCATTTTCCTGGTGTGAATATGGGAAACTATGGGAAAACATCTTTAGGGCAGCCGACTGCAGGGTTCGAGCCCACGAGTAAAGAAGTGGAATCAGAGGTAAGGCTTTTTGCAAAGTATAGAGTAATAGAGTAATAGAGTAACAGAGTAATAAATAAGTTACAAGATTGTGAGCAACTGGAACGTGACCTCAATAATGTTGTGAGATGGACAGCAGGCAATGGTATGTTGGTAAACGGGGTTAAAAGTCAGGTTGTGAGTTTGACAAATAGGAAAAGTCCTCTCAGTTGTAATTACTGCGTTGATAGGGTGAAAGTTCCTTTTGGGGATCATTGTCAGTATCTAGGTGTTAATATAAGGAAAGATCTTCATTGGGGTAATCACATAAATGGGATTGTAAATAAAGGGCACAGATCTCTGCACATGGTTATGAGGGTGTTTAGGGGTTATAGTAAGGATGTAAAGGAGAGGGCATATAAGTCTCTGGTAAGACCCCAACCAGAGTATGGTTCTAGTGTATGGGACCCTCACCAGGATTACCTGATTCAAGAACTGGAAATAATCCAAAGAAAAGCAGCTCGATTTGTTCTGAGTGATTTCCGACAAAAGAGTAGCGTTACAGAAGTGTTGCAAAGTTTGGGGTGGGAAGAACTGGGAGAAAGAAGACGAGCTGCTCGACTAAGCAGTATGTTCCGAGCTGTCAGCGGAGAGATGGCGTGGGATGACATTAGTAGACGAATAAGTTTGAGTGACGTCTTTAAAAGTAGGAAAGATCACAATATGAAGATAAAGTTGGAATTCAAGAGGACAAATTGGGGCAAATATTCATTTATAGGAAGGGGAGTTAGTGATTGGAATAACTTACCAAGGGAGATGTTCAATAAATTTCCAATTTCTTTGAAAACATTTAAGAAAAGGCTAGGATAACAACAGATAGGGAATCTGCCAGCTGGGCGACTGCCCTAAATTCAGATCAGTAGTGATTGATTGATTGATTGATTGATTGATTGATTGATTGATTGATTGATTGATTGATTGATTGATTGAATGCAAGCTCACTGCTACGCGACGTTAACCGCACGGCCGCTTGCTCGGTCACTTCGTATTTATCTCGCATTAGATATACAAAAATATTTCGTTGATTTATTCGTTTATGATGATATTAGGGAAAAATGGCTAGGCTATGCATTATTCGACTGAATACAGTAGCGTAGAAATATGGGGCCAAAACAGAAAACACCGAATTCTCCATTGATATTAGCTGGATCGGAAAACTGTACATAGCAAGAGCTGTGTAAAATATAGTTACCAATCGTTTATGTTTCATGCCTTTTAAACCGTTAAAGGAATAATAACCGAGTTATTATTATTATTATTATTATTATTAGTATTATTATTTCCTCGTTATGCCCAACTAAGGAGCCCGACTAAACTTATTTAGGTGACGTCGTTGCCAACTTCAAGCAGCAATTGTGTTTTACTTTCACTGATAGGGCAAGGTTCAGAATTATTTTTGTCGATCTCTGATTACTCATTCTGAGATTATTATTATTATTATTATTATTATTATTATTATTATTATTATTATTATTATTATTATTATTATTATTTATTAACTTCCAAATGTCTTCGCAAATATTAATCCTGTCTAAAAAATGTAGAAAACTAATTTCCAATGTTTTATATCTGATCACCGCCTGCTTATAAGCAGCCATCGGATGCATATCAAACAGGCAGTAATTGATACATTTTTAGCGTACGAGCTAGACATATCCTCCAACGGCGAGCATCAATGACATGGTATGGTAACGAGCTAACTGGTGATTACGGTGGTTGTTTTCGTGATTGTTTTTATAACGTGCAAACCCACGTGATCTTTATCTCCTGTTCATTAGGAACAGATTGAAAATGACTGTCTAAATCAGAAGAAAATCTCGTAAGAATTAGGGAGACTAGGAACCATGTCGTACAATGTCCCAAACCGTTAAACATTATCATTACAGTGACTGACTATTGTTGTTAGTTGGCGTGTGCTTTGTCTTTTTTGCTACCAATCATCTCCGTTAGATGGTATTACTGCTGCAATTACAAAAAATAACCTTCAACGGAGGGTATACAACAGCTAGCTGTAAATAAATTAGCATGCTTCACACCGGAAGATCTATTGACTATATTCCATTATTTTTGTTCTCAGTCTGTTTACATTTTGTGTTCTTCGAAGATTGTGTCATTCAGCAATTTCTCTAAATCCTCTACAGACTCAAAATAAACTTGCAAACGTTCCTCGGCAAGATGCGAGGTTGGTTCCCACCATCGGCTGCCCTGAGAATGATTTTCCGTGGTGTTCCATTCTTCTGCACTAAGGCGAACGCTGGGACAGTTCCTAGTATAGGCCACTGCTGCCAACCCCGTCTCCTTAACCATACATCTCTTTCACCACTACAAATCTCCTGGCCCTCTTCCGGGGAGGAATGAATACAGTTTAGTTGTAGCGGTTGCAGGGTAGACTTTGTCCCGGCAGCTGTGCACTCCGATCGGCCAACCGAGCAGAGGACTGGTGGCCACGGTTCTAGCGTGGCTCTACACTTTTGCATTCGGGAGACGGAAATAGGTTGGTTCCCACCATCGACTGTCCTGGGAATGGTTTTCTGTGGTTTTCCATTCTCCGCACAAAGGCCAATGTAGAAACAGTTCCTAGTACAGGCCTTAGCCACCAACCCCTCTGGGTACGGAAGGAATACTGTAGTAGTAGCAGCAGCTGTCATGCTTGTTTAATATCAGTTACGTACGCTTATGTGGTATGTTTCGAGCTGTCAGTGGAGAGTTCGCATGGATTGACATAAGTAGACGAATAAGCTTTCAAAAGTAGGAAGGATCATAGTATGAAGGTAAAGTTGGAATTCAAGAGGACAAATTGGGGAAATTATTAATTTACTGGACAAGGAGTAAGGGAGTGGAATAGACTATCAAGGGAAATGTTTGATACATGTCCAAATTGTTTGAAAATGTTTAAGAAAAAGCTAGAAAAAGAAAGTTGATAGGGATTCTGCCACCTGGGCGACAGTCATAAATGCAGATCATTGATTGATTGATTGATATTGAAGTGAGAAATGGACGAGTTGTACGTAAGGTCATATGAACAGCGAAGGTGGGAAACGAGGACGAGCATTTGGGTTACCGAGCATTCTGATGAACAGCATCCTTTACTTATCGAGTTTCTTAAAGAGCGCAAATCTGGCATCAAATCTGTGGCGTACTGTTGGCCACCGTAATGACTGCGCAATGTGACCTAAAAGAAATGAGGCTGGCATTAAAATCTCACGGTTGTGTTCTCCATAGTGAACGAGAATGTTGTTAATATTGATGCTTTCACGGCCCGTTCTTATAGACATGAGACGGGCCTTTTGGCTTATGCCGTGTCAAGAAATCAAGGTGAAACTCTTTGCGTTTCGCAGAGAACTTTGCTCTGCGTCTTCAGAAGAGAATCTCGACTGTTCCCAAATAAGTCTTCTACAATAATGAGGGTTTAAATTTGAGATTGTTTTACCGTTGTAACTGTAGTGGTACGCTCGTTCGTCACCGCGTGACTCTCTGTATGCTGGCACAGCGCTACAAGTGGGAGCTGACGACAACATTAAGCCCCAGTTAAAATGTTCATCACACCGTGAGAAGTAACAGAGAGGAGCCCGCTTGGAGCGCTGCGCCAGCACACAGCGAGCCACCTGGTGACAAACAAGCGTACCACTACAGTTCCAACGTTAAACAATCAAATTCAAACCCTCATTATTGTAGAAGACTTTCACGGGAACAGTCGAGATTTTCTTCCGAAGACGTGGAGCAAAATTC
Organism: Anabrus simplex; assembly: GCF_040414725.1. Classification (NCBI taxonomy): domain Eukaryota; kingdom Metazoa; phylum Arthropoda; class Insecta; order Orthoptera; family Tettigoniidae; genus Anabrus; species Anabrus simplex. Next base: position 438,514,429 of record NC_090265.1, on the reverse strand, counting down.
TCTGCGAAACGTAAAGAGTTCCACCTTGTTTCCTTGACACGGTATAAACCCAAAAGGCCCATGTCATGTCTACGAGAATGTTGTTATTTTGAAAGTCAGACGGTTTACTCAAACGTTCGTGTATGAGCTATAGGATGGAGACTTTGGCTTACTGCCTTACAGCATGTCTTGTTCCGTTAGCACGGAGTCCTTTGTGAAGTTGCTATTCTCTTAGTTGCAGTTCACGAGACAGAAATATCTTTCGAGCGAAGAAGATCTCTCATTACACTAACTTGCATTAGGTTGCAGTGAAACGTAAAGTCAAAATTGACATGTGAACAGCTAAATTAAACAGCCTGCACACGTTAGTGGGGATCATGCCGTTTATAATTACAGAGAGTGATTAATTGAGAATGAATGCGACAATGCTTAGCATGTTTTGTGGGATGGCAAATTAATCACTTTTTCAAGAGGGGATCCATGTACGGAAATGCATGGTTTAGGTGCGGTGGGTTGGGGAGAAAAGTTTGAAAACGCTTGGGATATGCTGACGGACGTGCGTTTCACATTTTGTCAAGAAACCTCCACCATCTCAACCAGATCATCATACCGTGCATTAAATTACAAAACAGGTTCGAACTGTCCACCTCCAACTTGATGCCTACATTGTCGGTGGAGATTTGGCACACATGGTCAAGACATTATTTGCTTAAGGATATGGTGTACGAGTCGCATGATCATAAAAGGAGGAACTTCTCACAAGAATCCTTGTAGCGACAGAGATAGTCCACACTTTTCTTAGAAATACATCTGCTAATTATCCCCCGCAGTCCTTTAGTCTAAGTATTAACAAAACAAAGACGAACCGGGCTTTTGTTCCACTGGTTCCAGGAAGTTTTGAAGAGAGGAGGATAGATTGAGTGACAGCGATGGGAAGTGTATATCACAACTTTGTGTGATGATCCGAACATTTATTTTAAACACATTTTCCTTATACCTCTCAACACTTGTACCCCAAGAAGCTTTTACCTGGTTCACTCGTGATCACACCAGAAATACCTGTATACAGTAGGTTACGCGGAAATAGAAAACAGTACCTTCATTGTCTTCATCATTCTGCTGCTGGATGTGACGCTGTATCCAACGCTGACAGAAGCTGCCCTCCACGTAACAGTAAGCAGCCTCTCTGATCACGTCTGTGCCACACAGCGTTGGTCGTTTGCACCACCTACAACACAGTTTAGAAATGGCTAACAACATGTAGTAACGACGGAAAGGATATAGCATGGTTTAATGGCAGACACTGGTGAAAATAATAATTTGTTTAATGTCCATTCTAATTGTCAAAGTTCTTAACAGATTTCATATTATACAAATTTCACCTTTCATGAGTTCCTTTTAAGTGTCAGAAGCTAACAAGTACTCGGAGTTGTCACATTTATGCACCCTTAAATGCCACTAACCTCAGCCGGAAACGAACCCAATATCATTAGAACAGAAGGCCAATGAATAACTGACTGCATATGAGATCGACGATTATTATTTGGCACGGGTTGTGTAGCTGTACTCAGCAGATAATTGGTTCGAGCCTTGAAGATGACTTGCGGTAGTTCTTTCTTATAACAGACAAATGCTTGTTCGTAAGGTTTACGGATGCATTTCTGGCACAGACGAGTAATTCAATAATGAAAAATTATGTTAAAGTGTGCTATAATATTTCTTTGTTATATAAATTCTTAGTAATTCTCACAATATTTTATTACCCAGTGATATTATCGTAATCCTCTAACCTTATTTGCCGAGGTATGAATCCAAGCCAATACAAATACGATTATTTCAACGGAAAGATACCCTCTTTGGTGTAGGTTACTCGAGAAACAGCAGATGGTGTGGCACACGATCAGACATTTTATTACAGCCAGTTTGCCTTTCTTTGCTTGTAAGAATACAATAAAATGTAATGCTTTTAATTTTTAATTTTTAGACCTTACGCAATTTGTGAACGCCTAATAGTGTGTATTTGGTGTCCAGTACTCCTGAGATTGACTAGTGCGCTACCTGACCTCCAAGAGGAGGAAGACCGACGGGCACTGTGAGCTGCATTTTAAAATTCCTTATTCTTAACCCCATTAATACCCTTATTATTCTTCATCGTGGTATTACACGTTATAAAAAAAATGTTTTTTTTAAAATTCCTGGGATGAACTCGGACACTGTACTTCTTGCAGCGAGGAACGCTATTTTTACTTATTGACTCGTATCTATTTATTCTTAACACAACAGGTCATACATCCCAATTATAATGCTTGCGACAACTGTTACATATTACATATTAAGTAAATAAATAAACGTATTCTTTAAAATGCTTGTCATTGACGCAAAAGAAGGGTTAAAAAACAACATAAAATGTAACATAACTCTAATATCATACCACAATCCAAGATGCTACTGACAAAGCATAAAATCTATGATGAAATACATATATTATTCTTATATGGCCTTTTCCCCCAATGATCTGGGGTCGGCGATAATTTGGATTAAGCCCAGTTTTACGGGCGGATGCCCTTCCTCACGCCAAACGTTTGCGGATGAATGCATTTAGTATTGTGCGTTTGTGTGGTGGTTTGCAGTGTAGCGTGTACTAGTAAATGCAGATGTGTGTTAAGACGATCACTAACACCCAGTCCCCGAGCTAGAGAAATTAAGCAAACTCACCTCAAATCCCCGGCAGGACAGAAATCGACCTAGGACCTTCTGAACCAAAAGCTACTTCGCAGAAAATTCAGCCACGGTGTCAGACTCTGTGACGTAACAGTATCTTTAAAAAATATTAAAACAGTATTTCACTGAGGATGTTATCGAATAATATGATATGCATGTTTAATGCTGGAGTATTTTAAATTTCGTTTATTATTAAATTATAGCAAGATGTACAGAGTTACACGAAGAATTAAGATTAGCTTCCATCATACTAAAAGCATCAATGTGTGGATAGACATCGTAGTATAGTCTAATAGCCGATATTAATAGAGGATTTCTCATTGATTTCAGATATATTATATATTTCTAAGTCGACTTAGTTTCTGTGGTGCACAAAAAGAGACTGGTCACATCTTATTTGAATAATAAGTTTAGCAAAATATGCCTATTTAATAGTCATTAAACTGGGGAAATAATTGTATTACGTTTGGTCCGCTATTTTATTAAGTTCTTGTTATGCCGGCAGTTGCCACACGACTCAAGAGGCCGCGACACAATGCTGCTTAGAATTCATAGCATTTTGATTAAGATTTTAAATACAGGGATGGATCATCTCAACCTTGACATTCCTTTAGCATTGCGGCATGCAGATTAATTTCCTAATTAGAATACAGAGATGATGCTCTTTGGCTCCACATGTGACACCGGGCGTGCTGTAACATCTGGCAGAAGGATTCGTATTACCTCACTTATTGACTATTTCTTAAGACGTCCTAAACAGACCGTATATAGATCGTCTGTCCGAGTCTGGCCTTTATGTAATAACTTTTTTAAGTTTGCAGAATATTTTTGAACGGCTAAAGTAATAATTCCAACCGTGTTACATTCTCAGTAATAACAAATGAAATATGCAAAAGAATATTTTCATTTAAAAATATTTAGAAACCCTGAAAGAATCGTATGAAACTAATTTTGTTACTAATATACAGTTTTATTTTAATGAAGAACAAACTGAATTTAATTTGATGTGCATTTTCAGAATTTAAAGTTGGCGTTCTCCGATGCACATTTAAATATAACCTACCAAATTAAGAACACGTTTTTTAACGTTAGCGACTGTGCTTTGATGTTAACTTTTCAATAATACCAACTAAACTTTGATGAATATATTTTTCTGATTTTTCTTGTACGAATAGGCTTGGAAACAGTGGTGTTAAATTTGTCCATAAAACATACATATTTGCCAGTTTGATATTGTACAAGTAACCTGATAGAAACGTAATATAAAATTAAAAACCTTCGAACAAATGTTCAAGAAATAATGTGTAGTAAATACTACTATTACTAACTGGAGAATGGCCATGAGGACAAAGTATACAGAAAAACAAGAGAAAATTTAAATATAATTGTGAGGATTTGATATAATAATAATAATAATAATAATAATAATAATAATAATAATAATAATAATAATAATAATATGACCTCACGGTGTGCAGACATTTTAATTCGACGCCATCTGGCTGCCTGCTCGTCAGTTTAGACGTTCCGTTTTACTCTAGGTCTACTAGATGGCAGACAGAGTAAACCAAATCTCTCCTGGGCGTCTGTGGCTCAGATTTAATGATTTAATTTAACATTTAATTATTTTAGTTTGAACTTTTCACATGGCATTCCACTGGGCTCAGAAACATTGCTGCCTTTGAAATAGGAGAGATAAGTTTTTAAGAATGCTCAGTTAGTCCAACACAAACTTTGAACTTCGTACATTGCCACAGAAGTATTATCTTTTTCTGCTCCGCCGAGCTGAGTGACTCAGACGGTTGAGGCGCTGGCCTTCTGTCCCCAACTTGGCACATAAAGGAACTCCGGTGGGACTAAATTCCGGCACCCCAGCCTCTGCGAAAACCATAAAAATAGTTAGGACGTAAAAACTATTATTATTATTATTATTATTATGCAGCAGTGCTATTTAGACGCATTGTAACACATTTCCAGTCTTATAAAAGAGCTGAAACAGCATGCACTTTGCTAGCCACCCTTCTTACAATGTTTAGGTACTGAAACTTCTGTATCCTGCAATGAAGACTGTCTGCTACTTGTTCCAGCTCTCGCAGTCTTTTAGGGGAATTCTGATAACATTTATACAATCTTTTAAAAACTGAATCAAGGTCGTCGATGTACTTTCTTTTCTTCCGAGAACTTAGAACAATTAAGTTTAATCTGTATGCTACACAATGTACAGCTATGAATATGATTCACATTCTGTCTTATTTTCTGTACAAGACCATTGTTACACCCAATCATACTGCTGCATCATCAGTAGAGACGTCAACCTGCGTCAACTAACTTACTGGAACTAGATGACAGCCATTCTGAAAGTCCAAAATTTTCACGATCTTTGTTAATAACATTTAAATAACCATCTGCAGTAACACTTCCAGGTGAAAGAAGAGAAAGAAATGTTTCCAGCACTCCAGTGTGTTGTAAAAATCTACCATACCAAGTTTCTTCTTCATCATCTGCCTTGTCAAACATTAAACTGACATACTGAGCATCCTTCATTTCAAAAATAAGCTCCTCCCGCAACACTGTGATATGTACAAGATATTATTTGCATCTTTTTCCATTGGTAATGCAACTCCCAATTTTGCATTTCTCGAAAAGGCCTTCGAAGTCTGAAAATTACTTATTCCTCTTTACAATGTAATAAGCCACATTAAACAGTGTTTTCAAATGATCGAATAGATTTTTATCCATTTTCTTTACGCGTGTTGCCATAGGAGTATTTTCTGGTGCCAACTGCACCGAATATGCTGTTACCCCCTTTTTTTTTTTAATGCTGAGATGATTTCTCGTATTGTTTAAAAGTCCGAAATTTCAAGGGTCCTTGGAATCGTTTTCGAACTTTCGAATCAGAAAGATGAGGAAAACATGCACGCTGTTCACAAAATACTGGTCCGCTGTCATATTTAAGCCATGTCAGTTCCTTGCATCATTCTTCCTTGAATTTTATTTTCCACATTGTTTCCAGTGTGTTTACTTTGTACTTCCACTTCACCTTCGTCTCAGTTTTCACTCGCTGAAGCCTCACCGGATACACAATGCACTGGTGTTAAAACTGCATAATCATTTACTACACCGATACTTGATGTTGAATCCGGTTCCTCTGCCACTGACGAGACGGACAATAAATTTGTGAGTAGCCTTTACTTGTTCTGTTTTCGCCCTGTTGTTGAAGCACATTTCATATCGGCATAAGCATCACAAAAATGTAACAATCAAAGTTTGAAGAAATGAAAAAACACGCTGCAGAAAGCATCAAGCATTTTGTCGGCAACACTGAATACGCGCGTAATCAGGTTTGCCACACGTTTTATGAATCTCACTAGATGACCTTCGGAAACCCTCAGTTTTCCAAATTTCTGCAAATTGTAATTCCTGTACATTTCTATCAGACATATCATAATTATATTTATGATTCTCAATTACTGAAACTAAGAACACTCCAGGTTTTAACTCATCTTATGTTGAGGACTTCGTAACAGGAGGTCAGATGTAAACTGTCGTAAAAGCAAAAATGACAAATGTGAGATTTTTAACGTAAGTGACTTGTTTTGGTGGTGGGTACACTATTGTAAGTGTACAAAGTGGTCGAAAACAACGTAAATTGAGTATATGAGCGAAAGAGCGTTGCTCATACTGACACGTAATTTGAAAAAAATACGTCGATATCTCGCGCCGTTCTTTTTTTATCAGCTGCTGAAGTTAGCCAATCAGATCGCTTCTCGGGTGAATTCAAATGCGCTTTGCGAGGCGGTGTTACGAAATCTGCATGTGACTTGGTCGGGCTTGAGAGCCATCAAACACTAACACACCGCGGCTTCAGCCAATGCCACCGTAGCGCGCTTGCTATGGGCCGAGCCTATCAGGAAGGATGTCTTTGTTCGAGAACTTTGTTTATTCTTGGCACACTCAATCCGGTCATAAGCCACGTGCAGATTTAGTAACACTGCCTCGTAAAGTCCACCTGAAGTCGCCCGCGGACTAGAAGCAGCGTAACAAACTTGCTCCCAAGTCAAAACCAACACCAACACGCCACTCCCTCACTACAGAAACACGACCCCGCCCCCTCCCCCGACCTCCACACATAACACGGTGTTTTAATTGCCTCAAACTGAACCACTCTGCAGCCTCCTACTCAGAGCCCACCCGCTGCAACAGACGTGGCGGTTCTCACCGTCACACTGATTGTATGGTGCCTAGGGACCAGGCGAGGTGTGCAAACTGCCAAGGCAGACATGCCACCTCCTTCCCTGGCTGCCCTTTCCTAAAAAGGCAATTAAAGCACACTACGGAAGTATACAACACTTACACACACGCATTACACCCCCCTCTATTAAGTCTCCAAGCCCCCCCCCCCCCGAACTCCAGTCCCCTACTTACGAGCACACCATCCATCCCAGCCAAGACACTTCCCCATCCTCCTAAACATACTTCTCCTCAAACAACTCAGGCCCAGAATCCGCTTTCTCCCCCTACCATGCCCAGAAGACAGTTAATCATAAGTTAACCCACCACACTCCTCTATGATAAAGTCCCCGCCCTGAAACATCACCCCACCCTCACCCACCAATATTAAGATTTCACTTCCAGAAATACTCCCAAGTTTTTCTCGTCCGAAGCACTGGAACAGATGAGTCAGCAATCATGACAGTTAAACAACATCGAGCGTAGTCACCAATTGGATGGTTGACCATACGTCTTCACTTGCTTCGCTCACCTTAATTACGACATCCCTGGACTACGTCACAAGAGTTCTTTTTTGTTGTTGTTGTTGTTGCTAGTTGCTTTACGTCGCATTGACACAGATAGGTCTTACGGCGACGATGGGACAGGGAAGGGCTAGGAGTGGGAAGGAAGCGGCCGTGGCCTTAATTAAGGTACAGCCCCAGCATTTGACTGGCGTGAAAATGGGAAACCACGGAAAACCATCTTCAGGGCTGCGAACAGTGGGGTTCGAACCTGCTATCTCCCGAATACTGGATACTGGCCGCACTTAAGCGACTGCAGCTATCGAGCTCGGTCACAAGAGTTCCTTGGACATCTTCGAGAAACAGCCTTCAAAAAGGGCGCGGGTCATATTCTGACCCATCAAGACTAATAACAACAACAGGCCATCAAACAGCAAATCCAGCACCGGGAAGAAGAAATCTTCGGAATAGCACTCAAAGCCTCAACAGGCTGATAGGCTAAAATCCTCACGGTGCAGGCCCCGCCTGTACCCATGAGACGGTCGCTGCTGCCTGCGAAGCGATCTGATTGGCTAACTTCAGCAGCTGAGAAAATGACAACGGTGCGAGTTATCCAATTATTTTTTCTAATTATTTATCAATATAACCAACCCTCTAACACTCATATACCCGGTTCACGTTGTTTTCAGACCACCCTGTATGTTTCGCAGGAATGAGGATAAGGTATGATACTGTCGTGCTTGCAAGGAGAACCCAGCAATAAATAATGGTAAGTGATTCATAAAACAGTTCAACCTGATGCCGTCCACCGCACTCCTTATTGTATTGGCTCCTACGCTGGCCAGAACTGTCGATTCGACCTGCCTAAAAGGTAGCAAAATATCGTCGTTGCCGGGACAAAACCTCCTATGTGATAATATTTTTGGAGGTAAACTGACCCGCAGCACTTACATTATGAAGAGCGAGAATGCCTTGACAACATTCACACAATATTGTACCTTAGATGACAGAAGCTTACCGGCCAAAGTTCTAAGCTAAAATATTTCACATAGGAGGTTTTGTCCCGGCAGCGACGATATGCTTCTTTCTGCTCTCCTGTAAAGTTAGTGAATTAACACGATAGTTTACCTATGGCGTCCAGAATTATAAGAGACGTTCTAAAGATAACATTTTAGGTTAGATTTTGTGATTAATAGCTTTTTACGGGAAATACAAACAGTCTAAAACCTTGCACCACGTTTATAAAGCATTTATAATAGTGCAAGTTTTCAAGCAATGACTACGTGTATGCGTTACATTGAAGACCATTGAAATGTAAATTCAAAGGAGAAACGCTTCATTGGCTACCCTGAGCGGAGCATGTCACATCAACCACCTGCCAAAATTAAAAACGAATACGAAAGCGGCAACAAATGAGAGAAGCTAGCACAATTGAAAGCGCGGAATGAGAAACATAATCATTTTATTGGTCAGCTTAGCAGAGATCTGTAATCTGTATTAATAAGGATCATGTAAAAGAGAGAGATCCGTCATTCCTGTATACGAAATAGGATATGACTGAAGTAACAGTTCGAAGAGAAAAGGTTCTACGCACGGTGTCAATTACGGAAATAAATCCCAGGAAAGGATATTCTACTTCACTCGGGCTGGGCTGAGTGGCTCAGACGGTTAAGGCGCTGGCCTTCTAACCCCACCTTGGCAGGTTCGATCCTGGCTCAGTCCGGTGGTATTTGAAGGTGCTCAAATACGACAGCCCCGTGTCGGTAGATTTACTGGCACTTAAAAGAACTCCTGCGGGACTAAATTCCGGCACCTCGGCGTCTCCGAAGACCTTAAAAAGTAGTTAGTGGAACGTAAAGCAAATATTATTATTATTATTATTATTATTATTATTATTATTATTATTATTTCACTCGATAACACCAGCTGTTACTCTGTTAAATTAATCAACTTAATAGCAAAAGAAATTCTATTTTCATAGTAAAGCAGCATTGTGTCATTTACATAAGAAGTATATTTGAGTAATTTCTATGCCGGTAATACTTTCTTTACTAGAGGCTTTCTCAACACCCAACCTACGTACTTTAAATTATTTTTTATTCTATTGCTTGTAAAATGCGGCCTTGATTATTATTTAAAATGGTAATAACATTCATATAAAAGCAGAAATCGCCGATACTTACCAAGAACCCCCCCCCCCCCCCCGTTACATAACCTCATTCTCTTGTTCAACCGAGTTCGATAAATCATATGGACTGTCAGGAGGTTGTGTATTAGTGTATGTGCTTTGCAACAGTCAGCGACACCAAGCCGGAAATCTATATAATAAAAGGAAGTGTTTGTGTTTGCGCGATGTCCGGCCAAATCTACGGCACGCAGAGATCTGAAATTGTTAACAGAGGCGTATTCTTACATGAATACACATGTAAACATCCAACGCTTTTGTTGTTAGCGCATTAGTTAATAGCTCACATGTCTCTCCGTCAGCTTACCAACTGCTGAGGAGATGCCTCTCAGCGGCAATACTGTTACGCGCCAGCCAAAGCCTTAGCATCCTTTGGTGTTTCCTGGAAGGGATGTATAAGCCAGGCCGGGAACCTCCCAGCCGGCCCGAGTAAGTGCCGCGGCCCTTTCTCTATTGTTTTATTCGTCCGGATTTCCCGTTCGCCCTTTCTTAAGTGCAACGAGAATGCTTCGTTCAAAGCCGAACCCCCGAAGGTTCAAGTATTATCCGCGCACTTTTTAGTGATAGATTTTTGTACTCGTTGAAGAAGTAAGAAGGGTTCCGTCAATACTGCCAACTGAATGGAAATGAAATCTGAATTGAATCGATAATATGATCGATCGATATGAATTTTATAAACCTTTATTATTTTAAGCAAACAACTGTGTCACACACACAATATTTAATACTATATAACATTTCCCGTTGCGAAATGTGTTCCTAGCATGAATTCTATAGTTTGGCTTTGCTGTGTAAACAACAACAGTACGAGTACTTAAAGTGTACGCCAGATGGCGCACAGCGATGATAAGCGATTCTTAGTTTGTGTTTCAAAGGTTGCCAATACGAATCTCGAAGATAACCAAAGTCGACCGCTTCAGCACTAGGGTGTAAATCTATCACTAAAAAGTGCGCAGATAATACTCCATCATCGGGATATAGAAAAGGAGGCTAGCCACGAACAGTCAGTCAGTAGTTGGACTGGGACAGCATTAGTGCTGACTGTCGTCAGTGTCCCACCATTACTGCGCGGAGTACCGACGTGGGGTCAGTGAGTAGAAAAGTTGATGTGAGGAGAATTTCAGTAGTGTTAAATGTCGTCGTTGTGAAGAATACTGTAGTGCTGTTTAGCACTGCTGAGTTGTTTCCGCTATGTGGCCGCTGGTTAGTTGTCTGTGTTGAGTAGTTCACTGCGTGGAGAGGCTACGTGAATTGACCGTGTTGATTGTGTGAGAAGCGGAATTTCTCTGGAGTCGGTCCAAGCAACAGTCATAGTGAACTGTGGTGATCAGCAGCCCTTTGTTTGTATCTGTCTGCATGCAGCTGCTGTTGAAGGGGCTGAGTGTGCGAAGTGAAAGCGGAAGTGAAAGGTGAATGATTGTAGCCTGTACCAGGTAAAGACTGCCCAGCTGGAATCCTTCAGGTGAGAGACTTGTAAACAGACAACAATTAAGTGGATTGTAGACATTCATCATTGAATATAATTGTGTGTGTATTCACTGGGTCATAAGTAGTTAAATGAGATCGATAAAACATACTGTATTTTAAGAGACCATGCTCTGCTGGAACTTTGCTCTGAAAATAGTTTTTACAATAAGTCTACTGACAAGTTTCTTGCTTAGCTCATTTAAATGCCAATTAATTGCAATGGGTTTCAATCCCGCAATCATGGGCACAGAAGGTGAACGCCTAACGAGCTACGATACGCAGCTCATCCTGTTATATGAATGCGTTAACCAAATCCAGTCTGTTTGTTCAGACCAGGGTTAAAATAGTAAAATATCGAGTTGTCAATGTAATATCTGCCCGGTTAAAATCAAAGAAGTCTGACAGTCTACGACTCGTAAGAATTGTAAGTTAGCTTGTGCCAGGTATCCCATTAAGGAAGCTATACGAGTGTAATATTAAATTGCGAGGCAGTGAACCTGTTAAATTATGTAGCGTTTGCTGGCAAGTGATATATCCTAATGAGAGTAACTGCAAACGTAACGGTAACTTAAATGAGAATTGTGTATTTATTTAGCTAATACTAATTTTGTGTGGCTATTTCTAGCCGAGTGCGGCCCTTGTAAGGCAGACCCTCCGATGAGGGTGGGAGGCATCTGCCATGTGTTGTTAACTGCGTGTTATTGTGGTGGAGGATAGTGTTGTGTGTGGTGTGTGAGTTGCAGGGATGTTGGGGACAGCACAAACACCTAGCCCCCGAGCCATTGAAAGTAACCAATGAAGGTTAAAATTCCCGACTCGGCCGGGAATCGAACCCCGTACCCTCTGAACCGAAGGCCAGTACGATGACCATTCACCCAACAAGTGGGAAAAAAGTAAACTCGTGTCCTCATCCCAAGTTGGTGCAGCTTTTTTCAGGCACATCTCAATGGAGGTGAGCTGCATGTACCATTTCAACCACATATCAGCCCTCCTGCCATTCTTAAATTTCTGGCTGTACCGGGAATAGAACCCGAGCCCCCGAGGAAGGCAATTCATAACACTGCCCGTTACGCTACGGAGCTTAGTCAGTAATATATGATTTTGAGCGGATTTAAGTTATTGCAATGTCTGATACAATCTTATCTTATAAATAAAGTTGTTCGTGTCTGTTTGTCTGTTTGTTCCACCATCACGTCGAAACGGCTGGATAGATCTCAACCAAACTTCATATTTAGAGTATACTCACCCCGGGGAAGGTTTCGATATGCATATCATTTTAAAATCTTTGAAAAGACGGGGGTTTTATAGGAAAACCACAACGGTTTTATTTTCTCTTATACTATTATAGGCAAAATATCGAATTTGTCGTATAAGGACGAGACAAAGCTCAACTTAATCCTCTTGACGCAAAGAACAAAACTCGGTAAGCCCTACGGGACCGAAAACCATGTTTTAAGGCCCTAAAATCAACCGTTACGGAGATATTGGCACCACACTACCCCTGCTCTAGGAATCGGATAAAGAAATGAACTGCCGTAATCATGGCAACGTCTGCTCCAGGATTCTAGAGCAGTGAGATTATGCATGTACGTTTGGGCATAGCCGCCAACCAAAATTGGTACAAATAAGACTTAATATCTGCAAAAAATATACTGTTGTGTAAGGCACTCATAGGACTCCTTCGGGCGGGGATGGAAAGGGGGTGAAGTACGAGTATAAAAATCTTACTATATATAGAAATGAAAGTGTGTGTGTAAATGACACATCTCCTCCTAAACCACTGGAGCAATTTCAACCGAACTTGGTACACGTATTACTTACTATCGGGAGACGAGCACTGTGGAGCGTAAGCCATCCGTAGCGCCCTTAAGGGAGAGGGTCAGGGGGGACGGTAGTTACAATAATAATCGAGAATAGTGTCGAATTCATAGTTTTCGGGGTCGCTGAGTTGAAAAGTAATACTCTAGAATTTTTTTTAGTGGGGAGCAAAGGGGGGGGGGGTGAGATATTTTTTTTGCTAGGGGCTTTACGTCGCACCGACACAGATAGGTCTTACGGCGACGATGGGATAGGAAAGGCCTAGGAGTTGGATGGAAGCGGCCGTGGCCTTAATTAAGGTACAGCCCCAGCATTTGCCTGGTGTGAAAATGAGAAACCACGGAAAACCATCTTCAGGGCTGCCGACAGTGGGATTCGAACCCCGGGTGAGATATAGAAATAATTAAAAACAGTTTCGAATCCATAGATTTCAGGGTCTCTGAGATGAATAGTATTACTCTGGATTTTTTGCAAGTCCAAGTGGGGAGCGAAGGGGGTGAGATATAAAATTAATCGATAAACTACATATAAAAATATTATCTTCTTCTTCTTACTATATATAACAACTGATGTATGTTTGTGCGTGGGTGTGTGGGTGTGGGTGTGTAAATGACATATCTCCTACTAAACCACTGGAACAATTTCACCAAACTTGGTACACTTATCAATTAGTATCAGGAGACAAACCGCGTGAGGGTAAGACACCCCTAGCACCCTTATGGGCAGGGGGCGAGGGGGGTGGTATAACAATAATCCAGAATATTATCGAATCCATAGTTTTCGTGGTAGCTGAAATAATTAGTGACACTCCGAAATTATTTAAATTCATGTTCAGCCCCCTTGGGGTGTGGGTGAGGGGGAGTGAGATATAAAAATAATCGAAAACAGTGTCGAATCTACAGTGTTCTGGGTCACTGAGATGAATGGTGACAATCCAGATTTTATATTATATCTCTTAGTGGTGGAGGGCGGGAGGGGGACAGTCTCATTGACAGTTGAAATCCTGTACATCGTATCTATAGTGCGACGGCTAAATACATATAGTTATCACTTATTAATTTTTGACAGGATCAAATACTTCCCAGTCGATTCGAGCTTTCATAAGGAAGAAGTTTTACTTGAAAACTAAATAATCTAAAACTTGAAATCAAACACATCTAAATAATTTTAAAACTACATAATAGATCATAACATATCAATCTGCAAGTTAAAAAGGAACTCTCTAAAAATTCACATTACACATAACTAACTGGTAATGCAAATCTTAAAGGTAAATATTCAGAAATTATCCGGGCAACGCCGGGTACTACAGCTAGTCTCTTGATAAATATAATTTCCGCATCTACTGTATCTCTTGGCACAGGCCAGAACAAAGTGTATTTCACTTAAGGTTCAGTCTCATTTATGTCTAACGATATGGTTGCTGCTGAGGTCGGGTGGTACTGAGTAATACTATTTAAAGCACGGTTTGTACTTCTGGATGCAAATGACGTTTCTCACAGGGTCAATCGTGCTGCAATAGCACTTTCTGGCTCAATGAGACAGGCAATGGCGAACTACCTCACTCAATATATTATGCACTATGCCTCAATATGGCTTCGCAATTGAAGTTTGAAGTTTGCATATAGCGGCTGCGCTGTTTGGATGACGTAGCTATCAGCATGCATTCGGGAAACGGTGGGTTCGAACCTCACCGTCGGCAGCCCTGTAGATATTTTCCGTAATTTCCAGTTTGCACACCAAGGAAATGCTGGAGCTGTACCTTTCATTAAGGCCACGGTCGCTTCCTCCCCACTCCTAGCCCTTTCCTATCCCATAGTCGCATAAGACCTATCTGTGTCAGTGCGATGTAAAACAAATTGTAAAAATAAACAAATGAAAAGGTTTGCCTATAAACCTTCGGTATTGCTATTTCAGGATCCAGCAGGGTCGAATACCTCAGATGGTGCAGTGCTGGCCTTCCGAGTTGAAGTCTGTGTGTTTGATCCCGCCCAGTTCAGAGGATTTTGAAGTTGTTGAAGTCCCCCACAGCCTCATGTCGTTAGGTTTACGACCGCATAAAAGAACTCCTGCAGGACAAAGTTTCAAAATTTTAGCGTCTTCAAAAACCGTAAAAATAGTAAGTGGGTTGTAAAACCAATAACATTACTTTTTATTTATTTATTTATTTATTTATTTATTTATTGTGGATACAACCAGCTTCTGTGTTTATGACAACGTACATGTAAGATAATACTGCTTGTTATTATTATTATTATTATTATTATTATTATTATTATTATTATTATTATTATTATTATTATTATTATTACAGTATTAATATTATTAATATGCTGTCCTTTCCTTTTTAAGGTCAAAGTGTCTTTCTGTTCTTTGATGGCATGTTTCTGACATAATGGTTACGGGTAGGTGTCAGAAAGATACTTGGAGTCACATGAAAGACACCATGAAGGTATGCAACTTTTCTACATAATCCCCAACTTTGTTCAAGCATTGTTCCTACCGTGGAACAAATTTCTTATCTTGTTCGAAGAATCCCAGTCCAACTTCCGATAACCATTTTTGTGTTGTCGTTTTGACTAAAGCAATCAGATTTAATTCACTGTGATGCGCCTGCTTATACATATACCAATTTGTTAACGCGTTCAATGTTATCCTTCGTCATCGGAGTTAACGGTACCAGGTGAGTTGGCTCCCCGGTACGGGTCGTGTAGATATGAGCTTATATTTGAGAGACGGTGGGTTCAAACCCCAAAGTTGGCAGCTCGGGCGCTTATTGTCCATGGTTTCCTATTTTCTCATCTGCAGATTCTAGGGTTGTATCTTCATTAACGTCACGCCTTCTACCTTTACAATTGTAGTCCTTTCCTAACCCAGCATCGCCGAAACAGTACCTGTGTTAGTGAGACGTTAAACGATAAGAAGAAATAATACTATTACTCGCAATTCATTTTGGAATAGATGACAGTCTGAAATTATGTACTCTTAATAATAATAATAATAATAATAATAATAATAATAATAATAATAATAATAATAATAATTGTACCGGGTGGTACACCTCCACGCCGCTAATTCAAACTTTGCGCCAGTTAAAACTCCTCTACTGGAGGAAGCCTGAACTTTAACTTCCATATTAATTCAACGATTTCTCAGAAGATGTCATTACTATAAATTTTGAAGTGTTCTGAACTATGTCAGTTTCGATTCGTTTTTGTTTTATCTGTAGCAAGAAGTGCGAACATTCTCTTCTAGATGGCACTACTGAAGGACTACAATTATGCACCCTAGTGCGAAGTGAAAGAACTGTGTTTTTGGAGAAATTTTGGGTTCATAAGTTTGTTCTTGTTAAATTTCTTTCAGTCATTGTTTAAGTTGGCAATATTAACCCTTTCTTTCCGCCAGTTTTGAAATTGACCAATAAGGAATTTCTGTAATTAATTTTCCACCAATAAGGTGTTTCTTCTTCGTCTAGTGTAGTAGTTTTTGCCATTATCCAATAAAAGGCTTGTGGGTGGGTGTTCTCATTCCTGAAACGCCTCGAACTTTCCACGAGGGTATATAAACTGCTGATTTTCGGGTCTCCGCGCCACTTCAGTAACATCTATCAGTGTGTAAAGTACGTAGCAGGGGGCGGGTAGCGCCTCTTTCTTCGGGCAGCAGTTCAACCACCAGGTAATGGCCTTTTAATAACTTCTTTTCTTGCTAGCTCAGCAGTTTAACTCTCGGGGCAGGTCCGAAGCTTTTTACCATATTGTAACTTTCCCCTAAAATGTAAAGACACTTGGTATCAATTCTATCTTTTTAAACTACATATTGGGATAGAGTGTGCTTAACCCTCTCGAGTTCCCACTCATATTACGTTGAGGTGAACTTATTTTCACAACCGTTTCTTCCTTAACGTAATGTAAATTGTCTCCTTCTATAAGTCACCTCTTTAGTATGGGATTAGCCCTTGCATTAGTGGCCTAGTGCCAAGTAGGTTTTAATAAGGCGTATTTGGAGTGCAGTTTCGCCTCCTCTCAAGTTGGTATTGTGGAAGCCATGTAATATTTCTGTTTCTTCACTGAATAGGCCTCAGTAGGTTGGGTATTTTTACCCCTGTGTATATGTCCTTGGAGGACAGCTTGAAGGTGGAATTTGGTGTGGCCTTTGATAGGCTGGAACTTTGAGAGCGGGTTGCTCTTCCAAAAATTTTTTGATTTCTGTGTGCCTCGAGGAGGCTTTACTGTGTAATTGGGGGCAAGAGCTCCTGGGCATGATTGGGGTCTTCTGCCCCTTTGTTGAATCTTGTATATCGTAATGTTGGGCTTATAACTCAAGAATTGTGTGTCTGGCTCTCGGAGCCCAAATCCTGTAACACTGTAATTGTACACTCTCGAACTGGTTGCTTTGCTACTCGGTACCTGCCATTCTTGTCATTTCTTGATTTTGCAAAGAAAATATAACCTTGTTAAATTTTATCTTAACTTTAATTTCATAAGTTGAGACCCGTTCACCCCAGCACCTTCTTTCACCTCTGCACATCCACAATACTCCGTAACAATAATAATAATTTCACATTTTTGCAATTGCTATAGACTTTAGTGACGCCAGTGTATCGGAATATTGTCCTACAGCAGTGCACTTACGCGCCAGAAGCTAACGGAATGGACTTGTTTCGTTTATGTGACCCCAAAGAACATTGTGCTTACCTGGAATCGAACCCACTATACTGAGAGCGGGATCTCTAGGGCGCCACCTGTGGCCAAACGACTCACCTGTATCTCTGAGTTGTACAGGATCGTGTACAAGGCGTCCATCGGCTCCACCGGCCGTATAGCTTGCTGTTAAACCTCATGTGTGGCGGGAGTCCTCGTCCTCGCCGGGCAGTGGAGGTGGTGTCCTGCTCGGTAGGTGGGGTGGTCATGTGGACTACATTAAACACCTCTTCCCGCTTGTGTTTGTGGCGGCGCCGCTTGTGGCACTGTCTTCTCCGACCGCGCTGTTTGTGATGACACGGCCTCTCTTCCTGAAACATTACATTTTAAAATGTGTCTATTGAATTGCGCAAAAGGAACCCACAACTGTTCTGAACAGAGACTTACCCAGCATCACTTTTCTGCGCTTTCTAACTTACCCCTCCATGCTGTGCTCGGGAATACTCCCCTTTTTGCATACATCGTTCCTTTCCTGTGAAACATACACTCAACTCCACAACTGGACTAGTATGGTGGGAATGAATAGAAATCTAATGTTCTTTCCGGACGAATCGTGTTTTCACCCAACTGCGTATATTAATACAGAAAATAATCGTTATTCGAGTACTGAAAAGCCTAATCAGCTTCACCAAGTATCCTTGCATGATGAAAAAATAGGAGTGTGTTGCGCTGTTAGCGGCGAGAGAATAATAGGTCCAATAATTTTTTCGGGAACTGTCAATGGTGGTAGGTATATGCAAACCATTTTGCGGCTGTTTTTTTGGAGAATTAACTGAGAGGGAAAGAAGTGTCGCATTTTTCCATCAAGACCCTGCGACGGTACATACAGCCCACTTCTCCTTACAGGAAATCCATGCAGTGTTTGAAGTTGGAGTTATCACGAACAACATATGGCCTCCTCGGTCTCCTGCGATTGTTATCTCTGGGGGGCATTGAAAAAGAAAGTGTACAAAACAAATCAACACACTTTATGAACTTCGAAATAACATTCGTCAAGAAATTGCTGCCATTCCTCAGAGGAAACTGCAGAGGGTAATAAACAATATTTCCTAAGCAGGTGCCATAAATGCTTGAACAACGAAGCGAGACAGTTTCAACATCTCCTGGGTGATATATGTGAGTACTTTTAGTGTTGTGTTGTTCGTTAGAAATAGCTCACGTAAAACTGTATTTACTGCGGACTTCCTGTCACGTACACACCTCCCATGTGCAGGCTGCGCTGCTGAGCTGCGGGACTGGATCCGCTTTATGTTGCTCACCCTATATTTTGAACCCTTTTTCACGATGTACATCTAGGTAGTGAGTTTAGTGAGCGGAAAGGAAATGCTTTAACCTAGGCTGGTGAACACGACGAAATTCGTTTCATGTAACAGAAAGATAAATAATTAAATATGACAATAAATATGTAAATACATTCGTGTCCTCATACCGAAGTGGTACAGCTTTATTCATGCCCAACCTCATTGGAGGTGAGCTGTATGCACCGTTTTAACCACATACCAGCCCTCCTGCCAATCTTAAATTTCTGACAGTATCGTGGATCGAACCCGGGCCACCGAAGACGGCAGCTAATAGTGGTAACCGCTACGCTATGGAGGCAGACAATATGACAATAAAATAACATGAAAGCTGAAACATTACGCGGAGGATTAGAAATCTAACTAAGGGCTTGGTGTCTTCAAAATTAATTGTATTGGTATTATTCCCGATTTAAGCGTTCTTTAATACAAATGTTCAATATGGATATGCCTGGCGTACCCTTTTATGACATATTTCGTAAATTCGGAAGAAGAGAAGAAGGTTTGGCAATCCTAAAGGTCATTCTGATAATTAAATTTAATGATTTATGGTCTGTCCGCCTCTGTGGTGTAGTGGTTAGCGTGATTAGCTGCCACCCCCGGAGGTCCGGGTTCGATTCCCGGCTCTGCCACGAAATTTTTTGAAAAAGTGGTACGAGGGCTGGAACGGGGTCCACTCAGCCTCGGGAGGTCAACTGAGTAGAGGTGGGTTCGATTCCCACCTCAGCCATCCTCGAAGTGGTTTTCCGTGGTTTCCCACTTCTCCTCCAGGCGAATGCCGGGATGGTACCTAACTTAAAGCCACGGCCGTTTCCTTCCCTCTTCCTTGCCTATCCCTTCCAATCTTCCCATCCCTCCACAAGGCCCCTGTTCAGCATAGGAGGTGAGGCCGTCTGGGCGAGGTACTGGTCATTCTCCCCAGTTGGCTGGGGCTGTACCTTAATTAAGGCCACGGCCGCTTCCTTCCAACTCCTAGGCCTTTCCAATCCCATCGTCGCCATAAGACCTATCTGTGTCGGTGCGACGTAAAGCCCCTAGCAAAAAAATTCTCCCCAGTTGTATCCCCGACCAAGAGTCTGAAGCTCCAGGACACTGCCCTTGAGGCGGTAGAGGTGGGATCCCTCGCTGAGTCCGAGGGAAAAGCCCAACCTGGAGGGCAAACAGATGATGATGATGATGATGATGATTTATGGTCTTCCTTCTTTCTTAATCCGTTTACCCTCCAGAGTTGGTTTTTCCCTCGGACTCGGCGAGGGATTCCATCTCTACCGCCTCTAGGGAAGTGTTCTGAAACGTGAGGCTTTGGGTCTGAGGATACAACTGGGGAGGGGGACCAATATCTCGCCTAAGCAGCCTCACCTGCTATAATGAACAGGGGCCTTGTTGGAGGATGGGAATATTGGAATGAATAGAGAAGGAAGAGGGAGGGAAGTGGCCGTGGCCTTAAATTAGGTACCATCCCGTCATTTGCCTGGAGAAGAAGTGGGAAACAACCTCGAGGATGACCGAGGTGGGAATCGAACCCCCTCTACTCAGCCGACCACCCGAGGCTGAGTGGGACCCGTTCCAGCCGTCGTACCTCTTTTCAAATTTCGTGGCACAGCCGGGAATCGAATCCGGGCCTCTCGAGTTGGCAGCTAATCATGCTAAGCACTACACCACAGAGGCGGACATGATTGATAGTAATTTTTGTAAATGAAATTACAGGTGGTTCGCTGTCTGTAATCTCGTTTAATTGGCTATTTTTGATTTGATTTGTTTGTATAATATCAACAGAGTTATTAATTCTCCAATTACAAATATAATACTTTCAAATAACAATATTAACATCACTTACTGCTACTATTAATTATAACTAAGCAATATATAATATGCACATATTTACAAAACACAAAGAAGAAAAAACATGAAAACAGAAAAGAGTTTATACATTTGAAATGACCGAAGGAAGTATAACTTTCATGTACCAAATGCGCAGATATTTATCTGATTTAGGTTAACTCAAAACCGTATCAATGGGTTTTAGATTTCGTGTCGGTTTGTCTGTCTGTCTCACCATCACGGTGAAAAGACTGGATAGATCTCAACTAAAATTCACATTTAGATTATACTTATCCAGGAGAAGATTTTGATATGCACATTATTCAAAAATCACTAAACGAACCGATGGTTTATAGGAAGAACCAGCGAGTTATTTGATATTCTCTCATACACTACCGTGCTCGATAGCTGCAGTCGCTTAAGTGCGGCCAGTATCCAGTAATCGGGAGATCGTAGGTTCGAGCCCCACTGTCGGCAGCCCTGAAGATGGTTTTCCGTGGTTTCTCATTTTCAAACCAGGCAAATGCCGGGGCTGTACCTTAATTAAGGCCACGGCCACTTCCTTCCACTTCCTAGGCCTTTCCTATCCCATCGCCGCCATAAGACGTATCTGTGTGTCGGCGCGACGTAAAACAAATAGCAAAAAAAAAAAAAAAAATTCTCATACACTAGGGATTTTCTGTAAAATCTGTAGATTATATGTGAAACGAATCTTTATTTTAAAAGATTTATATTATGTACATAATTTCACTCTTTAAGTGAGGGAGAAAATTACTATTTTCTGCGGGTTTCAAGCTCTGCAGCGAATGACGGCCATACATACAGGTATAACTTTTATTAGCCTATTTGTTTGAAAGGATCAACTACTTCCGAGACAACCTTGGGTGCCACAAGGAAACAGTTTAAATCGAAACTAAATAATCTCAGAATAAAACCTGACATTGTACACATAACAGTATTTTTAAATTATAAAAGTTTTCGTGAACTATCAATCAACGTCACAATAAAGAAATCTGCAGAAAATAACTTCAAACAGGTAATAAAAATCCTAAACGTAAACATTTAAAAAAATGCACCCGAGCAGTGCCGGGACCTACAGCTAGTTTAAAAATAAACCTCTCTTGATTTTGTAATCATTCTATTGTTTCTAATAACAATGTTACTGGTTATAAGTCCTACTAACTTCTTTGACGGTTTTCGGAGGCGCTGAGGTGCCGGATTTTTCTACTGGTTCTAATCCCATTATTACATACAGAACTTTAGGAAAATGCACGAAAGTAAAGCATAATTATGAAGATTCAAGAAACAAGGTTTTATACAGTCTACTTAAGAATTATGTTTTTTCTATATTACAGGCTTAGTTTAACAACAAAACACAACATCTCAGGCACGTGCTGAAATTTTTTAAATCAAGCTTTGTCTTTTTGGCAGCCTCCAAATGGGGGAAGCAGAAATAAATGCATTTCTTTAAATAATAGAGCAACTCGGTCTTTCTCATTGAACAGATTACAACAAATACACCCTCTTCCATGGAGATACAATAGAACTGAAATCAACCTCATTATGTATTGAGGGAATCATTCGCTCCAAGTTGAAGGACGTGGTTTATACGTATGGATGAATATTCGTTTTTACAGGAACAGGTTGACATTTAGAGCACTGTTGAAGATTATGATATAAATTTAACTACCACCTTTGTTTGATCGAGCTGGCACTGCGGTCTAGGTATAGTAAGCTTGTCTCTTACCCAGAAGCCCTGGTTTCTATTCCCGGTCAGCTCAGGGAGTTTTAGCTGGATTTGAGGGCTGGTTCGAGGTTCGGTCAGCCTACGTAATTACAATCGAGGAGATATCTGACTGTAAGATGGCTGCCTTGGTCTAGAAAACGAAGACTAATGGTCGCGGAGATTCATCGCGCTGATCTCATAACACCTCGTAATCTGCAGGCCTCCAGGCTGAGCAGCGGTCGCTTCGTAGGCGAAGACCCATTAGGGCTGTTGTGCTATGTGGTTAGAGGGTTGTTTGATCGAATATTTCTCGCAGTGAATAGAGGTAGTATAGGTTCACGGTTGGAATAATAATAATAATAATAATAATAATAATAATAATAATAATAATAATAATAATAATAACAATAATATAATCGATGAAGAAGAGACGAATACAATTTTATGGATATCTCCTACGTATGGATCAAGAAAGGCTGACTCGAAAACTCGTTACACATTTCGAAGGGGAAAAAATTGTTCCCGGGTGGTTTATGGAGATACGTGCTGATATGGAGAGAATGGACATTGATCATGAAGACATCCAAAACAGGAACCACTTTCGACGATTAGTTTCAGACTTCAGCGGCTTCCGAGAAGGAGAAAAGATATCTTCAAAAGTGATTTTTTCAGAAGAAAGAAGGAAGCAGATAACCGAACGAATGAAGCTATATTGGCAGAAGATCAAAGCCAGGGGAGGGAAAAGATGATCCAGGATACTGTACTTTTACTCCGTGCTCCATAGTGGCCAAAACTGAAAATAATAATAATAATAATAATAATAATAATAATAATAATAATAATTCTATGTCCCACTAACTACCATTTTAGGTTTTCGCAAAGGCCGAGGTGTCAGAATTGTCTCGCAGCGGTTTTATGTGCCACTTTCAAATACTACAGGGCTGAGCCAGAATCGAACCTGCCAAGTTGGCCTCAGGAGGCTGAGCTATTCAGCTCGGCGTTAACGGAATCAAAAGGCAGCCAAAGTTAATCAAATTACTACAAGAGATAGGAATCAGTATCTGAATAGTGGTCAGCTGCTGCTGCTCTGCCAAACACGGAATAGTTGACCAATGCCATGTAGCTTTCTGGCAAGCTGGTTCAGGTATCAATTCTCCGCTTTAGCTTGGGTGATTTGAATCCAGTTACGAGGGTTTATACGGACTGTATTCAACCAAATGAGAACAACTGAATAGAAATAGATGTGAGTTCTACATTTGGTCATCTAGAGGTTGTTACGATAATTTTTTAGAGTTTGATATTTACTCCTAACTGTGATGCGGGAAACCTCGTTGGGGACTATTCTAATAATCAGAAGGTCGACGATAGACTGACGATTACACGAGCCGGGCTGTATGCCCCCAAGGTTTCAATATACATCCCAAGAACCACTTGCTGAAGAAAACCCATAGCCTGTTTTCCAGTCAATGAGCGGGTCAGGGATGCGATGATTGAAGCCCCCAACTTGTGGCGAGGATATGAATTGTGCCGGCTGCCGAGGCCTGTCTCACTCCTCTGGGGCAATGATTAATGGCTGAGAGATGAAATGAAATGATACTGGAGAGTGTTGCTGGAATGAAAGATGACGGGGAAAACCGGAGTACCCGGAAAAAAACCTGTCCCGCCTCCGCTTTGTCCAGCACAAATTTCACATGGAGCGACCGGGATTTGAACCACGGTATCCAGTGGTGAGAGACCGGCGCGCTGCCGCCTGAGCCACAGAGGCTTGCTAAAGAAGAGTTCATCTAATGTGATGTCTAGATGATGTTTGACCAATGAAACACCCTCCTCTCACACTACTCCAGCACTCATTTGCAAATACATTTACGACGTCTATTTAAAAGAACCTGGAGATCATGGGTTCACGCATATCTGTTGGTGACTAAAACAAGGAAGTGTATCGACACTAATAAGCCGACATATCGTCTGCAACAGCATGTTGAATGACAACGTTCACACATCACCACAGTAAAATGAAATGGCGTATGGCTTTTAGTGACGGGAGTGTCCGAGGACAAGTTCGGCTCGCCAGATGCAGGTCTTTTGATTTGACTCCCGTAGGCGACCTGCGCGTCGTGATGAGGATGAAATGATGAAGACAGCACATACACCCAGCCCCCGTGCCAGAGAAATTAACCAATGATGGTTAAAATTCCCGACCCTGCCGGGAATCGAACCCGGAACCCTCTGAACCGAAGGCCAGTACGCTGACC
Organism: Anabrus simplex; assembly: GCF_040414725.1. Taxonomy (NCBI): domain Eukaryota; kingdom Metazoa; phylum Arthropoda; class Insecta; order Orthoptera; family Tettigoniidae; genus Anabrus; species Anabrus simplex. The sequence continues at coordinate 438,489,729 of NC_090265.1, read as the reverse complement.
ATTCAGCCAACGAGTCGGACATCACCACAGTAGCACAGTTCATCAGACGAAATTCTTACACAAGTGTAAATGCGTGAGACTGATGCAAATCCTTTATATATCTTCTGTAATGGGACATAGGGACGGAGTATCTGTCTCTCATCCGGACGCTTCGTGGTCGATTCCTGCTTGTCCAAAGAGTGCTGGTACGGGGATCTACAGACGAGCTATCTAATGTGAAAGACGGTAAATTCAGCCAAGAAAACCAAGCACTTCAGAAGAGAAATTAGTCGCATTAATCACGTGACACTCCTATATCTTACAGGTCACCTGGCAGAGTAGCAGTCTGTTTGGTAGTCGCAAGACTTTACATGCGCTAAAAAGCCGATGCGCTAGCATGCTTTAAGAGGAATATTCTTATAAAGTATTATGCTCTGATTTCTAATGTTACTTGAAAATAATATTTTCGTTGTAGAACTGGAGATTGGCAGAAGCGTGGGTTCACGCATATTTGTCGGTGACTAAAACAAGGAAGTATATCGACTCTACTGTAATAAGCCAACATATCGTCTGCAACAGCATGTTGGATGACAACATTCACACACATTCCTTATAGTTTGGGCAGTGTTAGCATGCTTCTCATCAAGCAAGAAGTACAACAGTACGTAACAATAGTAGTTCTAGTGGAAATTTATTGTAAAACTAGGAAGAAAGAGACTCACTTTAAGCACGATGTTTCCACACTTGCTCGGCCTCTGGCAGAGCCGCTTCCTCGTCTGTACACACCGGTGATCGCACTCGGACCACTCAGACCACGAAGAGTAGAACAGAATTTTTGTAGATGAGGCTGGAACATATTAACATCCGTTGCACATTATTGGATAAGAAATGGATAGGGAAAATTTACAAAATGAATCAAAATAAGATTGTAGGGTTTATGATAAAGAGCTCGAACCAATACGTTTTCTATTCACAAGGATAATCGAGAATTATCTACGGAAGTGTCTGTATTCATTAGTATGATCACCACCTATCAAGTACTTGTGAAAGAAGTGAAAACCCAACCATATCACTAAATAATTTTTCATCTTTGAAGGATTTAGTAGAGGCATTAAATTTTTTGCGATGCGTGATAATACTGGCTTGCAATATGTATCTTCAAATTTGGATATTCAACAGAAGCATTCAACCGATTTTCATGAGAAAAAAAAAGAAAAGAAATGGCGTATGGCTCTTAGTGCCGGGAGTGTCCGAGGACAAGTTAGGCTTGCCATATGCAGGTCTTTTGATTTGACTCCCGTAGGCAACCTGCGCGTCGTGCTGAGGATGAAATGATAACGAAGACGCCAAATACACCCAGCCCCCGTGCCAGCGAAATTAACCAATTAAGGTTAAAATTCTCGACCCCGGGACCCCTGTGACCAAAGGCCAGCACGCTAACCATTTAGCCATGGAGCCGGAGATTTTCATGGAGAAACATCGCTACACGAACGATGTAGACAAGACCGCAAGTCAGTTTACGGAAATGAAGGTAAGTTTCAGTTTAGAAAAAACAAAACAAACAAACAAGGTCAGCAATTTTTGATTTAAAGAACCATACACCAGGAATTATAGATCGACCTGTCAAACGGTTCTTTCCTGTAAGAAATACACTCGTAAGTTGTAGTGAAATGTATCGTTAATTTAATTCCGAAGAACTTATATTTCACTTGGGAAATAATAATAATATCAAAGTTTTAAATGTCTAGTGCAGACTTTTCTTTACAGAAGAAATGTATTCGACCTGTAACATTCAGTAGGTGTACATATTAAATGAAATATGAATACGCTGTTATTTGGCCCCCAACACTGATTGCCCAACCAATTCTGCTGCATATTCCTAAAGAGAAATTTCTTCTTCTTCTTCTACTACTTCTTCTTAATCTGCTTAACCTCCAGGGTCGGTTTTTTGCTCGGACACAGCGAGGGATCCCACCTCTACCGCTTCAAGGGCAGTGTGCTGGAGCTTCAGACTCTGGGTCTGGGGATACAACTGGGGAGGATGACCAGTACCTCGTTTAGGCGGCCTCACCAGCTATGCTGAACAGGGGCCTTGCGGGGGATGGGACGATTGGAAGGGATAGACAAGGAAGAGGGAAGGAAGCAACCGTACCTTTAAGTTAGGTACCATCCCGGCATTTGCCTGGAGGAGAAGTGGGAAACCACGGAAAACCACTTCCAGGATGGCTGAGGTGGGAATTGAATCCACCTCTACTCAGTTGACCTCCCGAGGCTGAGTGGACCCCGTTCCAGCCCTCGTACCACCTTTCAAATTTCATGGCAGAGCCGGGAATCGAACCCGGGCCTCAAGGGGTGGCAGCAAATCTCAGTAACCACTACACCACAGAGGCGGACATGTTTCTATTTTTATTAATTTAATACTGTTCGGGTCAATTTGTTTGTCTGTGTGTACCCTATTAATCTCTAGACGCCTGAGCGCACAAGGTGGTAAAAAATCAACCGGGAATGAATAATTCTTTTAGAAAATACTTTACAATAAACACTTGTTTCAGTTATTATCCTGCAAAGTAGTCTCCATTGTTGTTCTGGCAATTGTTTCATCCACGCTTCCCAAAACTCTTCTGGCTGGGTGCGTAGCCATTTGTGATCTCTGGTTGTTATACTTCATTCCTCCAACTTCATCTCTAGCGAGGGAACCCGCCAAGTGTAACAACCCGATTTCTCAGAAACTTTGGTCGGTGAAAGAGGGATCGAAAAAAGCGAACACATATTTCGACTTATCCGTGGACACTCGATCGTTTCGGAGAAAATGACGGTCGAAGTTTACAACGTGCTTTACGTGCCAGTTAGCACTTAGCTGGTGGAGACGATGCGGTGGCGCAGGTGTTTTCACCGCGGCTTCACGCATTCCAACCCGTGTTCAAATTCCGATGATTTTTTCACTTATTTACTTTTGTACATTTACGATTACTACTTCTTCTTTATCTGTTTTCCCTCCAGGGTCGGTTTTTCCCTCGGACTCAGCGAGGGATCCCACATCTACCGCATCAAGGGCAGTGTCCTGGAGCTTCAGACTCTGGGTCGGAGGATACAACTGGGGAGGATGACAAGTACCTGGCCCAGGCGGCTTCACCTGCTATGCTGAACAGGGGCCTTGCGGGGGTAGTAAGATTGGAAGGGATAGACAAGGAAGAGGGAATGAAGCTAACGTGGCCTCAAGTTGGGTACCATCCCGGCATTCGCCTGGAGGAGAAGTGGGAACCACGGAAAACCACTTCCAGGATGGCTGAAGTAGGAACAGAACCCACCTCTTACTCAGTTGACCTCCCGGAGATGAGTGGACCCGTTTCCAGCCCTCGTACCACTTTTCAAATTTCGTGGCAGAGCCGAGAATCGAACCCGGGCCTCCGGGGGTGGCAGCTAATCGCACTAACCACTAGACCACAGAGGTGGACGACGATTACTACACGAATGGTTTTGTTCAATGTATTTTAAAATATCGTTATCCATATTCGTGTATGTTATGTCTGATAAATGAATTTTAAACACCAATAAATGAATGAAACAACTTATTTGAAACAGTTTTTAGAAAAATGATTCGTTATGCCTGGTCTGTCGCAAACTTATTGCCAAGACGTGAAATATTCAGTAATATTAACAACGTTTCTTTCCCGAGCGATATTCCCATCTAGAAATATAACTGTGGCAAACCTGCCTCCATGCGATGCTCGTGGTGTGCAAAATTTCTATGTTTCGAATTTTTCTACGATCGATATCATCCAAGGGAATGCACCGTATCTCCCTGAAGCATTAATATAAGAACGAACTTACAAAACATTTTAATCCCTGAAAAATGACCCCCACATTTATTCTTTTTTCTACCGCTTTTCCCACACATGTGGGGTCGCGAGTACGAACTGTGTCGCACATGTGGATTTGGCCTTGTTTTACGACCAGATGCCCTTCCTCATGCCAACCCTAAATGGAGGGATGACATATATATATGCATTTTTTGTTTTAGACTTCAAAGAGGACTGTTCCTCACATACAAATTTCTACAGTATGTCGCATGGTTATCCTAGCCCCAAAAGGAAATATCACAAACGTGGTTTACAAAGAGATTCTGGGGTAAATGAAACACTTTTTTGGTAAGTTTTTATAATTTAGGAATTTTCAGATATAGTCTTAGTGCAGTACGGAGGAATTATTCCTTTATCAAATTACGAAATCCACGCGAGCGAAGCCGCGGGTAATAGCGAGTATATATACAGCTTGATTCAGCCACCCCTTCCAATGTAGTTTTATGCAACGCTCAATATTCATTCCGTCCTGAAAACATCTGCCCCGCCGGTATGGTCAGACAACACAATCGAATATCTTGGTATTTACCGCCTCGCCATGATAGGACGCTGTAGCGTTATACTCGTATTAAACACTAAAAAATATGCGTGTGCCTTTAGATCATATGAACCTGACACGCCGGCGAAACACTAAATTGATACTGTGACCGCAGTAAACCTAATACTTACTATAAGCAGCCCAGTGTGCCATGTGGAACCGTAGAATAGTTGGTAAAGGCGTGGTGGAACGGGCTTGCTTGTCAGGTGTGGGGTTTGAGTCCGGGGAGAAGATTACAAATTTTTGAAATATTTGTTTAATACGTACCGCACGCAATGTAAGTTCAATACCCGCTTTCATGCAAATTGTGTGTGAATGAATGTGTTTGTGGCCCGAAGAAGGGCCCGATTAGTTAGCGGGGCGGACACATACAGACCGGAAATAATAGGAACACAACTGCCCTGACAATGTTTTTTCGCAGCAAATGCTCGATGTGATGACCGTTTTGATTTATGCACATTCGGTGCCGTTGTCCAATAGATCGTCTTTCGCGTTTAAGCATTCCAGGTGTCATTACTCGACAGGTGTCCATCATGAATTACCGGAGCTGGTCGGTGTTTTCCGGCGCTTGAGTGTAAACGACGTTCTTCAAATGTCCCCGCAAAAAGAAGTCTACCGGCATTAAATCCAGTTATCTGGCGGTCCAAGAAAGAGGGCCTCCTCGTCCTATCCATTTCCCTGGCAGTTCCTCGTTCACATGGTTACGAACGGGCAAAGTCAAATGTGGTGGAGCTCCATCCTGTTGCAACCACATCGTCAAACGATCGTGCAAGGGCACATCCTCCAGCAGCAGTGGGAGTTCCTGACGCAGAAAGTGCAGGTAGCGTGGGCCCGTCCAATGGCCCTCAAAGAAATAAGGTCCAATCAGGCGATTCCCCAAGATTCAACACCATACATTCACTCCCCATCGTACTTGATGGGCCGCCCGTCGCACCCAGTGAGGATTGTCCGATCTCCAATAGTGCATGTTGTGGCGATTGACGTTCTCATTATTGTGGAAGTGCGTTTCGTCCGACAACAAGATATGCAATACGAATGCTGCATCATTGTCCAGCCTGCCTAATAGCCACCGACAGAACTCCATTCGAGCTTCAAAATCCTGTCCATGGAGCTCTTGGTGTAGCTCCAGATGGAATGGGTGAAATTTATGTTCATGCAGTATTCGCCAGACAGATGGCTGGCTGAGGTTCACCTGTCGTGCAGTCGCCTTTGTATTGATGTGTGGATTATTACGAGCTGCCTCCAAAACGACCTCTTCTGTTTCACCCGATGTAACGGGCCTGTCGCTGACAAGTGGCTGGTTGGAAATCACGCCTGTTATCCTTAAGCGTCTTTCAACAAGGCGAAATGTCGTAGCAGCCGGGTGTCGCCTGTCAGGATACCGTTCCCTGGTACAGACGTAGTGCCTCGCACGCGTTTTGTCTTGCTTACCCATAAATGAGGAGCATGTCAACGTATTCCTCTGTGGAAAACATGCCAAATGACAGCGGAGATACCAGTACACGGAGGCTCTAACTAGCGGAGTATGCGCTGGGCACAAGATGAATAACAGTGTCACATTACTGTTTGAATGTGGCCTATTGGAGCCCGGACAATCCTCACTGGGTGCGACAGGCGGCCCAACAAGTACGATGGGGAGTGAATGTTTGGTGTTGAATCTTGGGGAATCGCCTGATTGGACCTTATTTCTTTGAGGGCCATTGGACGGGCCCACGCTACCTGCACTTGCTGCGTCAGGAACTCCCACTACTGCTGGAGGATCTGCCCCTGCACGATCGTTTGACGATGTGGTTGCAACAGGATGTATTCAAACATCATTTCGTTGCAAAAGAATTTGAACGATACAAGATTCGAACCGCCGCTGGCACAATCCGTTGATTGCTAGGCGAACGCCTTATCACATCCGCTGCACTACACTGCTGGAAACACGCTGGTAGTACGACGAGAGCAGAGTACATACGCCATACGGTTTGGTGTTTAAGATATGAATTATTGCACTATTACCTAGTTTTATGCATCGATTCCCATCTTCGTTGTACTCGGTCACGAGGCACGGCACATTAACATAGTTACATGTTAAAGGGAAGTTGCTACATGATTTCAAGGCATCATGTTTTGCGAACGGATGATATAACACTTCGCTAGGGTTCAGAATCGTGTGTAATACGTGCTCACTGAACATTAGTATCATACAGTACGCCTGCAGGGGAATAGCACCCCTATAACCATGTGTACGTTTGTTGGACTGCAGCAAACGATATTGGAAGGGGCTGCTGAATCACACTGTATATAGGCTATAAATAATAAATACATAACACATTTTTGTGAAACCCAGTTGTAATTTTATAATCAACATAACGCCCTTGTATCCACTAACTCGATGAGAAACATTCGTGTAGTATTCATCAATGGACAAAAGTAGATTAATGAAACAAAAACAATTAACTGGGATTCGAACACGGGGCGTAAAAGTGTGAAGCCGCGGAGAAAGCTGCTGAACCACCACGTCGGTTGAACTTGTTACGTTCACAACTTTTAACGACATCGACTTCTATAGTTTTTCTAAGTAGCTACCGTACATAATTTGTAACCACTATTTTTTATTCTTCTTGTTTCTTTGTACAAGTTGCTCTACGTCGCAAGACATAGATAGCTCTTATAGCGGTGATGATGGGATAGGAAAGTATGGGAAGGAAGCGGTCGTGGCCTTAATTAAGGTACAGCCCCAGCATTTGGCTGGTGTGAAAATCACGGCTGCCGAAAGATTTCGAACCCACTCTCTTCCGAATGCAAGCTCACAGCTGAGCGCCCCTAACCGCACGGCCAACTCACTCAGTGTTTTTTAATTCTCCTGTCTGTGGTTCGCAGTAGGCAGTCCTAGGTATACAAAGATGAGAAGGAAACTTTAGTGTGCTTTTCATGCTTGTAACAGTGCGTTTAGTATTTCCTTCGTTATTTTGATGCGCCTTTAACAAAATACAAGGCTTTCAATGCGCAGCGCGTAATCCCGGCCACAACTTCGGATGGGGTTTAGGTCTAGCGCGTAGCGAGAGTAGGTGCATCCGAAAATAAGGCCCCGTACCAAATACATTATTTTTGCTATTTGCTTTACCTCGCATCGAGTATTCGATGGTGAGTTAGGACAAGGCTAGGACTTGGAAAGAAGCGACCTTGGCCTTAATTAAGAAATAGCCCTATCATTTATTTGCCTGGTGTAAAAATAGCGAAAGCACCGTCAAGGCTGCCAAAAGAGGGGTTCGAAACCCACTATCTCCCGAAACAACTACACGCCTCGATTCATGTAGCCGACTCGCTCAGTGACCAGATATTAAACTGAGTTTTTCTGATGGAGTATTAACTCGAGAAAGTGTTTAAAAACCAGTGGTACGATACAGGCTAAAAGTACAATAGTCTGAACATTTCCTGATTCAATTGCTCATAAAGAAAATTTTCACAGTTTAATTTCGTAAGGCTAATGGTACTCCGTGGCTCAGGCGGCAGCGCGCCGGCCTCTCTCCGCTGGGTTCCGCGTTTCAAATCGCGGTCACTTCATGTGAGATTTGAGCTGGACAAAGCGGAGGCGGGACATGTTTTCCTCCGGCTATTCCGGTTTCCGTCATATTTCATTCCAGCAACACTATCCAATATCATTTCATCTGTCATTCATTAATCATTGCCCGAGTGGAGTGCGAGAGGCTTCGGCAGCCGGCACAATCCCTATCGTCGCCGCTAGATGGGGGATTCATTTATTCCATTTCTGACCCTGTCGAATGACCGGAAACAGGCTGTGGACTTTCATTTTCAAGGCTGATGCTAGTCTGGTACAGCCCTTGTAAGGCAGACTCCCCGACAGGATAGTGCTGTGTTTGGTGTGGAAGTTGTGGGAATGTGAAGGAAAGCACAAATACCAAGTCCACGAACCAAGAGAAATAATCATTTCAGATAAAATTCCCTGGTCCAGCCTCGAATCAACTCACAGCCCTCAGATCCGAAGGCCACTATGTCGACCATTCAGCCAAGTGATTAGTTTTCTATTCCCACACCGATGTTTATCGGCGTATAAATGTGACCCTATTATCAGAAGTGTGATTTTGGACTGTTAAGTCGGCAAGGAATTACCTTAAATGCTGAAAATCATTCCCTTTTCTGCGAACTATTAAAACAGAAGTAAAAATGCAAGTGAAAAACTGAAAACAGAGGAGAAAGTGATCAACAAATTTCAACAAGACATTGCTGTGTGTTGTTGATGTTACTTGATCTTCATGATCTCAAATCCCCACAGTATACCGATTATTTCATATAATAGTTCACAAGTTTTATTTTCTTAGAGCGCAGTGTATTAAAATATACCGCTATCATACGTAAAGCCAACTTAAAGAGGAGGGTTATTTTTGTTCAATCTGTGGTAATAACATGTTCGTTTCTTATAAATCTCATAGACTATACTGCAAAATCTTTTGCTCTCTATCATTAAATCAAACACATTACACCTTTACATGATTAAAAAAATGATGATCGTTGTCACCGTATCTCCATCTGTGGGTGAATAATAGTTCCTTAAAAATCCAGCGCAAGATAGAGGGGATTTTCTCCACTAAATGTTGCTATAACGGATATTTACCTCAAATATCTTTACGTTAACAAGGAACTCATATTAGAATAACTGGCAGTATCCGCGAGTAATTAAGGCAATGTGAAGTTGACGAGCTGACAGCCAGATGGCGTCAAATTGAAATGTCTGCACATGGTAGCTAAGGCCATACGATTATTATTATTATTATTATTATTATTATTATTATTATTATTCCCGACTCGTTAGCCGAATGGTCAGTGTACTGGCCTTCGGTTAATAGGATCCCGGGTTCGATTGCCGGCCGGGTCGGGAATTTTAACCTTAATTGCTTAATTCCAATGGTCCGGGGGCTGGGTGATTGTGCCGTCCTCAACACCCCTGCAAATAATAATAATAATAATAATAATAATAATAATAATAATAATAATAATAATAATAATAATAATAATATGTAGTTAGTGAGCGAGACTTGAAGTTCAGCATGATAAGAACAATGACTATACAACAGTATTTAAAAAGAAATTCACGATTGATCATATGACCACTGACTGGCTAAATGTAGGAATATTTACCCATATTTCGTGGAAGATAGTGATTCATTCTATGCACCAAAATTAGTATAACTAGTAAGAGTTGTCGCAAGAAGTGCCTCTCCACCTACCAATATGAAGGGCACTAAAGTCCCGGTCCCCGCTTGCCTTTGGCGATAGGAATTTGAAATGGGCGAACAAATTTCAGTATTTATAAAACATTCACTCTTCATGAGTGACGACAGTGATTTCTTATTAATTTAATTTTCATTTACTGTGATCCAATGATAAAAATATTGTTTCCACGTCTGGTACGGTAAGCAGCAAAAGATACGACATTGAAATTATTGGTTATCTGCTGTCCACGTTTCCCTAACGACGAAGTATTTATTTATTTATTTATTTATTTATTTATTTATTTATTGTGAGGTCAGTGTTGTGTTTATTTGTGCAATTATGGTTCTCACAACTGATGCGAATGTGTTTTTCTATTTCCGGCGATACCGAGTGGAGCGTCAGAATGGGCCGAGTTTGCTTCACGTTAAAGAACAGTACGAGGAGCAATTTAGTAAGGAGGCAAAAATAACAGAACAGTGGATCAGGTACAGAGACCTCATTATCAACCCATTCGTGCGGTATTTGTGCCATTTATATCGCTCCATAAACGTACCACTCAAACGAGAATGGATGCAGCAAGATGGAGTAACAGCCCTACCATATTGGGCATGTTGAAATATCAGTTTTACAAGACAGATGACCCACCAACAAATAGTCCCGAACTACGCGAGAAGATAACTTTTTTTGTGTCCTTACAGCAACGTTTCGTCATCCACACGTTCAATATTCTTCAGGAACGTCATGGACAATGTGTGGCACGTGAAGGCACATATTTTTAACACATATTGTACCAATGCAATTAATTAGCAATTCAGTGTCTTTTTTCTTGTCGCAGATGCTCGTTTTTTTAATACCAAACGGAACTTATTTTCTGGTCGTGCCAGAAATGCTCAAATATTCTGTTGGCGTTATTTTTCACGAGTTCAGTGTTTAGTAAAGTCGACAATTATTATAAACATTTCATGATATTTTGTTCATATACTATAGAAATTGAATAACTGGTATGGAAATAAAAGTGATCTTCTGTACTCTTAAAATGGGCTAATATTAACAGCGAAGAAATTAGTGGTTTCCAAACTGTATCCAAAGTGCAAATGCAAGCGTCTCCGAAACAAAGTGAGAGTCTGTAACAGTGTTTAAGCCAGTTCACCTTTCTGTTTTATGAAAAGAATAATGATAAGACGTAGAAACATATTTTCATGTTAACCATGGATATTTTAAGACGATGTTTTGTAACTTCGATTATATTTCAGAAGAATAAACTTAGTAGTGGCCACTGCCTTCTAACTTTAAATTTCATGCCCTGCCTATAAGTGAAATTATTACGTGTTCATGTAAATATTGCCGACTAAACCATACGCTAAACAGGAATAGAATAACATAATAATTTAATTTCGTGGGGTTATTTATAGCCGGGTGCAGCCCTTGTAAGCAAGACCCTACGGTGAGGGTGGGCGGCATCTGCCATGTGTAGGTAACTGCGTGTTATTATGGTAGAGGGTAGTGTTATGTGTGGTGTGTGAGTTGCAGGGATTTGGGGACAGCACAAATACCCAGTCCCCGAGCCAAGGGAATTAACCATTTAACGTTAAAATCTCCAACCTGGCCGGGAATCGAACCCGGGGCCCTCTGAACCGAAGAGCACCGCACTGACCATTCAGCCAAGGACCGAACACCGGATAACTGATGAGTTCCAAGACTAATTCCTAAATTTCGTGAAGTTGCGAAACATCCAGATTATGTTTTGGTATCGAATTGATAGGTCCCAGCTGCTACCGGATATTTGTACACATTAAGTTGATTTTAACCTATATGAATCTCTCTCTCTCTCTCTCTCTCTCTCTCTCTCTCTCTCTCTCTCTCTCTCTGTGTGTGTGTGTGTGTGTGTTTGAGTGTGTGTGAGGTAATCATCCCACAGTTTAGATCTAAGGTTACCTATCTACAAGGAGATCGCTCGTGGAAGCCAGATGAGAGAATGCTGTATACTATAATTGAGACTATATGTGTGAACAGATTTGAATTTCCTTCTTCTCATCTATTGATCTATTGACTTGTATTATTGACTGAAGTTTCGGAAGAACTTCCTGGTGTGTAAATTACAGACATGATGTATCCTACTCTTCTTATCTAGTATAAAACCTCAATATTCTTCTAAGTAGTTGTTGCGTCTGCGATAATTGCTATTGCTACTGTTGTGGGATAAATACTGAACCGCAACACATTATAAAGAGCGAGAATTCTTTGACAATATTTGCACAATACTCAACCTTAAATAACAGAACCTTACGGGCCAATCGATGCTGAACTATGTATCATGGCTCTTTTCACAGGCGTAACTACGTTATATTGTATGGAGATGCTGGTTTCCCCAAGCGATCTCCTTGTAGGTAGGCAACCTTTCTTACGTTAGTGAAATGCAGGCATGCTTGTTCCAGGACAGTCTCATTAGCAGCAGAGCGTTTCAATATAATGTGTCGTACCACTGATAATTTAGGTAGCACTCTTCTAATACATTAATCCTCGTTTTTTCTACATCATTATATATTTTGCTGTCTATTGGTCTAGACGTTTTCTACGTTCACCATAACACTGGTTCCTTCGGAAGAAATTTCGGAGTGCGCTCATGATTAGCTTTATTTATTTCGATACAAGGTTCGAGCAAATCTGAACTATAACGCTCACCTCAGGGACAGATATACTTCCAAGATTGAATTCTTTTAAACCCTTCAAGATTTGTTATAGTGATTTCAGATTAGGTGAACACTTAATGAATAATAACATTTTAACAGTGAGTTGTATACGTGGTTTGAGCCACGTGGCTGTGAGCTTGCAGTAGGAAGATAGTGGGTTCGAAGTCCCCTATCAGCAGTTCTGAAGATGATTTTCCGTGGTTTTCCACTATAACAGCAGGCAAATGCTGGGGCTGTACCTTAATTAATCTCATGGTCGTTTCTATTCTAGCCTCTTCCTATCCCATTGTCACCATTAGACCTGCCTATGTCGGTGCGACGTAAAGCAAAAATAAAAAAGAATTGGATTATATTGAAGTCCGCCTCTGTGGTGTGGTGGTTAGTGTGATTAGCTGCCACTCCCAGAGGACCGGGTTCAATTCCCGGCTCTGCCACGATATTTGAAAAGTGGTACGAGGGCTGGAACGGGGTCCACTCAGCCTCGGGAGGTCAACTGAGTAGAGGTGGGTTCGATTCCACCTCAACCATCCTGGAAGTTGCTTTCCGTGGTTTCCCACTTCTCCTCCAGGCAAATGCCGGGATGGTACCTAACTTCAGGCCACGGCCGCTTCTTTCCTCTTCCTTATCTATCCCTTCCAATCTTCTCATCCGCTCGCAAGGCCCAAGTTCAGCATAGCAGTTGAGGCCGCCTGGGTGAGGTACTGGTCATCCTCCCCAATTGTATCCTCCGACCCAGAGTCTGAAGCTCCAGGACACTGCCCTTGAGGCGGTAGAGGTGGGATCCCTCGCTGAGTCCGAGGGAAAAACCGACCCTGGAGGATAAACAGATAAAGAAGAAGAAGAATGATTATACTGAAGCAGTGAACATTACGGTGAATGAATATAAAATGCAAAAATCAACGGTGGAATGCTAATTTTAAAAAATCGAGTCATCGAGATTTTGGAACTCGTTAGAGAAGGGTAAATATTAAAGCAAATCTACATAATGTATTTACACTTAAAATTAGATAAAGTTTCTGAAGTTCCATATGCTCAACTTGGACCGTAACAGTATTGTATGTCGCACAGCCGACATAAATCGTGCAGATGGGTAGTTGTGCTATTCTCAGGATAGTGAGTTTGATTCCGGCTGAGGCCAATGACATACGAAGATGTTTACATGTGATAACTCCGCGTCGATTACTTTCATCATGTTCAATAATTTCTGCGAGACAAATTTCGATACTCTGGGGTCCTTGAAAGTCTGTTGCTCTTGAAGGAACATTTGAAATTTCTTTACGTCTTACCGACACAGATAGGTTTTAATGGTGACGTTGGGACAGCAAAGGGCTAGGAGTGGGAAGAAATCGGCCGTAGGATTAATTAAGGTATAGCCCCAGCATTTGCCTGGTATGACAATGGGAAACCACGGAATACCATCTTCAGGGCTGCCGAAAGTAGGGTTCCAACGCACAATCTCCCGAATACTGAATATTGGCCGCACTTAAGCGACTGCAGCTATCGGGCTCGGTCTTGAAGGAACACTCTTAATAATTAATGTTATTGGATGTATGTCCACCTCACTACTTCAACGGTTTAGGAGACACCGAGGTGACAAAAGTTCATTCTGCTGGAGTTTGATGGGGTAGTAAATCCGCCGACACGAGGCTGACGTATTTGAGTACCTTCGAGTGCCACGGACTGAGTCGGAATCGATCCCGCCAATTTTAACTCAGACGGCCAGTGCGGTACCGTTTGAATTACGAGGGACTTTAAAAGGGTAAAAATATTAGATGCAACATATGATATTATGGGTACGTTATTGTTAGGGTTATTATATTATATTCTATGGCTCAGAAAAGTGCTCCACTGGCTATAGTCACATTATATTACCGTAAATGCTACGTGTCAAACAAAGTATTAAATATCAATGTGTCCCGTTCATAATATACTCACAAACATTCGGTTAAAATAACATTCTTTCCCACATCTGTGGGATCGTGGGTGCGAACTTTGTCGAACGTGTGGATTTGACCCTGTTTTACGGCCGGTTGTCCTACCTGAGACCAACACTATATGGAGGGATGTAATCACTTTTACGTGTTTTTGTGGTAGTTTGTAGTGTGGTGAGTTGTCTGATATAAAGAGGAAAGTGTTGGAACAAACATAAACAGCCACTCCCCGAGCCAGAAGAATTAATCAGGCGCGATTTAAATCCCTGATCAGGCTGGAAATCGAACGCAGAACCCTATGAACCGAAGGCCTCAACGCTGACCATTCAGCCAAGGAGTCGGACGCGGCGAAAATAACATTACAGAATGTTAATATGTCCTAGCGTTTACAGTCACAACACGAACATTGTAAGGCTGTCGATTTTGACGTCAAACAAGCATTCGTCTAGGCAAAACAATGCCAGTTGACCGTGATTGTACATTATAAAAATGATGTACGTGGGAAGCTATAAGCTTTGTTTTAATGCGTAAAAAATTCATTGTGTTCTTTAACTAAAAAAGGACGAAAAATAAGGAAACAACTGAATCAGGAAGGTGAATTCCAGTAAGGAGTACCCAAAAAGGGAAAATCCTTCAAAGATATTTAGTAGGTGAAATAATGAACAGACCCATGAGTTTAGTTAAAAGTATCATCTACAGAATTCATCGTTCTAAAACTTGCCAGTATAAAGCAATTAAAAGACAAGTAGACGAGTGAGTTAGACCCGCAAAATTCAAAGATCAAAACATGACGAGTCATATGTGCTTGGAGAAATTTGAGAAGGAATTCTCTACTTGAGTTCTGTTATTTTTGTGCTTTGGAGGTATCAAACCGTAATCACTGGGATATGAATTCAAATAAAGAGTTCTTGAGGTAGTTCATGAAATACCATGGATCATTATTCTCATCTCACATTGAAAAGCTATTTGATATATGGCGTTCAATTGGTAGTTGAAATGTGTCTTCCTTGATATAAACCGAATTAAACTTGGAAAATTACAATTAGTTACAATTAGTTGTAAAATTACAACTAAGTTATTATAGGAAGGATCTCATCCTCATTATTGGAAAGTAGTCTGTGATATCACTTACAAGGGAAGTATTCGGCGTGTAACTCTCCGATTTAATGCAAAGTATGTATGAGGATAACTGATCTAGTGTGTGTTCCAAAAGTGAAAACTTTTGTGCCCAGATTAATATTTAGTGCTGTTATTTAAGGTCGGATGTTGTGAAAATACGTGTGGAGACGCAAGGATAAGTTTGGGGGGATGAATCACGCACGTACTGTTTGATTGTGGACTGTAGGGATAGACTGCGAACGATTTCGTGAAGAGTCGAGACTGCTCCCTCTGGAACTGGAACAGACACTCTCGCCTCCAGTGTTGACTCCGCTGACGCAAAAACACCATATATGAACCATTTTAGGAACTGCTTGGATTGATACTTTCATCGCACTCCCCAACCCTCACGATAACATTGGTACGATAATTACCAAAACAAGAACATTTTCAGTCAGCAAACATTAAATATTGTTTCGAGTTATCATCGTTATAGTTAATGTCTCATTTTGGAAATAATAATAATAATAATAATAATAATAATAATAATAATAATAATAATAATAATAATAATAATAATAATAATAATAATAATAATAATAATAATAATCTAACAGTATATTTTTAAATAATCGCCAATATGAATTTCAAAGAAGGGAGCCTCCGTGGCTCAGGTGGCAGCGCTCCGGCCTCTCACCTCTGGGTTCCATGGTTCAAATCCCGGCCACTCCATGGCGCAACAGCTTCTTCTCTGGGTACTCCGGTTTTCCCTGTCATCTTTAATTCCAACAACACTCTCTAATATCATTTTATTTCATCTGTCAGCCATTAATAATTGCCCCAGATGAGTGCGACAGGCTTCGGCAACCGGCAAAATTCGTATCCTCGCCGCAAGATGGGGCTTCGTTCATTCCATTCCTGGCCCTGTCGAATGACTGGAAATAGGCTGTGGATTTTCATGAACTTCAATGACATAAAACAGAAAAACCGGCGAGTGCTTAGAGTCTGATTTTCAAGAAATAATTGACCAATTACTGTCCATCAAACAGCAGGCCTCTCAGTCTAGGCGTAACGCGCCTAACTCTTACCCGGAGGCTCCGAGTTCAACTCCGGCCAGGTCAGGGGTTTTAACCCACACCTGAGGGCTGGGTCGAAATCCGCTCAGCCTACGTGGTTACTAGAGCTCGGATGTTCAGATATTTATTTTGGCTAAAATAGGCAGACAAATAAGAATCTAAAATTTAGGAAATAGGCAGTAGCATATTTAAAATAGGCATATATAAGGACAGAAGCCTCCGCGGATCTGCGACAGCGCGTCGGCCCCTCATCGCTGGATACTGTGGTTCAAATCCCGGGCACACGATGTGAGATTTGTGCTGGACAAAGCGATGGCGGGACAGGTTTTCCTCCGGGTACTCCGGTTTCCCTGTTACCTTTTATTCCAGCAACACTCACCATTAACATTTCATTTCATCTGTCAGTCATTTATCATTGCCCCAGAGGAGTGCGACAGGCTTCGGCAGCCGGCACATTTCCTATCCTCGCCGCTAGATGGGGTTTCATTCATTTCATTCCTGACCGGGTGAAATAGCTGGAAACAGGCTGTGGATTTTCAGTTATAAGGACAAAACGGGCACTAAAATAATACATACATACATACATACATTATCATTATAGACTGTTATGCCTTTCAGCGTTCAGTCTGCAAGCCTCTGAGAATTTACTAAACGTCGCCACAATCCTCGATTTGCAACTAGTGTTGTGGCCTCATTTAGTTCTATACCTCTTATCTTTAAATCGTTAGAAACCGAGTGTAACCATCGTCGTCTTGGTCTCCCTCTACTTCTCCTACCCTCCATAACAGAGTCCATTATTCTCCTAGGTAACCTATCCTCCTCTATTCGCCTCACATCACCCCACCACCGAAGCCGGTTTATGCGTACAGCTTCATCCATCGAATTCATTCCTAAATTAGCCTTTATCTCCTCATTCCGAGTACCATCCTGACATTGTTCCCACCTGTTTGTACCAGCAATCATTCTCGCTACTTTCATGTCTGTTACTTCTAACTTATGAATAAGATATCCTGAGTCCACCCAGCTTTCGCTCCCGTAAAGCAAAGTTGGTCTGAAAACAGACCGATGTAAAGATAGTTTCGTCTGGGAGCCGACTTCCTTCTTACAGAATACTGCTGATCGCAACTGCGAGCTCACTGCATTAGCTTTACTACACCTTGATTCAATCTCACTTACTATATTACCATCCTGGGAGAACACACAACCTAAATACTTGAAATTATCGACCTGTTCTAGCTTTGTATCACCAATCTGACATTCGATTCTTTTGAATTTCTTACCTACTGACATCAATTTAGTCTTCGAGAGGCTCATTTTCATACCATACTCATTGCACCTATTTTCAAGTTCCAAGATATTAGACTGCAGGCTTTCGGCACAGTCTGCCAAGTCTGCCAAGTCGTCAGCATAGGCCAAACTGCTTACTACATTTCCACCTAACTGAATCCCACCCTGCCATTTTATACCTTTCAGCAGATGATCCATGTAAACTACGAACAGCAAAGGTGAAAGATTACAGCCTTGTCTAACTCCTGTAAGTACCCTGAACCAAGAACTCATTCTACCATCAATTCTCACTGAAGCCCAATTGTCAACATAAATGTCTTTGATTGATTTTAATAATCTACCTTTAATTCCATAGTCCCCCAGTATGGCGAACATCTTTTCCCTCGGTACCCTGTCATATGCTTTCTCTAGATCTACGAAACATAAACACAACTGCCTATTCCTCTCGTAGCATTTTTCAATTACCTGGCGCATACTGAAAATCTGAACCTGACAGCCTCTCTGTGGTCTGAAACCACATTGGTTTTCATTCAACTTCCTCTCAACGACTGATCGCACCCTCCCTTCCAGGATGCCAGTGAATACTTTGCCTGGTATACTTATCAATGAGATACCTCGATAGTTGTTGCAATCCTTCCTGTTCCCTTGCTTATAGATAGGTGCAATTACTGCTTTTGTCCAATCTGAAGGTACCTTACCAACACTCCACGCCAATTTTACTACTCTATGAAGCCATTTCATCCCTGCCTTCCCACTGTACTTCACCATTTCAGGTCTAATTTCATCTATTCCTGCTGCCTTATGACAATGGAGTTTATTTACTATCCTTTCCACGTCCTCGAGCATAATTTCACCAACATCCTTTTCCTCCTCCCCATGAGCTTGGCTGTTTGCAACACCACCATGATGATTTCCTTTTACATTGAGAAGATGTTCAAAATATTCCCTCCGCCTCTCCAGTGATTCCCTGGGATCTATTATGAGTTCACCTGAATTACTCAAAACACTGTTCATTTCCTTTTTCCCTCCCTTCCTAAGATTCTTTATTACTGTCCAGAAAGGTTTCCCTGCTGCTTGACCTAGCCTTTCCAGGTTATTAACAAAATCTTCCAATGACTTCTTTTTTGATTCAACAACTATTTGCTTCGCTCTGTTTCTTTCATCTGCGTACAAATCCCTGTCTGCCTCGGCCCTTGTTTGGAGCCATTTCTGATAAGCCTTCTTTTTACGTTTACAGGCTGCTCTCACTTCATCATTCCACCAAGATGTTCGCCTTTTCCCATCTTTACACACAGTTGTTCCTAGGCATTCCCTTGCTGTTTCTATTACAGCATCCCTGTATGCCACCCATTCACTTTCTACATCCTGAGCCTGCTTACTGTCTATTGTTCGAAACTTCTCACTAATCATATCCATGTACTTCTGTCTAATTTCCTCGTCCTGGAGACTTTCTAACCTTATTCGTTTGCAGACAGATTTCACTTTCTCTACCCTAGGCCTAGAGATACTTAGTTCACTACAGATCAGATAGTGGTCTCTATCATCGAAAAATCCGCGAAAAATTCGTACATTCCTAACAGATTTCCTGAATTCAAAGTCTGTTAAGATATAGTCTATTATGGATCTGGTACCCCTAGCCTCCCATGTGTAGCGGTGAATAGCCTTATGCTTGAAGAATGTATTCGTAACAGCTAAACCCATACTAGCACAGAAGTCCAGCAAACGCTTCCCATTCCCATTAGCTTCCATATTTTCCCCACATTTACAAATCACCCTTTCGTATCCTTCAGTTCTGTTCCCAACTCTCGCATTGAAATCGGCCATTACCACTATTCTATCCTTGCTGTTGACCCTGACCATGATGTCACTCAATGCTTCATAAAACTTGTCAACTTCATCCTCATCTGCACCCTCACATGGTGAATACACGGACACAATTCTTGTCCTAATTCCTCCCACTGACAAACCTACCCACATCATTCGCTCATTTACGTGCCTAACAGAAACTATGTTGCGTGCAATGGTATTCCTGATAAAGAGCCCTACCCCAGACTCTGCCCTTCCCCTTCTAACACCCGTCAAGTACACTTTATAATCTCCTATTTCTTCCTCATTATCTCCCCTTACCCGAATATCACTTACTCCTAGCACATCCAGATGCATCCTCTTTGCTGACTCAGCCAGTTCTACCTTCTTTATTCCATAAGCCCCATTAATATTGATAGCTCCTCATCGAATTCCATTTCGTTCGTCAAGTTGTTTCCAAGGAGTCCCTCGCCTGTCAAATGGGAGTGGGACTCCATTACTCCCATAGGTCCGAGGCTTGCTTAAAGTGTTCTGAGCTCGGTAAATTCATGAAGCAGGATGCTGCCCTACTTGCACATAGTCCAAGTGAGGATCTCTCCTCTAACGGGTTATGGACCACCGGTGAATTGTATAGTCCTAGCCGCCTGAGCACAAGGAGGGCCACGACTCAGAATATGTCCGAGATGCCCACTCCCATTCCATAGCAACTGGTATCCCGACTCTCAGGAGCACTTACTAGGCCACTCAGCCGTTGCCCATGGTTCACGAACTAGGACGTGACTACAGTAACCCACAAACATGAACCACACTAAAATAATAATGATGCTTTAATATAAGCTACGTAATGCACATCTGTATACGTTTTAATACTTAATCTTATGTCACCTTGTGGGTGGGAGGAACAGAATAACGTCAACGGTATTCCCTGCACAGAGTTCGATAGCTGCAGTCGCTTAAGTGTGGCCAGTATCCAGTATACGGGAGATGGTGGATTCGAACCCCACTGTCGGCAGCCCTGATGATGGTTTTCTGTGGTTTCCCATGTTCACACCAGGTAAATGCGGGGGTTGTACCTTAATTAAGGCCGCGGCCGCTTCCTTCCCTTTCCTAGCCTTTTCCTCTCCTATCGTCTCCATAAGACCTACCTGTGTCGGTGGGACGTAAAGCAACTTGTAAAAATTGAAGGTATTCCCCGCCTGTCATAAGAAGGGACTAAAAGGGGGGCCAGGGACTCCCAACTTGGAAGTGTGGTTTGGCGATCACGGTTCCACTAGCTGAGTCTGGCATTGCTTCGACTTACTTGCATCAGGTTCCTCGCTCTTACCTATCCCTGTGTGACCTCCCTTGGTCATATCTTGTTCTTTTTCGACCCCAACGGGATTAGGTTTTCGAGGCCTAGGTTGTCTTTCATATTCACGCTCTTTGTGGCCCTTCTCGTTCTTTTACAGTTCTTCACTTTTAGAAGTAACGAATCTTTCATTTTCATTTTGATTAGTGTTAGTAGAGGATGGTTACCAAGTTCTTCCTCTTAAAACAACGACGTAATTGTATGTAGCAGGGATGGGTTCTGGCCACCCTCGCGACCATTTGGCTTGTTGGCTTTTCAGTAGACATTTGTGTAATATGAAAATATCTTCTTAGTAAATGTTATTTTTTTATCTATTAAGGTAAAATGAAATTTCTTCATTATTCATTTAGTGCATTGGAATTATATTTTATTTTCTCTCCATTGATTAATTTTAATACATAAATAACAGCAGAAAATATGCACAACAATTCAAACAAGACATTAAACTATCAACTAGGGAATGGAAGGTGACAGGCAAAATAGTAACTGATCCTACCGTTTCCAACCGTACGGAAACTTGTCTGTCTCTGTTTGGCATTTGAAAGCTTTTCAGTCTGTTAAACACACAAGTTCATAAACAATATATAACACTACTAGCAGAAGTACCCGTTCTTCGTACGGGTTATCAGAAACTGGCTTTAGTTACTCATACTATTGGTGTGACTGACTTCATTAGATATTTATGTCACTGGTGTATTTACTTAACAACGTAGAAATTATTTGTCATGTTTGAAATTAGAGTGTATCTTCTTCTTTTATTCATGGGAGCCTGTAAACATTAGTCCCTAATTATCGTCGACCTCTAAAATCTTTTGCTACCATGTTTTTCCTTCATTCCCACCTAGATATACCTGCTCCCTTCACAAATCTGCAGGTTTAGTGTAAGTATACTTCCGCTAGATAGTACCACAAATATAAATATTAATGAATGTATTTGTTTGATCTGACATTTCGTAACTATTACAAATGATCAAGGAAATATGCGATGCATAAAAGAACTATAATTATGGAGAATTATAATTCTCAGCGCTTGTCACTCATGTCGCACATCATATAATGAATCTGAGTATAAATGTTGAGAAACTTTTTCAAGTATTTACAATTGTGTACAGTATATAGGTTGTTTTCATGGTTACAATGATCGTAAAAGTGGACCAAAATATCGGCACTAATAACATCAGTGATCCTACTACTCCATGATTTGATAGAAAATAGTTTAAACTATAGGTAACAGACTCCGCAAAATGCTGAAACCTAAGCCAGTACGTAAAAACGGAGGCCCGTCGGCAACCGCTGGTCGCTGTACTGCGGAAATCTCCGGCGCTATTATTTTTATACTTCACTCCATTTCCATCCCCGCCCAAAGGAGTGCTATGAGCGTCTTACACAACAGTTTATTTTTTCCAGATAGTAAGTCATATGTGTATCAATTTTGGTTGGCAGCTATGCCCAAACGTAAAAGCATAATCTAGCTGCTGTAGAATCCTGGAGCTGACGTTGCCATGGTTACGGCCGTTCGTTTCTTTATCCGATTCCTAGCGCAGGGGTAGTTTGGTTCCAATATCTCCAAAATGGTTGGTTTTAGGGCCTTAAAACATGGTTTTCGGGCCCGAAGGGTTTACCAAGTTTTGTTCTTTGCGTCAAGGGGCTTAAAATGAGCTTTGTCTCGTCCTTGTACGACAAATTCGATTTCGCCTATATTAGCCTATTATTTTAATGATTTTATATCTCTCCCGTCGCCCCCCTCTAATTGCTTTGAAAATAAAATACAGCCCATGTTACTCACTGGCAATATAACCTTTTATAGTTGAAGTAATTTTTAAAATCGGTTCAGTAGTTTTTGAGTCTATCCGTTACAAGCAAATATACACATTTCTCTTCTTTATAATATTAGTATAGAAGTATAGATTACATCCCTACACATACGCTTGCCGTCAGGAAGGGCACCCAGTCGTAAAACAGGGTCAAATCCACATGTGCGACACAGTTCGCACCCGCAACCCCACAGGTGTGGGTAAAGCGATAGGAAAAGAAGAAACTCATTTTAAAAATTATCCCACTTTTTTATTCTTTTCACCCCCTTAAGTAGATTTTCCAAAAAGAGTGCGTTCATTTTTAAAGATTCCAAGTACCAATTTTAACGTCTGTAACATCTTCATTTTTTGAGGTATATGTATCCTCATATAAATAATTCAACTCCTTCCTGACTTCTTTTCGACCCCCACCCCTTTTAATGGATTTTCTGAAAACGAATATGTGCGATCTTTTATTTTTAAAGGGGATTCCAGATATCAATTTTCATGTCTGTAACATGTTAGGTTTTTGCGATTTATTGTAGACTAGCAAATGTACTCGTGCTTCGCTACGGTATTCTGCATTGTATACGAATATTGAAGTAAATACTGTACATGCAGTAAATAAGATTGTTTTAAAATAGCATGTCTCTTAGCGTTATCCGAGAAACAGCAAGGAGAGGTCCCCATACGTTGTTTCCAATGTAAAGTGCTTGTTGCGGATTTGTGATGATAACGACAGGCTCACTTGCCTACTGCCATTCACAATCGAGTTGGGAAGTTTAAATTATAATTGCAGGCCCCATTGCCTACTGCGCGGTCACAATCGATTAGGGGAGTTTCCGTTACAATGGCAGCCCACCTTTCCTACTTCCAGACATATTACAAATTGAGGAGTTTTTATTATAATGGCAGGAAACTTCCCTACAACCAGTCAAAACTGAGTTGTGCAGTTATCATTATAATGACAGGCCCCTTTTCCAAGTGCCAGCCAGCTCACTGCCAGTCACACGAAGTTGGTGAGTTTCCATCAAAATAGCAGGCCAGTATGCCTAATGCCAGTCACATTTTAGATGGGTACATCTGTTTATAACTGCGGGAACGCTTGCCTACAGCCAAGCACAATCGGGTAAGGGGAGTTTTGAACAAAACTGCATGCTCCCTTGCCTTCTGCAAGTCAAATCGAGAAGTGAATTATTCATTACAATGGTAGGCCTGCCTTATTAATGCCAGTTACACAGGAATTGGAGAAGGACCCCATTCTTACCGCCAGTCAAAGTCGGTGTGGGGAGTACTGATTACAATAGCAGACACACCCTTTCTCGACCGCTACAAAATCGACATCAGTGAATATATATAGTTCGACATACGAAAGTATGTGCTTGTTTACAATATTGCAGACCTTCATTTACAGATTAACTGCTGCTAAACGGTACATCATATCGAGAAAGGATTGTATCATAAGACGCCGGATTTAGCGGCCTAAATTGCTGGTCTTATGATATCTCATCTATTCATGGGTTAGATTGAGTTAGAAACGTGGAATAGGGTAAAATTTGTGTAATATTAACTCACATTGCATTGCTTTTCGGATAATTAAGTGACAGCTATATACATAGAATTTGGCTCACATATGGCTACTGGGTGGACCAATTTTCGTGTAGAGTTTGATGATTCTATCTTTCCTATAAGTGATGGAAGGTATGAATTATGTATGTGAAAAGTCCAAATTTACTTAACATCGAGAAATAGAGAAAAATCAAACGTAAAAGGGACAGATATACGACAAAAAGTCGTAAGACCAATGTTGTAGATCACTCCAAATTGAACGGGGATTGTGCCATCCGTTTTGTGATAATACTTCCCGAAGGTCTGCACCATCATTAAAATTGCCTCCATATTTCGATATTCTTCGGGATAAAAAGGGAAAAATTTAAAGATCTCGGAAGTTTTCCGTCCGTTACAGGCTAAAACGTATAATTTTGCCAAATTTCAATATCCTTCTTCGACTGGCAGATTATGCCGCAATCTGGGTTTTCGGTGAGGAGTGTAAAAATTAGGACTTTCAAGAAACTAAACCAAAAAATATGCAGATGGTCATTATTACCCATTAAACGTGTAGTTGTACGAAGATTTCGCCAAAATAATCAATGTACAGGCACACAGTCGTTAAGATTCCTGCTCCACGTACAACACCTTTTGGGCTATATCCGCTGGACTTAATCTGAAAAACGGACCGTTTATGATATCTCCCTTATTAATCCTCCTGTCGAAAAAATGCACATGAAAAAAGTTTTAGAGATGGAATTCCATCACGTTTGGTCGATTTTCAGTCAGGTTGGTATATATTGTATATATTGTGTAAGAGTAAAATCACCATTTCGGTTCCCTATAAACCGCCAGTCCATTCCGGGAACATGAAATGTTATTGACGATTAACACCTACCGTTGGACAGGTGGATGCTAATGTAAAGTTTGACTCAAATATGTTCAGTAGTTTTCAAGTTGTAAAAAATACGCTTTACACGCACCCGCTCTTGAGTTAAGTCCGGTGGGACTTGTACCGGAAAACGGTCCGTTAATGATATCTCCCTTATTAATCCTCATATTGAAATGATGCACATGAGGAAAAAGGCTTAGAAATTAATTTCCATTAAGGCAGGTAAATTTACATTAAGTTTGGTTTTGTATATTTTGAGGGAATGCAAAATCACGGTTTCGGTTTCGTATCATCCCCCAGTCAATTCAGGGATTTAGAAACAATATTTGCCCTAAAACCTACCAAAGGACAGGTGGATTCTAAATATCAAGTTTGGTGGAAATATATCCAGTAGTTTCCAAGTAATAGACAAACAGACAGACACCAAAACTGAATATATGCAGATGGTCATTATTACACCTGAAACGGATAACTGTACGGAAATTTCCCCAAAATTGTCAATGCACAGACACACTCTAGAAGTGCAGACCTTTATTTCGATAGTTACTGCTTTGAAACTGTACGACGTATCTACAAACGGACTTCACCATCAGACGCCCCTTTCAGTGCTCTACATGGTTGGTCCTATGACGTCTTCTCGTATCTCCTATATTTATGGGTTAGATTGAGTTAGAGTCATTGAATGGGGAGAAATTTTGTACTGTTTTCACATACTACTTTATACTTTTGATACTCATGTGAGAGCTAGAATCATAAAATTTGGCTAAAACATGGCCAATGGTCATGTCAGTGTGCGTGCTGAATGTCATGATTCTACCTTTCCTGTAAGTGTGCCAAATGATAACATATACGTGTAAAAGTACAAAATCAACTTGAAATCGAGAAATACAGCTGTATTTAACGTATTAGGGATAGAAATACGACGAAAGGTCATAGGACAAAAGTTGTAGATCTCTCCAAAATGAAACGCCATTTGCTTTCTGACTTGTGATACGACTTACTGATTAGCCACCAATTACCCCGAAACGAAGGTCTGCACCGTCGTTAAAATTGCATCCATATTTCGGAATTTTCCTGGGCCAAAAGTTATACATTTGCATAGCTTAGAATATTTCCTCAAAGAAAAGAGTGTCCAGCATTCGGGATTAGCACTCGCATACATACGTGGTAATTAAGGAAGAAAATAATACAGTTTAGTAAGTTGAAATTAATAGAAAATGGATTATAACTGAGGACATCCGGATGACGACAAATATGTAAATACCAAGTGAATGTATTGGAAAATCAAATGCTCCTCAATAAATTATGCCGGTAAGAGTTATGGATATAAGAAAGCGGTAATCGGAGAGAAATTTAGGCGCAGGGATTCTTAGGTAATCAGATCAGAAGATCAATATTTGTGTTATTACTTAAGCTATTCGAGGACGGTTATAACCTCCAATGATATTCCGCCAATATCCCGCAGAATGGCCGATTGATGACTCTCTTGCTTTCTACCCAAGGAACAACCACGAATTTAAAAGCATGATGAAGAAAATGGTAATACGTTACTTCCCTGCTGGCAAGCAGAGACGTTGCCATGGTAACCCATATATTCGTTGTCGGTCTGTCGGTCACTCAATGCAGAGCATGGTATCGGCAGAAAATAGTAAATTTCTCCGTCATTTGAAGAGTAAAGTTAAGTATGAACATAACAAAAGTTGTTTATAATGAAGAGGCCTTTCACATACGATCCACAGAGTTTACAAAAAATAAATAGTATAAGAGAAAATGGAGGAAAACCGTTCTGGTTTTTCTATAAAACCCCCGTCATTTCAAAGATTTTAAAATGATATTCATATCAAAACCTTCCCCGGGAAGAGTATACTCTAAATATGAAGTTTGGTTGAGATGTATCCAGCCGTTTCGATGTGATGGTGGAACAGACAAACAGACAAACAGACACGAAAAGTAAAAACCACCGATTCGGTCTTGAGTTGACCTAAAACGGATAAATATTTGAAAATTTGGAAAAACAAAAGGAATTACAGACAGCGGATCCCCTACAACTTTATTTATAAGATAATTTCGCTGCTGTAGAATCCTGGAGCTGACGTTGCCATGGTTACGGCAGTTCATTACTTTATCCGATTCCTAGAGCTGGGGTAGTGTGATGCCAATATCTCCGTAACGGTTGGTTTTAGGGCCCATAGGGCTTACCGAGTTTTGTTCTTTGCATCAAGAGGATTAAATTGAGCTTTGTCTCGTCCTTATACGACAAATTCGGTATTTTGCCTATATTACCCTATTATTTTTACATCCCCCCCCCCCGTGCCCTCCACCTCGAATTGTTTTGAAAATAAAATACAGCCCATCTTACTCACTGGCAATGTAGCTTTCTATAGATGAAGTAATTTTTAAAATCGGTTCAGTAGTTTTTGAGCCTATTCGTTACAAACAAACACATTTTTCCTCTTTATAATATTAGTATAGATAAAATACCTGGAAAAAATACACACTATTAAACAAAGAATGACATGTTTCGTTCTAAAAGGACATCCTCAGATTCACATCACTTTAAACCATATGCATAGGTAAAATATTGTTTACGTTGCGTAAACTAGTCAATGATTATGAATTAGTGATGTTATGAAAAAATGTGTACAAATAATGAATGTCTACTGTCACTTTAGTAAATTATGGAAATCTTCCAGTAGGTACTTACCTTACCTGCTGTCGTCCGTCATCATCCGCAACTGTGTATTGTCGCCCTTTATTTATTACCGGTCTTGGTCTTTGTAGCCGATTAAGATGGGTTGGGGTGGGGGTGAGGAGAAATTTGAAGACAATAACTCTCCTTCATGGAGAGAGGAGAGGAAGTAGGTGCGTGCGTTCGTTCTGTGCATGTTGGTGAAGGGAGGGGGTTCGGGTATTGCTTCTTTATCTTGTAATATACCTCGTGTATTATGCATGGTAGTGATAAAGTACGGAACTCAATTAAATGTAACATTTAAGACCTTATTTTTAGTTTTGAATAATAACCTACTAAAAACGTCTCGATTAGCAAAGACGCAGCATAAATTCAGAGAATTTACTATTGACCAGAAAATCTAACTCCCAGCTCTCGTGATTACAATCGAGGAGCTACTCACGGTGAGATAGCGGCCCCGGTCTAGAAAGTCAACAATAACGGCCGAGAGGATTCGTCGCACTGAGCGCACGCCATTTTGTAATCTGTAGACCTTCGGACTGAGCAGTAGTCGCTTGGTACGCCAAGGCTCGTCAGGGGTGTAGCGCCATACGGTTTGTTCTAATACCACGGGAATGAGGTAGGTCCGAACCCACCTATTAAGCTGAGGAGAC
Organism: Anabrus simplex; assembly: GCF_040414725.1. Classification (NCBI taxonomy): domain Eukaryota; kingdom Metazoa; phylum Arthropoda; class Insecta; order Orthoptera; family Tettigoniidae; genus Anabrus; species Anabrus simplex. Next base: position 438,461,321 of record NC_090265.1, on the reverse strand, counting down.
CAGTGTTATACCGTCCGAGCTCTACTGTCCGAATTATTATTATTATTATTATTATTATTATTATTATTATTATTATTATTATTATTATTATAATTATACCACAAGAGTGTTTACTGCACTGCCCTTTATCTTTAAGTAAACAGACCGACGACCTACGTTTAGTTTAAAGTCAAGAATGTAAGTTAATGAAAAATTGTCTCTGATCCTAGAGTTTAGTGATTCTTCGCATATAACCCTAGAATATGAGAAAAATTGAGTACAGTAATTCTTCTACAGTTTTAGTTGTGATTAAGCTATAGTGTTATTACTAGTGAATTTATTACTGCTAGAGAAATTCACTTATGTAACGCAATAGCCAGACGAATCTCCAGCACATTGCACAGGGAGAGATTAAACGATGAAATCAATCACAGTAATTGGTGCGATATATCTGTCCGCAGGCCGCACAGCATGTTGTTGCAGACATACAAATTGCTCGTGAATAATCAGATGTGATGTCTTCAAGGAGGCTGGCAAACAACACTAATAGATAAGTGATGAGAGTTCAAAGAACGCAAAAAGAGAGGGAGGAGTCACAGTTGAAAAGAAGTTGCGTCTTCTTCACACAACGTTTCACATTAATGTCTTGTTGTAAGTAGCCGGCTATGTTTAAGTTGTTCACGTGTTCGCTCGTATGTTGTAGGTTCGTATCTCGACAAAGTCCATCAACAGACGCATATCAATGTACTTACTGTTACAGTGTGGTATATAATCTCCTTCAGAACAAAATTCTAATTTTCAGGTGTCTCTCAAAACTGTTTGCAGATAAAAGAAAATAATAATAATAATAATAATAATAATAATAATAATAATAATAATAATAATAATAATAATAAGGATCAGTAGTTTCGTTGTATGGCTGGTAATTAGGCAGAGGAACGAGCTGTTGAGGCACGGAAAAGAACATTATCAGATATTTACACGATTGAATGTTATATAAGTTTAAACCGTGTTATTGTGGTGTCGGTAGTAGCTGTAGGCCTAACAGTATTTGTTTGAAGATGACTTTGAGAAAGGTACACCTGATCGCATACAGTTCCAGCTATAAACGTTCCAAAACATAATTGCGTTTTGCTATCACAGCTATTTACAGCGGACACGGACTTATTCATCGTACGAACGTAGCTCATTTTTACTTTAACACAGCATTTAACGCCGTGCTGTAGGGGTAGCGTGCCTGCCTCTTACCCGGAGGACCCGGGCTCGATTCCCGGCCAGATCAGGGATTTTTACCTGGATCTGAGGTCTGGTTCTAGGTCCACTCAGCCTACATGATTAGAATTGAGGAGTTATCTGACGGTGAGAAGGCAGACCCGGTCTAGAAAGCCAAGAATAACGGCAGAGAGGATTCGTCGTGCTAACCACACAACACCTTGTAATCTGTAGGCCTTTGGGCTGAGCAGCGGTTGCTTGGTAGGCCAAGGTCTTTCAGGGCTGTAGTGCCATGGGGTTAGGTTAGTTGCAGCATTTTACGCATCCCCTCCCCCCTACTGTCTGATTTAACTGCCATACTCGTAACACTAAAATTTTCTGGAATAAATCAGTTTTACGTCCCACTAACTATTTTTGCGATTTTCGGAGACGCTGAGGAGCATTAATTTTGTCCTCCAAGAAGTTATTTTACGTGCCGACAAATCTACCGACACGAAGCTGACGTATTTAAGCATCGTCAAATATCTCCGGACTGAGCCGGGATCGAATCCGCCAACTTGAACTGAGAAGGCCAGTGCTGTACCACCTGAGCTACTCAGCCCCGTTTTGATATGAGAATAATCTTCCAGTACTTGTTTGTCATCCACGTTCATGTAGCCCCTTTCTCTTATGGTAGGATGATTTGTAACATCCCGTGGAGCATGTTCATCTGTTCCTATATACTGGCCCATTTGAGACAATTCCAGCTCTTTGGTAAATCTGCCCATGACTTCTGTTGATGGTTAAAGCAAATGCTAAGCATACCAAGGACAATGTTGAGTGAGGAGACGTAAGGACTACTCTTCGTAGAAGTGCACATTTTCTCTTTTAGTATTTCCAGCTGCAAAGAATTCTTTTGCAATTTTCGTATTGTCAGACTCGTGCAATCGCTGCTGTAAGCTTGGCTTCGGGGAGAATGCACGGAGAGTAGAGATAAGTTTTCAAATCACCAAGTACGTCAATGCAGTATGCACTATCATAGTCAATACTTTGATGGCCTGGTGTCACGCCGTAATGGAAACGGCTTTCTTATTAATGAAATAGTATGTAGTCACAGAAATTCTTTCTTTGAGCGAGACGCTACCAATATTCGGAAACTTGAGACAATTGCGGACCTGGCAAGTTTAGTCGCTCATTCTGATGAACTCCTGTAAAAATACTACTTTGTATTGATATATGAATTCATGTTTGCCAATTATTTTCAGCCTTACTATCTCAGTACCTCAGGGTGGGGAAATAAAAATAAAAAATAAAAACAAAGGTGTATACAAGACATCCACCGCGATCTTCTGTAACATAATAACTTTCCAGTTTACAAGTGTTGGCTTATTTTCCTTTTAGTGTTTCTGCACATGTTCCAGTCGCTGTGAGTACACGTTTTTATCGACTACGGTCCGATGATAGTAATTTGCGATGCACAGTACCCAAAGAAGCCCTCGAAACACAACGCGGAACCGTCTCTTGATATACTGGTGGTTTTGGTCAGTCCTGAAAGGGCTCATGTTGGGCTGACAATTTGATGGCACCATGGACTTCTCTGGAGAATCCATGTCTCACTCCAGGTCAGCGATATGTCCAGAATGGCATCCTTCATCTGAAGAGTCATCAAACAAACACACCCATTTGCACGTAGCACAAAGGGAAAGAACACAAAGGGAAAAAGTCAACAACAAATGGCAGTTGCATTATCTGTATTAGTTGTCAAGAATTCAACTGAGGAAATACTAATAAACATTAAGGTAGGCGATGAAAAAGTACAAGTAAGTCAATTTTGCTACTTGGGAAACATTATCACTCAGGACAACAGGTGCACCACAGAAATCAGGAGGAGGATTGCTCTAGCTAAACAAGCCTTCAGTAACAAGAAACAGCTTTTGACAAGCAGGAACATTAACATTAAAATTAGGAAAGAATTTGCCAAAATGTTTGTGTGGAGTGTTTTGTTGTATGGTTGCGAAACATGGGTCTTAGCAAAACAGGATATAAAACGCCTGGAAGCAATGGAAATGTGGATATGGAGGAGGATGCTGAAAATTAGTTGGATAGAGAAAAAGTCAAACAATAGGGTCCTTAAGGAAATAAACGAAATAAGGGAATTGATCAACACTGTAGAAAAGAGGAAAACCAAATTCCTTGGCCACACACTTCAACATAACACATTCCTCACGACTCTGATGGAAGGAAAAGTTCTGGGTAAGAAGGGAACAGGAAGACCGAGGAAGAAGTATCTGGATTCCGTGATGGACAGGCTGAATTTGAAAAAAATATGTTGATCTGAAACGCTCAGCAGATGAGAGACAAATGTGGTTGCAGCGACAAGGCCTTGCCTTTAGGATATGAATGAATGTCATCTCAGAACGCTCACAATGAGGAGCGCGTACATTTCGACACAATGAAAATGTAACGTAACACTACTGGTTGCCCTGAAAATTTGGCTATAAAAGATCAGTCCCTGAACAATTTTCGTTCATAACGAAAGCAGAAGTCACAAAAGTATATTTTTTAACACTTGAACTTAAGTTGAAACAGTTATATTGAATTACTGATACAGGATGGAACTCCGTCTCCGGATGTACGTCTGTGCACACCATTACAGATCCCAAGTCCCGATGAAGGAGAGAAGGGAATGGCTAGTTTCTGAGTCAACGGCCCACTGATAGCGATAAGCTGAAATAATTAAGATTCAAGAAACGTTCGAGTTGACTGCTCGGATATCAATATAACCAGCGAATCCTAGTTCACAGCCGACTGGCTGAGGGAATGTATCCAACGCCAAGAAAACGGGGTAAATTTGGCTAATGTATGGTAACCCTGAGAGCAAAGTCCCTGGTCCTCCAGATTAGGGGGTTGGGCATGTTACCGACAATCACACCTCGCAAAGAATATATCACTGGGAAACCGAAAAAATAGATTGGACTAACCGAAGTCAAAACTAACAAAAGAATTCAGGATAACGATGAGGAAATATAAGGAAAATTATGAAATACAGCCTAGAAGAAAATTGGAAATGTGAAAGACCTAATCTCCGGAGGATTCACTTCTCTGTAACATGTACACATCAGACATGCTTCTGCAAAAATCAAGGAATTTCATCTACGCGGATGATCTAGCTTTTACAACGCAACAGCGAAGTCTAGAGAAGAGTGAAGAAATCCTTTTAGCTAACCTAACCGTTGTGTGCGAGTACTTTAAGAAATGGAGGCTGACACTAAATTCGGACAAGACTGGAGTCAGTTGGTTCCATCTAAACGCCGATGCTAAATGCCATCGTTAATTATAAAATCCGTAATCATCAAGGCTTTCCAAAATATATGGGTATTATTCTGGATAGAACCCTGTCTTGCAAACAGCACACAGAGAACGGCAGAATGCCGCGACAAAACTGCGATCACGCAGTAAGATATTACAGTAACTGCGTGGAACCGTCCGACTCCTTGGCTGAGTGACCAGCGTTGAGGCCTTCGGTTCAGAGGGTCCCGGGTTCGATTTCCAGCCAGACCGTGGATTTTAATCGCGTCGGATTAAGTCTTCTGGCTTGGGGTCTGAGTGTTTATGTTTGGCTCAGCACTCTTCTCTTCATATTCGGACAACACACGACACTACCAATCACCACAGAAACATGGAATAGATAGGGTTGGTGTCAGGAAGAGCGTCCAGCTGTGAAACAGGGCCAAATACAGGGCGACACAGTACGCAGCCGCGACTCCACAGATGTGGGAAAAAGTCGTAGTAGAAGAAGAAGACAAAATAACTTTGCCCAGCCACATGGGGAGTTACAGCAGCGACATTACGAAGTTCTTCTTAGGGCTAATCTATTCTGCCGCTGAATACTATCCTTCAGTATGGCTTAATAGTCCACAGGTGAAGAAAATAGGTGTCCAGCTAAATTCCACTACGAAGATAATAATAGGATGTACTAAGGCCACTCTTCTGCACTGGCTTCGCACCACTTGATATGCACAGGAAATATAAGGAAATGCAATCCTGTCCAATTCTTATGTATTTACACTAAAGAGAGGACCACTTAATATCCCGACAACCTTCCATCTTGACAGCAGAATCACTTCGAACATTAAGCGGTTAGAGATGTGAAATAATACCGCCCCCAAGGAACATCGGAACTTCATAGATCCTGTCAAGAAACCAGTCATCGGGCGAGCTGGCCGTGCGGTTAGTGTCGCACATTTGTGAGCTTGTATTCGGGAGATAGTGGGTTCGAATTCCACTGTCGGCAGCTCTGAAGATGGTTTTCCTAGGTTTCCCAATTGTACACCAGGAAAATGCTTAATTACGGCCACTGTCACTTCCTTCTCAATCCTAGACCTTTCCTATTCCATCGTCGCCATCTATGTCAGCGTAACGTAACGAAAATCGTAAAAAATGAAGAAAAACAGTCGGTATGGAACTGTCACGAACTATTGGAGGACATTCAACAGGACATGGGATCTACTCAAATAGCCTGCATGAGTGAGGCACAGCACTCTCCTCCCAAGGTACTGAATATGAAAGAGCATTCACCACACTTTGTGGAGATCTAACCTGGAAACCTGAAAGAGTTCAAAGAGGGGAACAAGATGAGGGGAACAAGATCAAGATGAGTATAATAGCAAATAACGCAAATTATTTTTTTACTTACGTAGATATTCCTGTACATATTTGCATCTCTATTCCCAAAACCTCAGTTGTACTTTCTGTAAACTATGTACCTCACTAAATGAATAAATTATATGGAATGATGGAGTCTTCGACAAAGTGGAAAAACTTTTAGCGAACAACTGGTAGGATAGAGAAGTCTGCAGAAAGCTAAGGCTCACACTAGTCAGTAGAAATAGAGATGATGGTGACGGTGATGATAATGGTGATTATTATTATTATTAATATTATTAATGGGCAGAGAAAAATGGCGATGTTCACTGGTACGCGGTAAGTACAGCAAATGCGACGTTATCCTCGTATATTGCTTCTATATCCCTGTCTTCTCCGAGTTAGTGGCGTAACATAGGTAACAGTTGATGGAAATGCGAATCATTTCCTCAGAGTTCCCAACAGAGCCTGGTGTCTTCATCTGTGTGGTCTATCTCATCGTCATTTCAGGCACACATCTGTAGGTAATTTTAAACTGAAATGTTGTAACATCATTTCCATAAGAAAGCTATATGAGTGCGTGTGTGACATACTTAATAACCATGCGGGATATCCGATCGTACAGACCAATGTTTGTGGGCTATTAATATTCCGTAAGGAGGGCTGTTCACATCTAGGACATGTTCTAAATGGAGATAACGGCAAAAAAGACAGTAATTATATAACATTAGTATTTAAAAATATTGATGTCACTTTCATGTATGCTCCTTCCTATGTTTGTTATATCCCAAAAGAATGAAGGTGAAGACTGACACTGGAATTTAGCTCGTACGGAATTTCTTAACTCGAAAAAATTATGAATTAAAACAGGACCTTCATAAATGATTGCTAGCAATTCGTGGTTACCTTTACGATAAAGCATATTTAAGATCTGAAACCAATAATGGCCCTATAAAATATTTACATATAATTGAATCAGTCATTGCGGAAAGACCTTTATTCAAAGTTGTTCAAAACGAGTTTTGACCAGACATCAAAACCTTTAACAATATTGACTAAATCAGAAGACTCTCATATCAAAATAAAATCGTTTCCTTATCATGTCGTATGCATGTTTCTTTTCCAAAGTTGAGTGTACTTCACGTCATAATGGATAATTTTTTGTCCGTATTTTGCGTTATTTCCTATTATACTCATCTTGGTCACTGTTGAGATTTACTTTTGTTTCCTGTGTTGATATTACACGTGCGACATTATTAATAATGCAGATGAGAGATAAAGTTCAAATGTGAACCAATGGAGCAGCTATTCTAACACAGTACTAAATTTGGCAGATTAACAACAATTCCATTCTAAAAACAATATTAGTTAGTAAGTTTAAAATTCGGTTTCCTTTTTATTAAAAATTATTCTTTTAAGTTTTCCTTAAAACTTCCATCTACTGTTTTCATTTCACTGGGCTCTATTTAAAAAGGAAGAGAAGATTAAGTCATAGCATATCAAGCAGTGTCAGATGCAAACATTCATTCATTTTATACATTTTCCTGTACAAAGTATCGTCTCGTTATTTCCCTTCAGGATTTAGTTTTTGATCAATTTGAATAAATAAATTTAGCTATTCAGCATTTAATTTTATATCCTCTCATTCCCTACCAAGATGTGACGAACTGACTACGACCGTGAGATGTGAAGAGGATACATAAGTATTTAACTATACCAATTGAGGAACCTCACCTTCTAAGAGCACAGTGCACACATATTTCTTTTTTCCTTTTGTCTGCTGAAAAGTCAGGATTTTGTAGTTAAGTCCTCCCTAAAACAATTTATTAATTCAAATTTCAATCGAACGTTTCACATCTCGATAAATGTCTTCATGCATGCTATGAAATTCAGATGATTACTTCTAGCCCGCTTGAATGAAGGCAGTGAAATAATCGGTGGCTCACTGAATAAAACATACGCCGTGATTTCGTCAACGATTAGCATAGCGGAGCAGCTAATTTGGTTATTCATATCAAAGTGGTTGTGTTTTTAATGAAATTCGTTATTGAAATTTCTTTGTAATAATGAGAATTATTTCTTCATTCGGCGTACACGAGAATACATTGACGAATTCAGAGATGTTCCAGTTTATAAAGTTACTCAAATTTTTCAGGTAAAGTTTAATAATAATAATAATAATAATAATAATAATAATAATAATAATAATAATAATAATAATACTTTATTAGACGCCAGAGTGCGATAGATTTGTCCCTTATTTGAAGCGAATGTTTAAAGTGTCATTAAATCTACAAATATGAGTCTTTCCCATTCAAGCACTCTTAAATACAAATCGACTGGTCGTGGACTGACTTCACGACCCCAGAGTGTAGAACGTAGAAGGCGAGAACGTAAGTAACTACACCACAGAGTCACTTACAGCCACACCAAGATTCGTAACTAATTTACAATATGGACTAATAATGTAGTCCAACGAACTTCATAGGCTTGTAGCGTGTTACACCTCTGTGGAAGGTAAAATACGTAACAATTCCATTTCAATTTCTATTTCTATTTAATTATCTGGCGCATCATAGGCGTGTTAAATTTATGAAGCCGCAATTAATTACAGGCAAATGTGTATTTATGTAAGAAATACATCGTAAATGGGTTAAGATTATTACATGTAATCTATCTATCGGTATATTTTTATATACTATGTTAATCAGAGAGTCGATATAACTAGGTCATTATAACATATTTCAGTACGCAGGCATTAAGGCGGAAATCTCCAGGTAGTTGTCAGAGGCTACAAGCCACAAACGGAAAATATTTAACTCTCAACTAAAGTGGTGGACTTTGGTAACGTAACTGGTGTGGCACGGTTCAAAATGGCCCTCATGATAGTTACGGTTTTATTTCTAAGGTAGGTGTAAAATGACAGCTCAAGTGACCTTTAACACGTCATTTTGACCTACAAGAATCACCTCTATAATGTGTCAGCCAAGATCACGACCAGGAATAACATCCTTCAAAAGCTGGCAGGTACATCCTGGGGTGCTAATGCTCAAATCCTGAGATCCACTGCTCTTGCACTTTCTTATTCCGTCGCTGAATATTGCTGCTCTACCTGGCTCAACAGTGCTCACACTTGGATTAGTAGACTCCCGGCTGAACCAAGCAATGCGTATCACTACAGGATGCATCCGGCCAACTAACACACACTGGCTTCGCACCCTAAGCCACATACCACCTCCTTCCCTAAGAAGATTATAGTCACTGCTTAACTTATGGAAGAAAATAGAAAAGAAACCCCACCTCCCTATTCATTCTGACATAGCAGCTTCTCCAGCTAAACGACTGAAATCCAGACACCCTTCTTGGCGTACTGCAATGAATCTACAGGACACCTCCTTTAATGTATCGGACGTCTGGAAAGAATAATGGCAACAGCAATCCTCGTTACCACATCATCGCATCACCGAGAACCCCTGCAAGTGCCCAGATGGTTTTTCCCTTCCCAGACGGCAGTGGAGGACGCTAAACCGAATTAGGACTGGCCAAGGTAGATGTGGAGCCACTCTCTTCAAACGGGGATGGAAGATATCACCGCAATGTGACTGCGGAGAAGATGAGCAGACAGTGGATCACATTGCATTTGAGTGTCCTTTGCGTGCTTATATAGGCTCTATAGAGGACTTACACTGTGTCTCAAGCAAGCACTTTTCTGGCTCTCAAATGTTGACATGGAACTTTAGTTATGAATCTGAGATGGTAGATGTACATATTGTATATATTATTGTATTCATCATACGCTAAATAAATCAATAATAAATAATGACAGAATATACTCCATAAAAATCACTCAATTAATATCCCTAAGATATGCACAAAATACATATTTTCGTTTCTTTTATTATAGAAACATGCTGTACGTTTCGTAAGTGATCAAAATTAAAATTAAAAATAATCTTTTATGGTCACTGTTTATGCGTAGTCTCCCAGTGCAGTTTCCACAGTTAACATTATTCCTTTCTTTTCCTGTTCATCTGTAATGGGCATATATAGCACTGTTTACTCTTCCCTACCGTCCACGTCGGACACAATCACTTACAGTATCAATATTGTCTGGCCAGTTCTTCAGCTTCTAGAGGATCTCATATCATCATCCTCTGGTGGAATACTTTGCCTTGAATTTCCACTTTTTCATGAAAACTCACGGACATGACTTTTAAACCAAATAATGCAATGCAAGCAAATGATATAAAAAGGAAACAGGTCGCAACTGCTCCAGAAGGCACAGTTAAAAGAACAAAGGGAAGTTATGAACAGAATAAGATACACACTTAGTGTGGTACGGGTCAAAATGGCTAACTCATGCTACAAACAGACAACCATGTGACACAGCGACAAAGGGAATAGGTAGGCAGCTAATAGAAACTTGGGCTCACTGGCAGGAAAAGTGGAAGATCTACCAAACCAAACCAAACCAAACCAAACCAAACCAAACCAAACCAAACCAAACCAAACCAAACCAAACCAAACCCCATGGCACTACAGCCCTTGAAGGGCCTTGGCCTACCAAGCGACCGCTGCTCAGCCCGAAGGCCTGCAGATTACGAGCTGTCGTGTGGTCAGCATGACGAATCCTCTCGGCCGTTATTCTTGGCTTTCTAGACCGAGACCGCTATCTCACCGTCATATAGCTCCTCAATTCTAATCAAGTAGGCTGAGTGGACCTCGAACCAGTCCTCAGGTCCAGGTAAAGATCCCTGACTTGGCCGGAAATCGAACCCGGGGCCTCTGGGTAAGAGGCAGGCACGCTACCCCTACAACTCGAGGAAGATCTACGCGCTGCAGAAATCTGACACTAGTTGAGGGTTAAATTTATATAAAGAGGATGTGATTGATCGATTTATGCAGAAACAATGTGTAGTATTTCCGAATCAAACAAAATCATAGTGTCCGTACCGGGGGTACACCTTCCCTGGCCAGTTAAACTGCGAGCCTTCTATAAGGCCATCTATGTAAACAAACTTGAACTGGTGTATCACAAGATATTTTGGTATTCAACTCTCAGATGTCTCTCTCATCGCTTTAATTGCTCCCTACTATTAGAGTTTTTCAAAACCTCTAAATGTATATTTTACAAAGGAATGTTTATTTTTGCAGTTGGCAAATCTTAGGTTTTGAGGATTGTTTTATTTATGTATCAAAGTTGTCAACACTTCAGCTGGTTCCTTATTCAATAGTAATCAACCTATCAGAAACTTTTAAATATTTTCTCTACCCAATTAAAATTAGGGGTGTGTACAGCAATCCAAGCTATCAGTAAAGAGTTCTGGAAGCGTCCCCTCAAAAATACTATAAAAGCTGGACGCATTAGGGCCCTATTGTCTGTACTGCTCCAGTGTGAGGGTGAAATAACGTGAACCAGGAGGCAGGGGCGTGGGTGGTGTTGGAAAGGCCCAGGAACTCAAGATAATGGCAGAATTTTCTTCGCTATGTGATAGCTCCTGCGCATAGTTTGAAGGGTAGGTTTCAACCTCTTTTATTTATGTAAATTTCTAAATTTAGTGGTTGAAATGTAGGGTTTTCGGCAAGTCTGAGGACTCTATCCTATTTCCTACTGGGAAATATGTAATGTAAGGGAACAAAGAGTGATTACCCTCTGTCGGCTGCCATTCAACTTGGCATGGGGCGACTACAGTTTTTCAAAATCTCCAAATTTCTTTAATCATATTTGGCTTTAATATTTCTTACTTAGTCACTCCGGTGTAGAACAGGTTTAGCCCCTGTATCATTGGGGCATAAGCCCACTTAGGGTTATAACTATTTCGCTTCCTAGCCAGTTGTTTATGGCCAGTCATGTTCAACCTTTTATTTTTACATTAAGGCCATTTAGATTGGGCAATCATGCCCCTGTTTAGTCGGTAATTGTTTCTGGTGTTAGTTCCCTTTAGGAATAGTGAGTTATAAACTGTTGAGCAATAGATAAGCCTACATCGGGGCAACTTGGTGTAAATACTTTATGGAGGACGACCGATAGGTTGTCAAATGGAACTTAAGTGCGCAATAAGAAACTGATGCCTCTGCGAAGCTGTACTATGATATAGTTGGAGCGCAAACTCCTACAAGTGTACTTTTTAAAATACTGTACCTGTCAAAAGCACTAACGTTCTTTTCTATGTAAATCAACCAAACCGTTAGCAATTGTAAATTTTGTACCTGATTTTCGGATTATTAAGTCCTTGTTATTGCTAGAGATGATGAGCTCATTTATATTATTGTTATTCAATAATATTTTCTATTCATCAAATTTTTAACTAAAGAAAAAAAAAAGGAAATAAATAGAATTTCAAAATGTGTTGTGTTAAGTTCTGCTCTAGTTAATTCCTTGTCCGCGTATTCACCCCAGGAGCTTCTCATCCATCTGTGACTCACGATATTTCCGTGTCAGTGTCATTAATACAAGAATAGTTTGGCAGAAGAAAGCAAATTTAAGTTTAAAGTAGGGTATATAAAGACGTGTGAATAAGCGTGTTCTTTCTATCGTCGGTAGTCGTGCATATTACTTGAGATGAGAACTGTTCTTAATATGACGTCACCGAGCGAATTAACCGTGCGGTTAGGGTCGCGTAGCTGTGAGCTCGCATTCGGGAGATGGTGGGTTCGAATCTCACCTTTGGCAGCCCTGAAGATGGTTTTCTGTGTTTTCCCAATTTTCACACGAGGCAAATCCTTGGGCTGTAACATAATTAGGGCTACGGAGGCTACCTTCCTAATCCTAGCTATTTTCCATCCTCGCATCGCTAAAAATCTTCCATGTGTTAACGTTAATCCTCTAGCAAAATAAACTAATATGCTGTCTTTATTCGAGTCTGGTCTTTGTGGTGGGCACTGTACTTAATTATTCTTTCGTCGATCATAATGTGTGCCAATTATGTTTGGACACCCTTCGTTACTAGGTCATCAAATTAAAATGCCTGCACACAGAACCTGAGACCAAATTCTTGATTCCTTATGCGGAGCGCGTTTGAACTTACAATATTTAGCACAATGTTTTTTCGTTTCGTTCACTGTGTTCTATTCTGCGTTTTTCTTTCCATCCTGTATATTTACTTTTAGGTTTCTCTGCAAATTTATGTTTGCTTACTATTAACTGGGGTTATGGAAGAAAGATAGTAGAAATAGCTGAATCAGCAAAGAGGGTGCATATGGGTTAGGAATGAATGACATTCGGGTAAGGGGAGATAACAAGGAGGGAGATTATAAAGCGGTCATGACGGTTGTCAACAAGGGAAGGGCAGAGTGTAGGGTAGGACAGCTCATAAGAAGAGGTAGTGTTGCACACAACATAGTTTCTGTTAGGCAAGTAAATGAACGAATGATGTGGATAGATTTGGCAGTTGGAAAAATTAGGACGAGAATTGTCTCAGTGTATTAACAATGTGAGGGTACAGATGATGAAGTGGACACGTTTTAAGAAGCATTGATTGACGTCGTATTCAGGGTCAACAGCAAAGATAGGATGTTGCTAATGTGCGATTTCAATGCGAGAGTTGGAAATAGAACTGCAGGATACGGGAAGGAGACTGTAAATATGTGGAACATATGGAAGCTAATACGAATGGAAAGCGGTTACTGGACTTCTGTGCTAGTATGGTATGAACAGCAATGAATACATTCTTCAAGGACAACTCACTTTGAATTCAGGAAATATGTTAGGAATGTTTGGGTTTTCTGGAAATATTTCAGTGATACGGACCACTGCCTGATCTGTACTGAAATCCTAGAGTAGAGAAAGTAAAATCTATATGCAGGCGAATGAGTTAAGTAATCTTCAGGACGAGGAAATTGGACAGAAGTACATGGATATGATTAGTGGAAAGTTCCAAATAATGTACAGTAAGCAGATTCAGGATATAGAAAGAGAATGGGTGGCATACAGGGATGCTGTAGTAGAAGCAGCAAGGGAATGCTGTGTGTGTAAGGGTGGGAGAAAACGAACATCTTGGTGGAATGATGAAGTGAGAGCTGCTTGTAAACGTAAAAAGGCGTATCAGAACTGGCTCCAAACATGGACTAATGCAGAGAGGAAATTGTAGACAGACGAAAGGAACAGAGCGAAACAAGTAGTTGCTGAACCCAAGAAGTCGTGGGAAGATAGCTGCAGTCGCTTAAGTGCGGCCAGTATCCAGTATTCGGGAGATAGTAGGTTCAAACCCCACTATCGGCAGCCCTGAAGATGGTTTCCTGTGGTTTCCCATTTTCACACCAGGCAAATGCTGGGGCTGTACCTCAATTAAGGCCACGGCCGCTTCCTTCTCACTCCTAGTCCATTCCTGTCCCATCATCGCCATAAAACCTATCTGTGTCGGTGCGACGTAAAGCAACTAAAAAAAAAAAAAAAAAAAAAAACGGTAATAACCTGGAAAGGCTAGGTCAAGCAGCAGGGAAACGTTTCTGAACAGTAATAAAGAATCTTGGAGGGAAAAATAAAATGAATAGTGTTTTGGGTAAATCAAGTGAACTCCTAGTCGATACCAGGGAATCACTAAACAGGTAGAAAGAATATTTTGAAAATATTCTGAACGTAAAAGAAAATCTTTCTGGTGATGTAAATAACCGACCTCATGGAGAGGAGTATAATTATATTGGTGAGATTACGCTTGAGGAAGTGGAAAGGATGGTAAATTAACTCTATCGTCATGAAGCAGCGGGAATAGATGAAATTAGTCCTGAAAAGGCAAAGTATAGGTGGAAGGCGAGTATGAAATGGCTTCATCAAGTAATAAGATCAGCACAGAATATCAGTAGGGTACCTTTTGTTTGGAGAAAAAGTAGTAACCGAACCAAAGCAGGGGAATAGGAAGGACTGCAACAACTATCGAGTTATTTTATTGATCAGTATAGCAGGCTGCGGGATATTTGCGGAATACCTTTGGAGGTTTACAGTCGTATGGAATACTGCTGCGCATGGTTGTTGATATGTAACAGTACCGCGGTGTGTAGCCCATCATTTCACACTGCAAGTTGTTTCCTGGCATTTGCTATAATTGTTACTGTATTTCTCCTCTACTTCCGTTTTATAGTTTACTTTCCTGCCTCATCCTTGTCTAGTTAGGCTTGAGTAATAACACCATAAGTCTTATTCTTACCTGAATACTTAATATGCCTGCACCTTAATATCTCCACTGTTCTCGCTTTCAAAGAATCCGTAACTCATATGGTCAGAATTTAGTAGGGACATTTTCAAAACATCTAGATGGTATTTGCATATTATTGTCCTCTACGGCTGTCCTCTTTATTGTCAAAATGTTTGCCTTAATTTATTCGTATGTATGGAAGTATTAATCCCGAAACCCGGACTTTCCTTCCTTTGAGCGATATTACGTGATATTTATTTTGTGCATTTATCCCATCACAGTCTATGATTTCGCTGAAATGAAATGGCGTATGGCTTTCAGTGCCGGGAGTGTCCGAGGACAAGTTTGGCTCGCCAGATGCAGGTCTTTTGATTTGACTCCCGTAGGCGACCTGCGCGTCGTGATGAGGATGAAATGATGATGAAGACGACACATATACCCAGCTCCCGTGCCAACGAAATCAACCAATTATGGTTAAAATTCCCGACCCTGCCGGGAATCGAACCCGGGACTCCTGTGGCCGAAGGCCAGCACGCTAACCATTTAGACATGGGGCCGGACTATGATTTCGCTGATTAAGTCACATAACTTTCCGTTCATTGGAACTTATTTAGAGTCCATGGGTAGACTGGGATACTTTTAAGTGTTGGTGATTTTCACTATGACCACTAAAAACAAGCCGTCCTTGGAAAATAGTCATTCACACTTAAAACAGAATTCTACGTCTAGCGCATCTGAGAATGCTTCTGAACGTTAGGCCGGCTTGAATGCGGCCAGATTTAGGAAGACATTTGGAGAACGATGCTGATAGCAGGCCAGGTTCAGCTCGCTGGGAGAACGTCATTGCAAATCTAGGGCGTCTGGGGATGCTTTTAATAATGTCATTTTATGTCCCAAGCTTTGTGAAGACGCTGAAGAGCCGGATATTTTGTGTCACAAGAGTTTATTTCTGTACAGGTAGATCTACCGACACGAGCTTTGTAGATTTCCAGCTTTCCACGAGCGACAGCTCTTCACATACCATCGAATTGAGGCAGCATCAAACGTTGGTGTAAGGCAGCGAACTCGATTAACATATAACCCTTTAATCGATTACATTCTGCATCTTAAATTAGATCTCAAATGTAAGCAATCTATCCTCCACCACAAAAACACGCAGTTACCTACACATGGCAGTTGCCGCCCACCCTCATCGGAGGGTCTGCCTTACAAGGGCTGCACTCGGCTATAAAAAACCACACGAGATTAATTAAAAATAAGCAATCAGAAGGAATTTCCTACTCCTATGGCAAAATTAAAGGGAACCCATGGTTCATTCATCAGAATTTCAAATTTCTCTACCAAAGAGACATATGCCAACTTTGAACATTCGCTTTAGTCGGTAAGATCCTACAACTGTACCTTCCAAATCACTGGCTGCCTGCATTTGAAGGAGATGAAGATGATTAGAAGCCATGCTGGACCCACAAGATTAACACTGAGGCCTCTATAAATAGTCGACAACAGACACGGTAGTCTTGTTACTGGCGTAGAAGGAATGTGACAAGCGAGGATTTTTAGAGAACGAAATACTCCTCTAAAGAAAATTCTATTCTTAGCAAATTTTACTAAGGCAAGACGAGATGAGATCCACTACTGGTACTTATTTAGTCAAATGTCTGATCAGTTCTGGGAAGATAGAGACTGTAAGGCAAGTCTATAAAATAATTCACGAAAGGATACTTTCACCTTAAAGATATCATAAGTCAGGACAAGACTTTGTTTTCAAGGAGTTTCACCGGACGACATTGATAAATACGATACATGAATCAGTTCAATGTGTAAATACTCCCGATGCAATATTTTCATTACAAGTACCATGAACTTGAAAAGTCGCTTAAAACGATGTGTCACCCAATGATCGTCAGAACATTATACACTGACTGACAGAGCAAATGCAACACCAAGAAGGAGTGGTCAGAACTTTATGCCAATTGCAGGGTAGACTGACGTCACTGAGGTATGCTCATGATGTGAAATGCGCCGCTGTGCTGCGCACGTAGCGAACGATAAATGGGACACGGCGTTGGCGAATGGCCCACTTCGTACCGTGATTTCTCAGCCGACAGTCATTGTAGAACGTGCTGTCGTGTGCCACAGGACACGTGTATAGCTAAGAATGCCAGGCCGCCGTCAACGGAGGCATTTCCAGCAGACAGACGACTTTACGAGGGGTATGGTGATCGGGCTGAGAAGGGCAGGTTGGTCGCTTCGTCAAATCGCAGCCGATACCCATAGGGATGTGTCCACGGTGCAGCGCCTGTGGCGAAGATGGTTGGCGCAAGGACATGTGGCACGTGCGAGGGGTCCAGGCGCAGCCCGAGTGACGTCAGCACGCGAGGATCGGCGCATCCGCCGCCAAGCGGTGGCAGCCCCGCACGCCACGTCAACCGCCATTCTTCAGCATGTGCAAGACACCCTGGCTGTTCCAATATCGACCAGAACAATTTCCCGTCGATTGGTTGAAGGAGGCCTGCACTCCCGTCGTCCGCTCAGAAGACTACCATTGACTCCACAGCATAGACGTGCACGCCTGGCATGGTGCAGGGCTAGAGCGACTTGGATGAGGGAATGGCGGAACGTCGTGTTCTCCGATGAGTCACGCTTCTGTTCTGTCAGTGATAGTCACCGCAGACGAGTGTGGCGTCGGCGTGGAGAAAGGTCAAATCCGGCAGTAACTGTGGAGCGCCCTACCGCTAGACAACGCGGCATCATGGTTTGGGGCGCTATTGCGTATGATTCCACGTCACCTCTAGTGCGTATTCAAGGCACGTTAAATGCCCACCGCTACGTGCAGCATGTGCTGCTGCCGGTGGCACTCCCGTACCTTCAGGGGCTGCCCAATGCTCTGTTTCAGCAGGATAATGCCCGCCCACACACTGCTCGCATCTCCCAATAGGCTCTACGAGGTGTACAGATGCTTCCGTGGCCAGCGTACTCTCCGGATCTCTCACCAATCGAACACGTGTGGGATCTCATTGGACGCCGTTTGCAAACTCTGCCCCAGCCTCGTGCGGACGACCAACTGTGGCAAATGGTTGACAGAGAATGGAGAGCCATCCCTCAGGACACCATCCGCACTCTTATTGACTCTGTACCTCGACGTGTTTCTGCGTGCATCGCCGCTCGCGGTGGTCCTACATCCTACTGAGTCGATGCCGTGCGCATTGTGTAACCTGCATATCGGTTTGAAATAAACATCAATTATTCATCCGTGCCGTCTCTGTTTTTTCCCCAACTTTCATCCCTTTCGAACCACTCCTCCTTGGTGTTGCATTGTCACTGTCAGTCAGTGTATAATGGGTACTTCACTTGAAACCGAAAGCTCTCATGGACTTACTAAACAAAGGTCAAATATTTGGATGAACTCTTCGTGTTATGTCCTCGGTCGAGTGGCAGATGTGAGGTTTGCCTATACTGTCACGGTCCGAGGTTAGGATACTAACTGCCACACATTGATGAGGTCATTAGCGCTGAATTGTCTGAAAAATGTAATGACACAGAGCTTTCCAGGTTTGTTAAAAGTCACATGCTGTAGTGCATGGACTATAGGGGACTCTGAAGTGGCGCTCGCCATCTATGAAAACGAATGAAGTTCAAAACCGTATTTGTGAATTTTGATCAAAACAACACACACAAGGGGGAGGGGTAGAGGAGAGTCGTATAATATGGAATACCATTTGCTTTTGGCAGTATAACTTCTTACCGAAATCAGTTATGAAATATAAATAAATATGGTTTGAAAATTCAAATAATTAGCCAAGATTCTCTATATTTTAAACTGTAAATTGTTAATGTCTTCACGTCAAAATTATTTCTTTCAAAAAGTTGCACTGGGTGGGTAATACGGAATAGTCGGCTAATATGGAATAGTAGGGTAAAAAATATGTAAATTAAAATACAGCTTCAATAAATTCTTTCAGTTATATTTAAGGAATGTTCTTACAGGTGGACGTACAGACATTTTAAAAAATCGAAAGAATAAAATTGGTAATTAACTTAAATAATAATCTGTATACACTAATTATTCAGAGTTTTCTTTTTACAGTCACTTGTTCATTCAGTGACAAAAGTCACAGATGCAGAAACTGAGATCTATAGGTAATTAAATGTTATAATATACCAGGATTAATGCAATTAACTTTAATTAATTTTAAACGTCATTTTACTTTGAAACTAAAACAGTATTCCATATATCCCGACACACCATGTTTTAATTAAAGGATTCGTCATGCCATAAACTTTGCACAACAAGGAAGTTACACTGGTGTAGCAATATAAGCAACTCTTGTACAATATGTAACATTGGATTTCCCAGGACTAAACTCAGTTTTGCTAATTAATACAAGCTTTAAAAGAATTACCTGCAAAAGCTTTTCAAATATGAAAAACAAATATTCTTGCTCCACGCACTAACCTCACTCACGAGCATGTCGAAACTGAATACAAAGCATCATGAGAACATTTACCGTAATTCGACGAGTTACCACCTGAGAGGAGTACCTTACAGGCAAGATATTGTGGTATTCCATATTGCCCGACTATTCCATATTACCCGATTCCCCTCTATATTTTGACTAGCATTAGCAATCCATCGACAGGGGGTCTTCAATGAGCCTGATGTTTTTTTCATTTTAGCATCTACATGACATCTGTTTCAGCTATGCTGTGTAGAAATCAATGTCATTTCATCAATGATGGGCAGCTCAGCTCAACATAGAAGGAACAATGATGTGTGCGTTAGCATTTGTGCCCCAATCGGAAATTGTCCAGCACTTTCAAAACTTTTCCTGATAATGATTCACAGGAATTCCTTCCAACTGGTGAATATTTTGAAATTACTTACATTCGCAGAAGAGTAATAAGGGGAAGCCAACAAGCAATTCCTCTTGATATTCAGTAGAACGATAGAACCAATACGATTCGGTACTTCAGCAACTTCGGAGGAATAATAACCTAATAACCATTCTGTGGTGGGGTGGGGGTGGGGGGAGGGTAGTACAAAAGCCTACTAATTGTTGTGGGGTGCCATCATCACAGTCCTTATTAGTTCTTAACCGTACTATAAAAGGAACACGCAGACACAGTAAAAATACTAAACCAACTACAACTTGGTTAAACAATGAGGAAAATGTGATGCCACCGTCAAGAAATCCCAAAATTTAACAATATTTAGTACAAAATATAACATTTTATTGAATCTGAACAAGCGAGTTTGCAAATATTTTAATCTGGAATTTATATTTGTTGGGGACAACAGTTTTTGAAACCAATTTTTTTGGGGACAAATGGATTGGGAAACGTGTCTGCTTATCAGACACATCCTTTCGTAGTTAAAATAGTTGCGCGAGAACAATGACAACTTCCTCACCAGTCGCTTTATGCATTTCATCATCTAAACTTCAGGTAGAAGATCTACGTTGAACTGTAGAAGGCAGAACTACAGTATTTTGAAGAATATGCTGAATACTGTAAGTTAGTGAGCAATCTGAAGAATCCACAACGGGAGAAAATGAGGGGATGCATATTATTATTGATCTGCGAACACAATCCCAAACTCCAGGAGTATTGCGTATGTCCTCACACGATGCCACAATTCTATTCCGAAGGGTTTCCACATCAGGAACCGGAAACGAATACACCAATGATTTTAAACGGCCCCACAAGTAGAAAACGAGATGGTTCAGATCAGGTGAGCGTAAAGACCAAGCAATCGGGCCACCTGTACCTATCCATCGATCAGGAAACATTCGATCCAAGTCAATGAGACATCGATGTGTGGTCTATATTCAAGCAGGAAGTGGACATTTTGAACATCTTCTGTAATGACAATGACCTGCGGAAGAAAAACGTTCCGGTGAAGTTCAGTGTTGTGAACGCCATAACTCGGAAATGAAGCATTTCCGGGCACATGTTGTAATGAACTATTTTGATTGTCTACATATAACAAATACATATCTAAAATGATGCCCCCCCCATTTTTGAAACGCCCTGTATATAACTCAACACCGAGGAAACGTGAGAATACCTGGATAATAATAATAATAATAATAATAATAATAATAATAGTAATAATAATAATAATCTACATAAAATCTTTAGGCTCGTGTCGCTGTACAATCATTGTATAAGCATAATTTGCTTATAATAATTAGTTTCATTCGTGATACTGCACGTGTAAAGGATTTTCCCTTTAGTATAAACCTGTCAATATGGTTATCTGTCTGTGTTCCTAAAACTGGATATCTGCTGGACATATTTCCACCAAACTACGTATTAGGAATCTACTCATTCAGGATTGTGTTATAAGGTGCATATGTCGTCCAGGTATCACTTGGAGTTAGTCTTTATTGGAAGACTGTTCCCTAATATCTTCGTTAAATTAGGTATATCGGAATACTGTACATAAAAACGTTTAAAAATATGTTAAATCCGTTCATTTATTCCGTATACGTATTTATCGTACAACGAATAATAACGGTGATGCTTACGAAATATTGGATTTTTAGTCTAAGTCCCGCGGAACACTTGCTGCATGTCACTTCAAGGTGGGTTAACGAGAAGAACTAAAGAGCCATTTAATGCTTTTCGATAGAGCGGTCTTTACGAGTCTTTCGTCACACCGCCACGCCAGTAGTCAGAGAAACAGCAATATGCAACCGAGAAGCAGGAAGAATTTCGCATAACTTCGGGCAGCATACAGGCATATAACTTCGAATAAATTAATGAAGGAAACTTGTAAATCAAATCATTACAAATCTGCATTTAAGGCAGTCGCCCAGGTGGCAGGTTTCCCCATCTGTTGTTTTCCTAGCTTTTTTCAAATGATTGCAAAAAATTGGAAATTTATTGAACATCTCCACTGATAAGTTATTCCAATCCCTAACTCCCCTTCCTACAAATGAATATTTGCCCCAATTTACACATAGATATGCTATAAAGTAAACTGTTTCTCTGGAAACCGATGTCTGGAATGTGGGTTTTATATACTTTTCCGTAGTAAATTCTCTGAACTTGCGACTCAAGGCGATATTTTAGATGATTCGTCATTAAAAGAAACATTTTACAATAACTACCTAATTCAAAAAGTAATAATAATAATACTAATACTAATACTACTAATAATAATAATAATAATAATAAAATTACCAGTACAATAGGCAGGCCATTAAATGCTCATTAACAATCCTCGCATAGTTTTTAAAAAGAATTCTAATATGAGAAATAATAATTATAGCAACCACAATGTTAATACTAAGGGAACACTAGGGGTAAAGCACCTGAAAGGGAAGTGCAGCATGTCATTGACCTCACTAAGATGGGGATGGGAGGTGTGTGACATAATTCAGGGTCAGGAGACTGGCAGCCGGTTGGATTCAAGGCATTGAAAGCAACTTCTTTTTTCAAATGCCTTACACTGTAAAATGACCTCGATAATGTTGTGAGATGGACAGTAGGCAAAGGTATGGTGATAAACGGGGATAAAAGTCAGGTTGTGAGTTTCACAAATAGGAAAAGTCCTCTCAGTTTTAATTACTGCATTGATGGGGGTGAAAGTTTCCTTTGGGGATCATTGTAAATACCTAGGTATTAATATAAGGAAAGATCTTCATTGGGGTAATCGCATAAATATGATTGTAAATAAAGGGTACACATCTCTGCACATGGTTATGAGAGTATTTAGGGGTTGTAGTAAGGATGTAAAGGAGAGAGCATATTTGTCTCTGGTGAGACCCCAACTAGAGTATGGTTCCAGTGTATGGGACCCTCACCAGGATTTCTTGTTTCAGGAACTGGAAAAAATCCAAAGGAAAGCAGCTCGATTTGTTCTGGGCGATTTCCGACAAAAGAGTAGCGTTACAAAAATGTTGCAAAGTTTGGGCTGGGAAGACTTGGGTGAAAGGAGACGAGCTGCTCGACTAAGTGGTATGCTCCGAGATGTCAGTGGAGAGATGGCGTGGGAGGACATCAGTAGACGAATAAGTTTGGATGGTGTCTTTAAAAGTAGGAAAGATCACAATACGAAGATAAAGTTGGAATTCAAGAGGAGAAATTGGGGCAAATATTCGTTTATAGGAAGGGGAGTTAGGGATTGGAATAACCTACTGAGGGAGATGTTCAATAAATTTCCAATTTCTTGCAATCATTTAGGAAAAGGCTAGGAAAACAACAGATAGGGAATATGCCACCTGGGCGACTGCCCTAAATGCTTATCTTGATTGATTGATTGATTGATTGATTGATTGATTGATTGATTGATTGATTGATTGATTGATTGATTGATTGATTGATGTAATCCATTGCAAATTCCCATGCATAATATTGAACCAACGAGTGATGATGATGGAGGCTAGTTTAGCTATATGGCCAGTCGCAACACTGACGGGAACTATCATACTTCTTTTACGAAGTGGCCGACTGGAGATTGGACGTGTACTTATTGCCTGAGGTCGACCCACGACTTCGTGCATTCTATTTCTTGAACCCCCTCTCTGGATTGCGTCAGAGTGACAACGCCAACAGGACAGGACCACACTGACTGTACTTCCACTTCTTACATAATTCTACACGACGGAATAAAAACACCATCTTAGAAGATATCTTGATTTGTAGGGCACTAAGAACACGAGAACTTGGGCGTACTACATTGCGGTGTGAGTTTGTATCCTCAGAAATCGATAGTTCGGTTTATATTTCAACTTAGGAATTTATGAATGGTTGGAAAAGGTAACCCGATTTCAGTTTCTCTGACCACTTTATGATCGCGAATAGTTCCCACGGTATGAATCACTGTGGTCACGTCCTTGTTCGTGAACTATGGGCAACGGCTGATTGCCTAGTAAGTGGTTCTGAGAATCGGGATAGCAGTTGCTATGGAATGGGGGTGGGCATTTCGGACATATTCTGAACCATAGCCTTCCTTGCGCTCAGGCGGCTAGGATTATACAATCCTCTATTGCTCCCCACCTAGTTTGAAGAGAGATTCTGACTGGGACTATCTGTAAGTAGGGTAGCGTTCTGCTTCACAGAATTTTTACAGAGCACTCTCAGAACGTTTTCAGCAAGCCTTGAACTTACGGGAGTAACGAAGTCTCACTTCGATTTGAGAGGCGAGGGACACGTTGGAAACACTTTGGCATACGGATTGGAATTTAATGGGGAGCTATAAATATTAATGTGGGTTTATGGAAGAAAGTAGAATTGGCTGAATCAGCAACGAAGATGCCTCTGGATGTGTTAGGAGTTAATGATATTCGGGTAAGGGGAGATAACTAAGAAGAGAGATGGGATTATGAACCGTTCTTGAAATAAGCGATAAGAATGAAAGGGCAGAGTGTGGGGTATGACTGTTCATCAGGAATACTATTGCACGCAACAGAGTTTCTGTTTGGCATGTGAATGATTTGGGTAGATTTAACAGTTTGAGTTATTAAATCTACGAGAACTCTCTCAGTGTATTCACCATGTGAGGGTACAGGTGAGGTTGAAGTTGACAAGTTTGATGAAGCATTGAGTGACATCGTAGTCAGGGTCAACAGCAAGGATAAGATAATGCTAATGGGCGATTTCAATGTGAGATTTGGAAATAGAACTGAAGGATATGGCAAGGTGATGGGTAAATACGGGGAGGAAATGGAAGCTTATACGAAAGGGAAGCGTTTAGCGGGACACAGGGAGTGTAGTGGCACCAGATACATAATATACTATATCTTAACCGAATTTGAATTCTGGAAATATGTTAGGAACCTGCAAGTATTTTGGGAATTTTTCGATGATACAGACCACTATTTGATTTGTAGTGAACGAAGTAACTCTCGTCCTAGGAAACTTGTCTGTAGACGAATAATGTAGACCATTTCTAAGACGAGGGAATTAAATGTACATGGATGTGATTAATGAAAAGTTCAAACAATATACAGTAACCAAGCTCAGGATATAGAAAAAGTCATGGGTGGCATACAGGGATACTATAGTGGAAACGGCATTGGAATGCCTAGGAACTATACAAGAAAAAGCGAATATCATGGTAGAATAATGAAGTAAGGGCAACATGTAGACATAAAAGGAGGGTTTATCAGAAATAGCTCCAAACAAGGACTGATGCAGATAGGGAATTTTAAGTAGATGAATGAAACACAGCGGAACTGAATTCAAAAACAAGTCCTCGGAAGCTTACATTAATAACCTGAAAGAGCTTGTTCAAGAGAAAGGGAAACCTTTCTATAAAATAAATAAATAAATAAATAAATAAATAAATAAATAAATAAATAAATAAATAAATAAATAAATAAATAAATAAATAAATAAATAAGGAAAGAAAGAAAGAAAGAAAGAAAGAAAGAAAGAAAGAAAGAAAGAGGGGAAAACGAAACTATTAGAAGTTTTGGGTTAATCAGTTGAACTCATAGTACATCCCAGGGGATCGCTGGGTAGGTGGAAGGAATATTTGAAAATCTTCTCGATGACCGGACGAGTTGGCCATACGGTTAGGGCCGCACAGCTGTGAGCTTGCATCCGGGAAATAGAGGGTTCGAACCCCACTGTCGACAGCTCTGAAGATGCTCTTCCGCGGTTTCCCATTTTCACACCACACAAATATGCTGGGGCTATATCTTAGTTAAGACCGTTCCTATCCCATCATCGCCATAAGACCTATCTGTGTCGGTGCGAGATTGTAAAGAAACAAAACGAACTTCTCAATGGAAAAGGAAATCTTGCTGTTGAGACCGCGGACAATCGAGCTCATGCGGAGGAGGACAATGATGTCAGTGAAATAACAATGGAGAAGTGTATAGGGTGTTTAAATAAACTCCATAGTCATAAAGCAGCAGCACTACATGAAATTAGACCTGAAATGGTGATTAATTGCGGTAAGGCAGGGATGAAATGGCTTCAAAGAAGCTATAGGTTTAGCACGAATTTTAGTCAAGTACCTTCTGATTGTACGAATGCAGTAATAGCTCCTATCTATAAGCAAGAGAATAGGAGGAACTGCAACAACTATCGTGGTATTTTATTGATCAGTATACCAGGCAAAGTGATTATTAGCATTTTGGTAGGGAGGGTGCAATTAGTGGTTGAGAGTAAGTAGGATGAAAACCAGTGCGGGTGCAGACCACACAGGTGCTGTCAGGGTTAGATCTTCAGTATGCGCCAGGTAATTGAAAAATACTACTTTTAGAGGAATAGAGAGTTATGTTTATTTTTCGTAGATCTAGAGAAAGAATATGATAGAGTGCCGAGGTATAAGATGTTAGCCGTACTGGAGGATTATGGGATTAAGTCTAATTATTAAAAGCAATCCAAAACAGTTACAATATGTTGATAATTGAGCTGAAGCAAATAGCTTACTAAATTAAGCTATTTTGCTGCAGTGAGAATTGATGGTAGAATGAGTTCTTGGTTCAAGGTACTTGCTGGGGTTAGACAAGGCTATAATATTTCACCTTTCTTGTTCACAGTTTATTTACATGGACCCTCTATTGAAAGGTATTAAGGTGCAAGGAGGGATCCAGTTTAGTGGAAATGTAATAAGCAGGGGTTAGGGGCGCGGCTGAGAGCTTGCATCCGGGAGATAGTGGGTTCGAATCCCACTATCGGCAGCCCTAAGATAGTTTTCCGTGGTTTCCCATTTTCACACCAGGCCGATTCCTTCCAACTCCTACGCCTTTCTGATCACATCGTCGCCATAAGACATATCTGTATCGATGCGACGTAAAGCCACTAGGAAGAAAACTAACGTCACTGGCTTCTCTGCACGGCGGCTGATGATCGAATCCCGGTCAATACACGTTGGTTTTTCGAAATCAAAAGTGATGTTATTGTAAGAGTTTCTGTACAACGTACAACTGGAGGTCACATTGCTACGATCACAGTATCAACAGTCACATAAAAGTACAAGCTTGCTTGCTTCATCTATCATCATTATTATTATTATCATTATTATTATTATTATTATTATTATTATTATTATTATTATTATTATTAT
Source organism: Anabrus simplex (assembly GCF_040414725.1). Lineage (NCBI taxonomy): Eukaryota > Metazoa > Arthropoda > Insecta > Orthoptera > Tettigoniidae > Anabrus > Anabrus simplex. The sequence continues at coordinate 438,434,348 of NC_090265.1, read as the reverse complement.
TATTATTATTATTATTATTATTATTATTATTATTTCGATTCGACGATCTAAGGACCACGTCATTTCAACTGTTTCTTGCTGCATCGAGCTTTAACCTCCTCCCAGTACTTTCTCATTAGTTCTCGATGCCGTTGCTTCCTTCCTTCAGTCCACTTCTTGCCTACTGGAAGCTAAGGTTTTTCTTGGAAACATCGGTGTCTTACTAGTTTCTGTTTAAGGGAGGTACGTGCCCAGATATAATTGTTTGTAATTCACACTTCCTGTAAATCTTTGTCCACCTCAGTGAACCAAGCTTCCTTGGTTTTCTTTTCGAGAAAGTGGGTGAAAATCCTATTTGTCAATCGCATTGGGTTCATTCTTGTTATATGGCAGTAAAAGGTAATTCTCGGTTTCCTCATGGTGTCACTTATTTTTTCGACATGGGTGTAAAGTTTGTGGTTGGCCGTCTACTATATTCCCTGTTTTCTTTTACTGGACCCGAGATTTTTCTTTAGAATTTTCCTTCCCTTCACTTCCACTTTTCTATTACTCCCTTCCGATGCATTGCAAGGCACTCTGCAGCGTACGAGGCCTCTGGACGGATGACTGTGTGGTAATGTCATAACTTGCTATTTTTAGATATGGATTTCTTGTTGTAAATGGCCTTTGTTAGATTACTATATGCCATTTCCACTTTCCTGATTCTTTACTCGAAACCTGCCTTCTCACAGAGATTGGCGTCTATCACTCACCCAACTATTTGAACACTTTTGTTTGTTTCATTTTCCCCTGTCCAACATCTAGCTCTTTGGACGCTTGCTTGATTTATTATTATTATTATTATTATTATTATTATTATTATTATTATTATTATTATTATTATTATTATTATTATTATTATTGGTAAACGTGCACACAGTGAGTGTAGGAAGCACTAGAAACATATTAAGGAATTATGTTTGACTTTGTTCACAAATTAAGATGGCGGGTTTCGAGGGTAGTTTTAGGTAAGGAAAAAAGACATAGGCCTGCTGTTTATCAAGTCTGCGAGTGGGTGTAAAATACTGAATCATAATGGTGAGACTAGAAATACAGAGTTACTCTAGATGTTGCAAAGAGTGTTTAAAGAATTTTTACTGCCGTGATAATGACGAGGTGAAGAAGGTATACTGACGGTTTAATACAATCCTGGCAAACTAAGTACAAAAAAGACGTAAGCATAAAGTGTGCCCTAGCAAACGACGGTGGTCACTCGATAGATGTACCAATCATGTTCAGAAATATTCGACAAGTTATTGCCAGCTGCATGTTAAGAAGCTTTCAATGGGATTTCAGATTACATTGATTGCAGAAGGATTGGTTGGTTACATCAAACTATAGATCAGCTGATTGGAACAGTAACTGATATCACTGGGTCATGCTCGTTGACTGAGGCATGTTGGAAATGCATTATAGAGCTCGGGAGAAGATGAATGGACGGTGATCTCATGACAAGATGTACGTTTTGCGCTGGGGGATTAATTATTAGCTGGTGCGAATGGAGAGTGCCGACTGCTTTACGAAGAAAGCATGGAGGTGATCGATCGCCAGACGGGCGACTGGCATTTCGCGGTCGTCGTTCCAAGAACGTGTCTCCTACATGCATCATTAAGTCGCAACTGTACCAGCAACAGAAGCTAGCCACATAGCCATTTCTTCAAACAAAAGAGCGCTGAAATCTCAACTCCCACGTCGTGAAGGAAAGTCATGACATGCCATTCCACGGAATAAATTTACAAACAGCACAAAATTCACGAAGTTTATAACAAACAGACTAGCAACTCTCTCCACGAGGGCTTGAAGAACGTCGAGGATTTGCTAGAGTAGGATATTTAGCAACTGAATTTACTCTGGCAGGTTGGCTGGGAATAATCTCTCTATATAAAAGTCTAAACGCCCAGCTAAAACTACTCGACAAAAAGGAATTAAATTTTGGGGATATATTTATATTACAGTATAGGTGCTCACTAAGAGAGGATTTTTGGATATTTCATCACTAACGGGGTGAAAAGCGGCGGCGGGGGGGTGGGGGGTTAAATATTTAAATGAGTACATCTATATTTAAAAAGTGAACGGTTTACAGACGTACAAATTGGTATTTGGAATCTACTTCAAAAATCAGGAAACACGTATTTTTTGTTTTTGGAAAACTCCCTTAAGGGGGTGAAAAATAGTGAAAAATGGGTTGAATAACTCTTATGAGGATACTCATATCTCAAAAATTGAAGATGTTATGAACATGAAAATTGGTATTTGGAATTTCCATTAAAAATAAAGAAACACGTATTTTTTGTTTTCGGAAAATCTCCTTAACACGGGGTGAACAGGAGTGAAAAATACGTGGTTTAAAAAAATGAGTATATCAAGAGTAGTATATCCAAAAAATGTAACATTCTACACACGTGAAAGTTGGTACGTACTTGGAATCTGCTGTAAAAGTAAAGAAACACGTATAATTTGTTTGCGGAAAATCGACTTGTGGGGAAAGGGAAAATTGGGTGAATTATTAAAATGAGAATATCTACATTACATCTCAAAAAATTAACATGTTACAGATATGAAAATTGCTATTATTAATCTCTTTTAAAAAGAAACACGTATTTTTTGTTTCCGGAAATACCACTTAATAGGGGATAAAAAGGACTGAAATGGGGTTGAATTTTTTTTAGGATACTGATATCTCAAAAAATGAAGATATTACAGACGCGAAAATTGGTGTTTGAAAACTTCATTAATAGTAAGTCAACACGTATTTTTTTCGAAAAATTCACTTAAGGGGGCTTGAAAAAAAGTGAAATAAGTGTAGAAGTATTTTTATTATGATACTTGTCTATTTAAGTAAAATCGCCACGACCGTGTGTCCGTACATTGACTATTGTGGCGAAATGTTCGTACAGGTATCCATTTCAGTTGTAATAAAGTCCATCTGCATATATTTTAGCTCTCCTTACCTGCAAGTACTCATTTTTACCTCTCTCCCCAAAATCAAGATGACGAGACAGAAAATTGAAATTTAGCTAAATTATAGGTTTTAGCCTGTAACCATCAGAAACATTCCAAGATGTTAAATGTTTTCACTTTTTACCCCCGGAAAATATCGAAATACCGAGGCAATTTTAATGACGGTGCAGACCTTCGTTTTGGGTGTATTTCGTGGCTAAACGGCAAGTCGTATCACAAAACGGATGGCACAACCTTAGTTCAATCTGGAGTGATCTACATCCTTGGTCCCATGACATTTTGCCGTATGTCTATCCCTTATGCGTTAGATTTGGCTCTGTTTCTTGACTGTGCGTAAATTTTGCAGCTTTTACGCGTATAGTTCATAGTTTGACACACTCACAGGAGAGACAAAATCATCAAATTTGGCATAAACATTGGCCCTCCCCGTAGCCATATATGAGACAAATTCTACATTTCTATCTGTTACATAAATATCTGAAATGTAATGCAGTGTATGAAAACCTCACCCTAATTTTTCCCTATTCAACGTTTCTCTATCTACTCCATAAATAGATCACCCATTTAGACCGCTAAAAGAGGCGTCTTATGGTGCAATCCGTTTGTCGATATAACGTACCGTTTAGAAGCACTTAATCTGTAAATCAAGGTCTGCAATATTGTTAACTTGCATATACTTTCGTATGTCGATATCTCTCTCTCTCTCTCTCTCTCTCTCTATATATATATATATATATATATATATATATATATATATATATATATATATATATATATTGTACCAGTAAGGGATATCCCGTACTAACTTGGTATTTGAAAATAGCATGAATTAAAGTTCCCAAGGCGCTTCCTAGGCAAAATATCTAGAGCTTGGTACAGGAGGATAAGTTCTAGCTACAATAAGTGAAAATGTACTTTGAACTCTTGGTTTATTCAAAACTTTGGCAAGTTTAAAATTCATATCACCTTGGTACAGTGAACCGCCATCTCCCGAATCGTCTTCCAGGATGGTTCTCCAGGAAACTCGTACTCCAGGATCCTCTCGTCACCATGGTCGAATGGTGCTGTTACTTTACCAATGACCGTCTTTGAGCCTTACGAAGTGCGGCTAGCGGAGGTATACTGATGGCATGGCAGCTTCCGTAATCCATTGCGAGGAAAAGGTCTGTGTGGTACGGCCAATCATATTCTGTTGTTCGCTCTTAAAATCCGAGCTGGCCGACGACGACCCTCGTCATTAACATATTGTTCGCTACGACAATGAGTTTTGCTCGAATCCATATACACACGGCACACTCCTGACATGGTGAACTTTCGATAGCCCAGTACTTCCACGAATTCGGAGATGGAATGAGCTAAATGTCGGGCCCCAACAATCTAGCTGCGATCAAATGTAAGCATAGGCTATCTCGTGTCTTACTCATTCCATTCTCAACTACAGAGTTCAAAAAAAATAGGGGAACATGTTTTTGAACGTATGCCGTGCTCCACGAAACAATACCTCACACCCAGGTATATTACCATATAAAATATTTATTCTTAACCGTTGAAGTATACAAAAGAACATCGATGGATTCGAGTTCATTTTCAGAACACAAACGGAAATGTCCAAATAGGGTTGAAAACAAAGTGATAACAGTCCTCCAGGGTGGATTTTTATCACACTTGGAGAGCTTCAATATGGTTTATGTCCTCCACGAGCATTTATCACAGCTTGGTACCTACGTGGCATGCTCCGTATAAGTCGACGGAGGTCACGTTGCGGTATCAGGCCCCATTCTTCAAAGAGAACCTCTTCGAGGTCTTGGAGAGTCTGTGATGGAAAATGACGCCCACGAACACTTCTGTCAAGCATATCTTAAACATCCTCGACTCACTGCTAGCCATTCCATCTCTTGAATGTCTAGTTCTCGCAAGACAGCTCTGGTGATGCGCGCTACATGATCCCTGGCATTGTCGTGCATGAGTACGAATTCAGGGTGAACACCGTATGCAGCAACCAACACATGCTGTAGCAGTATCTGCTCCATGTACCACGCAGCGGTAAGATTACCACGGACGACGACAAGATCCGTACGGTCATCAATACTGATGCCACACCACACCATCACAGAACCTTGTCCGAATCGGTCACTTTCCTGGACAACTTTTGGCATGTACTGCTCACCACGGCATCTCCATACGCGTTGACGTCCATCACGCTGTATCAGGGGAAATATGGATTCATCTGTGAACAACACAGGTCTCCATTGGCGAAGTTGCCTGTTGAAGTGGGTACGGGCAAACAGAAGGCGAGCTGCGTGATGTTGCTGCGTTAAACGGGGCACTCGAACAGGACGTCTGGAACGTAAGGACGTTTCTCTTAACCTCTTCCTTACTGTCTGCTCAGACGCCGTGACTCCAGTGACACTCCTGAGGTCTTGTTGCAGTTCCCTGGCAGTTGCTGAACGACGCCGCAACGCACAGGGGGTCAGATAACGGTCATCCTGTGGGGTTGTCATACGTCCACCACCTTGTCCAACACTCCTTGTGAACTGGCCTGTCTCACTGTAGTGATTTAACAAGCGTTGAATAACTGACGGAGAGACATTGAAATCCACAGCAACACGACGAGAAGTCCATCCTTCCTGGATCAAAGTGATGCCCTTGCAACTTGAACCTTGTTAAGATGTCTCATGGGATGTGCTAGTTGGCGTACAACGTGCTCAAATGACCGCAGTAGTCCGTGTACCTCACAACGACACACGGACGCACCGTTTGAGGGGTCACTCGGCAGTTTAATACATGGCTACGCCTACAGATGGAGTAAAACTTCGATTTGACATACCGTGAGTAGCTAAGGTCTCAAAGTATGCTGTACGACCATTGGAATCCCATCTACCAAATTAACCTTCACATACCAGACGTTACAAAACATGTTCCCCTAATATTTTGATATGTGTATTACTGGCATGTCCAGTACGAAGCCTGAAGACACCTGAGCCACATGCCACGCCGTACTATTGCATTCACCACATCGTCATTTCGTCTACACAGCAGCTAATTCAATTGTTCATCATTGAACATACATTATATTTTACAGACACTTGTACGGTTCAGCGAATATTCTGCAACCAACAAACATTTTCACTACTACGTATTTGCAACTAACACTATCCACTGATCATTATCAACTGAATGGAATCGTCTCCTACGATGCCAAGCTCATCCCTGATGCATACTTTACACCAGGGGTTTCCAATTGGCCCGCATATGGCCCGCGAAGCCATATAATGCGGCCCGCGAGAGCATTTTAATAAATAATGTGAAGAATAGTTACAAAATAATATTTAATAGGTCGTTCAAAAATGTATTAATTTTTATATTCGTTACAGACCCAAGTCCGAACTAGTTCAATTTTTAATATTATTTCCTCTTTTTAAAAATTCACTTGATCTGAATGGATTATTTTTCATTTTTAAATATTTAAAATCCAAATTTCAGATAATAACGATTGGTTTTTACGTCCCACTAACTACTTTTGATGTTCTTCGGAGACGCCGAGGTGCCGGAAATTTGTCGCGCAGGAGTTCCTTTACGTGCCAGTAAATCAGTCGACACGAGGCTGACGTATTTGAGTACCTTCGGAATGATCTAACATCGAACCTGCCAAGCTGGCTTCAGAAGGCCAGCGCCTCAACCATCTGAGCCACTTTTACTTAAGTACCGTAATTAAAATTATCAAATCTTTATTTCAATTGAATTATGCATATTATTTTTTCGAAATGGTACTTCTGTAGGCCTACTACATGCAGAATTTTACGAAAATTGGCCTATTATTCAAGTGCGGCCCGCAAACATGACTAAGGTTTCCAATATGGCCCTCGAGCCCTTACAAATTGGAAACCCCTGCTTTACACGATGCCAGTTGGCGACAGTTATTGCGGGACACTCGCTGGCCAGTCCAGTTAAACGAGAACCCGTTCACACGAGGAAGCTATTGTCACGACAGCAGAAATTTTGTAATTATATGTGCCGAGAATTCATTGTGCAGTCATGCAAAGTTTTGGCCTCAATCACACCGCATCCTTGAATGTTAATGTTATCGGTGATCTCAGAAAATGCCGCTTGACGAGTCTTTGTACAGGTCTTCGTGCTGGTCGCACAAAAATCATCGTTCACCATACAGCTCAATGAATTATACGTTAGTATCATCACCCTACTTTTGAGCCATAATTACGCGAACAGCCTACAAATTTAAAATTTAAAGTATTTAAATGATCAAGACCACGCAGGCGGCAGCACCTCTCGGTTGACATTACCAAACTGGCACAAAATAAATGTACAGCTACTAGCCTGTCATGTTCACTCTGCGCCAACTGTCCCGACAATACCGAGCTCCGTGTGGTGGGGGTTACAGCTGGCCCAGTTGGTTGTCCTCAGTCTACTCCTGGAGACAATCGATAGCCTGGGCAATTGTGGGGGCAATTGCCTAAAACACTGGACCGAAGTGTAGCCAATAATTGTAAGCCAGTCAACTGTGTTCTGACAAATGTCTCATCAACTGGCATCGTGTATATGCATTAAGGAGTGGAGTAACCTTAGTAAAAAGTGAGATAGAGTGGTTAGCTCTGTACCCGGCCATTTTCGTCTCCAGAAATTAACTTAGTATTCATTTCAAGTGTTGGCTGTGTGAACCCCAGAGCTATAATCCTCTCCAGAAGTGAAAGCTTGTTTATATATTTATCGATTTCCTGAATGGAAATCGAACCCCAATCCTTCCAAAGGAATCGAGGATGCATTTACTGCTTTGGCTAGAAAGTTCCCCAATACTCTATATTGGTCTATTTTCCTTATTTTTTACCGTGTCCTCTTCAGTTCACTTTAAATGATCCCGAAACCGAAGCATGTTCGAATACACAACTTCCCTTCCTTTGACGTCTTCCTTCCTAATTAACATTTACCACTCCATTGAAAATGCCTCCTGTAATTGTTTCCTCTATTTCAGTCAGCTGTCTATTTTCAATGTTACCACCGGCTTAGAAATTGGATATGCTTGTCGACCAAACTTTCACTCTTGTACAGCAAAATCAGAGGACAAATCATTAGCCTTGTGTAAAAAATGAAGACGATGCTTTGATAGCTTCGCAATATTATTATTAGCTTACGACCGAGACGACCGTCGTTTCAATACCGACCAATGCACGTGAGATTATCAATTCCCTATTGTTAAAAAAGGCACGCAAGCGTGTAGCTTTACGTGAATATTTATATCGTTATCACATCCATGGGACCTTCAAGTTAACGTGGAATCCAAACCACGGTGATGCGACCTTTCATTTGAAAAACGCCACATGTATTGCTGCTCAATATTACAGTCATGTTGAACTTGAAGCGAGCTTTCCCCGTTTCGTTTTCAAGTTAATATTATTTTACGCTTGTGGGGAAAAACCCAACTACAATACATTTCACCAAATTAACCGATGTAACATATTTTATTTTCGGATGTCAAGCAAACACACTTAATAATAATAATAATAATAATAATAATAATTTCCTTTCTGGAAATGTTACAACATATTAATTTTATGAGAACGTACAATGATGAACGTGGTACTGGTACTTACTAGTAGAGTCCTCTCTATGGTACTGGAAGGAACTATCTCCGTAACCTTTCACTCCTCCTCTCCCTTTCGTCTTCTTGTGGGAGAGACTCTGGAAATGGGAAAAGCGAATTAGCAAGAAAATAACCATAAAAGCAAATGAAAATTATTTATTTTTAATTTTTGAGTTTCAAGTGGTTATTGTAGGTCCTTTATGGCTGTAAATACTGGTAAAACAAATTTATCAACAGAATATGGGGGATGTTATATTTAATGAAAAACTATCAGAGATAACGGAATAAGTAATAATGGAGAGGAAATGGCGATGGATAGGACACACTTAAAGAATGCGCACCGGAGCCACCAAAAGATTAGCGCTGGACTAGAACTCGCGGGGTGGTCGAAGGCGTGGTCGTCCGAAGAAGACATGGAAGAGGACATTGAAAGAAGAATGCATGAACGTGGGGAAGGTTAAAAGTAGAAGTAAATGGTAGCCTGGGTGCAGCGCTTCTTAGCCGTACCTCTGTGAAGGGTGAACAGCGTCTACCATGTGAGGTACTGTGTAAACATATACTGTGTGCGAGTTACAGGGAAGAGTAGAGAATGTGCAAACAGCCAGTCCCGGAAATTTCAACGCGCTCGGGAATCGAAGCCGTGCTCCCTCGGCCCGAAGGTTGGTGGGCTACCACCGAGCGTAGGATGCAGACAAGATCTTTGACGACGGAAGAGTTAGCTAAAACTTAATAGGCGGGTATTTCATGGCTGCGACATTTCAGCTACAGTGTCATCCTCTGACATTTTCTATATGTCCTTTACCAACGTGTCACAACTGCAGTCTTAACGTGCTTATTACCTAAGTGAACTGAAATGTCTCTTGAAAACACAATGGGAAGGGCACCATTACTTCGGGTTAAAGTTTACCCCGCATTTGCATGTCACTATTACCTGTATCTTTCCACTGAGATGTAATTAGGCACTCGGTTTGCGCAGTAAAAGTACCGCATAAACAACACAATATTTAGAGGATAGTGACACGACAGACGTCCAACACCATTATTATTTTTACATTTTCTTCACCTCATATTTGCTCCTTGACATTTGCCCAGTGAATAATGTCTCATTTTTCTTTAAGATTTATCTGCATTGTAATTATAGAGTGTCAAGGCTTTTGCGTCACTATTTGTAGTGTCTCAGGCGAAGGAGTCATCATATCCTCACCTCGAATTACATAAATATTACATTTTTGTTGTGAATGTAACACGTTAAGAGTCGTAACTGATCTGTTCACGACAATGGTTACATGCACGTTAAATAATTAACAAAATATTCTTAAATTACTTAATAGTGACATACAACCAAGATTAACAACATGAAACATAACAATAACGTCATCATACAATATGCTCCTGTCAACTAGAAATAATAATAAATAAATAATAATGTTACTTACTTTACGTCCCATTAACTACTTTGACGGTTTTCGGAGACGCCGAGGTGCCGGAATTTAGTCCCGCAGGAGTTCTTTTACGTGGTAGTAAATCTACCGACACGAGGCTGACGTATTTAATCACCTTCAAATACCGCCGGACTGAGCCAGGATCGAACCTGCCAAGTTCGGGTCAGAAGGCCAGCGCCTCAATCATCTGGGCCACTCAGCCTGGCTGTTAACTAGTAAGAAAGGTTAAGTTGTAGTATGTATGTATGTATGTATGTATGTATGTATGTATGTATGTATGTATGTATTATTTATTGTACGTACGTATGTACACCCCTTAGTCCCTTCCTGAGATGTGATCCGGGATGTGGTGAGACAAAATCATATGGAATGTTTTGGGGGCCCAGAAGTTTCCTATCACCAGCCTGTTGAGAAGCTGATGAAGAGGGCGAATTAAATTGGGTAAGGAAGTGGAAGGATTCAGCTGTAGCCTATGAATAGGAACTGTCCCAGCATTTGCCTGGAAGCGAAATAAACCACAGAAGACTACACTCAGGACAGCAGACAGTGGGGTTTAAACCCACTCGTCTTCCGAATGCAGAGCTTGGTTCCATAGACACAGCGCGTTAACACACTCGGCCATTCCACTCCTAAGATGTATTATATATTTTAAAAGTATATTATAACAAGATGTTACTGAGAACTATAATTTGTGAACTTTATACTGGAGTATTTTAAATTCCGTTGTCTCCATTCAATTATATCAAGAAGTACAGAAATACATGAGGAAATGTAACTTCTATCATGATGGATGGATGGATGGATGGATGGATGGATGGATGGGATGCTGTTATATAATACCATTGATTAGAGTGTTCGTACGGCGATGTTTTTATATTATTATTAATAATATTCTTCTTAATATTATTTGCCTGCGATTCGAGTATCGCTCAAGGCTGGAGCTCCCGTGACTACGATCGCGACATAACAGTCATGCAAAAGTAAAGCTTGTAGTGCAGCTTTGATCGTCACCACTACCCCAGAAACTAATCGTTATTACTGACCACTGGTATGCGCATATACTATAGGTTTTAAGAGATGTCGGGGTGCTGAAAACTTGCCGAGAAATTGTATGAACGGTATTTCTCATTTAAGCACATTTAAATGCGAACCGATTGCTTCAGAATTCGACTCACAACCTCGTGAACGAAATATGCAAGTGTAGACTTACAAATATACTGTTTCATAACGGTAAAGGTTAATGAGAAATGTTCTCTCCAAGCGGCCAGAATTAGCTGAAATGTCAACATTGGTCGTCATAGTGTGCAAGTCAAGTTACTAGAAAGTCATAGCAGTTGATGGAGAAGTATTTCGTGTTTTGTGTATCGTATTAATAGGTGTCAACTATCATTTGAGAAACACAAATGTAAAAGTTCTCAATCTTGCTTCTTCTAATTTTATTGGCTTTACGTCCCACTAACTACATTTTTACGGTTTTCGGAGACGCCGAGGTGCTGGAATTTAGTGCCGCAGGAGTTTTTACGTGCCAGTAAATCAACCGGCAGGATGCTGACTTACTTGAGCACCTTCATAAAGCACCAGACTAAGCCAGGATCGAATCTGCCAAGCTGGAGTCAGAAGGCCAGAGCCTCAACCGGCTGAGCCACTCAGCCCAGTCTCTAGCTTCTTCTTCCTGGCTGGCAATACTCAGTGTCTTTTACGATGAAAACTTACAATTACATATTCTGTATTACTAATCACTGTTCCTCATAAAGGAACATCGTAATCAACAGGTTGTGTGGGTTGTTCTCTGAACAGCCCGTCGTAACGTAATATATGTCCAGAAGTCCACATCACTAATGAAGTGGAGAAGGTAAGGGATCAGCTCCACATACAGCCGCCTTTGCCCAGGAAAGTGCTTGACACTCATTTTAGTGTGGGTTGAGTGCACCTCAGGACCATATACCTCACCAGAATCAACAATCTCGTCTCGAAATGTTGGACGTTCTAACGAGAAGCTGAGCCCTCATCCTTCGGAGTGAACTAAGCACCCTATAACCACATTGGCTACGCAACCCCTAACTTAGTCGAGAAAATATTTTCTCCGAATATTTTTTATCGACTTCATAATTATTCGCATAATAATGAACCTTGGCTGTTGCTTATTGCTGTCTCTTTTACGTTGCAGGGACTCACAAAGGTCTTACGGCGACGATTGGATAGAATACAGATTGGGAAGGAATCGACCGTGGCCTTAATTAAGGTACATCCCTAGCATGTGAGAGTGAAAATGGCAAAAAAATGGAAAGGCCATTTTGTTACTGGCGCCAGTGGTTTTCAAAGTCACCATCTCTCGACAGAAAGGAAAGAATTGTCATAGCAAACGAAGGCTTTAAGAAAAAATGAAAATTACTTTGTGGACCATTAAACAAAGATTTGAGGGAAAGACTTGCTAAGTGTTACATTTGGAGCGTAGCGTTGTATGGCGCAGAGACACGGACACTGCGAAAGGAATATGAGAGAAGATTGGAGTCATTAGAGATGTGGGTATGGACGACAACAGAACAAGTGAAATGGGAAGACCGAGTAAGGAATGAGGAGGTATTACGAAGCGTTGGAGAAGAACGAAGTATGTTGCAAATCATTAGGAGAAAAATGAAGTGGATCGGACATTGTTTGAGGAGGGACTGTTTACTGAAAAAAGGAATAGAAGGAACGGTGGAAGGCAAATGAGGAGGAGGGAGGAAAAAATATCAAATGTCGGACAATATCAAAGGAAATAACTTGAAAGGAACTTGGCACAGGACAGGCAACAGTGGAAGAGGTTCATCCCATGACAAGACCTACCATAAGGCAGAATACCTACAAGATGATCTCTCGAATGCAAGCTAACCGTGTAGCTAGCTCGCTCGGTGAGCTTTTGTTAATTTTTCAGCGTTGTTTAATGTCCATGTAATGGTAAGAAACAACGTGGTGTTGACATTTAAGAGTAACTGGGGTAAATGTAGACTTAATAGATTTCATATAATTTTAGAATGGCTAAATTATGGTTTCCCGGTTGATACAGACAAATTTGGTTAGTACACACTTGGACTTTTTGGGACGTATTTGAGAGAGTATTCTTCGTACTACTACATATGGCCGTAAATGCACACGCTAATTGTCACTGAAGATTTATTTAGATATAACTGGCTTCCTTAAAAGCAATTATTATTATTATTATTATTATTATTATTATTATTATTAGTATTAGTATTATTAGTATTAAGTGACTGCAAGACTGGCCAATACAAATATGTGTTTACAAATTAATAATAGCTTTGTACGCAATACAAATAGAGTATTAATTAAGAAAGAAATAGCTTATTTTAATCGAATGGAATGTCAAAACCTGACACAAGCAAATATAAATCAAACAATGAATAAAGTTCCGCTAGATTGATGAAATATCCCACTGTGTGACGGTAAGGTTCGAACCCACCATATCCCGAATGCAGTCTCACAGTTACACGGCCATTACGATTTGTTAAGTTGTTTATTCATAGTTTTACTATGCTTATTTAAGAACTTTATAAAAGGTCGACATTGCAAGGTCATTGAAGCTCAGGTTAATGACAAGATCCTCTCTTTCTCTGCGGGCTATAAAGTCCTATGATCCGAAACTACAGCTACAGATAAAGCAAATGACCTCCTAGATTAACTTCAAACCTACTGTTTCTAAATTTGAGAGGTCACAATCCTTAACTCGTGTAATATGCAGTCTTATGTACATCCATTCTCGGAATATACCATTTTGTTTCTTAACCGGTGCTTGTTATTCTGTCAGAGGTAAGTGAGATGTTCTTGGATCATATTATTATCGTGTTATCTTGATTAACATCTTCCCTGTATTTATGGTTCTTCTTCTACGGTGCAGTAGCACTTTTCGTAATGTATATCTCACAAATCACTTCCTGAATACCTTTTAAATAGGCAGCCCCGAGGTTGAGCAACTTCTTTCCTTAATGCGTTTGGAAGTGATGCCTCTAATGCTGAGCTTCTTTGGAGGCTAAACCGTAGATGCTCGTCAGGAGATAGAAACACTACCATAGACTTTCAGCAAGATTGTTCGTTAACATTTCATCCCGTAACTAATAAAATCTGAGCCTAGGTGTCTGAATTTAGACTAAGTGTAGTTCAGATTTTCAACTTTTTACCTGGCGAGCTGGCCGTGCGGTTAGGGGCGCGCAGTTGTGATCTTGCATCCGGGAGATAGTGGGTTCGAACCTCACTGTCTGCAGCCCTGAAGATGGTATTCTGTGGTTTCCAATTTTCACACCAGGCACATACTGGAGCTGTTCTTTAATTAAGGCCATGGTCGCTTCCTTCCCACTCCTAGGCGTTTCCTATTCCATCATCGGTGCGACGTAAAACAAATTGTAATATATACTGTATATATTCAGTTTAATCCCATTTTATCTCAAGGATATGGACTTTCGCACTGCACCAGAACTTAGAAACACATTATACAGTAATACAAATACAGATGTATTGTAGAAAACAATGCATCATGTATTGTTTATTCAAAATACGATTACGCTTGGGTTAGGTGGCGCTAGTGTTTATCACAGTGCGTAGAGGACAGCGGGACGAGAAACAGGTACGTCAGAGAACTGAGTACAAACATCTCACGAGTCTCGCATTACCGATAAAACAAGATGAATTTTCGTGACGAACAAATCACTACACTAAAAATTACGCCGAGCTAAACTACATAAAAATGAACGAATATCAATTCATGGAACGTTAGAGAGAAGGGAGAGAAAGGAACCACTGTGTCACCAAGAATGACCGACTAACTGAGCAGTCATAGATTTAACTCGCTACTGTACCTAATGACACAGCACCGGACGTACTGTACACAAGCATTAGTTCCTGGCATCGCCGAGTGCAATCTTATTTTAGACACGTAGCAATGTAATCAAACAGTCCAGCTCCTCCGCTAAGTGGTAGCACATGGCCTTTGGTCCTAAGGTTCTCTGGTTCTATTCCCTGCCAGATTATAACTGCGGATGACAATTTCTTGTGGTTCGAAGACGAGGTGTTCGTGCTTATGAACGCCGTGAGAGGTGTGTAAGGGGATGCACTTGCACCTCCCCGGTGGCTCATGAAAAGAATGGGTTGAAGTGTGAAAATCCGTATGAAAATTAGATTGTGTGATATAGAATGTAATTTAAATAGAACAGAAATTCAATGTGTAAAAGTTACATTCACTGAATCGACACTAAAAAAAATGGCTTCATTCTTAACACTTTTTGAAGGGAGCAGGTATAACTAGGTGGGGATCAAGGAAACATATGATAGCAAAATATCTTCGAAAGGAACTTTTAAAGAGACCCCATGAATAAAGGGAGAAGAAGTCCATTAAAAAAATTGGGAAACGTTAGAATTAAAGCTTGAACCTGCTCGATTGCTGTTCCAATCTGTCAAGTGTCATTGAATTAAATATTCCCTTTTACTCTCTTCCTGTGAACAGTTAACATGAGTAGAATAGTCCACTTATCTTCCCATTTAATAGGCCCGCCTTTACCTCAGATTTGTAAAAAAATAATAAATTAATTTAAATTGAAATAACATTTGCAGTTAATTGAAGTAAATAGGATTGAGTGTATTAAAAACATGCCATTTTGATCTGTAATTTAAAAACAAGTCCCTGTTCTGTCCGCTCTCCGCCAGAAAATGCAAGTAATTCTACCGATGCCTATGTTCGTGTTATTCCTTTGTCCAGCACAACAACAGTTTACGCTATCCTCCCACACCGTTTCACGCAGTTAGTTTCATTCATCTGACTGTCTCTTGTTTATGTTGTGATAAGAAGTAGAAAATTCAGACTTCTTAATTCTTAATATGAAAGAAATTCTTCAGTTACCTGCAAACACTCTGCAAAGAAAATAAAGGGGCTTGGGATATGAAAGGCAGAATGGGAGGCACCACTTCAACATCTTAATATTCGTTGCTTACTAGAGAAGGCTGGTAATGAGTACATAACATCATTGCGCAATCTGGTAGAAGAGAGAAAACTGTGCGATCAGACAGTGGACCTAGGAAATACAGATAACACACAATTCGAAGAACTTAGCACAAGGAAGTTAAGAGAAATGTTAAGAAAGAGCATAGCAAATGGTTTGCATTAAGAATTCACGGTAAGGGAGCCATCCTCTATGAGAAATACACAGCGGCTAACCGATAGATCGACACCCTAAATTCATTCTCCGGTTCAGAGTGGAAAGGCGCCCTGAAAATGAAATACAACGTGGTTCATGTACGGGCTCTCCCTGGACGTAACCGGGATGGACACTGCAGTGAGGCTGAAACCGTAGCTCATGTTCTTGGTTTACGCCAACGAGGGGGGATTTGCTCGGGAACGACAGGCTCAACAGAATAAGATCTAGAATTGCAGCACCATTTTCACAGAAAGGTTACGAGGTACACGAAGAGGTGCCATGTGTTGCTGATGGTGGAAGCAACCGGAGAATAGATATAATCGCAATTGACTGAGAAAAGGACTTTGCATATAATCTGGACCCCACAATTAGATTCGAGGTCGACTTAACTTAGCCAGCAGAATCGCAAATCATCTCCTGAATAAGGGTTGTAGGACTTTTCATTGGATAAAGAGGAACCATACCAAAATTCTTAGTGGAGTTTTTCAAAATTGTGGGCATTTCCAAGAATTTCTACAGTGACTTAGCCATCTTGGCTATTAACACCCCCCACCTCCCACGGCACTTAAAGCCCTTGAAAGGGCCTTGGCCTGCCCAGCAACCGCTGTTCAGCCCGAAGGCCTGCCGATTACGAGGATTCGTGTAGTCAGCACGACGCATCCTCTCCACCGCCATCTCACCGTCAGATAGCTCCTCAATTCTAATCACGTAGGCTGAGTGGACCTCGAACCAGCCCTCAGATCGAGAGAAAATCCCTGACCTGGTCGGGAATCGAACCCGGGACCTCCGGCCGAGAGGCAGGCACGCTACCCCTACACCACGGGGCCGGCTACCTTGGCTATTAAAGGCTCCGCCCAAATTGTTAGAAGTCATCTCTATAGTAGGCCTACTGCATACGAGAAGGACTAACCCCAGAAAATTCTTCATGGTTAAACATACATTCAATATTCAAAGTGTTATGGTATAATTCGTCAGATTTAGGCAGCCTATCATTGTAGGAAGTACAAATAAAGAATAATCAACAAAAAGAGTACTGAAATTAAAAAAAAACAAGCTCTGAACATCCAGGTAACGTTTACGGTGGCAACGGCAATACGTAATTAACTGCGGCGGTAGAACATGAGGAAAATATGCACCCTCACCTTTCACGCATAGTTCATAATGATCCTGAAAATGATCGAACATGCTGATGATCACAAGATGCTGCAATGATGCAAAATTGACTGTATCTTCTCTCGTAATTCGGGAACCTTTCTAAGGTGGGTCATCTGACCGGAAAAACGGATTCTTTCAGAGTTTTGGGGGCGTGAAATCCGGCAAGTGAGTAGGGTATGGAAAGTCCGTTTCGCAGAAAACTAAGGGATCTCCAAAGTGTTGCTTCAGAAGGCGTGAGCTGTAGCTCCATCCGTTGTCGTAGTGGCGGGTTTCTGGCGACAGTCCATTCTGCTTGATGTTCGTAGCATGTTTGTTATCACAATTTTATTCGTTTTACCACGCACTGTATTATTTAAATTGTACCATCGATTTTTTGAGAGGTCGGTTTATCCTACTCATTTACGCATTTCCACATGTTGGTAAACAGCATACCCACTTACATTCTAGGTGCCCCAACAAGTAATGATGGCGGGCTATTTCTTCCTCAACTACATCACACAGTACCATTGTACAATAATGGGCACCGGCTTAAAGATATCGGTTATATTTTTGGAATGCAATTCATAATTTAAAAAAAATGAAAATTGTTATTTAATAATAAAGTTATCGATTTCACGTCCGTTTAACTATTTTTCGGTTTTCGGAGACGCCGAAGTACCGGAATTTTGCCCCTTGACAGTTCTTTTAGTGGCAGTACATCACGAGGCTATTTTATCTGAGCACCTCCAAATACCACCAGACTGAGCCAGGATCGAATCTGTCATGTTGGGCTCAGAAGGCCAGCGCCCTACCCTCCGAGCTACTAGGCCCGGCTATTATTTAATATTAAATAGGATGATGGCGGCTAGATGAACACTCGTGCATCGGACGGTACTAAAAACACGGTAAATGTATGTGTTAAAAGTGATGAAAGACCAGGTTACATACTTAGGAGGTGCCTGTCAACAACAGAGAAGAAAAGTGACGGAAGAAAACAACCGAAAACTCCCGTAAGTGTGGACAAATCGTGAAGATCAGTACTCGTGAGTCTGGCGGAATTCTAACCTCAAGAAAGTAAGTGACACGTTGGAGCTACATACCGGTGTGTTGAACAGCGAAACAACTTGATCGCAACGGTGTCAACGCAGGCAGCAGAAAAGACAAAATTCCCATCTCATGCTACAAGTGCGACAAGACATACTAGCACCACACGGACTCATCTCGTGCTACAAGTGCGACAAGACTTCCTAGCACCGCATGCAAGAGAAACTCCCATCTCTTGTGACAAATGCAGTAAGATATTCTAGCAACACACAGAGGAGAAACTTTGACCTCATGCCACAAGTGCAACAAGATATTCTAGCACCGCACACGGGTGAAGCTTTAATCTCAAGCTACTAGTGCGACAAGACATTTTAACACCACACAGAAGAAAACCTCCCATCTCGTGCAACAAATGCGACAAGACATTCTAAACCACATCCACAGAGAAGAGGAAGCATCCTCATGCGCCCGCTGTGGTAAGGGGTTCAAGTGCCAAAATTGTAACAAGGAGTTTGGCTGTGATTCATTCCGGGCTGAAACCATTTAAACCGGGCGAGTTGGCCGTGAGGTTAGGGGCGCGCGCCTGTGAGCTTGCATTCGGGAGATTGTGGGTTCGAATCCCACTGTCGGCAGCCCTGAAGATGGTTTTCCGTGGTTTCCCATTTTCATACCAGGCAAATGCTGGGGCTGTACCTCAATTAAGGTCACGGTCGCTTCCTTCCAACTCCTAGGCCTTTCCTATCCCATCGTCGCCATATCACCCATCTGTGTCGGTGTAACAAAGCTGCTAGCAGAAAAAACCAATTACGCGAGAGCTCATCTGCGGGTTACGTAAGATTCTTTTTGATTTCCGAAGAAACCTATCAGATGTAACGGTTCAAATCCCGTTACAAGATGATATCTGTATTTTTATTATTGTATGATTTTATCTGTATTTTATTATTATTATTATTATTATTATTATTATTATTATTATTATTATGTCAGTATTATTATTATGTTATCTGTGATAGTGTACTATTATTGTAATTATCCGTTTTATTCAATTTTGCAATTGCCTGTTGCTTGCAAGATTGCACTTAGATGTATGCATATATACGTATGTGTAGATTATCATTAAACACCTGTACAGTGAGAATTGTTGTATATATCAGAGATTGGAAGTGACGTTGTTATATTGCGACACCACTGGCGATTCTGCCAAGTCATCGCCGCGCCTTGGCTATGTCATCGTATTTATTTAGATATGCGCGCATCGACTCATCGCCGCGGGGCTATTTCACCACTGTGTGTAATATCTGTCGCGTAGGTGGGAGTATGTCATTGTTATTTCTGGAGATTACGTAGTTGTGTCAACCAACGTCTATATAAGGTGGATGCACATTGTAGCGTCAGTCATTACTTATACGGATGCAGTACAGTGAAGTAGTCTACTAGATCAAGAGGCCTTAAGTGGTCAGCCAACGAGTGTGAACGAGAGATGGCGAAGACTCAGTGAGCCATTAATTATTGGTCATTGAGAGAGTGAGACCAAATGGTTGGTCGGTCACTTAGTGGAAGACGCGGACGCAAGGCTTACCAAGGAGTCAGAGAGGGCAACCCTGGACCTGCCAAGAGGTCATACCATATTGACTTACAAAGAAGTCAGATGATATGGAGAAGAAGCAGTCGCAAGGATGTATCACCACGTTAGGCGTGACACATCTACAGTAAACACCAGAGCAATGGATTACGTCGTAATTACACTCAAAGTGTTGAAGGTACAGTCAAGTGAATCAGTGAGGGAAATATTTCGTATAAATTGTTAAATGTCCGGTCAAGAAGAATTCAAATTCATGCCTAGTTTCTGTCAGTTGCAATGTCATAATTTCATATTCTCACCTGTTTTATCGCAACAAGACTCACTATTTTTTGATATATTATTTAAAGAATATATATTGTTCTATCAAACGAATTTAGAGTTTCATTTCATTGACAGTAAAATATCTTAACCTCAAAATTAATGGGGAAACCGAACGCCAATCTCCTTTTCCCAGAACTTATATGGTATGTTGTCAACAGTAAGCTTATTACCCCACACCCTAGAGATAGTCAAAAGTCTCATTCTATTATTGCTGTACTGAGTGACAGCTGGCGCCCTTCAAATAACGTATGTGTAAGTAAGCAGGTAACAAGTAAGTGTGAGTACAAGGTCAGACGTGTGTGTATTTTATATAATGAATGTTAATTTTTATAATTTCCATTTTAAATGCAGTTTCATATGTTTGTAAAGACAGTCAGACAGTTAGGAACCTCTCACAGATTACAGCAAAAAAAAAAAAAAAAAAAAAAAAAAAAAAAATACATCGACAATGAGCAAAGTCAAAACACACAGTGTTGTCAATGTGAATCAACTATGACCAAGAAAGAGAACTCAGTGAGATACGATGGAGACTGCGGCCTCTGCTTCCGCAGGAAATGCACTACACTCGCAATAACTCTTTAAAATCAAAGAAAAGCTCTCTCTCTCTCTCTCTCTCTCTTGGATGTGCAGAACCCATCTGAAAACACGCGGGCTGAAATCAAATTACCAGATGGGGCAGAAGCAAGGCTAACCGTCCTTGAGAACAATCAGGAAATAATGGAAAAAACCCTCTATGACGTAAGCGAGGAGCTAATGAAGAACATGACTCTCATTCTGGAGACACAACTGCACCAAGCAGACATTCTGTCAAAAGGACAGGCAAAACCCACAACCAAAAGAAACAAGGGAAATAGCAAATTATTTGATGAAACTTTATAGATGGAGCCCACAAACTGCAACTGAAACATTGAGCGACCTCACGAACAACACCACAAGCGGACCAGACTACAATCCGCACTAAGGCGTTATGATGAACAACACAAGGGAGAAGGAAACACACCAAGAAGACCGCCTCAACTAAGACCCGACGGCACGAAGACCCAATGCGCAACAACGCACACCCACTAATAAGTCCACCCTAACAAGGAACCCGTTGCTTGGTGAAAGGCAAACTGAGAGCAGCCGCAAGACCTTAAAGATCACCTGCTAGCCAACGGCATCACCAAAATTATCGGGTGTGAATAACTTCACTCTCGTGGCATAGGCAAGTGATTCAAAATAGGAATCCCATGGAAGAACGCGAAACAAGGTTTAATCCTGACATCTGGCCAAATTGTATAATATTTCGCACCTTCCTACTTTGAAGAAAATCAGCTACTGAACCAACAGAAAATGGACATGATGACATGGAATGTAGAAGGATTGAAAAGTACAATAACGACAGCACTAGAAGATACATGGACAGAAAAAAAGTAGTGATAGTCACAGAAACATTCCTGTCAGAACTTCTAGGTATCACAGGCTACTACACAGCATACTCCTTCGCAAAACAGAAGCCCAGAGGGAGACCAGAATGTGGTATTTCCATCCTCTTTAAACCATCCATAGGAACAATTAAGAAAATATTGAAAGAAGAAAGTAAAGTAATCGTGAAAGTCAGAGACCTATCAATAATACGGATGTATATCACTCCCGGCACATCCATACAAGTTACAGCAGAAAAGATACCGAAAGTAATAGCACAAGTTAGGTCGGAGAGAAACGTAATTATTGCAAGAGACTTTAATTGCAGGCTAGACAAACCCAACTACAAAACTACCTTGATGTTAGATATCCTAAGAGGAGAATGGCGCTGCCTCATTGACGAGCCACAAGACAAGACTTACGTCAGTCATAACGGTACAAGCACCATAGACATAGTACTATACAGGAGAGAGGATATCGTCGTCAGGAGTCAAGAAGGACTGTGGAAAACATCAAGCACACCACTGACTAAACACATACTGTAGCTATACACATTTAATTTCAACTGTTAAGAAACAATGTCACATCAATCACTAAAACGAAACTAAAAGCCAGGAAACTGAACATGCAAACTCCATCCAATAACACACAAGCCCTGAAAAACACGAAACGACACCTGGAAGAAAATTACATCATCCTCGCAATGTCTACTATCCATAGCGCTAGTACTGCAGCTATGATTCCAGCTAGGCACAGGAGGGCGAAACCATTGTTCGATGCCGGGTGTTACCAACAGAAGAAACTGGATCTAGATGCACTATCACAAGCAAAACACAACAACAGCAAAGATCAACTAGAAGAATACGCGAGAAAGAGTAAAGACTACAAGAGACTCTTGAGGGACAATAAGGCACAACGGATGGAAAAACAGGCGCTACAGGAAGCAGAAGAAGCACAAAAGGATCCCTATATATCTCTCAGGAGGAAATCTAACAGGACCCTTGGATGAATCCACGCGGAGTACATCACATGATATCAGGCCTCAGCAAAAACTAAGAAAGCAGCTGACGCAGACGGGATTCCCAGTGAGGCCCTGAAAGACTCTGTGGAGCCGCTGATCGACGCATGGACTGAGCTCTTCAATAAATGCATGACTCTTGCTGAAGATGACTGAAGGAAATCGACGATCAAGGTCGACTCCAAAAACGACTGGACTTCATTGGTACGTAGGGCACATGAAACAGCTCATAGTATTCTTTATAGCAGTGCAGGCAGGTTCCACCACGTACGGTGCGGCAAGAAATAATGACTCACCTCTAACGTGCTCACATATGCATTAACGGAGGAGGTGGTCATTTTGAACATGTGGTTCATTAATCGAATGGCCATGCACAAGCCCATTGCACCTCTGTCGGCAATAGCTTATTTTACAGCAAATAGCTCTTTTAAGAGCTACTTAGAAACGAACATAACAGAGTACCTGCAACATGAGAACTGATCATGATTTATATTTGTCTTCAACAACGCAACTCACACGAACATTTAACAACGAAATAAGAAATCGTCTTGTTTCGGATTCGAATCTCCGACTAAAGAGCACAGCTTTCCTTCTCTATCTTTAAGCGCGCTCGGCTATCACAAGTTGTCGTCTGCCAGCGTTGTATCAACACTACTTCTAATCATTCAGCCACCACCATATTTTCTGTACATGTAGTTTTGTGATACTTAATTTTCACGATTCTTTACCATCATTCGGTATTTTATCGTTAATGCCGATTTCGTCGACACGAATAAACGAATGATAGAAAGCGTAGTAAGACCAGACATCGCTGTGAGTAGTCAAGGTCAATGTTTTTAGGTTAAGGTATAATATTCGGATTGCATAAATTGATTGAATAGGGGCAGCTGTACCACTCGGTATATTACTACCCTATACCTTACACCAGGGCCTCTCAAATGCCCAAAATCGCACGCGTGCAAACAGCGGTGCAGAATTCCTGTGCACAGTGTATCGGTCCCGCTCGGCTCGGCTCGGAGCAACGCTTCGTCTCTGGGCTACTCGGCTAAATTCGGCTCAACTCAGCTCGGATTTGGAGCGCTACGGAGCAAGTGAGGAAGAGAGAAACAAGGGGAGCGAGCGAGACAGGCATGGGAAAAGAGAGAGACAGCAGTATTGCTCCAAATCGAGGAGTGGGGGTCTGCACTCTGGTCAACCAAGCGAAGTCGTCTTTTGCACCGTGCACAGGGCATGCACCAGGCACATGCACCCCGAGAGGCCCTGCCTCACACCAACTGATAAGTTGGTCCATTTATTCCGTTTATGTTGCTTCCTGGCGTCGAACGTGACCCACACGGCCACAAATTAAAAACAAATCCACTGTGGTAAGAAACCAGGCGACTTCCTCTGGAGGATACACTTGTTCGTCCAGCTAAAGACAATCGAGTTTTTAGTGGAAGTGGAAGTTCTCTTCATTGTGAATCCATGGCAATTGACGGAGCCGTCACGTAACTTTTAACAATGCGTAGCTCGGAATTCGCAGAGTAGTTCCTAACGAACCCGACTGTATTAACATACACACACATAGGGCTCTGATTCATGTGCGATACCCTACGAGAAGTGAACCAGCCCTATAATTCATTTGTAATTATTATTACCACATTCATATATTTAGAAATTACCTACTGACAGCTCCCTGATGCGAAACTGCCATTCCAGAGCTCGGCACAAATTGGCTCCAAGTGAGATACGCGCCATAGACACGACATCGCCTGGACCTGTCCAGGTGTTAGTGTAACGAGCCTGTGTCTTCACAAGAATGTATTAGTTACAGTTGAGAGGTCGGCGTACTGGACTTTGTTTCAAGGGCACCGAGTACGATTCCTGGCTGGACCGGGGATTTTAACTGCATGTGGTTAATTACTCTGGCACAAGGACCGCATTTAAAAAAAATATCTCCTCTGCTTCAAAATATATGTTTGTAAATGTCCATGTACGTTACGTTGTTATGTCCCATATTGTCATAAGTGTGTAGTTCATAGCTCGACAGTTTGCGTGGTACAGTAATATATTCTATTAAGACGATCAACTTGGTCTATGTTATTCTCTTTGACACAAGTACATAAAAATTGTAGTGAAAAAATAGAAAAATCTATGACGATTAAGAAAGAAGAGTGTTTTCTAGGGAAATATCTTACTGATGCTTGAGAATGTTGTTAATGAAAGTCTTTAAATCATTTGAGCCAAAGGATCGTATAAAAATTCAGTGATTTTATTTACTTTAGTTGTAAAAGATTTTTAAACAGTTTTAGTGAAAACATCACTCGTAGAATAAGTATTTTAATAATAACGAAACGATAGAAATATGTCAGTGAAATTTTTATTTATAATTTTTTACTATCCGACTTCACTCACTCCATTATTAGAAGAACTTTCACTTATCCTAAGCATGAACTACCAAGGGATAAAGCTCGGACGTTATTGTTTTATTAATATTATTACATAACTCTTTACAAAGTGTTTATAATTTATACTACTTTTACTATTTTATTCTAAAGGACAATTTGTCCTAACAGTATTTAAGATGCGCAAATAGATTAATGAAACATACACACACGCGTACACACACAAAGCAAAATACCGTTCACCCACAGATCACTGTGTCTCTAAAACCTCAAAATTTAGGAAATTCAAATTTCTCACGGTGGTTAGTCTTATGTGTTAGGTGCTCACTAAGAAAGAGTTTCCAAATATTCCACTCCACAAGGTATGAAACGGGAGGTAAAACTCAGAAAAACCAGAATATAAATTACTCCGAATTCATTTCTCCTGTGGGTGGGAGTGGTAGAAGGACACTTACGATATCCCCTGCCTGTCGTAAGAGGCGACTAAAAGGGGCCTCAGAGGCTCTGAATTTGGGAACGTGGGTTGGCGAACATAGGGCCCTTAGGTGAGTTCTGGCATTGCTTACACTTACTTGTGCCAGGCTTCTCACTTTCATCTATCCTATCTGACCTCCCTTGGTCAACACGTGTTCTTTTCCGACCCGGACGGTATTAGATATCGAGGTCTACGGAGTCTTTCATTTTCACGCCTTCCGTGACCCTTTGACCGATACCTTCATTTTTCGAAGTGTCGGATCCCTTCCATTTTTTCTCTCCGATTATTGTTATATAGAGGATGATTGTCCAGTTGTACTTCCTCTTAAAACAATAATCACCACCACATCCAAAATCATTCACCGGACAAGAAATTTCACACAATGGTTGCTCCTCTATGTACTAGATGTTAAATAAGACAAGTTCAAAAATATTTCATCTCTTAAGTGTTTAAATGGGAGTTAATGCCGGAATGGAAAATATCCATTTCTCGGAAACTTGAAATGTCACATGAACGTTGCTCCTCCATGTCGTATATTTTAAATAAATGAATGGTCTTAAAACTATACAGGCCTACCCCTAAAGGGTCTTAACTGGGGGTACAGTTTGATGATAAAAATATTCATTTCTTTGAAATTGGGACAGTGAACTGGAACTGGATGTTGTGTGTTGCAAGAAGTTAGAGTTTGGAAATGTAAAAGTCTTTTTTAATTTAACCCATCTGAAGGATTTTATTTTGTTTGTAATATTTTGAGAAATGAAGAAATAAGAACGCTGGACTTTGCTGGAATATTTGTTTATGTAGCTGAAATATGTGTGTAATAATTTTTCTTTTAGGCAATAGGCAAGAAATGTTGAACTGTATGAACATTGCGAGGTGCAAGAAGTATTTTGATTCAAAAATTATGTAACTAGTAAAATGTAATTTAAGAAAACCTCAAGATTGGATTGTTAACATTGCAAGAGTGTTAAAGTGATCTGTATATCATGATGTAATTGGTGACGTTTTTAATGTAAAGGTGCTTTAATTTGAAACAGCCTATACCGCACGTGCGATTATGGATGTTGAAATAATGATGTAATTTATCTAGCGTCTGTAGCCCGGAAATCACCATATATGGTCATGCGAATGTATTGGCGAACGAGAATCTAGTGGAAATTGTTTCTTATTGGTTGATTGTAATCGGGCCATATCCGGTCTTCTTGCCGGCTTTGGAAAAATGATGCGTATGCTCGGCGTCATTTTCCATCCGACCGCCCTAGCGAGCGTTCGCACTCGAGGGCTACCCTCGGGAAGTTCTGCCTTTCCGAGGTAAGTGTTATTGCAGTGTTATTTTCATGTTATTATTAATGTTTTCTGATTTCGTTTGATTTAATTTATTCCTTTATGTTTCGGTATTTTCTTGCTTAATGTAATTTTCAAAGTTTAATATTCAACGTATCTTGAGTTTGCCCTAGATTCTCGATCTTGTAATTTAAAGTTTTTCTCCTGTCTTTTAATCAACTATCCTTTCATTTCTGTTTTGGTTTCGTAATTCCGTTAGTCAAATGTGTAAAGTATCTGCTGCTCTGTTATGTAACTTAGTCTCTTGTAATTTTTTTAATTTGTATTTTTAACAGAATTGAGCTAGAGGGTGTTTCATGTAAGTCTTTTCTCCCCCATAACGTTATACGTTCCCATAGACCTCGTAGGGTTTTCCTGCTGCTTCCACATCCTGTTTTAGTTGTCATTTTGGCCTGTAAGTGTTCCCTATATTTGATGTAATTTTGCGTATCGTAGGATACTTGTCACGTTTCGATATGAATACTCCGCCACTGCGTTATTTACTATTTTCTTAGTCATATTATAATGTGTTTATATTATTTACTACTGGTATTATTATTATTATTATTATTATTATTATTATTATGTGTAACCGTAATTGTCCCTTAACGGTTACAGAAATAGTTTGATATCATCATCATCATCATCATCATCATCATCATCTGTTTACCCTCCAGGTTCGGTTTTTCCCTCGGACTTAGCGAGGGATCCCACCTCTACCGCCTCAAGGGCAGACTCTTGGTCGGGGGATACAACTGGGGAGTATGACCAGTACCTCGCCCAGGCGGCCTCACCTGCTATGCTGAACAGGGGCCTTGTGGAGGGATGGGAAGAGTGGAAGGGATAGGCAAGGAAGAGGGAAGGAAGCGGCCGTGGCCTTAAGTTAGGTACCATCCCGGCATTCG
Source organism: Anabrus simplex (assembly GCF_040414725.1). NCBI lineage: Eukaryota > Metazoa > Arthropoda > Insecta > Orthoptera > Tettigoniidae > Anabrus > Anabrus simplex. The sequence goes on along the minus strand of NC_090265.1, from coordinate 438,406,559 downwards.
CCTGGAGGAGAAGTGGGAAACCACGGAAAACCACTTCGAGGATGGCTGAGGTGGGAATCGAACCCACCTCTACTCAGTTGACCTCCCGAGGCTGAGTGGACCCCGTTCCAGCCCTCGTACCACTTTTCAAATTTCGTGGCAGAGCCGGGAATCGAACCCGGGCCTCCGGGGGTGGCAGCTAATCACGCTAACCACTACACCACAGAGGCGGACAATAGTTTGATATACAAGGGTGAAATTTCACATGGTGGTTGCTACGATCTGTCTCAGATTTAAAAAGTCTTAAAACAATAGCCCTATGCCCCTAAAGGGTTTTGAACTGGGCAACCATCTGTTGAGAGTTTTCTTTTCTTTTTTTCCTAGTGGGTTAACGTCGCAGTCCGGCTTCTTGGCTGAATGGTCAACGTACTTGCTTATGGATCGGAGGTTCGATTCCCGGCCGAGCTGAAAATTTTAACCTGTATGGTTAATTCCTACTGCTTGGGGACCGGGCGTTTGTGTTTGTTTCAACAGATTTCTCTTCATATTCACACAAAAGTCACACTACTACTATAGAAACACTCGATAGAGAATACATCCCTCCGTACAGAATTGGCGTCAGGAAGAGCATCAGACTGTAAAACCGGGAGAGATCCACAAGTGCGATACAGTTCACTCCTACGACTCAAAAGCAGTAGAAGAAGAAGTGGTTTAACGTCGCATTAACACTTTCAAGATTATGCAGCGACTCAAGGATGGGAAAGGGCTAGGATTGGAAAGGAAGTGGCCGTGGCTTTAATTAAGGTGCAGTCCCAATATTTTTCTGGTGTGAAAACGGGAAACCACGGAAAACCATCTTCAGGGCTGCCGACGGCGGGATTCGAACCCACCATCTACCAAATGCAAGCTTACAGCTACGCGATCTAACCGCACGGCCAACTTGCTCGGTCATATTAATTTCCTTGAACCGTTTGACATACGAGATTGAAATTTCACATGGGGGTTGCTCCTCTATGACTTGGATTTTAAGTAAGATGTGATCTTTAAACAACATCCCTAAGGGGTTTTGAATGGAGGGTGACGTCTGATGAGGAAAGCATTCATTTCTCTAAAACCGTTTGACATTGTTAAAATTTAATATGTGGCTCGCTCCTAACAATACACCCTTTTTTTTTTGCTAGGGGCTTTACGTCGCACCGACACAGATAGGTCTTATGGCGACGATGGGATAGGAAAGGCTTGGGAGTTGGAAGGAAGCGGCCGTGGCCTTAATTAAGGTGCAGCCCCAGCATTTGCCTGGTGTGAAAATGGGAAACCACGGAAAACCATTTTCAGGGCTGCCGATAGTGGGATTCGAACCTACTATCTCCCGGATGCAAGCTCACAGCCGCGCGCCTCTACGCGCACGGCCAACTCGCCCGGTACAGTACACCCTTAAGGGGTTTTGACTGGGGGGGGGGATGAAACCTGATGATAAAATTATCCATCTCTACAAAACCGCATGGCATGCTAATTTTACAAGAAGGTTTTACTTTTACGTCCTAGATTCAAATATGGTATTATTCAAAAATATTTCTCTTATATAAGGATTGTGATCATGCAGAAATTAAGTTCTGAAACTAATCAAGGCTAACGGGCAGAATAATGGACCAAATTTCCGACTCTTTTTAATCACTGCAAACAAAATATACTAGTAAATACGAGGGGTTTAACTGATATATCCGACTCGTTTGCTGAGTGGTCAGCGTACTGCCCTTCTGTTCATAGAGTCCCGGGTTTGATTCCCAACCGGGTCGGGGATTTTAATCACTTCTGATTAATTTTTCTGGCTCGGGGTCTGGGTATTTGTGTATGTCCCAGCACTCTCCTCTTCATATTCACACAACACACCACACTACCAACCACCACAGAAACACGCAACAGTGATTATATCCTTCCATATAGGGTTGGCGTCAGGAAGCGCATCCGGCCATTAAACAGGTCCAAATCCACATGTGCGACGCAGTTTGCACCCGCGATCCCACAGGTGTGGGAAAAGCGGTAAAGAAAGAAGAAGAAGAAGAAGAAGAGTTTAACTGAAATAATCTTAAACTTAGTACACAACTGGAGGAAAAGTTTTGAGACTCTATACCATTAATGACATCTGCGTATTCTTACCTACATTGTATGTTTATATTTTCAAAGCTTAAACCCTCATGTCACTAACCAAATTTCTACACGCTTAACACAGTAGTAAATATTAAAGGAGGTTTGCTACCCTGTATACACACAAAATTCTACGTCAGATTTTAAATAAGTGGCCTTAAAATAATAAACCTGTAAGGAGTTTTGAGGGGGGGGGGGGAGAAAAAATTGATGACAAAAATATTAATTTATATGAAACCGTTTGACTTACGGAGTTAAAATTTAAACCCAAACGGTTCCCTTGCAAGTGTACAGCGCTATTGACCATGATTGTCAAGCCCCTTTCATGAAACAGTAACAACGGTGCAGCCATATTGAGATCTCTGAAGTTGAGCAATATTGGGTGTGGTCATTACTTGGATGAGTAGTCACGTGAGGTTGGCTAGAGGAGGAGTGAAAATAAACTGACCACCCCGCCGCAAGTAAACTCCGGCTCAGGATTCCAGATCATTGGCCCTTGACACTCATTCTCTTTGGCCCTTGACTTAGCTGAGGGAGCTCACCATCGCCAACGTCCAGATTTGGACAAGACACTTGATTAAGTTTCACAAAACAAGCACCACAACCTTCAATATCCTCACAATGTGCCAATAAAGCTGCTCGAGGAATTCTAACATCCTTCTGCTGATTGTTGAGTGATGAATGGCACGATATGACCAAATAAACCTCATAATTATCCTGTGACCTCACCTCTGCACGCGACTGGTTCTCCCGTGATTCTCAGTATGTGAACCGCGTTTAGTGCAGTAGTGCAGGACAACTCCATTCCAGAAACGAGACACAAAGACTTGGAGATAACTAGCACACTGCCTCACTGCCAAAGAATTTGTCAGTCATACAAGTTTACATTCAGTACTAATTGTTCAAGGTTCAGGTTTTGAGTTCACCTACATTACCACACAGTTTCTCAACGACTTTTCTCGAGTACAGTCATTTTAAAGGATCCTATACAAGTATGATATCCTACATACTACTTAACTATCTAATCTAGACGATGATTAATTATCAGTTAGCATCCTGAAATAATTTAGTAACTGAGTTTGAGATCCCGATATCGTTCAGGCATATGGAATCACCCAAATCGTCATCAACATTCCCACCATTATAGTCTTATTTTTCTGTTTGTTTTACGTCGCACTGGCACAGACACGTCTTGCGGCGATGATAGCATAGGAAATGGCTAGGATTTTAAGTGAATGAAATTGTCTAAAGTAAGTTTTTGGATCTTGCGTGGTTCTTAAAATAAGTGCGGAAGGATTGTCCAATGTATTTCGTTAACTTTATGTGATGTTCATGTCCGTGCTAATGTATGTATTTAATCTATTATGTTCTTGAGACGAGCTTCTCGTTACCGTGCCGCAGTTTCCTTTTGTGATCAATTACATTTAATTTCAACAAAAATGCTTACTGGTTATAGGCTACCTGACACTGGACAACTTTGTTATAAAAAAACATACTCCTTGACAATCAAAATTATGATAGTAAGAATACTACAAATTCATTAACGTGCATTGAACATCTTTGGAAAAAGGTCTCGAACTGAGATACAACATTCGAGCAAGCCTTTAGTATGCTACGTCTTGATGAAAGATAAATCAAACATATTATTAAAACCTTTGAATTGCTGAAGGTCACTGCAATGCAGAAATTATATCTGCAGAATACTGTTTGAGAAATGAATCCTTAAGTACTGACCTGTCTGTTGGCTCTTGGTAACGAGTGGGCGAGTCACACTTACTTGACTTATAAGGTAACACCTTGGAATTGGGCGTAGGGTGGCCTTCAATTGTGTCAGCAAGCTTAATGTATCTTCTCCCCGAGACACGACGAGTCGACTCTAGTAATCTCATGGTTCTCCAAGGTGAGCTTCATTGCACCGCAACACCGGATTAAATCCTTGGAGGGCGACTGATCCCAAACAAGGGAATCGAAGCGAAAATTCAACTCACTGGTCCAGAAACAGACAGAATCACTTCCTGGTTTACATGAACCGAAATACAGTTTATAACCTACAGATCTCTGTCGCGCAGTTAGAACCTGTCTTGTCCCAGCTCTCTTAGACTTCCCGACGGGATCTGCTCGGAATGCTATTCCCTTCCAACTCCACAGTTGTTTCATTTAGAGTGTAAATAAATGTCGGTCATGAGTATCTGGTGTAGTCTATCGGGAAGGATGAGTTACATGATTTTCCTGGAGCAAATATAGAATACAACGTGAACATATTTCTAAGAGATTCGGAAATATGCATTTTCTAAGATGTTCGAATGAATGACAAAACACCACACGACTTCTGATGCCTAGTAAGGATCACCACTACCACTGCCCATTACTGGTTCTGTCAAACTGGACTGTTCAAGCTTACACGATTCATATGATGAGAAGGATTTCGTGTCCACAGGAATTCGGACGGATGAAATTTTAGGAGGCATGTGAAAGCAAACTTTGTGTGTTGAAATTGTGAACTAGAATTATACTCAGGGGTAAAAAATTGCATTGTTACCTATAAAGTAATGGTTCCTTTGTTAGTTCAGATTATACATTTCTCTTTATCGACGTTGACCATGTCAATACATTTATCAACATATCACTTTAGCCTAGTATTCGACGACACTGAGATGGGAAAGGGCTACGTTTGGGACGGTATCAATTGTGGCCTTACTTAAGGCAACAGTTCCACTATTTACCAATATGAAAATGGGAAACCACGGAAAAGCAAATAAAGTCAGATTTTTCAATTGTGCAGAAACTAGTAACTGCCATGTAAAATTTTATTTAGTCACGAGAAGTGGTTGATCTATATTTAAATGACTGAATAATAGTTGTGAGATATTATAGAACTTTATTCCTCGAAGAATCTGACCTCTTCCTCTTTCTTCCATGATTAAAGCTGGGATTCGATCTTGACATATTTCTCCTTCAACCCCTGGCCCATAAAGATACGGAAACCTCGTAATGAAGTTTGACTTCCTAATCGATTTTCTCCGAGACGTATATTGTGAGGAGCTTCTCTCTCCCCTAGTTATTTCTTCTCCTCCATGCTTGAAAGGAGATAAGCGAAATAATAAGCAATTGAGCCTTAACTTGCTCATACGAGTGAAAGGCACGTACGGGTAAAAGTTGCAAGTGGAGACGGTTCAGGACTCAAGCGCTAGCAGCGAGCAGCCGCGACCGACCCGCTATGACATAGGGGGACCATGAAGCGAGTGTGTTGTCACAAGCAGACGAGCGGACGGCGCCTGCCACTTGGAACAATATGGGACAATCACTACTCAGCTGGGTGGTACACAGGAGCCATGAATCTTACAAAACTTCCGGTCTTCTCGATTAGTGAGCCACATCCTATTAGCATTCCTGCCGCTAATGCGAGGGTAGCGGAGTGTGAAGGGGGTCGCTAACCTCACCTGGGCTGGGCGGATGATTTACGATAATGCTGTCAGAACTCGCCCCTCACTGGAGTTAACAGCGTGTCCAAGACATCTGATCCTCTTGTCAGACATGTCCGTAATTAACTCGTCTTCACTGTTTTCTGCGCACTCCTTCAACACCCACTGTTGGAATGCTGGGCGGTGCACTGGTTTTCGTTTACAGCGAACATCGTGGGTAAGATTTTTCCGTGTGGTGACAGAGGAGTTGGAGATGAATGGGGCAATACTATGGAATGAACGTGTTAGAGAAATCTAAATAGCAATGTTTCGATGATGAGATTAAATCGAAAATCGATCGAGAACTTCACATTCGAAATCTCATAAAAAGCAAAGTATGATTTCCATTAATGCTTAACTCACTTTCTCTCCGACCACACCACCATCACCACCACTTCAATGGTACCATCTTACCGAGGTCATTATCTCCTGTGGGTGGGGGTGGTATAATACATCCACGGTGTTCCCTGCCTGTCGTAAGGGCGACTTAAAGAGTTAAAGCCCAGAGATAGACGACTTTGCAGCACGGGTTAGCAACTACGAGGCCTCTAGCTGACTTTGGCAATGCTTCCACTCTTATGTTAGGCTCTTCACTTTCATCTATCTTATCCAATCGCGCTTGGTCACTTCTTGTTCCCTTCTGACCCCAGTTCTTGGTTTGCAAGGCCTAGGAAGTATTGTTTGCATATCCTTCATGTCCCTTCTCTTTCTTTTAACGAAACTTTTTCTTCGAAGGATGAGACATCCTTTCATTTCACTTTAATTTCCTGACTAGATTTACGAGAGGATGGTTGCCCGTTTTTACTCCCTCTTAAAAAATGATCACCACCATCTAACCACCTTATCAAGGTGATCGTGATTTGAATCTCGGTCGATGCAAGTAAGATTGTCGGATTTGAGTCACGTCCTGGTGATTCGAGCTTGATGTAAAACTCCAGTCCTCGAGAGATATGAGATAGGTTAATAATCAATTAAAACTCTGAACTTACTCTGCTTCCATCCCTGACTATTAGGTCAAAATTCTAATACGTGCCACGAATATGAAATCTTGGCATCTCCTTTTTGAATATTCCAGGGAGAGAGTTGTTCTTGTATATTGTATTAGAGTCTGGCGTATAATTTGAACTAAAGTTTGACACTAACAAACGAGCAATAATGTGTTCTTACAACTAAGTCCTTCATAGTAAGACACATCTTTCGGTAGCACTGGGACGTAAGTTTCGAGTGTTACACTGTGTTTCAACATTCACGCAAGTGAAGCTTCATAGCTCCTTACTTCCGGTCCAGTAAGCAAACGCCGCTAAATCTTGACGTAAGTAACTATGACTGTACAGACTTCCATAGAAACAAAACGAACACTAGTTCTCGGGCAATTTCTAGGGAAAGAAGAACTGTAGCGGCGATTAGGGAGAGGGTGGCGATGGGGGGGGCAGTTCCCGCCGCCCCCCGCACCGACACTTTATGGAGAAACAATTTGATTCTATTTTTACCGCCTGAAAGTGGGAATTATTTTTTAAAAATGTGCAAACTCTGTCGTTTTTTCAGCTAATTCTTTCCTTGAATAATTCTTCTTCTTCTTAATCTGTTTACCCTCCAGCGTTGGCTTTTCCCTCGGACTCAGCGAGGGATCCCACCTCTACCGCCTCAAGGGCAGTGTCCTGGAGATTCAGAATTTCGGTCGGGGGATACAACTGGGGAGAATGACCAGTACCTCGCCCAGGCGGCCTCACCTGCTATGCTGAGCAGGGGCCATGTGGAGGGATAGGAAGATTGGATAGGACAGGCATGGAAGAGGGAAGGAAGCGGCCGTGGCCTTAAGTGAGGTACCATCCCGGCATTTGCCTGGAGGAGAAGTGGGAAACCACAGAAAACCACTTCCAAGATGGTTGAGGTGGGAATCGAACCCACCTCTACTCAGTTGACCTCCCGAGGCTGAGTGGACCCCGGCCCAGCCCTCGTACCACTTTTCAAATTTCGTGGCAGAGCCGGGAATCGAACCCGGACCTCCGCGGGTGACAGCTAATCACGCTAACCACTACACCACAGAGGCGGACCCTTTAATAATTAATTATTAATTATTAAAATTATTTCTTTAATTATTAAGAAAACTACTTAGCGGAAGTACGCACGACATGTCGTTCGTCGCAGCTAACCGAATTGTATAGCGCCACAGCAAGTAGTAAAGACTCGCATGTTCTGCGACGAAGGGTAGCAGGGGCATATTTTTGCCAATATCACCCGTTTGCCGCACGCAGTCTCACTCGTGTCTGTTCAGTTCTATCTAGCGTCTGTTACTTTGTTAGTGTGGAGTCAACTGACTTTGAAATCGTATAGTCACGCCATACTTCCATTTAATTGTAATACAAGTGTTATTATTGTTCCTTTGTTGAAATTTTTATTTACCGGGCGAGCTGGCTGTGCCGTTACGGGCGCGCGGCTGTAAGCTTGCATCCGGGAGATAATGGGTTCGAATCCCACTGTCGGCAGCCCTGAAGATGGTTTTCCGTGGTTTCTAATTTTCACACCAGGCAAATGCTGGAGCTGTACCTTAATTAAGGCCACGGCTACTTCCTTCCCACTCCTAGGCCTTTCCTATCCCATCGTCGCCATAAGACCTATGTGTGTCGGTGCGACGTAAGACAAATAGCAAAAAAGACTGTCAACCTTTATGTCTATATCGAAATTCGCTCAGAGAGCATAAAAAGCGTACCATTTTATGGCTATTTGTTCAATTCTGATGTTTACCCCCCCCCCCCCCCTCCTACTTCTTATTCCCAATCGCTGCTACTGAAGAGGAACACTGAAGTAGGATCGAATTTTCTCAGCTTCTAGAAACAACACTCCAACGAATCATAGTAATCCTTACCTGAAGCTCTTATCCTTCAACATGTTATTTTAATAATAATAATAATAATAATAATATTTGTTTTACGTCCCACTAACTACTCTTTTACGGTTTTCGGAGACACCGAGGTACCGGAATTTGGTCCCGCAGGAGTTCTTTTACGTGCCAGTAAATCTACCGACACGAGGCTGACGTATTTGAGCACCTTCAAATACCACCGGACTGAGCCAGGATCGAACCTGCCAAGTTGGGGTCAGCGCTTTAACCGTCTGAACCACTCAGCCCGGCTCACATGTTATTTTATCTGAGTGAGTCTGAGTCCGAGCGAGTCTGCAGAAGATATGGAGAGACTGCTGCATGGTACAGTCATAGAGTACAAAATGAAAAGAAAAGAAAAAATCCAAAACGAAAGGAATGGAATGCAGTCGAACGAAGTCAGGTGATGCAGATAATTTTAAATTAGGAAACGAAGTCTTAAAGGAAGTAGATGAATATTGTTATCAGGGTAGTAAAATAAGTGTCCGACTCGTTGGCTGAATGGTCAGCGTACTGGCCTTCGGTTCAGAGGGTCCCGGGTTCGATTCCCCTTCATTGGTTAATTCCAATGGCTCGGGGGCTGGGTGTTTGTGATGTCCCCAACATCCCTGCAACTCACATACCACACGTAACACTATTCTCCACCACAATAACACGCAGTTACCTACACATGACAGATGCCGCCCACCCTCATCGGAGGGTCTGCCTTACAAGGGCTGCACTCGGCTAGAAATAGCCACACGAAATTATAATTATAGTAAAATAAGTCACGGCAACAGAATTAAAGAGGGCATTAAGCGCAGACTAGCACAGGCAAGGAGGTCCGTTCTTAAGAAAAGAAACTTGCTCACTAATGCAGGAAGTAGAAATATGTTTCTGAAGACTTTCGTCCGGAGTGTGGCACTGTATGAAACACGGAAAAGAATTAGTTCAGAAAGAAAATGGAAGCTTTCGAAATGTGGTGTTACAGAAGAATGTTGAAGTTGACATGGGTAACTCGAATAACTAATGAACAGATACTAAATCGACTTGGTAAGAGGATAACGATTTGAAAAAATTGAGCAGAGGAAGGGATAGAATGATAGAACACATCTTAAGACACTCAGGACTTGTTCATTTCATTTTTGAGGGAAGTGTAGGTGGTAAGAACAGTAGGGGAGACCAAGGCATGAATATGTAGGATACATCAAACCTGATGACCCAAACAACAGCAAAAACATAAAATTTCCCTTTGAGAAAATGAAATGATCATAAATGTGCCTTTCAATAAACTGTGTGATGCGATGTTACCTAGCAGCCGAGCAGGCTGTGGTGTGACATACTGACTCATGGAGCGTGCCACTAACTCTCTTTCTACCCATGGCCTGTGCAGCTACTGCTACATAACATCGCATCGTATATTTTGTTACATGACACTATTTTGTTACACATGTTCGGATGAACTCCCAGCTCTAAGACATATTTATCAAAACCAATAATAGGCCTACTGAACTACTCGTGGTCAAAGTTGTGACTAAGGTCCACACTTTCTTTTCACAATTTTACATTAACTACGTCATTTTCATGTAATTTTGAACAGTTTTCTAAGTAGCCGAGAAAAATAATACCTATTACACATTTTGAATAATTATTTTCTATCATGAGCGCGAGTGGGGATTATTTATTTATTTATGTATTTATTTATTTATTTATTTATTTATTTATTTATTTATTTATTTATTTATTTATTTATTTATTTATTTATTTATTTATTTATTTATTTATTTATTTATTTATTTATATTAGTGTCCCAATTACAGTTGCAACTACGTTATATAAACTACACTGACTTAGCAAATGTCATGAGATAGTCACCTAATAGTGTGTGAGAACTCCTCTGGCCCTGCGAACTGCAGTGAGACGCCGTGGAAGTGAGTCGACAAGTCCCTGGTAGTCCTCTGGACGCAGCTGACACCAAATCGTTTGCAGAGCGGCCGCCAATGCTGGTCTGTTCGTGGGTGCAGAATCCATGGCATGGAGCCTGCGTTCCAGGACATCCCAGATATGCTCGATAGGGTTCATATCGGAGCTCCTGGGTAGCCATGGCAGTCGTTGGACCTCCGCTGCATGTTCCTGGAAACATTCCCGGGCGACGTGGGAGCGACGTATGTATGTTCAGTCCGTCAGCGATGCCGCTGGTGGGATCTTCTACAGCTCTGCCATCAGCTGTCATAGATGGCCTAGGCATCACTGAAGAGGCGTAATAGGGAAATGAGGAGTGAGGTAGTTTCCCGTTGCTTTCCTCACCGAGCCAGAATGCTATTACATATCAGTCTGCCAAGCCTACTGAAATGCATACACCAACCGACCCTATGAGCAACATTTTCACACCATTCATAGGAGGGACTGGTTGCATAAGGATTGGCATTACTAGCATCGCTCATACCTCAGTCACTTTCATATTGTCAAAGCCAAAGACAGAGACAGATTTATGAAAGTAACAAAATTGCTCTAGCCTATACCAGAAGACATAGTGCACTGTAAACTCTAGGTCCTTCCAGTAAAGGCATGGGAGCGATGTGGCGGAGCGTTATCATCTTGAAACACCGCAGAACCTTCTAAGCGCCGGAAGGCCAAAAATGGGTGGAGATGGTCTCCGAGCAGCTCGACATACCGCGTACCATTCAAAGTCACTTCCAGAACAGCTAGGGGGCCCATTCCATACCAGGAAAATGCACCCCAGACCATAACAGAGACACCAGCAACCTGGACCACACCTTCGAGGCAGGCGGGATCCATCGCTTCATGTGGTCTGCGCCATACACGGTACCTCCCATCGGCATGGTGCAGTTGAAATCGTGATTCATCCGACCATATCACGTTACGCTATTGTTCCAGTGTCCATCTCTGGTACCTGGCGACAAATGAGCGTCGTTGTGCCCGATGACGTTGGGTTAACAGTGGCACCCGTGTGCGGCGCCGGCTCGCATACCCCATAGAACCCATGTTCCTACGGATTGTCCACTGGGAGACGTGTCTAGCACGGCCTCTGTTGAACTGAGCCGTGATTTGTTGCACGGTTGCCCGTCTGTCACTATTGAAAATCCGTCTCAGATGTCGCCGGTCACGGTCATCGAGGGTGGCTGGACGGCCGGTCGTTCGTCTGTTGTGGACGGTGACACCCGCATTCAACCATTCACGATACACCCTGGATACTGTGCCCTTTTCAAGGCAACAACTGCGGTGATCTCTTCCTTCTTCTTTGTGCCGGCTGCTCCTGTAATAGATGACATATAAATAATACTCACCGCTGCATGTAGACTCTTCTTCCTCAGTCGTGCCCGTCCGTTATCCCCGGAGAGGCCACTCGCTGATCAAGGAGTGAGGAAATGAAAAGAGGGGGGTAAACTAACTAAAAATGACGGTACCCAAGACTGAATTAAAATTTAAATAAAAGACTAATTTATTGAAAAAAATGCAAAATGCTAAAATGAACGTAAACTGAACTAGTGAAAAAATGTAAACAAAATGAAATAAATGAGACTAATAAAATTAAAGATTGAAGATCTGCCTTACAAAACATCATCATAATCTGCCTAATCAACTGACTGAAGGTCAAACACATTAATTAAAATTATTCCAAACTCTGTTGACACTGTCTTCAAGTTAATAAAATGACTCAGTTTAAAACTCTGGTCAGAAAGACCACCTTCTTGAAATACAGAATTACATTACGGAGAAAATAATATCTCTCAAAATAACTTTTAAAGTCACTGAATCATAATAAAGTAAATTAAATTTGTTACATCATCAATCCACTGACTCATAGGAGTTGTCAAATGTTTATCACATGTGGCTCATTTGGGAAGAAACCCAAGTTTAAATAATCATGGACTGCACTAAGCAAGGAATAATTTGAAGAAAAACAGCCATGAACATCACACTTCATTTTCTACATAACCTTTGTCTTATTCAACACCTCATGATTAAACAAAATAAATTATTGAAACATCAATCTGAGTGTATCCAACCACTCATCTAAATTTTAAACTTCACTTGCATACCTGTGATAGACTGGACTTCTTAAGAATAAACCAAATTTTAGGCCAAGTGCCTGATATTAACATTTCAAACGATAGCGATCCTTGTACATTTAAATTTCTATTGGATTTGCCGCTGACTGCATTTCATTATCAACTCATATTTGTGGTACCACCACTAGATGGAGGCAGATGCCATCTTGTTTATCTCGTTCATTGCGGCAGTTTATACAATTTATTTATTTAAGGATCGCTTCATTTCAAAATAAAATGTAGTGGATTTTAAAAGGAAAGTTTGGTAATTACATAAATGCCTGGTATGAGCATACCACTACTCTAGTTTCGACTGTGACATAATCGATGATCCATAAACCTAACATCTGAGATCTTATTTACATCATTACATTAATTAACGGAGAAACACTGCTCCGACAAAGAGAATACAGAAATCAAGACTAGCCTATCTACACCTATCTATTTACATCAAATCAAATATAAATAATTCACATACGCTTACGTCCTACAAATGAACGGTAAAAAATACAATCAGAAATGAAAAACAAATAAACAAAACTAGATCCCACCATCGCGGCCTACTGGAAATTAATAAGGATGGAAGTGCGCAAAATAAAATCGGAGTCTCCAGAAAAATATACCCCACTGCGAGTAGCAAAATATAAATATTGTGAATTTGACGGCAATCTGTAACCTCAGACGATAAATGTCTGGACATGCTACTATTTAACCTTGATGGACAAATTACTGTTACTTCATGGCATCCATGACTCTACATGATTATTCAAAACACATCGACTCGTCGCTCTGCTCACATTGTACATTGGCTAGCATTATTTGCCGAGCATCTACCTTCCCTGGAATTATTTAAACAAATACAGGCTTCTGCCTACTATCATAACCCATGTCGTAACACCTTTAACACTCGTGGTTAAATTCTTCATTTCACATTTCTATTTACTCATTAATTCTCGACGTCATTATTATTCATTATTCTCACAATACGGCCTCGATCGTATCCGGCGGCCAAAATATCTGTCGTGCACATTACGACTTCTTACGACAATTCATGACATGGTCCAAATCTCATATTTCCATTATCAACGTAGATCATCAGGGATATTAATCATCTAGCTCGATCTCTCGATCATTCTCTGCTTAACACATCACAAAAAATCACAGAGCTGACTCATCAATGGCACTCACTGTTTCTTAAAAAAAAAGTGACGAGATTGCCTCTCAAAACACAGATGTTGAAACATGCGTAACCGCAACTACACAGAAATAAATACTCGCGTCTACCAAAATCGTCGCAAAATACACGGGATAGGTACAATCAAAACCGGTCATCTGAAGGATGACTCCACAAATAAAACAAACTGAAATGCGCAAACATAGCAAAAATAAACATTGAAATCATCGCGGCGGCATCTACAAAATCAAAACTCCAACAAAATGTGACCAAAAAGAAGACAACGATCTAATAACATGATGAAAATAATAATAAAACGGCATTACACTCAATAGATCAAATATCATAGCTGCCTAACTGTCAAAGTGACATACTACAGAAATAAACCAACAACACGCAAACAAACATCTACCTAAACAAAGTGCACAAATAATCCTAGCTGAAAGTGCAACATTATTATTATTATATTTATTATTATTATTATTATTATTATTATTATTATTATTATTATTATTATTATTATTATTATTATTATAGTTATAGTTATCATTATCAACCGTGAATTATTTACAATCCTACCTAATACTCTAAACTACATTGATCATCGATTAGCCACGGTCCTACATATTTATTTACATTATTTATCGATGCTCATACCTGTGTGATGGAGGCAGGCTGGCTCACCCACCGGCCTCGGTCATGGTGAAATTAGAATTCCATCTTCAAGCTGATGTGGTATTCCAGATTTTTACACACGCAAATTTGACACATATTTGCCATGCCGTAACACACGTTTATATTAGCATACAACACTCGCATTTTCTCTCACTCCAGTGAAAGTTAGACGATCCCACTGCAGACTCCTGTTGCGTAGTTGGACGGTCGTCTCGCTGTCTACCTGGAAATCACCTGTTGGTCTGCGCGCCGGTCTCTCAGCTTTATTTACCTCGCAGCTTACAGAACATTAACCCCAACGGAACATAACTGTTTGCCCAAGCTTTACTGCTGCCTTCATTGAAGAAAAGTCAATCTCCTCCCTGTCTGTCTTTACTAGTTTCTGGCCGTAAATATCTCGCTTGTTAAAACAGTTTATTGAATGGTAGAAGCAAGCTAAAATACAGTTTATGTTGTGGAGAATATTTATGCTGTTAACACATGTGAAACTACCCGTTGGGTAGAGATGTTTTTATGTAAATATGCTGAAAACGTGGACTTGTTCCTCTCGACTCGTAATGTGAGTTTAATTAAGTTGAAAGTGTAGCCCCTGCCTGTTCTCTCTGCATTTACAGTAAAAGTTTGTTAAAGTGTTCATTTTCTGAAATGCTACTCTCCCAAGTAAATAATACAAGGCTTTCTCAAAATGCCTACAAGTGTCTAATCGCTTTCTTACCAGCCAAAAGTAAAGCTGACTAAATGAATTTGCTGACACACTCTGTCACTCTGTCAAACGTAGATACACTGAGACTATTACAGAATCACTGCGAAAACTCAAGAAACACTGAGAATTCTGAAGACACATCGAGAGTACTCAAAACAACTGAAAATTCAAGAAACACACTGAGAATTCAACCCTCTGGTCGCTGGGTTTTGTAAAGAGTCCTCCCACCACCTGGAAAATAGTTCCGTGGAAGGGATGTGGCGTAATAATCTAGTCCTCGGGAGCGCTTTATCGTACATCCGTAGGTTATAGTTTTCAAAATTTATATGCAGAACTTCCTAAATTTTGTCTGACTCACATGTGATAATGCGCCGCGGGAAATGATCACAGGATAATCCACACGACGGCGCGCGTCACTGGTGTTATTTTCTTCCGGTGGATGGCTCCATCCCGCCATGACAGCTCATTCTTCTAGGTCCTCTTACTCCTCCGTGTGAAGTTAAATTTTATTAATTAGGCACTAATTAACCACAGATTCGCATTGATAATTCACCAAATATTATAAAGAAATCAGGACACTGTTTCTCACCACCACAACGGGCTTCAGATCGCGAAATACTGACTGTAGATTTCCCGCTGTGACAGTTCATTCAAATTTAGAATTTTCTGATTGGCTGAGACTTTCGCGCTCTTCCAAACGTGGGTACTTCCACTTCCTCCCAAGGATTGGCGGTTATTGTCGTTGTCCCTTCTGTCCTAGCTAAGTAGGTCAGGCCTCAACTCGTGCTTTTCTCGTGAGAACCAAACTGCAAATCGCCACTCCTACGCGGTGTCATAAAATTTATTGGAAGGAACCCTTAGGTTGGTTTACAAGTTGGTCGTGCTTAGAGAAGAGTTTCATGGATACTTCTTGCCGTCTGACTGGCGCCAGAAAGTTCCTTTGTGACTGCTGGTTTCCCAGCCTACTGTGGTATCTCATATGCGAAATATTCAACATTTAATTGTAAATTAATTAGGCAAATTCGCTTATGGGTGCAATACGGTTGATCGTGTGAAGCCGAATTCCCGCACCACTTCCGAAATCTCACTTCCTGTCCGTCGGACACCGACACCATACCCCATTCGAACGGTGTCAGCTCACGACGACGTTTTTATGACGTTCCTGTCTCATGCACAGCCACTGCTCACAGGTCACCTATACAACTGCCGTTGGCACAGAGGGCGTGTGGTGCGCAGACAACACACCTGCGCATCAGTGCTTTGCTATCCCATGACATTTGCTCAGTCAGTGTACAATGAATATGGCGGTACTTATATCTAAACTATATTCTAATTCTATCTAACCTAATCTCCTATAATATATCAAAGTATTTTTCTAAAAACTAAAGAGCCTTATATTTAATATGCTGAAAAATCACATGAAAAAGTAAAATGACAAAAGAATTGAAGCAATTCACGTACAAGCATAATATTATAGAACTTCGCCTTACATTACATAGTTCTTAGATTTCCCTATTTTTATGACTCCATACGATTGCGCAATGAAATTCAGTTAGAAATTCGTGCATTGGCAGACTGAAATCAAGATAATTTTTTTCTGAATGGCCCGGAAGAAGATGAACACACCAATACTGATATGTTTTTACCATTCAACTTTTACTTCATGTACAAGCTTGAACAAGTTCTGTATGCCAACGGAAATAACAAATCGACACTACCACCCCAGGGAATATTTCTAAATTTATGTAGCAAAAAAATGCCCAAATGGAGATCATGGGAATTAGTGGGTTAATTTACCTTCTAGTACTAAGTTAATTTGTCATTGTCATGAAGAGTTCATATTCGCTCATTCGGAGAACAGCGGATAAAGATGCACTTATTTTCATTAGATAATTTTGAAGGTTTCTAGCAATATTGCCGTACATATATAGGAACCAATCTCACTTGCAAATCAAGAAAGCAGGGGATTGCCAATCATTCAGGTAGATCAGATGTACTGTCACTCCAGAAGAACGTATATAACATTATTTTTACGTCTCTAACTACTTTTGACGGTTTTCGGAGACGCCGTGGTGCCGGAATTTTGTTCGCAGGAGTTCTCTTACGTGCCAGTAAATCTACCGACACGAGTCTGACGCATTTGAGCACCTTCACCATATTATAAAGAATGGTTTACCACACCGAATGAGTTAGGAGTGAACTTTTATGGTCAGTGCGATGATTCGTTCTTCATTCACTACTCATGGTGCAAGTTAAAAGCCTGCTTTGATCCTTTTGTGAACTGTGCCGATGATCAATTTGAGAAATAAACAGAAGTTAATCTTATATTGATTACCTTTCTATTCGGAGGCAGATACATTTCCCAGGACCCAAAAGAAAGTTTCCATCGTTCCCTTGTGAATAAGGTTTTCCATCAGCAGCTAATATAGCGCATGTGAACTAGACACTGTGTGACATATCAACTACATCAGCTAAATCAATATACTTCATTGATATCGAAGTGGGATTAAATTAATCGATTCATTATGAGCGTGTATGCCATTCACCTTTCAGTCTGCAAGCCTCTATGAATTAACTAACCACACCAAAGTCCTCTATCTCTGGGGTCTCTTCTAGTTCCATACCTCTTAACTTTAAAGAGGAATATCGCCATTCCCGCGACAAAACCTCCTATGTGATAATATATTTGGAGATATACTGACCCGCAGCACATACATTATGAAGAGCGAGAATGCCTTGACAATATTCACACAATATTGCACCTTAGAGAGAGCCTCCGTGGCTCAGACGGCAGCGCGTCGGCCTCTCACCGCTGGATACCGTGGTTCAAATCCCGGTCACTCCATGTGAGATTTGTGCTGGACAAGGTGGAGGTGGGACAGGTTTTTCTCCGGGTACTCCGGTTTTCCCTGCCATCATTCATTCCAGCAACACTCTCCATTCTCATTTCACAGCATCTATCAGTCATTACTAAATGACTTTGGGAGTGGCGACCCCATCGTACTAATAGCCTATATATGATTCATTCATTACATCCCTGACCCGGTCAATGACTGGAAAACAGGTTATAGGTTTTCATTTTTTCTTCATTGCACCTTAGATGACAGAACCTTACCGGCCAAAGTTCTAAGCTCAAATATTTCACATAGGAGGTTTTGTCCCGGCAGCGACGATACAACCTTCGTCACCTTGATCTCTTTCTGCTTCTTTTAGCCTACTGTATACGGCAGTGTTTCCTATCTTCCATCCTCACATGACACCATGATCAAAGCCGGCGAACCATACGCACAGCTTCACGCATCGAGATCATTCCTAATGCAGTCTTTACCTCTATATTGTGAATTGCCACTGTTTCTATCTTTTGTACTAGCAGCCATTCCACATTATGCATAAGGTATTATTAGTCCACCCAGCCTTCACTCCCGTGCAGTAAAGTCTGTAAGGAAATAGAATAGAACGATTATTATTATTATTATTATTATTATTATTATTATTATTATTATTATTATTATTATTATTATTATTATTATTATTATTATTACGGTGTTACCCGTGGAGTAGAAGGGAAGAAACGGCAATGCCTAGGTACTGGAAAAGACACACCAAGAAAATTTTAAATTTTAAATGTATTTTCAAAATTATCTTTTATTTTCTACTCACTTTTCAAAACCTCAATAACAGTTTAACAATATAATAAAATATAATGTAGACTATAGAAAGGATATTTAAAATATCATAACCTTTAACAGAGGAGAGAAACTCCTATTTTACAATACACGACTTTTAAGTCAAGTGAATGAAACTTGCGACCAGAGCCTCTATTAAGAATGTTACCCTTTCAGAGGGGTAACTGAACATTGAACTTCGTTTAAATATACAGAAAAAAGGTAGAGTTTCCAAAACAAATTAAAATAAGGCGGAATCAAACCCTGAATTTCAGATGATTACAAATCGGGATAGTCTCGAAGCCTGAACTACAGTTTCAATATTCTCCATGGCCGAACGGGCCAAGAATTCACACCAGGTACCTTTTAATTGCGCTTAAGAGCTCACTAACGCTTATACTACGTAACATTCGCTGCCCTTACTAAATAGGGGAATCACGCACAAAATACGGTTCGAAGGACCCAGAAAACGGGATGGCGAAGAAAAGGGAAAACGAAAGGTTAATCGAAAGACCGGGAACAAAATGAAATGGATGCTGAACACCTCAAGTGATGTCCAGCTCCATGGCTAAATGGTTAGCGTGCTGGCATTTGGTCACAAGGGTCCCGGGTTCGATTCTCGTTCGATAACCATAATTGGTTAATTTCGCCGGCACGGGGACTGGGTGTCTTCATCATCATTTCATCCTCATCACGACGCGCAGGTCGCCTAAGGGAGTCAAATCAAAAGACCTGCACCTGTCCTCGGACACTCCCGGCTCTAAAAGCCATACCCCATTTCATTTCACCTCAAGTAATCCCGTGACACGACTTGTCATAAACCTAATTGGGGCAGAAGGCCCGGTGCCACAGGATAAACAATACTACGCGTAGACTAAGACAAGAAAGAAAGTTAAAGTTTAAAAAGCAGGATAGGATAGGAATTTAGAGATTAGAAAAGCGTAGTTACCATAAAGCAAAAGTTAATAAGGGAAACTTGATAAACACTCGTACGTCGTACATAGTGCGCACTTTACGGTTTACACTTCGTCCGCTGACAGCCTAGGAACCTCCATAATAAAAAAGAAGAACCCTACATAAAAGGGTGTGTCTGCTATTGTAATCAGTACTCCATACACAGACTTTGACTGGCAGTAGGAATGGGGTCCTTCTTCTACTCCTGTGTAACTGGCATTAGTAAGGAAGTTCTACCATTGTAATGAATAATTCACTTCTTGATTTGACTTGCAGAAGGCAAGGGAGCATGCAGTTTTGTTTAAAATTCCTCTACCCGTTTGTGTTTGGCTGTAAGCAAGGGTGCCCGCCATTATAAACAAATGTACTGAACCCATGACCTTTGTGCCCTAAGAACATTATGCATTATATAACAATTAAATTAAAAGTTGGATTCTTGATAGCATGGATTTGACACGTGACGAGGGGGTGATTACCTTCGGTCCCACGCTCTGGGGTACGTGACGTCAACCACACGTGTCGACGGCGGAAGAATCTCAAGTCATCTTTATGAACTATTTCAAAGCGCGTGTACACGGCGTGACCACGCCAAGTCAAAAAAATATAGTGCCTATCAAAGGAGGTCGATCATCTCACAAATCGAACCCGTAAAATTTTTAAATGTCCATGAACACTATCGTCAGAAATGTAGCAAGCATGTAGTCACTTTCAAAACTCTTGAAATTACAGTTTAGATAAGTCAGAAAATTTAGAGAAATTTTCTTGGCGGCAAAGGGAGAGACCTGAAGAGAGGGGGTAACTGCTATAAATATGAAGGGACGCCATGACGAAGCTTCCTTCTCCGGCATTTGTGATACAAAGCGGACGAAAATTGTTGAGCTGCTCTGCGAAATCAAACCAACGAAAGTAGACTGAGTTCGACTGCGGATTTTAGCCAGTGTGGCTAAGTCTTGACTCCATGGGGAGATAGTTTTCTTGAGAGAAATAAGTGTATCAGATAGGACGGTCAAAGTACTGAAATATTCTAATGTGATTAAGTAATTCGTGTGCGGGAGTAATTATAATCCATCGTGTGCGTTCAAGCAATCAAGTGAAGGGTTCATTAAAATGGCTTCCAACGTGGTGGCATCAGTCACTTAACGATGGGGCATAAGTCACGATAACGATGAGGGAACCTAAGTCACGATAACGATAAGGATATTTTGAAAAAATCGTGTACTATGGGAAAAGAGAAATAATGTTGAGGCTATGCCACATTATGGATGATAAAATCGTGCGCCAGAGTTGATAGTGAACTCGAAGAAATAGATAAACGCCCGATGAGTAAGGCTAGGAGATACCACTATGAGAATAATTTATCTACTGAATGAAAGGTATAACTTAAGTGTGTTAGTGTAATTTCCCAAATTTTTGAATACTGGTTTGAGTGTTTTGGCTGATCACTTTGATCGAGTGAACACTGAATTTCACATTTTATTAAATAAAATTTTTAGAGAATGTTGCATTAACAATGTGATGTGTTAGATAGGAGGATGTTGTGATGTTTATCGTTGTAGTCCTATTATACGCCGTTGAAGTCTCGGGCTCACCGATGACCTATCGTTTTCTGTTAAGTACAGTATGTTTATGCAGGAGGGAGAATTGACCCAAGGGCAGTTGGTCCAAATGATCAAGGACTTAAGTGAGAATATTAAATCTATGAGTGTAAGGTTGGAAACAGTGGATGTTAGACTAGACAGTATGCTTGGACGGATAGATAACACTCAGTCTCCTGAATCAGCGTCACAAGTAGTTACGCATGTGGAAAACCAAGTGGATGTCGTAATTCATATCCAAGAGAGCAGACCGGAAAGGGATGTTTCGCAGGCAGACATACCAGAGAACAATGGGCAAGGGTTTGAAACCATACTAAACCAGGATAGTAAGAACGTGGAACAGCCTAGCTACCTGTACGGAAAGTGGAATAGACGCCGTGATCCATGTAGGAGGAACCAGAGTCGATGTCGGGAAAATTCTTACCAAAGACGTAGACGCCATTGTGGAAATGAAGCCGATAGAAGATGGAATAATTACAAATCCAGACATTCTGATCTATGGCATGGGTCTGAAGAGGAAAAAGCAAAACCTAAACGATCTGGTGCCGATAAGAAGAAGAGACCTAAGAAAAGCAGCAGTGATGAGAGGGACGAAAGTTCAGACGAGGATGCCAGCGATGACGATTATAGTCCGTCAAAAAAGGCTAAAGCAAATGCGAAGAAGGGTAAGCCAGCTGCTAAAATGAAAAGGATGAGGAGGATGATGAAGAAGAAGTGGAAACCAGCTGCTAAAATGAAGATGAGGATGATGAAGAAGATGTGTAAACCAGCTGCTAACATGAAGAACATGGGGATGATGAAGAGTAAGCCAGCTGCTAAGATGAAGATGAGGATGATGATGAAGAAGAAGGGCCAGCCAGCTGCTAAAATGAAGAAGATGAGGAGAACGATGAAGAAGAAGAACGGTAAACAACCTGCAAAAATGAAGAAAGTCAGTGACAACGATAGTAATGAGGACAAGGATTTGAACCCAGAAATTTCGCATTTTGATGTGAATGCAAGTTCGTCGAGAAGTTGGAAGGACAAACCACCTAACTTCCAATAAGTCAACTACAATTTACTGGAGATCTACCCGCAACCCCGAACTCTCCATGCAACCAAGAACTACCAGGAAGCTGAAGGCATCAACCAATATCCGTACACCAGAAGATGACCAACTGCATAAGAGAGAGGAAAGGAATTTACATTCAAAGGTCATGTTTCAACAGACGTCAAAATTAGAAATTTCGCCATCTGGAGTATTTAAAGGAAATTCCTTGTCACTGTGCGAAAGGAATTCGTGTCTTGGGGGAAATATGAACCCATGACCTTTGTGCCCTAAGAACATTATGCATAATGTAACAAAATAATCTAAAGTTGGATTCTTGATAGCATGGATTTGACACGTGACGAGGGGGTGATTACCTTCGGTCCCACGCTATGGGGTACGTGACGTCAACCACACGTGTCGACGGCGGAAGAATCTCAAGTCATTTTTATGAACTATTTCAAAGCGCGTGTACACGGCGTGACCACGCCAAGTCAAAAAAATATAGTGCCTATCAAAGGAGGTCGATCATCTCACAAATCGAACCCGTAAAATTTTTAAATGTCCATGAACACTATCGTCAGAAATGTAGCAAGCAATCAAGTGAAGGGTATTTTCTTTTTTTTTATCCTTTATTCCAGGAAACCTGAAGAAACACAATGATATGTACAGCCATGAATGTAAAAATGGCTAAATAAAATGCCAGGGTCGCAGGTGAGCCCTATGACGAACAATGGTGTGACTACATAAGGTAATGTGACTTTCCATCTTACTACCTCTTATATCTCGTATCGTGATTTCTAAAAGTGTATTTGCATGGGGATATACGACGCAGTGGTCGCCCTACTAAGTTTTGTAAATGTGAGAGTACGACTAAAAGAGTCATTTGTTTTATTTTCCACTTGGATAAATTTTTGAAGTCTTGCGAGGGCCGTATAATGTTGTAAAAAGTTATTGAATAGGATTCCGAAATGATATCACGTCCAATGTAGATCGTCATCCGTGTGAGTGTACTGCCTGTATTTTATGATGTCAAAGTAAGATGTTCATTCGACGTAAAATTCTTCTGACTGCAATTTGACGTTAATAATAATAATCCATGGTCACTCATTTTCAATCGAGTGGAAGCGCGCTGTCGGGTGAGAACCTAGGGGATAAATTTGGTCACGGAGAGAAACGTTTTTATTTAATCCCCATTTTAAACTGTGTCTGACTGACAATAAAAGATCTAGTAGAATGTTTCAGTCATTTCTCGTAAAAATCAAGTTATTAAATACGATATCATTTATGCGAAGTTATTCATGATTAATGCATTGTGCGATATTAGACGTCGGTATTTCTAGTGAGGATTTTATTCCAGTTCTTGGTCGATGATAATTGTGGAGCTGGGAAACAGAGGTTGGTTTTGTGAATCAGGTTGGACCTGTCATTGAAGCCGGGACACTGAAGCCCGAGGAGTGTTTTATATGAGTTGAGATGAGATGTGCGAATCAGGTTAGAGTCCTGTCATTGAAGCCGGGATATGATAGCCCGAGGAATATTTTATAATGTTGAGAATGGAAAGAAATTCATAGAAATCCATAGCGGTATAATTGGCGACGCGTATAATTAGTGTGGGCATCTTGAAGCATAATCTGTGCATTTTGTTGGTTAGAATATCGTATTTGTTTAATTATGTCGGCAGAGTTTAAAGGGAACATTTGAGAAGTCAGTCAACTGTGAATAAACCAGGTGGTTCCTGTAACTGCCAAGCGAGCGAGGGGGGTGAGACACCTCAGCTATCTAACGGGACAGGCTTGGTATTGAGACTGTTTTCTCGGCCAGGGAAACGTTAAAATGCTGGATTTAGTTGAAATTTCATAGCCGGTAATGATCTAAGTATTGTGAAGTACTGTAATTGGGGACGTAATGAACATTTGAAATCACGAACTTTGAGTATAAGGAACAGAGTAACCCAATTTCAGGGTTGTCCAAAATATAGAGCGATGGTCGTGATTGATCGGTTTGTCTGTGAGGGGTGTGCAAAATTCATAATGGTAATGACGAGATATGACATCGTAATTATATGGCGAGTTGTTTGGTTTGTACGTAGATTATTAGGATATCCAAGTGTTAAACGGTTAGGATTAGATTAGATTTTTAAGCATGATATCACGAGATGAGATATATAGCTGGACATGAATGATGTAACAAATTCTTTTCCAGCCAGATAAACGTCGCAATATTGAATTTACATCGCAGCTGCGTAGAAATTTGTGAGGAAACCAGAGTCCGCGGAGATAAAATTTGTTGTTTGTTAATATTTCGTTAAATCATTTAAATTTATTAAATTATTAAATTCAGTGAAACCGCATTTTGAAATAACTTTAATCAAGCGAATAACTTGGAGATGCATTCTGGAAATTTTAATTTGTTGTCTGGGGAATATTAAAAAAATAAAGTAAAGATAAAAGGGATATATCCGAAGGAAATGGATTTTCTGCCACAAAGTTTGTGAGCATTATTGTTGGTGTAATTATTGAACTTTGATTGATTGAGCAGTGAATGTGCTGGGGATAGTAAAGTGGAACTTTGGTCATCAACCGATGTAACTTAATTGTGTTTAGCCTTCAGCCTAGAAACTTGGATGGTCAGGGGGTCATCAACCTCAGTGACTTAGATTAGGGCCATATGCCATTGTAGCATCCTTTCCTTGCGGTCATCATCCACAATGACTTTAAAGTAACTTAGAAGATTAGATGTCGGTCCATGACATAGACGCAGGTCACATCGATTCAATTAAGGGTCCATGCCGTAGAACCACTGTGTGGCACACACCGATTGGACGGCCTTAATTATAACCAGAGTCCAGAGTTCGTGTTACGAGGGCTGGACCATAACGAATCACTATGATGGTACATGTGGTCTCACATGGAAGCCGAATTTATGGATTTCCAGACTTTCCTTTCTTAAATGATTAATAATTGAGATAATGGTTTCTAGTAAGATTGCCCATCAGGCAGTTACGTTAAAGTCTCACACCAGTGTTCTGACATTTATGTAAAAATGATTGTGGTGTCCAGTGGACACAATTGACTATGACATCGTTGACATAGTAAATTACTTCATTTTCCTGAATAAATAGGAATCGTTTAAATAGACCTTTCATTCCAGTAGATAGATTAGAATTAATGAACCCTACCTTTACCTCAGCAAGTGACGAAGAACCCGAAACGACCCAAGAGACAGATCTCATGAGCTTTGCTGATAGGTAAGGAAGGTAGGTATCCCTCAATATGGACCTAAAGGGTTCATTAACCATCTAAAATATGACTGGCATTAGTCATAGTGGCCTGCTATTTTGATGGAAACTCACCAACTTGGTGTGACTGGCAGTAAGCTGGCTGGCATTAGGAAAGTGGACCTGTCATTATAATAACTGCACAAATCAATTTCGACTGGTAGCAGGGAATTTGCCAGCCATTATAATAAAAACTCCTCAACTATAATCTTTCTGGAAGTAGGAAAGGGGGCCTGCCATTGTAACTAAAACTCCCCAAATCGACTGTTACCGCGCAGTAGGCAATGGGGCCCGCAATTATAATGTAAATTTCCCAACTCGATTGTGAATGGCAGTAGGCAAGTGAGCCTGCCGTTGTCATCACAAACAAAATAGACACAAAACAGGGTATGAAATAAAGTCTTAAGTCATTAATTTCCACGAACCTACTACGCTGGCGTAGCAGTGGTAGAGGTGATACTCCCACGTGGCGCGTCCTAGGTGGCGGATAGCGGGGTCCTAACCGGCTTGCCGGCGGGCTTGAGGGAAATAAAATACCTCTCACGGACCAAACACAAAACCCCCCTGTGGATGGGGGACACAGAGGAAGAATGCACCCACGGTATCCCCTCCCTGTCGTAAGAGACGACTAAAAGGGGCGACCAAGGGATGATCCCATTAGAACCATGAGACTACTTGTAATTATTACCATCACGCAGGGAACACCATGGGTCGCATTTACTTGCACGTAGTACCACTATGTTAGGTACGCAATAGGTGTGTGAATCAGGAGGTGGGTCCTACAGTACCTGTGATTCGTACCCCTGTATGAGTGACATCACGGGATTAGCGACACCATGGTTCTGCCTTACTTATGCTCAGTTCCCACTATGTGAGGAATTCCACGGGATAGTACGAATCCCTGTGGTGAGTCCACTTATGTGAGGAGCGCCATAGGTTTGCGTTGCCTTTATAGGTTTGTGTTGGCTGTAAATAGCTCTGCAATGTGCAAAACACCATAGGTCTGTGTTACATGTGCGCATTACACTACCTGTGAATAGTACCATAATGTGTGGCATACCGCGAGTCTCGGCTACTTTTTATCAGTACCGCAACATTACACATAGCATGGTTCTACTTTGCTAGCAATAAATACCATTATGAGGGGTCGATGACCTGGGTTTTGGACCCGTTTCGACTATAAGCATAATCGATTCAGCATCGTGCTATAGAAGCAGTCCCTTGCTCAGTAATACTATTGTTTTGTGCCAGCTTCTGTGCATGTGAGGCACTGTGGGTCATTTCCACTGATCGTTTTAAATTCATTTCCGTCCATCCATTCATTTTTCTTCGTCCTCACGCTTTGAATTCTGGTCAGTGAAGGATTTTGAACTTTTAAGTTCTCATTTCATTTCGTCTTTTTTCGTACTATTAGGGGCCGATGACCTCCATGTTAGGCCCCTTTAAACAACAAACATTAATCATCAATCAGTCATTAATTTCATTTACTTATTCCAATTCGGCATCATTAACTGAGTATGTAAAATTTATCTTATCTTTTTTCATTGAAAAAGTGACATTCCAGCATTTATTAATATTGAAGAGTAATTTGTTAAATTTGCTCCATTCAGACATTATATTGAAATCAACTTGCAGTTCTAAACAATCATACACATTTGATATTCATTTACATAATTTAATATCGTCAGCAAATAATAATACCTTTGAGAAACGAATTTTGTTAGAAATATCGTTTACAAACAAGAGAACAAAGGACCCAAATCAAAGCCTTGTGGTACTCCAGAGTTTTCAATGTAATTATAAGAAAATATGTTTCTGTAACTTACAAACTGACTTCTATGCTTCAAATACGAAACCAGAAGAGACATAAGAGACTGGTCTAAATTATAATCCATTAACTTACTGACTAAATAATCGTGATCTACTTTGTCAAAGGCTTTATAAAAATCGGTATAAGTAGCGTCTACTTGGGAGCTATTATTAATCTCATTAGATACATACTGTACAAAGTTACATAAATTGGTTACTGTGGATTTCTTCGGCATAAAACCATGGTGATTGCATGGGATAATTAATTTCACATGATTAAAAATGTAAACATATAGAAAACATTCAAATATTTTAGTTGGAGACAATTCAGTCCATTGTACCCACTTCTTATGTGAACCAAATGGGACATTGAGTTCCCTTGTGCAACAGAACATGATTCCACCTCCTAATATATACAGCATATATAACTTGTTCAAAGTCAATAAAGTGAACAAGAGTTCTTGAGCAATGGCGGGATAACTATTTTTCTCCTAATGTTGGAACAAAATGTTGCCTGTTCCTAGATTCATTTTCACTCCATCAAGAAAATCTGTTTATAATTCTGGATAAACACATACATCAACCATTCTACTTTGTGCAACTTCCTTTGTTCGGCCTTTGGATGTGTAGTTTTTTTTTGTCAAAGGAATAAGTTCGCCAAAAGTTCTCGTAAGAGAGTTTTTACTCGACAGCACTTGTTATTGACTTCCAGCTCCGTTACGCTATCATCAACCTTCGTGCGCTCATACAGGATCAGTTCAGTGCAGCACTATTCAATAACATGATTAAGCGTGCCTGAAAAAAAAAAAAAACTACAATTTCAGCTGAATGTGATCCCTTTGGTACTCCTGACAATGTTATCTGGAACATCTAAGATTCGAGTTGCTCAACTCAAACCTGTATAAATGCACCTTTCATCCAACGCAATTATTGCAATTTACATTTGTGTTTAACACCTTGAGTGCCACGTGAGACCAACGTTGACTCACAGAGCTTAATGCCATTCGGGCCGCGTGAGTCCGCTGTGGACTCGCGCGCACTCTCAAAGTCTCAGGCCCCGTGGTGCCATACTGTAATCACATTTGACATGTAAACGTATGTTAAATGAAAATAGGTGGCCAGTACGTCATGAATCTATTCTTGGCCTATCCATTTGCGAGTCCGATGTGGCACCACGTAGCCTGTACGTCACTATAATATATCACCAACAATAAATAAATTATGACATTATTTATTGTTTTCTGATCGTGTCATGTGTACAAATAACAAAATATTGTACTGTATAGTGTACTCATTGTTCTTTATCCCATATCAGGGTCTGGGCCTATAGACAAACTGAAAACATAGGACAAAAAAAATACAAGAACTTTCTAGAAAAAGTATTTGTAACTTTGTCTCATTCGCAATCACATCACAAAATTGGTACACTTTTTGCATATGAATTCAAAGTATAACAAATGAGACTTTCTGAAGAAATATGATTCAAACTGTGTTTTACAATCACAATCACACTACAAATCTGTGTACTTTGAAGAAACAGTCCAAACAGAAGAAATTTTCACAGGTTGGTCATTTGAACTTAGACTGTAGAGTCTTCCTCATGGCATATGGCCTTCTTGATTTCTGATGGATCTCTTCATAACATTTACTGCATCTCTGTCTTCCCTGCCGGCCTACATCCTCCAGTCGGTGGGGTAATACCTGTTTCTTTGGTGCTTGTGGGGGAATGTGAAAATTTTTGATACCGGTACCTGTTAACTGTTCAACAATGTCCTCTTTGAACTGGGTAACAGATATACTCTCATTCCCAAGTTGATTGGAAATATAGATGGCATTTACTATACTTGTGCCGATCAATATCTATATAGCTATTTTTTGTACCATTTTACTCCGTCTCGGGGGAGTACTATAGCTCTTTTCATGATTTGATAAATCAATGTACGGTTTGTATTTGTTATACTCTATAACACTCCGTGGTTTTTGCTCTTCACCATCCCTCCTCTGAATAGTGACCAACTCACCAGTGTGTTTAGTTGTCAAAATTAAGACGTCTCTTTTATCGTGCCATTTCTGAACAACCACATCAGTGTTACTTTCCCGGGCTCTTGTCTTTCCTCTTGCTAACTTCCTTTTAGTAACATCGGTTGGATTATACTTCCGATTAGATTTCATTGTTCGAAAGATAAGAGTTTTATTCTTTAGTAATTCATGAGCTAATGAGACAGACGTATACCAGTGTGTCAGGAAGGTGAGAACTGTGCTAGGATACGTGGTGACACATTGGTCTCACGCAGCCTATACAGCTGGAAGGTAGTGTCAGTGGCCGCGTGAGACCAATGTGTCACCACAATTTCAACACAATGTTATGACTACAATTTTGGCCCAAGGTGACTAAAAGGTACATTTCTGTCATAAGGTGCACCATTTTATACTCTATAGTAAAAAAAGAAAGAATGGCCTGGATGGAAATTTTTTTTACTGCATACGTGGCACTTAAGGTGTTAACAGATTTCTACACCAAAACTCACAAATATGTTTAAGTGTACGTAAGGATAGCTAAGTTTCCTGCCGTGTTAATTATTATACTAATATCTAATCTAGACTCATAAACATGTATAATTACCACCATGGGCCACGAAAATTGGTACAATATGCATTGACTGCAGCTGAACTTCACATCGTATTTGATTTTATACCATTACCATTCAGGTACTGTGCGAATGTTTCTTGTAACATACAAGCTCGAACTGTGCAAGTCATGAACTGATGAGAGGCATTATAAATGAGCCATAGCCGAATCACAGACGACAGGCTGCATATGATAACAATCAAGTGAATGACTGGAACAAGTGGCTGTGCAGAAATGATGACAATGCGGGCACTGTAGTCTATTGATACCACAATGGGAGAGAGGTCATTTAAACGTACCAGTTGACGAAAATATTGTGGAACTAGATGGAGGACTAACAGTTCGAGGAGATCAGGAGGAGCTTGCCAGGGAGTTTAGAATGGGTCTCATTTAAGCTTTTTATAATCTCACTGTTCTTGTTCCTCTATCATCATCATCATCATCTGTTTATCCTCCAGGTTCGGTTTTTCCCTCGGACTTAGCGAGGGATCCCACCTCTACCGCCTCAAGGGCAGTGTCCTGGAGCTTCAGACTCTTGGTCGGGGGATACAACTGGGGAGTATGACCAGTACCTCGCCCAGGCGGCCTCACCTGCTATGCTGAACAGGGGCCTTGTGGAGGGATGGGAAGATTGGAAGGGATAGGCAAGGAAGAGGGAAGGAAGCGGCCGTGGCCTTAAGTTAGGTACCATCCCAGCATTCGCCTGGAGGAGAAGTGGGAAACCACGGAAAACCACTTCGAGGATGACTGAGGTGGGAATCGAACCCACCTCTACTCAGTTGACCTCCCGAGGCTGAGTGGACCCCGTTCCAGCCCTCGTACCACTTTTCAAATTTTCGTGGCAGAGCCGGGAATCGAACCCGGACCTCCGGGGGTGGCAGCTAATCACGCTAACCACTACACCACAGAGGCGGACTTGTTCCTCTCTCACGTACCGAATATTTCTTGAATGGACTTTGTTGATTTTGAAGTGTGTGTAAGCGATTTTCTGTAGTCACCTTGTTTTTTTTTAACGGAATTTGCTTTACGTCGCACCGACACAGATAGGCCCTATGGCGACGATTGGATAGAAAAGGCCCAGGAGTGGGAAGAAAGTGGCCGTTGATTTAATTGAGGTACAGCCCAAGCATTTACCTGAAGTGAAAATGGGAAGCCATGGGAAACCTCCTTCAGGGCTGCCGGCAGTGAGGTTTGAACCCACTATCTCCCGGAAGCAAGCTCATAGCTGCGCGCTCCTAATCGCACGGCCAACTCGCCAGGGAGATGAAGGTCCAATGTTTAAAAGTTAGATATACCCCTTTTGATAAGGGTTATTATCTTGCTCTATCAGTAATTTGATATATTGAGTAATATTTTGACAATACTTACACACCAGTTTATTTGTTATTGTGTCTTTTCTTCCCCTCCCCTTCCCCTTCTTTCTTATGCCATTTCGGTAATGTAGAAGAAAAAAAGTGGGTTTGCATTAAAAGTTAGTCTCAACAAAGTTCACTTAAAATATTTAATCTATGCTATCCACGGACGCCTCTATTCTTCCTGCACTCAATTTATGGAGGCACCCACTGCGTCATGTCATCCTTGCTGACCGAGCTCGATAGCTGCAGTCGCTTAAGTGCTGCCAGTATCCAGTATTCGGGAGATAGTAGGTTCGAACCCCACTGTCAGCAGCCCTGAAAATGGTTTTCCGTGGTTTCCCATTTTCACACCAGGCAAATGCTGGGGCTGTACCTTAATTAAGGCCACGGCCGCTTCTTTCCAACTCCTATGCCTTCCCTATCCTATCGTCGCCATAAGACCTATCTGTGTCGGTGCGACGTAAAGCAACTAGCAAAAAAAAAAAAAAAAAAATATATATATATCATCTTTGCTGTTTTGAGAAAATATTTCTTGGGGTCAGTTTGTCCCAAAGCCTTATCAGTAAATATATTTCCTGTTTTCTTTATTGTTCTGGTGTTTGCTGCCGTCACATGGTGTCATAGGCAGCCCGTCCCAAGGGCAAAGATTAAAACTATTTTTTACTCGTCTGTTTCCTTGGTTACTGGTTGAGTCAGAAAACGTCTCCTTATTAACTACGCTGGTGGGGGAAAAATCACTTTGTCCTACCGGTGCTTCATATCTCAGAACTTGGAAACGTGTCTCCTTCAGAAATATAATTTTGATGTCAATTTGAGAAAAAGCTGTTGTGAAATTTAGATAAAGCCTAATATTTACAATTGTTAGTTTATATCATGTAATTGGGCTTCTTGATCTTGATGGTTTATTTTATTAGGGCGATGCCCTCATCGTTTCACTGGGTGATCTGAGATTTCGTCATTCTGGTTAATTTCAGGTTTGCTTAAATCCCCGGTGAATTTTGAAATTGGACTTTAACCATGGAGAGCTGGTCATGCGTCTTAGGGCCTTGTTCTAAACCACCTGAAATTGCCGCAGTAGCGTCTTCCGAATATAGCAGCAGACCTCACAGCCGTAGAAGAGAATAGATCTGATGCAAGTCAAAAAGAGTCAGTTAGGTGTCCGTTGTGGAGCAGAGGATGCAAAGTTGCCACTCGATTGCATGGTCTATATATTCCATATCTAGGTATTGGGGCCTAGTCAAATTTTAGTCTAACGTACTTGACAATACCAAACTATGGTAACTCGATAGCTGCAGTCGCTTAAGTGCGGCCAGTGTCCAGTATTCGGGAGACAGTAGGTTCGAACCCCACTGTCGGCAGCCCTGAAAATGGTTTTCCGTGGTTTCCCATTTTCACTCCAGGCAAATGCTGGGGCTGTACCTTAATTAAGGCCACGGCCGCTTCCTTCCCACTCCTAGGCCTTCTCTGTCCCATCGTTGCCATAAGACCTATCTGTGTCGGCGCGACGTAAAGCAACTAGGCCTAGCAAAAAAAAAAAAAAAGCGATGGTAAGTCCGTGTTTCTAATTTTGAGATGACGAAATCTCGGCCTTCTCTTCGAAAAGAGGATAGGCTGCGATTTCTTCGAGTTAATTTTGACTTTATTTCCGGTACACATTTGTTGATACAGGATTGAAGTTTCGCAGTGGCATCTACACGACATATCTGGGCGGTATAAACTGCAATGTCATCTGGGAGCTGGTGAATTTAAATTCCTGCCACCTTAGGAAGATCGTCCACGTACAGGGCGTAGAGGGTTGGCGAGAGAACTCCACTCTGTGGCACGCCCGCAAGGAGTTGCTGAGGAGTGTATTTTAAACCTTCGTACGTGGTAAAAGATGTATTTCGTAAATAAGACTAATCATTTTGACAAGGTGATGAAAACTTCGAATAGCTCCCAGAGTTTAACAATTATCGTGCCAGAGAGTGTCAAAGGATTTACCGAAATTGAAAAATACCACTGGCATGCTACGTCGTAAATTGAAAGACCTCGTAATATATTGTACGATGTGCAAAACCACTAATGGAGCTGATCGTTTGAACCAGATACCAAACTCAGCCGGTCGGAATGGCGTGCGCCAGTTACGCGTTTGAGAAGGCCCGTAGAAGATTCTAGAATTCCTCACTTCCAGATCATGTTATTGAGCTTTCAGATTCTTCTAGGAACTTCCTTATCGCGGGTCTCGACAATTCACCGGTGCTATAGCTTTCTCGCTGTTGGCCCCATCCATACCGTCGCAACATCGCCGTAATTATCATATCTCGCTGGCATTATTTCCGGCCACTCCGCATTCCGTCTCTTGATTGCCACAATATTATATCTTCTTTTCACACAAAGAAAAGTTTCCCTTTTAAACTCAAAATGGGCGAGACGTCCATGTATAGCCGAGTCTAACATTGTTCCCATTGTTGTAGTTACGGACTTCCCCCACGATTGAAACACTAAATTTATTGGGAAATTATTTGTTCCCAAGGAACCAGAAGAAGGTATAATCGAAACGTTTTTGGTCGTTCACAAATAGTAATGTTCTAAGTTGAGAATGAGCTCAAATTTCTTATAAACTGAGAGGTATATTGTCCTACATCGATGAAGACTTTGCAAAAGAACATGGAAAGAGACCAATGGACCTTGCATGGAAAGTTCTGCTATAGTAAGACTGGAAACAATAGTAGATGGTTTCTCATTTGATATACACTTTAATTTCTTTGCATTTTTAAACATATTTTTTATCAAATATGCCGTAATTGTTAGGCATGCTTTATCTTTGAAGTTTGCTCCTTCATTTATCTTTAGACTTAAGAAGAAGAAAGGAATCTTCTTTCTTTGTATATTTTTTTATTTGCCAACCTATCTGGCGGATTACCTTTTATAAACTGGATAGTAATTTATCCTGAAAGTGTATGTTCTTTTTCTCAATATATTAATAAATATTTTAATAATAATAATAATAATAATAATAATAATAATAATAATAATAATAATAATAACGTTATTTGCTTTACGTCCCACTAACTGCTTTTACGGTTTTCGGAGACGCCGAGGTGCCGAAATTTAGTCCCGCAGGATTTCTTTTTACGTGCCAGTAAATCTACCGACACGAGACTGTCGTATTTGAACACCTTCAAATACCACCGGACTGAGCCAGGATCGAACCTGTCAAGTTGGGGTTAGAAGGCCAGCGCCTTAACTGTCTGAGCCACTCAGCCTGGCATAAATATTTTATATATTTCCCTGTTCTTTATTTTGAAAGTAGAGGTTTATTTTATTTTGGAAATTTCTAAATTACAATACGTACTAAAGAAACAACTCGTTTGCAAGATTTTTAAGTTGCTTCTTTAGCTTTTATATCCTTTCGATACATTTTCGTCAGATTTAAATAACTATTGCTTAATGGTGGACGCTATTACTTGTTTACATTCGTCATTCACTTATTTAATTCCAGAGCCTACAAAACAAGGCATTCGATCACGAAAAGGGGTTTAAAACTTCTAGTTGATCTTCAGCATGACAGAGTTAATATTCTCCGACTTCTAACAAGAGAGCTACTGTATGTTAAAGGAACCAATGATTCGTTTAAATAGTATTTCGCACTCAAGGTGAAGTTGTTATGAACAGACAAATTGAAACAGAAACAGTTGCTTTAACAATCAAACTCCAATTCTTTTAATTATTTATCTGGTACTGTCAATAATCTTCAAAATGACTCACTTTTTCGAGATGGTTTTCTACTCGGCTCAACCAGATGATATCACTGAACACTTAGAGCCAGTTTTGAAGCATAAATCCTCCAGTAAGAATTCAAGCAGTTAAAGACACCCGTGTAACACACAGGACAGCTGGATTCAGAAGAGGATTAATATAATGCCTTATACTTAGTAAATAAGTGTGTCCGGCTAACTGGAATGACAAGGATATACTGAACGTAAGTTGAATACTTCATATTTAGAGTATACTGACCCCGGGGAAGGTTTCGATATGCATATCATTTTAAAATCTTTGAAAAGACGGGGGTTTTATAGGAAAAACGGTTTTCCTCCATTTTCTCTTATACTATTATAGGCAAAATATCGAATTTGTCGTATAAGGACGAGACAAAGCTCAATTTAATCCTCTTGACGCAAAGAACAAAACTCGGTAAGCCCTACGGGCCCTAAAACCAACCGTTACGGAGATATTGGCACCACACTACCCCTGCTCTAGGAATCGGATAAAGAAATGAACTGCCGTAACCATGGCAACGTCAGCTCCAGGATTCTAGAGCAGTGAGATTATGCATGTACGTTTGGGCATAGCTGTCAACCAAAATAGGTACAAATAAGACTTAATATCTGGGAAAAAAATATACTGTTGTGTAAGGCACTCATAGGACTCCTTTGGGCGGGGATGGAAAGGGGGTGAAGAACGAGTGTAAAAATCTTACTATATATAGAAATGGAAGTGTGTGTGTAAATGACACATCTCCAACTAAACCACTGGAGCAATTTCAACCAAACTTGGTACACGAATCACTTACTATTGGGAGACGATCACTGTGGGGGGTAAGCCATCCCTAGCGCCCTTAAGGGAGAGGGTCAGGGGGGTGGTAGTTACAATAATAATCGAGAATAGTGTCGAATTCATAGTTTTCGGGGTCGCTGAGTTGAAAAGTGATACTCTAGAATTTTTTTAAAATCCAGCCCCCTTTTAGGTTGGGAGCAAAGGGTGGGGGGGTGGGGTGAGATATAGAAATAATTAAAAACAGTTTCGAATCCATAGATTTCAGGGTCTCTGAGATGAATAGTATTACTCCGGATTTTTTGCAAATCCAAGTGGGGAGCGAAGGGGGTGAGATATAAAATTAATCGAAAAACTACATATAAAAATATTATCTTCTTCTTCTTACTATATATAAAAATTGATGTATGTGTGTGCGTGGGTGTGTGGGTGTGGGTGTGGGTGTGTATATGACACATCTCCTCCTAAACCACTGGAGCAATTTCACCAAACGTGGTACACTTATCAATTAGTATCAGGAGACAAACCGCGTGAGGGTAAGACACCCCTAGCACCCTTTTGGCAGCGGGCGAGGGGAGTGGTATAAAAATAATCTTATAAATAAAGTTGTTCGTTTCTGTTTGTTTGTTTGTTTGTTTGTTTGTTTGTTTGTTTGTTTGGCTTAAGTGCGGCCAATATCCAGTATTCGGGAGATAGTAGGTTCGAACCCCACTGTCGGCAGCTCTGAAAATGGTTTTCCGTGGTTTCCCATTTTCACACCAGGCAAATGCTGGGGCTGTACCTTAATTAAGGCCACGGCCGATTCCTTCCAACTCCTATCCCTTCCCTGTCCCATCGTCGCCATAAGACCTATCTGTGTCGGTGCGACGTAAAGCAACTAGCAAAATAAAAAGAATAAAAATGTTTGTTTGTTCCACCATCACGTCGAAAGGGCTGGATAGATCTCAACCAAACTTCATATTTAGAGTATACTCACCCCGGGGAAGGTTTCGATATGCATATCATTTTAAAATCTTTGAAAAGACGGGGGTCTATAGGAAAACCACAACGGTCTTCCTCCATTTTCTCTTATACTATTGATTTTCTGCAAACTCTGTGGACCGTATGTGAAAGGTCTCTTCATCACAAACAACTTTCGTTGTGTTCATAATTTACCTTACTCTTCAAATGACGGAGAAATTTACTATTTTCTGCCGATACCATGCTCGGCATTGAGGGACCGACAGAGCGATAACGAATATATGGGTTACCATGGCAACGTCTCTGACTGCTTGCCAGCAGGGAAGTAACGTATTGTCATTTTCCTCATCATTCCTTTAAATTCGTGGTTGTTCCTTGGGTAGAAAGCAAGAGAGTCGTCAATCGGCCATTCTGCGGGATATTGGCGGAATATCATTGGAGGTTATAACCGTCCTCGAATAGCATAAGTAATAACACAAATATTCATCTTCTTATCTGATTACCTAAGAATCCCTGCGCCTAAATTTCTCTCCGATTACCGCTTTCTTATATCCATAACTCACTCCGGCATAATTTATTGAGGAGCATTTGATTTTCCAATACATTCACTTGGTATTTATATATTTGTCGTCATCCGGATGTCCTCTGTTATAATCTATTTTCTATTAATTTCAACTTACTAAACTGTATTACTTTCTTCCTTAATTACCACGTATGTATGCGAGTGCTAATCCCGAATGCTGTACACTCTTTCCTTTGAGGAAATATTCTAAGCTATGCAAATGTATAACTTCTGGCCCAGGAAAATTCCGAAATATGGATGCAATTTTAACGGCGGTGCAGACCTTCGTTTCGGGGTAATTGGTGGCTAATCAGTAAGTCGTATCAAAAGTCACAAAGCAAATTGCGTTTCATTTTGGAGAGATCTACAACTTTTGTCCTGTGACTTTTCGTCGTATTTCTATCCCTAATACATTAAACACAAGTTGATTTTGTACTTTTACACGTATATGTTATCATTTGGCACACTTATAGGAAAGGTAGAATCATGACATTCGGCACGCACATTGACATGACCATTGGCAATGTTATAGCCAAATTTTATGATTCTAGCTGTCACATGAGAATCAAAAATATAAAGTAGCATTCAAAAACTGTACAAGATTTCACCCCATTCAATGACTCTAACTCAATCTAACCCATAAATAAAGGAGATACGAGAAGATGTCATAGGACCAACCATGTAGAGCACTGAAAGGGGCGTCTGATGGTGAAGTCCGTTTGTAGATACGTCGTACAGTTGCAAAGCAGTAACCATCGAAATAAAGGTCTACACTTCTAGAGTATGTCTGTACATTGACAATTTTGGCGACATTTCCGTACAGTTATCCGTTTCAGGTGTAATAATGACCATCTGCATATATTCTGTTTTGGTGTCTGTCTGTTTGTTTGTTTGTCTGTTTGTCTAAAACTTGGAAACTACTGGATATATTTCCACCAAACTTGATATTTAGAATCCATCTGTCCTTTGGTAGGTTTTAGGGCAAGTATTGTTTCTGAATCCCTGAATTGACTGGGGGATTATACGAAACCGAAACCGTCATTTTGCAACCAAACTTAATGTAAATTTAGCTGCCGTAATGGAAATTCATTTCTAGGCCTTTTTCCTCATGTGCATCATTTCAATACGAGGATTAATAAGGGAGATATCATTAACGGACCGTTTTCCGGTACAAGTCCCACCGGACTTAACTCAAGAGCGGGTGCGTGTAAAGCGTATGTTTTACAACTTGAAAACTACTGAAGATATTTGAGTCAAACTTTATATTAACATCCACCTGTCCAACGGTAGGTGTTAATCGTCAATAACATTTCATGTTCCCGGAATGGACTGGCGGTTTATAGGGAACCGAAATGGTGATTTTACTCTTCCAGAATATATACAGTACAAGACCAACCTGACTGGAAATCGACCAAACATGATGGAATTCCATCTCTAAAACTTTTTTTCATGTGCATTTTTTCGACAGGAGGATTAATAAGGGAGATATCATAAACGGTCCGTTTTTCCGGTTAAGTCCAGCGGATATAGCCCAAAAGGTGTTGTACGTGGAGCAGGTTCCTTATTTATCTATGTAAATAAAATCGTAACTACTGTGTGCCTGTACATAGACTATTTTGTCGAAATTTTCGAACAGCTACACGCTTAAGGGGTAATAATGATCATCTGCATATTTTTTGGTTTAGTATCTTGAAAGTTCTACTTTTTACACTTCTCACTGAAAACCCAGTATTGCGGCATAATCTGCCAGTCGAGAAAGAAAACTGAAATTTGGCAAAATTTTACGACTTAGCCTGTAACGGGCGGAAAACTTCCAAGAGCTTTAAATTTTTCCCTTTCTATCCCGAAGAATATCGAAATATGGAGGCAATTTTAATGATGGTGCAGACCTTCGGGAAGTATCATCACATAACGGATGGCACAATCCCCGTTCAATTTGGAGTGATCTACAACCATGGTCGTACGACTTTTTGTCGTATTTATATCCATTTTACGTTTGACTTTTCTCTATTTCTCGATCTTAAGTAAAGTAGTACTTTTCACATACATAATTCATACCTTTTATCACTTAGAGGAAAGATAGAATCATCATACTCTACACGAAAATTGGTCCACCCAGTAGCCATATGTGAGCCAAATGCTATGTATGTAGCTGTCACTTAATTATCCGAAAAGCAATGCAATGTGAGATAATCTTACACAAATTTTACCCAAGTTTCTAACTCAATCTGACCCATGAATAGATGAGATATCATATGACCAGCAATTTAGGCCGCTAAATCCGGCGTCTTATGGTACAATCTTTTCTCGATATGATGTACCGTTTAGAAGCAGTTAATCTGTAAATGAAGGTCTGAAATATTGTAAACAAGCACATACTTTCGTATGTCGAACTATATATATTCACTGATGTCGATTTTGTAGCGATCGAGAAAGGGTGTGTCTGCTATTGTAATCAGTACTCCGCACACCGACTATGACTGGCAGTAGGAATGGAGTCCTTCTCCAATTCCTGTGTAACTGGCATTAATGAGGCAGGCCTACCATTGTAATGAATAATTCACTTCTCGATTTGACTTTCAGAAGGCAAGGGAGCATGCAGCATACAGTCTTTGGCTGTAGGCAAGCGTTCCCGCAGTTATAAACAGATGTACCCATCTAAAATGTGACTGGCATTAGGCATACTGGCCTGCTATTTTGATGGAAACTCATCAACTTGGTGTGACTGGCAGGAAGCTGGCTGGCAGTTGGAAAAGGGGCCTATCATTATAATGATAACTGCACAACTCAATTTTGACTGGTTGTAGGGAAGTTTCCTGCCATTATAATAAAAACTCTTCAATTTGTAATATGTCTGGAGGTAGGAAAGGGAGCCTGCAATTGTAACGGAAACTCCCCAAATAGATTGTGACCGCGCAGTAGGCAATGGGGCCTGCAATTATAATGTAAACTTCCCAACTCGATTGTGAATCGCAGTAGGGAAGTGAGCCTGTCGTTATCATCACAAATCCGTAACAAGCACTTTACACTGGAAACAACGTATGGGGACCTCTGCATATTGTTTCTCGGATAACGCTAAGAGACATGCTATTTTAAAACAATCTTATTTACTGCATGTACAGTATTTACTTCAATATTCGTATACAATGCAGAATACCGTAGCGAAGCACGGGTACATTTGCTAGTCTATATAAATAAAATTGTTTCTGTTTGTCTGTTTGTCTGTCTGTTTGTCTGTTCCACCATCACGTCGAAACGGCTGGATAGATCTCAACCAAACTTCATATTTAGAGTATACTCATCCCGGGAAAGGTTTCGATATGCATATCGTTTTAAAATCTTTGAACACACGGGGGGTTTATAGGAAAATCAGAATGGTTTTTCCACCATCACGTCGAAACGGCTGGATAGATCTCAACCAAACTTCATATTTAGAGTATACTCCTCCCGGGGAAGGTTTCGATATGCATATAATTAAAAAATCTTTGAATACACGGGGGGTTTATAGGAAAACCAGAATGGTTTTTCCACCATCACGTCGAAACGGCTGGATAGATCTCAACCAAACTTCATATTTAGAGTATACTCCTCCCGGGGAAGGTTTCGATATGCATATCATTTTAAAATCTTTGAATACACGGGGGGTTTATAGGAAAACCAGAATGGTTTTTCCACCATCACGTCGAAACGGCTGGACAGATCTCAACCAAATTTCATATTTAGAGTATACTCATCCCGGGGAAGGTGTCGATATGCATATCATTTTAAAATCTTTGAATACACGGGAGGTTTATAGGAAAACCAGAATGGTTTTCCACCATCACGTCGAAACGGCTGGATAGATCTCAACTAAACTTCATATTTAGAGTATACTCCTCCCGGGGAAGGTTTCGATATGCATATCATTTTAAAATATTTGAATACGCGGGGGGTTTATAGGAAAACCAGAATGGTTTTTCCACCATCACGTCGAAACGGCTGGATAGATCTCAACCAAACTTCATATTTAGAGTATACTCATCCCGGGAAAGGTTTCGATATGCATATCGTTTTAAAATCTTTGAACACACGGGGGGTTTATAGGAAAACCAGAATGGTTTTTCCACCATCACGTCGAAACGGCTGGATAGATCTCAACCAAACTTCATATTTAGAGTATACTCCTCCCGGGGAAGGTTTCGATATGCATATAATTAAAAAATCTTTGAATACACGGGGGGTTTATAGGAAAACCAGAATGGTTTTTCCACCATCACGTCGAAACGGCTGGATAGATCTCAACCAAACTTCATATTTAGAGTATACTCCTCCCGGGGAAGGTTTCGATATGCATATCATTTTAAAATCTTTGAATACACGGGGGGTTTATAGGAAAACCAGAATGGTTTTTCCACCATCACGTCGAAACGGCTGGACAGATCTCAACCAAATTTCATATTTAGAGTATACTCATCCCGGGGAAGGTGTCGATATGCATATCATTTTAAAATCTTTGAATACACGGGAGGTTTATAGGAAAACCAGAATGGTTTTCCACCATCACGTCGAAACGGCTGGATAGATCTCAACTAAACTTCATATTTAGAGTATACTCCTCCCGGGGAAGGTTTCGATATACATATCATTTTAAAATATTTGAATACGCGGGGGGTTTATAGGAAAACCAGAATGGTTTTTCCACCATCACGTCGAAACGGCTGGATAGATCTCAACCAAATTTCATATTTAGAGTATACTCATCCCGGGGAAGGTTTCGATATGCATATCATTTTAAAATCTTTGAATACACGGGTTTTTTTTGGAAAACCAGAATGGTTTTTCCACCATCACGTCGAAACGGCTGGATATATCTCAACCAAATTTCATATTTAGAGTATACTCATCCCGGGGAAGGTTTCGATATGCATATCATTTTAAAATCTTTGAACAGACGGGGGTTTATAGGAAAACCAGAATGGTTTTTCCATCATCACGTCGAAACGGCTCGATAGATCTCAACTAAACTTCATATTTAGAGTATACTCCTCCCGGGGAAGGTTTCGATATGCATATCATTTTAAAATCTTTGAATACACGGGGGGTTTATAGGAAAACCAGAATAGTTTTTCCACCATCACGTCGAAACGGCTGGATAGATCTCAACCAAGCTTCATATTTAGAGTATACTCCTACCGGGGAAGATTTCGATATGCATGTCATTTTAGAAACTTTGAATACACGGGGTGTTTATAGGAAAACCAGAATGGTTTTTCCACCATCACGTCGAAACGGCTGGATAGATCTCAACCAAATTTCATATTTAGGGTATACTCATCCCGGGGAAGGTTTCGATATGCATATCATTTTAAAATCTTTGAATAGACGGGGGTTTATAGGAAAACCAGAATGATTTTTCCACCATCACGTCGAAACGGCTCGATAGATCTCATCTAAACTTCATATTTAGAGTATACTCATCCCGAGGAAGGTTTCAATATGCATATCATTTTAAAATCTTTGAATAGACGGGGGGTTTATAGTAAAACCAGAATGGTTTTCCTCCATTTTCTCTTATACTATTGATTTTCTGTAAGCTGCGTTTACCGTACGTGAAACGTCTCTTCATTATAAACAACTTTCGTTATGTTCATAATTTACCTTACTCTTTACATGACGGAGAAATTTACAATTTTCTGCTGGTACCATGCTCTGCATTGAGTGACCGACAGACCGACAACGAACCTACAGGTTACCATGGCAACGTCTCTGACTGCATGCCAGCAGGGAAGTAACGTATTGCCATTTTCCTCATCATGCTTTTCAATTCGTGGTTGTTCCTTGGGTAGAAGGCAAGAGAGGCGTCAATCGGCCTATCTGCGGGATATTGGCGGAATATCGTTGGATGTTATAACCGCCTTCGAATAGTTTAAGTAATAACAACCATTAGTCATCTTCTTATTATTTGTTTACCTAGGAATCAATGGACCTAAATTTCTCCTCTGTTACCGCTTTATTATATCCATAACTCACACTAGCATATTTTATTGAGGGGCATTTGATTTTCCAATACATTAACTTGGCATTTACATATTTGTCGTTATCCGGCTGTCCTCAGTTATAATCCGTTTTCTATTACTTTCAACTCTCTTAACTGTATTATTTTCTTCCTTAATTACGCCGTATGTACCCGAGTGCTACAAACTACTGGATGTATTTCCACCAAGACTCATATTTAGAATACACCTGTCGTTGATAGGTTTTAGGGCAAATATTGTTTCTAAATCCCTGAACTGACTGGGGGTTTATACGAAACCGAAACAGTGATTTTGCACTTCCACAAAATATACACAACCAACGTTAATTTAAATCTACCTGCCTTGGTAGAAATTAATTTCTAAACCTTTTTTCTCATGTGCATCATTTCGATACGAGGATTAATAAGGGAGATATCATTAACGGACCGTTTCTTTGTACAAGTCCCATCGGACTTAACTCACGAGCGGGTGCGTGTAAAGCGTATTCCTTACAACTTGAAAACTACTGAAGACATTCGAACCAAAATTCATATTTAGCATCCACCTGTCCAAAGGTAGGTTTTAAACGTAAATAACATTTCATGTTCCGGAATGGACTGGCGGTTTATAAGGAACCGAAATGGTGATTTTACTCTTCCACAATATATACAGAACAAGACCAACCTGACTGGAAATCGACCAAACGTGATGGAATTCCACCTCTAAACCTTTTTTTCATGTGCATTTTTTCGTCAGGAGGATTAATAAGGGAGATAACATGAATGGTCAGTTTTGCAGGTTAAGTCCAGCGGACATAGCCAAAAAGGTGTTTTACATGGAGCAGA
Organism: Anabrus simplex; assembly: GCF_040414725.1. Taxonomy (NCBI): domain Eukaryota; kingdom Metazoa; phylum Arthropoda; class Insecta; order Orthoptera; family Tettigoniidae; genus Anabrus; species Anabrus simplex. The sequence goes on along the minus strand of NC_090265.1, from coordinate 438,362,282 downwards.
TTCCTTATCTATATAAATCAAATCGTAACGACTGTGTGCCTCTACACTGACTATTTTGGCGAAATTTTCGTACAGCTTTTCGTTTAAGGGGTAATAATGACCATCTGCATAATTTTTGGTTTAGTTTCCTGAAAGTCCTAATTTTTACCCGCCTCGCCCAAAATCCAGATTTCGGCATAATCTGCCAGAAGAAAAAGAAGATAATTGAAATTTGACAAAATTATACGTTTTAGCCTGTAACGAACGGAAAACATCCAAGATCATTACATTTTTCACTTTTTATCCCCGAAGAATATCGAAATATGCAGGCAATTTTAATGATGGTGCAGACCTTCGGAAATTCCTATCACATAACAGATTGCACAATCTCCGTTCAATTTGGAATGATCTACAACCTTGGTCTTATGACTTTTTGCCGTATCTGTATCCCTTTTACGTTTGATTTTTCTCTATTAATCGATGTTAAGTCAATTTGGAATTTTCACGTGCATAATTCATACTTTCAATTACTTATATGAAATACAGAATCATCAAACTCTTCACGAAAATTGGCCCACCCAGTAGCCATATGCTACGTATGTAGCTCACTTTATTATCCGAAAAGTAATGTAATGTGAGATAATCTTACAAAACCTTTACCCTGTTCCAGGTTTCTAACTCAATCTGACCCAAGAATAGATGACATATCATAGGACCAGCCATTTAGGCCACTAAATCCGGCGTGTCTTATGGTATAATCTTTTGTCGATATGACGTACGTTTAGTAGCAGTTAATCTGTAAATGAAGGTCTTCAATATTGTAAACACGCATATACTTTCGTATGTCGATCTATATATATTCACTGATGTCGATTTGTAGTGATCGAGAAAGGGTTGGTCTGCTATTGTAATCAGTACTCCCCACACCGACTTTGACTGGCAGTATGAAAGGGTTCCTTCTCCAACTCCTGTGTAACTGTCATTAGTAAGGAAGGTCTACAATTGTAATGAATAGTTCACTTCTCGATTTGACTTGCAGAAGGCAAGTGAGCATGCAGTTTTGTTTAAAACTCCCCTACCCGATTGTGTTTGGCAGTAGGCAAGGGTGCCCGCCATTATAAAGAAATGTCCTCATCTAAAATGTGACTGGCATTAGGCATAGTGGCTTGCTATTTTGATGGAAACTCACCAACTTGGTGTGACTGGCAGTAAGCTGGCTGGAAGTAGGAAAATGGGCCTGGCATTATAATGATAACTGCACAACTCAATTTCGAGTGATAGTAGGGTAATTGCCTGCCATTATAATAAAAACTGTAATCTGTCTGGAAGTAGGAAAGGGGGGCTGCCATTTTAACGAAAACTCCCCAAATCGATTCTGTCCGCATAGTAGGCAATGGGGCCTGCAATTATAATGTAAACTTCCCAATTCGATTGTGAATGGCAGTAGGCAAGTGAGCCTGCCGTTATATCACAAATCCATAACAAACACTTTACATTGGAAACAACGTACGGGGACCTCCCCATGCTCTTTCTCGGATAACGCTAAGAGACATGCAATTTTAAAACAATCTTATTTACTGCATGCACACTATTTACTTCGATATTCGAATACAATGTAGAATACCGTAGCGAAGCACGGGTACATTCGCTAGTATTACACTAATCATGGTTCTTTTTTCTATTTGCTTTACGTCGCACCGACACAGATAGGTCTTATGGCGACGATGGGACAGGAGAGGCCTACTAATGGGAAGGAAGCGGCCGTGGCCTTAATTAAGGTACAGCCCCAGCATTTGCCTGGTGTGAAAATGGGAAACCACGGAAAACCATCTTCAGGGCTGCTGACAGTGGGGTTCGAACCCACTATTTCCCGGATGCGAGCTCACAGCTGCGCGCTCCTAACCGCACGGCCAACTCACCCGGTACTAATCATGTTAAAGAAGGATGAAATTATACTCATATTAAGAATATTTATTAGGAACTTAATAATCTAAAGAAACATAGTTTAGACCAGTTGTATGACAGCGTCTGTCCACCATGTTTCAGCATAGGAGTTAATTATTTCGTACTTCCAACTGTTGATCAGTGGTAGAATATTGGCCATCAGACTCCAAGATCGCGCGATAAATTCTCCTCCTCTTGGCACAGTTTCCTCACAGAAGGCCGGAGTAAGATTTCCTGTTTTGTGTTTCCCGTATCAGAGTTGTCGAATCGTGGATGTCGGAGGTTCCATATCTAGGATAACCTTCTCCGGACACGTCCTATTTTCCATTCTATCTTGCCTTCCGGGATCAGTTGTGTCAGACTGTATTTGTCACTTCGGGAAGATGTGACCGAAATGGGCTGCTTTTTCTGCATTTTCTAGTGGGTTATCACAGAGTACCTCCTCATTGGTGACATGGTCTATCCATGAGATACATCCACATTTCTAGACGGTTAAGACTTCACACGATGGCAGAGTACCTCCGCATTTGTGAAATGGTCTATCCATGAAATTCATCCACATTTTCTAGAGGATTAGGACTTCCCATGATGAGAGAGTACCTTCTCATTGGTGAAATGGTCTATCCATGAAATACATCTACATGTTCTAGAGGATTAGGACTTCCCATGATGAGAGAGTACCTCCTCATTTGTGAAATGGTCTACCCATGAAATACATCCACATTTTCTAGAGGATTAAGACTTCACGTGCTGACAGAGTACATCCTCATTGGTGACATGGTCTACCCATGAGGTCCATCCACATTTTTTAGAGGGTTAGATTTCACATGATGACAGAATACCTCTTCATTGGTAACATGGCCTATCCATGAGGTACATCCCCATTTCGAGACGGTTAAGACTCAAAATGACGACAGAGTACCTCCTCATTGGTGACATGGTACCCATGAGATACAGCCATACTTCTAGAGGTTTAAGACTTCACATGATGACAGAGTACCTCCTCATTGGTGACATGGTCTATCCATGAGATACATTTTCTAGAGGTTTAGGACATCACGTGATGAAAGAGCACCTCGTCATTAGTGACATGGTCTATCCATGATATACATCCACATTTTCTGGTGGTTTAAGACTTCACATGATGACAGAGTACCTCCTCATTGGTGACATGGCCTATCCATGAGGTACATCCACATTTCGAGACGGTTAAGACTCAAAATGACGACAGAGTACCTCCTCATTGGTGACATGGTACCCATGAGATACAGCCATACTTCTACAGGTTTAAGACTTCACATGATGACAGAGTACCTCCTCACTGGTGCCATGGTTTACCCATGTAACGCATCCACATTTATAGAGGGTTAAGACTTCACACGGTGACAGAGTACATCCTCGTTGGTGACATGGTCTACCCATGAAATTCATCCACGTTTTCTAGAGGATTAGGACTTACCATGATGACAGAGTACCTCCTCATTTGTGAAATGGTCTACCCATGAAATACATCCACATTTTCTAGTGGATTAAGACTTCACATGATGACAGAGTACCTCCTCATTGGTGACATGGTCCATCCATGAGACATATCCACATTTTCTAGAGGCTTAAGACTTCACATGATGACAGAGTACCTCCTCATAGGTGACATGGTCCATCCATGAGATACATCCACATTTTCTAGAGGGTTAAGACTTTACATGATGACAGTACCTCCTCATTGATGACATGGTCTATCAATGAGATACAGTATATCCACATTTTCTAGTGGGTTAAGACTTCACACGATGACAGAGTACCTCCTCTCTGGTGACATGGTCAATCCATGAGATACATGCAAATTTTCAACAGGGTTAAGACTTCACATACCGGGCGAGTTGGCCGTGCGCGTAGAGGCGCGCGGCTGTGAGCTTGCATCCGGGAGATAGTAGGTTCGAATCCCACTATCGGCAGCCCTGAAGATGGTTTTCCGTGGTTTCCCATTTCACACCAGGCAAATGCTGGGGCTGTACCTTAATTAAGGCCACGGCCGCTTCCTTCCAACTCCTAGGCCTTTCCTATCCCATCGTCGCCATAAGACCTATCTGTGTCGGTGCGACGTAAAGCCCATAGCAAAAAAAGACTTCACATGATGACAGGGTACATCCTCTTTGGTGACATGGTCTATCCATGAGATACATCCACATTTTCAATGGGGTTAAAACTTCACATGATGGCAGAATACATCCTCTTTGGTGACATGGTCTATCTATGAGATACATGCACATTTTAAACAGGGTTAAAACTAAACATGATTACAGAACACCTCATTTGTGACATGGTCTACCCATGAGATACATGCACATTTCTAGAGGGTTAAGACTTCACATGATGACAGAGCATCTCATCATTGGTGACATGGCCTATCCATGAGATACATCCACATTTTCTAGCGGGTTAAGACTTCACATCATGACTGAATACCTCCTCATTGGTGACATGGCCTCTCCATGAGATACATCCACATTTCTAAAGGGTTAGGACTTCACATGATGACTGAATACCTCCTCCTCGGTGACATGGCCTATCCATGAGATACATCCACTTTTGTAGAGGGTTAAGACTTTACATGATGACTGAATACCTCCTCGTTGGTGACATGGCCTCTCCATGAGATACATCCACATTTCTAGAGGGTTAGGACTTCACATGACTGAATACCGCCTCGTTGGTGACATGGCCTCTCCATGAGATACATCCACATTTCTAGAGGGTTAGGACTTCGCATGATGACTGAATACCTCCTCCTCGGTGACATGGCCTATCCATGAGATACATCCACATTTCTAGAGGGTTAGGACTTCATATGATGACTGAATACCTCCTCGTTGGTGACATGGCCTATCCATGAGATACATCCGAATTTCTAGAGGGTTAAGACTTCACATGATGACAGAACACCTCCTCATTTGTGACATGGCCTATCCATGAGATACATCCACATTTTCTAGAGGGTTAAGACTTCACATGATGACAGAACACCTCCTCATTAGTGACATGAGGTACTTCCACATTTCAAAGGCCTCAGTGTTCATACTTCGACGCCGTAAAGTAACACTTCACGACACGCCGAGGAGTTTCGAACTGGAGGTGACGGTTTCGCTCAAGATGCTTTATTTCAGAACAACGCTCCTTGCAGTCCCAATTCTGGTCTTGATTTCTACGTCCGGACGCCGCTTTTGTGTTACTTACTTGTGGTACTTCAGATACGACACCCTCTCAATGGTGTTTCCGTCCAATGTGTTGTTTATTCACCACTTGCAGATTACCATGCAATTTGTTATCTGAATGTAAGGGTGAACTCCTTGTTTACTTCACTGGTACTGTTCAGATGGAACTGAAGTGCCTCTAAGTATTCTCACTGAATAGGGGACTGTGTTTATTTGCTTCCCATTGATCTTCATTTCATTATGAACAGCGAGGACAATTCGTACGAGGGATTTGGCTTCTCTTGATGGAAACATTTTAAAAGAAGCACCAATGACTGGACAAAGATGAAATCCAGGACTTTATAAGATAGAGTAGGTTAACGAAGGACTCAAGAACGTTCACGAAAATTACGGGATTTTGTTTTCTTCAACCTAACTGTTCTACACACCTCCAAAAATCATTTTCATTAAGAAAGGATGTTTTTCAACTATCACCATATCGGATAATAGGTAAGGGTTATTCTGCCCGAAGGCAGGTCCGAACCTCCGCAGATATGTTCCTGAGCCGGAGTTTACATGCGGTAGGGTGGCCAGTTCCTTTCCGCTTCTCCATTCCCTTACCCCCTACCAACAGCGCGTGGCAACCCATCCAACTCCTGACCACGCCCCAATGTTGCTTAACTTCGGAGATCTCACGAAAATATCGGATAATAAAGATTCCTCAGAATCTTTATCATTACATACAATGTGTGCAACTAATTCTATAGACAGATGTTCTTTTTGCGAGTGGCTTTACGTCGCACCGACAAAGAGATAGGTCTTATGGCAACGATGGGATAGGAAAGGCCTAGGAATTGGAAGGAAGCCGCCGTGGCTTTAATGAAGATACAACCCCAGCATTTGCCTTGTGTGAAAATGGGAAACCACGGAAAACCATTTTCAGGGCTGCCGACAGTGGGATTCGAACCCACTCTTTCTGGATGCAAGCTCACAGCCGCGCGCCCCTAGCCGCACGACCAACTCGCCCGGTAGACAGATGTTAAGTTTGAGAGTTTGCAAGAGAGTAACCTGACATGTGCCTATAACTCTTTGGCCAATTATTTTCGGGTGGGGCCCCTCTCTCTCATACATTCAGAAACCTTCATGCTTGGAGGGTTATCATATTTGTTTTCGCACACCTTCCTTTAAGTAACCACCTAATTATCATGGTCAGCGACCCGTGTTCAGCGATCACCTGCTAGTTTCCTCAGCTGACCTGCCAACAGAGTATCTGGTTTTCTGACCCACTATGACCCAGTCTCCGAGTCCCGCCCAAATGCAGTCATCTACTTTGGCAAGCCCCGAAACAGAAATTTCCCACTTTCAAGTCTATCTACTGCCCTTCTCCCCTAGGTTTTTCCCCAATTTCCATGCTATTAAAACAGCCTATTAAACTACTTCACTTTCTACCGCTTTTCCCACTATCTGGTGGGGTCATGGATGCAATCTGAATATCGCATGTGGATCCGGTTCAGTTTTACGGCCGGATACTTTTCCTGACGCCAATACTAGGTGGAGGGTAAAACAGTAAAAACAGTCTATACTGTAATAAATCTCAGTCTATAACTATCAGAAGAAATGTGAATTTCTGGAAACGTAGCTATGTACCTCCAGTTATGCTAAATAACTATGTCATTCCCTACTGCATGTAAATGATTGAAGTGTTGTTGCAGTGCCAATTCTGGTTTTGATGCCCACATCCGGACGTCGCTTTTGTGTTATTTCCTTGTGCTACTTCAGATGCGACACCCTCTCAATGGTGTTTCTGTCCAATGTGTTGTTCATTCACCACTTGCAGATTACCATGCATTTTGTTATCTGAATGTAAGGGCAAACTCCTTGTTTACATTGGTACTGAATGAAAAGTCCAATTGGACCGAAGACGTGACAAGCACCTGCAATAAAACTCACAAATCCTGAAATACTATTGATCTATCTTGCCAATACGCCTTAAAATATAATTTGTTCTCTCTTTCATCTTACTTACCCTTCACTACTGTGACACTATATTAAAGGACATAACTCAAGACAGTAATAAGAAACTAGATTGGACTTTAAGGAGCTGAATTAGATTGATCCTTATTTGTAATGGATGTTATGAAAGTCGCGTAACACGTTATGGCTTTGAGTGCAAGGCCGGCGTAAACTGCACTCAGTCACCCGTCTCCACAGAATACTCAATATCAGATAAACTAAATTAATTTTTTCCCCACTTTAGTCTGACTCGTTGTCTGAATGGTCAGCGTACTGGCCTTCGGTTCAGAGGGTCCCGGGTTCGATTCCCGGTCGGCTCGGGGATTTTAATAGCTTCTGATTAATTCTTCTGGCTCGGAGGGTGGGTGTATGTGTCCGTCCCAACATTCTCCTCATCATATTCAGACAACATACCACACTACCAACCTCCACAGAAACACGCCATAGTGATTACATCCCTTCATATGGGGTTGGCGTCAGGAAGGGCATCTGGCCGTAAAGAGGGCCAAATCAACATGTGCTACGCAGTTAGCACCCGCGACCCCACAGGTGTGAGCAAAGCGGTAGCAAAAGAAGAAGAACTTTTCTTCCCACTTTAAATTCTTCTCATCAAATCATCACCACGGCACATGGTCTGTTTTCTTACTATACCTATATTTATACAACCTCTCTTTCACAATATCTGAATGCTATGGATGGCATTATTGCAATATCACTTTCTGGCGCTCCAATGACTCGTAAAATCAAAAGCGATTGAAAGGACGCTCTGGCTCTGTGAAGAAAGCAGTAGTAAACTACCTCATTCTTCGTCAGCATCGTATGCCTCATTGTAAGCGACTAACAGTGTAGTGAGGTAAGATGACGGTGGCCGCAAGCTTCCGGCTTCAGTAGAAGTTGTTCATTGACAGTCTGTTTACTGTAGTTTGTCTGTGGAGTGACTAACAGCCGTGGTGCTGTTAGCGAGAAGGATCGTCCCAAAAGTGCTGGTAACTGGAAAAGAAGATGAATTAAGTGTCTGATTGCAAGAATGCAGTGTGCAGTTTTGTTGGACACGAGTCACACGGATTGTTCAATCAATCAATCAATCAATCAATCAATCAATCAATCAATCAATCAATCAATCAATCAATCAATCAATCAATCAATCAATCAATCAATCAATCAATCAATCAATCAATCAATCAATCAATCCCGATCTGCATTTAGGGAAGTCGCCCAGGTGGCAGATTCCCTATCAGTTGTTTTCCTAGCCTTTTCTTAAGTGATCGCAAAGAAACTGGAAAATTATTGAACATCTCCCTTGGTAAGTTATTCCAATCCCTATTTCCCCTTCCTATAAACGAATATTTGCCCCAATTTGTCCTCTTGAATTCCAACTTTATCTTCATATTGTGATCGTTCCTACTTGTTCTTGTCACAACAATGATTTACAAACTACAAGACAGTTTATTGTCACAATCCACATATTTTAACGTTTAATTTTACTCCTAATTTATAAAATAAAGCAAAATTAATATTGGATTGACGTCCTTCTTACTACCTGTATGGTTTTCGTAGACCCGAAGTGTTGGAATATATTCCCCGAGGAGTTCTTTTACGTCCTGGTAAATCTACCGTCACCAGGCTGTCATATCATATCACCTATCTGTGCCGAGATCCAACTCACCATTTGGGACTCTGAAGGCCAGCGGTCTGGTCTACTCTGTCCGGTAAGAATAAGAATAAGAGTAATGATGTGTTTAACGTCGTCCATCCCAGCAGAGACTTTGAGAGGCGCTGGAATGCTTCAATGTTGTTGTCCTAACTTGTCACAACAGTGTCTTAAATGATAGCCTACAGCACCAGGATTCTATCCTGCAATCTTCTGACAAGGGCGAGTGCGTAACTATCATACTCCACCAAGCTGGTTGAGTATCGCTGCGTTTGATATTTCGAACTTGTCTTGGCTGAGTAGTCCTGGTTGAGTGTGTTTCAAAAGATTAGACTATAATACATCACGCGATGAGGACAAAACATCTGTTGTTGACATGGTTGTGCGTGAATAGAACCGCAAATATTAGGTTTGTGAGTCCACCACACAATCACGAACTTGGTATTATGTTACTGGGAACACAGCCCGTGTTGATTAGCATAGTGAAACACTTGTCACTTAATAAGGTACAGCCGGCTGAGGTCACACCTTTATTGGTCGTAAAACTGCTGCTTGTACTGTGTGTTGCCATTTTATTGGCCACTACTAAACCGTGATTAAAGCGTCAAATGGAGAAGAATAATTTGGAGCACAGAAGAAATGGACAAGTTTTCTAAAGAGCAGGGCGAGAAAGAATTCAGCAGCCAGACCACCTCAGGAAGAGAGGCTGGTTTTTCATGCATTAGCAGACGTCATTAAGAGATCGGCTGTTCGAGTTGCTCGGTAGAGTATAGTTAGCTTGACAACCGTCGTTTACACCGTCCATATTCAACACAACGATACAGATACGATAAATATAACTGTCTCTGTGTGTTTTTCTTGTGAGTGTTTCGCAACAGACTTAAAATGAAAGTTAATATTATTTAATGCCTTTTTAATCGCTTAAGAATTTATGAGCCATTGGAGTGCTGGAACTTCGTCTTACAGCAATGCTTTAGCAACATAGAATTGTTACATTTTTACGCTTATGTCCTGGGCTCGATTCTCGGCCAGGGCATAAATTTATACCTGGATTTGACAGCTGGTTCGAGTCCGCTCAGCCTACGTGAGAACAACTGAGGAGCTACTTGACTGAGATAGTAGCCCCGGTATAAAAAGCCATGAATAACGGTCGAGAAGATCCATTGCCAAGACCATTCTTTACCTCATAATCTGTAGGCATCTGAGTTTGGTAGGCCAATCGACATCAGGGCTGTAACGCCGTGGGGTTTAGCTTTTAATTATCACTAATATAACAGGGATCGAACCCACTATCTTGCGAACTGAAGGGCAGCGACTAATAGACTGCATACTCAAGAACACCTAACATAAAATCATCATGTACATGTAACCAGGTAGCTCCTCTGTGGATTGGGGATACAGTTTCGGCCTCAGTTTCCCAACATCGTGGGTTCAAACCTGACAGAGGTGAGTCCACTCGACACTCCACGTCGTAAGATGTCGGCATGCAAAAGATCTCTGCTGATACATTCGGTGTTTCCCGACACAATTAATAAAAATCTCAAAAACAGGTCTGCATTGAAAGAGAAGCTGTTTGAAATTTATTCACAATTTAATTGTCAGTAAGTGTTTTATCTTAACTTCACGCTATGGCATCTGATTCATTCATTCTCAAATTGCTTTTAGCTTTCGCGAGATTATAAGTTTCTTGGCAACATGCTGAACAAAATGTCTTCCTGGTTTAGTTTCATTCAGCAAAGGCAGCGCTGGACTGAGCGAGTTCCTTACATCAACAGATCATATGCAATTTTTTTAAATTCAATCTAATGTTTGTCAAAATTTTATTACAGTTTGTCGTCTTATAACTTCTAAGGACCGGGCGAGTTGGCCGTGCGTTTAGAGGCGCGCGGCTGTGAGCTTGCATCCGGGAGATAGTAGGTTCGAATCCCACTATCGGCAGCCCTGAAAATGTTTTTCCGTGGTTTCCCATTTTCACACCAGGCAAATGCTGGGGCTGTACCTTAATTAAGGCCACGGCCGCTTCCTTCCAATTCCTAGGCCTTTCCTATCCCATCGTCGCCATAAGACCTATCTGTGTCGGTGCGACGTAAGGCCCCTAGCAAAAAAAAAAAAAGACTTCTAAGGACTCAAAGATTTAGCAAGTAGTTTTTCAGTATAAACAGGTTACCACGTTCCTACTAACGGCTAAACCCTCGATTTTAAACTTTAATGAAACGTGTTTTATTCTCCCCTCTCTCCCAAAATCAAGGATCTGAGACATCGATATTGCGTTGTCCAGCGCTAGGAACCGTCCATAATATTTTTGAATTCTTGGAACACTGAATCTGTCCCGTAACGATCACCCGTCGTCGGCAGCTACATAATCCCAGCGTAAACTGATACTATCAAGTAAACATTTCATTGGAAATTTATGGAGTTTGACAAACTAAGGCGATTTTGATCTTCGGTCATTCTGCCTGGTTGGTTGTTTGATTTTTCTTTACAGAGTTAGATGTTAAACAGTAAAATCTCACAGTACTGTGTATCATAAATTAATCTGAATGAAGCAATTGCAATTATTATAAGAGGAGGTAGGCAATTGTCTGATAAAAGACATTCTCAAAAGTGAGAGAATAAAAAACACCAACATGCTATCATACTTTTTACTGTAATGCTTGAAATGCGCTGCTGGATAGAGTATGCTGCAGTTGCAGTAGCAAATTTAACTTGACGGTAAGAAACCAAGGCCCCTGGGGGCCAGAATGAAATAGCGCAGGGTGCTATCCGGCCATTTTCTTTCACTTGCTTGCTGTTTGAGGGGCTACCTGGCCAAGGCGGTAAAGGCATGCTCGTTTCACCCTGAAGGAGAGATATTTTCTTTTATTATCACTGGTAACAATTTTCAAAGTTTAGCCTCAATACAGGGACCAAAGTTCTAGTTTACGAATTTATTTTCTACTGAAGTCCAGCCACGAAATTTTCACTCATTTTCGTTTTAAGGTAGCAATGAGAGAGAAACCTACGTTCAAAGAATGTTGGTATTACAAGTGCAATGAAACTCTACCCTTCTTTCTGTGATGAAGAAAGTAATCTTTTGCGGATGGCTGGATGGTGTCCAAAAGCTACTAACAACTGGATGATTAATGAGGATGGAACGTTTACGGGTATGTTATCACTGAAACATATTTTTGGATTCGCAAAAGACTTTACACGTATTATAATCAACGCAAAACAAGAGCTTATTCTAATCCGTGATCGAAGTGATTACAATTCTCTTAAAGCAGTAGAAACACCAGTAAATCGAAAATAACGCTGCATCGTATACTGTGGCGGATTCCACATGTAACCTTATCTGATCGTGAAAAACTGCGATTGCTCAAGATTGTAGAAAATGATACACCATTACCTATACGTTTTAGAAGTTGGGAGCTGCATGAATATCCTGTGTTACCACCTACAAACAAGCATAGCTGGGCTGTTAAAACATCACGTTTCACTGAGAAGCCCTTGTACATTATTTTTGGATTTCAAACTAGTCGTAAATTCAATCACGAAAAAGATAGCTCACTGTTTGATCACTGCAAATTAAGACACGTTAGACTATATCTCAACGGAATTACGTATCCCTACGAAAACATAGACATTAACTTTGAGAAAAATAAGTTTGGGATGCTCTATGACATGTTTTGTAAATTTCAATCATCGTATTATCAGAAAGAAGATCGTCCGCTATTTACATCTCAAGAACTTAAAAATAAAGCACCGATTGTAGTTATAGACTGCTCTTATCATGAAGAATCTATAAAAGAATCTCCAGTTGATATTCGTTTAGAATTTGAAACATCTGAAAACATTCCTGCTAACACAGCAGCCTATTGTCTTATTATTCATATGAGTGATGTTACTTACCATCCGCTAACGAATATTGTTACGAGACTATAAATAAGAATAGATCTTTATCATTTTCATTAGTGTGTGCTTCGACATCGTGTGCTATGGAACAAAACTGTAAATGTGCATGCTGTTTGCATGCTCATACGCAACATCTTATTTATCTTACATGAGTGAGTGAGGCTATTAAGATGTTCTATAAACATAGATCGTCGATGCCGAAACATCTTATTCAATTCTTACCACCAGGATTTTTATATACGTACGCTGCCTCTTACGTACATACTTTTTGGAACATCCTTCCTCTACACAGTAAGATGTCGATCGAAGTAGCTTTATGCAGAACTTGTGAACGACATTACAAGCATCGAGGAGAAAATAGTGATGATGATTGGGATGGACCAAATCCGAGGATTGAACACTGTACACAGTGTATGAATGAACTTTCTCTAGTACCTCATGATGATGATGATTCCGAAAAGGAATAACAACAGGGTGGGAAGTATATGATCTTCTCTGTAAAGCATAACATACTTAGTATAATATATTTCTAAATGTTTTGTTTAATTTGAATGTTGCAGGAGGCATTTCAGAAGCATACGTTGTTAAGAAGCACACCAACCTTGTCAGCAGCAAAAACGAACACCGTTGTAGTACAATTGTAAATAAATATTTGATCGCATTCAAAAATGTTGTACTTATTGCATTGCTTTACACCGACTTACTCTTAAGAAAAACGATCAGGTCTAAACATGCACAATGACGTTATTACTGCAGCACATGCTTACTCTAGCTTTCCCGATGCATGTTTAAACTTGTTCGAATTTACCGCCACGACATTCCTTTACACCGACTTACTCTTAAGAAAACGGACAAATCTAAACATGCATGATGACGTCATCACTGCAGCACGTGCTTACTCTAGCTCCCCCGATGTATGATTAAACTTATTCGAATTTACCGCCACCACATTTCAACTAAAGAGTGCAGCACCGAGGTAAGCGATGTAAGATAGCGGTAACTGTGTTGAATAAAGATGGCTGTTTGTCAAAAAGAATTTTTTCAAATTATCCGCTACTACATAGAGTGCGGCACTGCGCTCTCTTGTTTAAAGATGGCGGATGACAAAAAGCACGTGGGTTCGTAAAGCACGTGGAATTTACCACCACCACAAAGAGGGCAGCACGGTGCTCTCTAGATTAAAGATGGCGGATGACAACTGTTAGAAAAAAGCATCTAGATTTTAAATTGCTCGCTACTACGATAAAGATAGCAGCACGGTGCTCAAAGATGGGTGCTTGTCAAAAAAGAATTTTTTCAAATTATCCGCTACCACATTTCAACTAAAGAGTGCAGCACTGAGGTTTGCGATGCAAGATGGTGGGTGACGGCTTGTCAAATAGATTTTTTCTTTCAAATAGTCCGCCTCAAAGGTAAGTAGCTAAAGAGGGCAACACTAAGGTTAGCAATGCAAGATGGTGGATGACAGCTGTGACGTAAAAATTACCCGCAAGATAGCAGCACGATGCTCTTTTCATTAAAGATGACAGCTTGTCAAATAGAATTTTTCAAATTAACCGCCTCAAAGGTAAGTAGCTAAAGAGGGCAGCACTGTTCTCTCTGGATTAAAGATGGCTGCTTGTCAAAAAGAATTTTTCAAATTATCCGCCACCACAAAGAGGGCAGCACGGTGCTCTCTTGATTAAAGATGGTGGATGACAGCTGAAGAGCACATAGAATTTGTTTCCAAACAAAAGTACGTGGAATTTGCCGCCACCACATTTCAACTAAAGAGTGCAGCACGGTGCTCTGTAGATTAAAGATGGCGTATGACAGCTGAAGAAATTACCCGCATGATAGCAGCACGGTGCTCTGTTGATTAAAGATGGCGAATGGTAGCTGTCAAAAAAGCACGCGAGTTTGTTTCCAAACAAGAGCACGTGAAATTTTTCAATTTACCGCCACCACATTTCAAAGGTATCTAGCTAAAGATGGCAGCACGGTGCTCTCTTGATTAAAGATGGCGGATGATAGCTAACAGAACTTTTCAAATTGCCCGCTACTACGTGCTTAAGGTAGTAGCCATAAAGAGGGCAGCACGGTGTTCTGTGGATTAAAGATGGCGGATGACAGCTGACGAAATTGCCCGCATGATAGCAGCACGGTGCTCTGTTGATTAAAGATGGCGGATGAGAGCTGTCAAAAAAGCACATGGCTTTGTTTCCAAACAAGAGCACGTGGAATTTGCCGCCACCACATTTCAAAGGTATCTAGCTAAAGAGGGCAGCACGGTGCTCTCTTGATTAAAGATGGCTGCTGTCACGTGGAATTGTCTGCCACCACATTTCAAAGGTATCTAGCTAAAGAGGGCAGCACGGTGCTCAAAGATGGTTGCTGTCAAAAAGCATTTTTCAAATTATCCGCCACCATATTTCAAAGGTAAGTAGCTAAAGAGGGCAGCACTGTGCTCTGTAGATTAAAGATGGCGGATGACAGCTGTCAAAAAAGCACGTGGATTTGTTTATCTCGCGCTAGTGAGGTTAAGTTGGTAGCACTAAGGTTTAGGCCCGCCAAGATGGCAGCACTGCCGATGACAGGTGACGAATTTGCAGCTACCGCGATAAAGAGGGCAGCACAGTGCTCTGTGGTTTAAAGATGGCGGATGACAGCTGTCAAAAAAACACGTGGATTTGTTTACCTCGCGCTAGTTAGGTTAAGTTGGTACTACTGAGGTTTAGGCCCGTCAAGATGGCAGTACTGAGGTTGGCGATGCGTTGTTGTCTGTCAAAAAGCACGTGGCTGTCAAAAAACACGTGGATTTGTTTACCAATTCAAATCTCGCGCTAGTTAGGTTAAGTTGGTACCACTGAGGTTTAGGCCCGTCAAGATGGCAGCAGTGAGGTTAGCGATGCGTTGTTGTCGATGACAGCTGTCAAAAAGCACGTGGCTTTGTTTACAAATTCAAATCTTACGCCAAAATTCAAAATTTCCGCCAACATTCAAATTTCCCGCGGGTGGTGGAGGGACCCCTGGGAGCCCGGAGGAGGTGGTGGCGCCCGAATCCCTGTATTATACTACTCATAAAGAACTACTGGCCGTATTATGGTGCGGTACACATCGAGCTTAAGCCTTCTGGATAGACTGGAGGACTTCAATAATTTGTGAAATGCATAGAAGCATCTACTGCCTGCTGCGATGCGTGCTTGTATCTCTGCACTGACTAAGTTGTTTTCCGTAACCATGACACCCAGGTACTCGAATTCTGGAACTCTCTCATGCTTTCCTTCTTCCCATTCCAGGTCTCTCACCCCTTGGAACCTTTTCTTCTCCCTCGTGCTCACCATAAACTTTGTCTTTTCATTATTAATTCTCAGCCCCAGGTGTCTCGAACTTTCACACATGCACCGTAGTGCCTCCGTCAACTCTCTTGTGTTCCTACCAAGAAGGACAACGTCGTCCGCAAATGCCATATACTAAAGCGAACTGTTGTAGATGGGACCCCGAGGGTTCAGTGGTATTTTCCTAATGACATGCTCCAGGCAAAGATTGAAGAGGGTCGTCGACAAAGCATCTCACTGCCTAAGCCCTCCTCGCACTGGGAACTCCCTGGTCAGCCTCCCCTGGATTTTCACTTTAGCTCTGGTATTCCTCAATATCATTTCCACAAGATTGATGATCTTTCTTGGCACCTGCATTTCCTCCAAAACTATTCGTAGCTTGGGTCTATGGACACTGTCTTAGGCCTCTTTATAATCAACGTAGAGATGATGCACGCTGACGTTATATTCGTGGCACTTCTCCAGAATTAGTCGTAATGACAGAATGCGATCAATTGTTGACCTGTTCCGTCGACATCCACACTGGTATTCACCCAGTTCTTTCTCTGCATATGCTCTAATCTCCTCGCTAGCACTTTTGATAAGATCTTGTATGCCACATTGAGAAGGGAGATTCCACATACCGTCTTGTCGTTCTTTTTATGGATGGGGCAGATTACCGCTAGGTTCCAATACTCTGGTATGTCTTCGCTTTCCCACACTGCACAAATGAGATTATGCAGCTTCCTACAAACTTCCTCCCCACCATACTTGAAAAGCTCTGCCGGAATTGCATCTTCTCCTGGCGCTCTATTATTATGTATGAGGGATATTGCCTCCTTCACCTCTTCTAAGGCCACTTCAGGCACGTTTTCCTCCTCGCCATCTACAACCAACTAACCATCTCCCACCTGCTCTTGCCATTCCTGAATGTTTTCCTCTATAGCGTTCAGAAGGGCTCCAAAATATTCTGCCCACCTTTCCATTATTCCATTTTCATCTCCAATCAAGTGCCCTACTTTATCCTTACAACATTTTGTCCTTGGCTAGAATCCCTTCTTAATTTCCCTAGCTCCTTGGAACATGGCTCTGACCTCCTTTCTATTCTGCATTTCCTCGATCTGTTGTAGCTTCTCTTTTTACCACTCTCTCTTCTTCCTTCTCAATATCTTTTTCTCCTCTCGACTAGCTTGTTGGAATCTCTCAGTGCTCGCTCTTGTTCTTCGCTGCAGTGTTTTTTCTCTTGCTTCATTACGCCTTAAGACTGCTGCTTGACACTCGTCATCGTACCATTCCGTTCTCCTCACAGGTTTCTGAAATCCCACCGTTTCTACGGCTGCACTCTTCAAAGTATCATGTAATACTTTCCACTGCTAAGTCACTGTAGCTCCTTCTAGTTCTTGCTCTCGGCCTCTGAGCTTTTCAGCAACCACTTCCCTATACCTTTCTTCCTTCATGTCATCTCTATGCAGTGCCTGTACATCAAACTTCAAAGACATCTTTCCCTGTGTCTTCGTGATATTGGCTATTCTCTGTCTGTACTTCATTATCACAAGATAGTGGTCCGAGTCTGCATCTGCCCCCCCCCCCTTTGTGCTGACGTTCATAACGTCCGACCCGTGTCTTCGGTCGATAAGAACGTGATCGATCTGATTCTCTGTCTCTCCATCGGGGTATTTCCATGTTACCTTGTGAATATTCTTCCGTGGGAAATACGTACTGGAGATAGTCATCTCGTGTGCTATTGCGAAGTCTACGAGCCGAAGTCCGTTATCATTACTTTCCATGTGGATGCTATGTAGTCCAACTGTTGGTCTAAATGCTTCTTCTCTTCCTACTTTAGCATTCATGTCTCCGAGAACAATCTTAACACCATGTCTTGGCGCTGCATCATATTCTTTCTCAAGTACACTGTAGAATTCATCTTTCACATCTTCGCTTGAGTCTTCCGTAGGAGCATGAGCACAGAATACTGTTATGTTAAACAGGGAGAACTTTAAGCGTAGGACACACAGTCTCTCATTCATGGGTTTGAATCCCAGAACCGCTTGCTTCACATCATTTGCTACCATGAATTCTGTTCCCAGCTGGTTTTTATCACCCACTGAAGAAGATGGTGTAATTTCTCGAGTCCATAATATCCGCACCTTTCCATCTGATTTCTTGCAGTGCAGCAATCGACATCTTATAATTCTTTAAAACTTCCTTCAGATTCCTAAAGGCTCCCTCTCGGTACAGGCTTAGCACATTCCAGGTTTCAAAAATAACATCTTTTTTCCTTTTCCTCGCTTAGTCGTCATCAATTTATCCATCCGGCTATCTCTGTAGGTAAGTCTTGCAACAAGATTTTTCGTGTCGACCACACAGCACCTCGTAATCTGCAGGCCTGTAGGCCATGGTCCTTCGGGGCTGTTGCGCCATGGGGCTTGGTTTCGTTTAGTCTAATATGCCAGTTCTCCCACTTCTTCATGAAATAATTCACCCCAACACATCCTTTACTTTTTAGGCTAGCATTTCAATTCACACGCAATAATAATTATACTGTACACACATTTTCACTCTTAATATTGTACTTGCATTGCTGCAATGGACATTACCAATTACTGACTGGCGAGCCGGAGCGCACCAACAGTCACAGGGATACATATTAGGAATCAGTGACCACCAAACTTAACCTCGTTGAGTTGTTCCTCCATCTGGTTGCAACACTTTGGTTCCGTATCCATCTACTTCAAAAATGGCGTCTCCACATTCCCAGCTCAGGTAATCTGCCGCCATGACCATCTTCACTGTTGTACAGGTTAATCTATTTCCGAAGTCCGACACGTTGGCTGAATGGTCAGCGTACTGGCCTTCGGTTCAGAGGGTCCCGGGTTCGATTCCTGGCCGTGTCAGGGATTATAACCTTCATTGGTTAATTATAATGGCTCGGGGGCTGCGTGTCTGTCCTGTCCCCAACATCCCTGCAACTCACACACCACACATTACACTAACCTTCACCACAATAACACACAGTTACTTACACATGGCAGATGCCGCCCACCCTCATTGGAGGGTCTACCTTACAAGGGCTGCACTCGGCTAGAAATAGCCACACGAAATTATTATTATCATCATCTATTTCCGACAGACAAGTATGGTACATATCACAGTATATCATAAAGTTGGTATTACTATCATTTATCCAGGACTGGAGGACCATGTTTCCGACTCTGGTGGCTTAGTGGACTGCTCACTGCTTCAAATAATTTAATTTTATTACCACATGACTCCATGTGAACACCTCTATCTTTTTCATAAAAAACACACACACAAAACAATGTTTTTAAAAAAGTCACTATTCAAGCATGTATGATTTGTGTGGCGAAGGGTCAAAATTAATAATTAAAAATGTAATTTAAAACAAATCATTTCACCACAGTACGAAATAAAATATTATACATAGCAGTAACGAAAAGTGATGTCTTATGTTACGGGTGGGATGTTAACGTCCGAGCCGCAGGCAGGAATTTCGAAAGTATTATGTAACTACTGTAGAGCGCACTCTTGTAAAATTCCCACATTTCCTCAACCTAGTCCATTTTTCCCCTCGTTCGTGGGAAATTTTTGCTTTCAAACTGGCAACACTGACATCTACACGCTATGTAAACGGATCTGGTGGCCACGACGTCCTCTCTCGAAGGCATTTTTGAGCAGGTTAAAAAAATACTTCATCTACCACACAGGCCCACTAGTATTTCAAATTATTTTAATAAGGTAATGGATTTCAAATGCTATTCAATACTAGCTTCTGTCCGCAGCTTTGCATGTATGGAAATTAATTATGTGGCCATTTAAAATACTAATTAAACGGTATCAACACGCGTTCAGTATGTTTTCAGTAATGTGGGAACATGTTGGTTTCTATTGATTTGTTCATACTTCAATGTTGTCAGAAACAAGAGAGTGAAGAGACACCAACAATCCATTAAAACTAGCTTGAAGTGGGCAGAGAACACCACGATCGGTAACAAATTATAATACTGGCTCCTCCAAACGCTAGGTTACATCACTAAAAGTGAGCTCTCAAAACAACTTGTATGGTGCTAGAATAAGTTACTCCAGATGGCTTGGGAACTCGCACAGTGAGTAGAAGCCAGGGAAGTACCATACAACCGCTATTGCTAGCAAGAAACCACAGCAGTGGACCTGGGCGTGGTATCAGTGAAACCGAGTGAGTTGGGCACGCGGTTTGTGTCACGTAACTGTGAGCTTGTATTCGGGAAATGGTGGGTTCGAACCCTACTGACGACAGGCCTGAAGATTATTTACCACGATTTCCCATCTTCACGCCAGGAAAATGCTGGAGCTGTACCTTAATTAAGGCCACGGTCGCTTCCTTTCTAATCCTAGCCCTGTCCTATCCCATCGTCGCCATAAAACCTCTCTGTGCTGGTGCTACGTAATATCAACAGAGAAAACCGGTATAGGCGGACCACGAGGGAAGTCGCTGACGTTCGCTTCCCTCTGTCTGAAAGGCGGTATAAAATATTACTTCCCTGCTCCTTTTTAATGAGATAAAACTAAGTGCAGGAAATTCTGGATGGCTGTACTTTTATATTATCAAGTTACATGAATAATTGATTTCCAGTTTCTTATTTGCATTTATTCAATCTAAACTGAGGACAGACAAACGGACAAATAAAATTGCAAAAATGATAGTATATACGATGCGGAGACGATAGCCATTAACCCTCTCGAAATTGCGACAAAAAGAACCGAATGTACAGGTAACTACTACTTTCTCATTATATAAAATGATATTGGGTCGTTTGACCTACCCCAAGTAGTTGGGAAAAAGGTCAGGAGGAATAATAATATGAATTAGATTCTTTGACTTGAATTCCTTACGTAACTTTTTTTCCAAGCGACCGTTTTGTCCATGTTCGTTTCTTCGCAAGGGCAGTGTGGTTGAGCGATTCAGTGAGCGCGACTTCCTATGGAAGCGAAATATTTTGGGCTGTAAATACATTTATGTAAGATACATAAACCCGTCTTCCCGCATTCCTCAAGGTGGTACACGTCTTTATAGGCACACGCCCAAAGGTGTATGGACATTTTTAACCATATAACAGCTCTGTTGGTACCCTTAAAATTAAGGCCACCACCGATTCATTCCCACTCTTACGCCTTTCCTTCCCATCGTCGCCATAAGACCTATTTGTGTCGATAAGACGTAAAGCAAGTTATATAGAAAGGTACCCAAAAATCTCTAGCAGTACTGGAAATCGAACCTAGACCTCCAAGGACGACAGCAGTTCGTTCCGGTGAGCTTGCGCGGAAGAATGTATGGGCCTATTAAGAAGTCACCCACAAATTCTTCCCAAGTATTCAGGCTGAATTGATGCAGGCGTATTTACTGTAATACACCGTGATAGTGATTTTTGTGAAAATTCACTATTCCACCCCGGTTAAATGATGCTTTATTCCTGAACAATACACACGAAAGAAATTGTGGATCCGTGCTTCGGTCGATGAGGCATTGGCAAAATGCTCCTCTTTGTGGATAGTCTTCCGGTTGGAGATACTCTACTCGCTCCAAATGATACGTTCAATACTCTCCAGACAGTCATGGATGACACTTGAAGTTCTGTTGCTATTATTCTCGTGATGGCACCTGGTATGTTTTCAAAACGTACCTCATCGTCGGATGTTCCGATACTTGTTTCTCAACCCCTTTCGAGTTCGCAAATTTACAGTGATCTCGTTTCGCTCAGGCATCGTTCAATGGCTGCAAATGTTGAGTGACGGTCATACATTAATAACACATCCAATTAAGGCCCTGCCCACGACGTTCCCAATCCTCGCCCTTTATCATCTCTCCGCGCCGTAAACCTTCGATGTGTTAGTGCGACATTAAACAAGTAGCAAAAAAATAAAAATAAAATATACACAGCCATCATATCGCTTATGCTATATGTTTCCATGGTCGTACTTTTAGGGTGAAGTTACACGTGTTTCCACTGTGTTGTTATCGCACCATGCATTGTTCACTTCACAGGCAGAATACACTTACGTCTTACCAATCTACGGTTATATTGATTTGTTTACAGCAGTTCTTAACTTCTGACTCATTCCACTCCTCCCAGTTAGTCGGCATGCAGAAAACTAGTCACATCTCGTGCTGCCACAGTATTATCCTCCCAATACTTCCACGATTTACAAGTCCCAATTGCGCTATCAAAGAGCCAGGGTGTTAAATGTATCTCAGTATTTCATCTTCATATCCATTAATCGAACAACATACATAGAACACATCTCTGGAATCTTGAAGCATGAGATATATCTTCCCACTGTTACAAAAAAGCCCTATATGCTGTTCAGGGATACCTATTCTGCGTTAATTTTCAAAAGAATGCGTACCATGAAGCAGCTGTAACTTTGCTGCAAAAATCGGCATGTAGTTTCATCTCAAGCAGATATTCAAATTATTAGCGAGTGAAGTGATTAGCTGAACTTGTCTTGCCACCAGAAGCGTGAACCTGCTGCCACCAGTGGCCACTTCAAAGACTCGCAGATGTTTCTCGTACGTAGTGGAACACTGCTTCCAGTTGAGGAAAGCTCGTCTATCATTCGACATTCCTATACGACGCAATAAAGTAAATTTCGACTAGTTATCAGGGTTTGAGAGGAGGCACATTATGGGAATGTCCGAGGCTAGGTTCTCGTAACAATGAATCGTCCGCTAATTAGGCCGTTCTGATCAGACTGGTAGGGTGTATTTGGATCAGCAGATGTGTGTTGACATGCACGCACGGCAGCTGGGCTCAGCGCCCTTCAACTGACCACTAGGAGAAAGGATTCCGATGAACACGAGCAGATCAACTATTACGGCGTCTGCCGTCTGTTACAGGCCCCTGTGTCTGTCCGAACTATTTCCAGGTGCTTAGTTCAGGGAAAATTAGTCTCACGGCACCAATTACGTATCCTGCCACTGGCACCAAACCACCAATCCACAGTGATGTCATGAACGACAAACCAAGAACGGTACGGACTGAAACAAGGTTGCCTTTAGTGATGAATCCAAGTTCCCTATTTGGACTGACGACGGCCGTGTTCATGTCTGGAGGCCTCGTGGTAAGCGCCCCATCTTGCCTTTGCTGTGGAACGACACACCGCACCCACCCCTGGTATATCGGTCTGTGCAACCCAGACGATAGTCGGTCACAACTAATAATGATGTAACGTTCCAGACGTCACAGTGTAATTATGTTCATTTTATTATGTGTGATTAATTCAGGAATTTAACGTCATGATATTTATCTTGGTATGTAATTGTATTATAATTCATGGTTGATCATTTGCTCACTATCATTTCATTACTTTGTAACTACGACTTGTAAACGAGGGCTGAATATCCTAATATTCACTTAGATTCTTGCGACATTCGTTTAAATTTAACTTGCAGTAGATTTCCTCTATCTTGCCACATCACCGAGGAGGAAAGACAAATTTAGTCATCAAATTCTGGGAAAAGCGAGCACGTGTTCAAGCGTTGTAACGACAGCTACCGTATTTCGACCAGAATAATTCAAACTGATCACCGCCTATATTTTCAAAGGAGCGTCATGTTGCCATGGATACTGAGTGAAAGGGCTAATAGAAGAACAGCTGATATCTTGGTTGGGACCCATCTACTCTAATATCTGGAGTGGGGAGAGACGTGTCAACTGATTGGACCACGTGTAGCGACCTGTAATTAGAGCCAGAGAAGGTTATAAAAGGGCGTGTTGGAGCTCTTGGCTTCATTCTGCATTCGTTATTATTAATCTTCTTGATTCTTCTATCTTGTATTTCGCTGTAGGTCTGAGAACTTGTCTTATGGTTGTTGTACCATAGTGGACTAGTGTGATAGTTTATCACTTCTACATTAATTACTTCGTTACTACGACGTGGTACTTAGGAATTTCTGAATGATGGGTGTATATCCACTCTCATCAGGAAGTACGAACAGCTCTGTATTAGACCAGTTTATACCAGTCTAAGACAATAGGTAGTAGTAAACTAGATAGAAATGAAACTTCAGTGCACATTTTCAGTAAAGTTGGAAGGATTATTAATTGAGTATCCTCTCCACATAACCCAAGGAGGTTTTTCTAACTATGACTTAGGGCTCATCTCCAATATATGGGATAGAGCATAATAGGGAGTGTTAGTGTCGAAGCCATCTTCCAATTAGTGGTCGGTGCACTTAGCAAGGCAGGAATGGTACTTAGCTGCAGATGATGATGTCTCAAAGACGACCGGTGATGTTCCAGCTACAAGGATGGAAGCTTTCCAAGGACCAACAGAACAAGACTACATGGTGAGCAAGCGAGTTAAAAATATTGCAAGTTTTCGCGAAGTAGAGTCATTCAACTTTTTGTTAAATTCATTTCCTATTTTAAATTCAGTTCTCGTTAAACCGTCGTCATTTATATTCAATATAATAAATAGTATTTTTCTAGTTCACTTTAATCAATCTGCCTCAATTAGCCTTTTGATTTCTAATTCTCCAGCTTAATGATTAGTGCACTATCACCCCACCCCTGTGATAAGAGTCCGTCCAAGCTTGATTATAAATTTTTATCTTTAAGTCATCAACTTAAAGATTGGCGCCCTTAGCTTGCATGGTTGCATTTCTCGTTCAATGATTGTTCTCCGAAAGGGGAAGTCACAATGATACTAGCGCCATTAAGAGCATAGCGATAAGTGCAGGACATACTGCAGGAGCATGTATTGCCCTTCCATGACAGAGCTTCTAAGAGGCATTTTCCAGCAGGATAATGCTCGGTCGCACAGATCAAGTGTATCAGAGGAATTCCTTCGCAATATTGCCAAACTTCCGTAGCCTGCCCGATCGCCAGTTTTATCACCCATCGAACATGTCTGGAATCGCCTGGCGCACCAACATCAGCAGCTTAGGAGTTTACACAATCTAGAGAACCAGCTACAGCAAATATGGACAGAGATGCCGCAGGATACCACACAAAACCTGCATGTCTCCTTGTCCTTTTGTACCGTATCTTGTCTCCTACGTAGAAGTGGACTCACAATCTAGAGTATCACTTCAATTGTTCAGTTTTCCATAATAAATTAATCCTTTTCCTCTTATATTGTAATCACTTAGGCTACTTACATCAACTGTAAAATCAGTCATTAATTTCCAACAAATATTTCTTGGTGCGCAATTTTCTTTTTGCAAATGAGTACTTTTTATTTCGTAAGATGTTGTTAACTGGAATATCTTTTGTATTGTATATTATAAACAATTAATTACGTAGGCTATATTAAGAATGATTACAATAAATGCATATCGTACTGCTTCCCCGACTGTTGGGTGGCCGTGATTGACAGAAAAGGGTATACTATTCATTCATTCATTCATGCATTCATTCATATCCTCCATATTCTCCTAATACTTCTCATATAATTTATTCTCAATTGCCAGGATGAAGAGAACTCTGAAATACTGTAAAGGCGGTATAAGGGCATTGCGGTTGTCCAGAAGTCTGCGAGGATGAAGAAGTATGTGTTCCAGAAACAGTTTACTGATAATGGGACTCCTTTCAAAATCTTTTGACAATTAGTAGAAGAGTGTCCACTACGGACGGGGCTACTGTGAAGGGCACAAGGAACCACTGGTATATAAAATGAATATTATATTTATTGCAGTACACGTTCTGGAACTTTAATGACAGTTATCATTCGCACTATAGCCTTCTTGGACTGATATGTTCTATCATCCGGTGTATTTCAGGTTTTGTTAACAGTAACTGGATTAATTCAGCGTTTCCACCATACTGTCTTCATTTCAACTTGTTCACAAATTGTAAGAACAGCCATTCGCTCCAATGACTTACAGACTTGTATGGGAAAGTCACAACAAGTAGGATAAAAAATTGAATAGCTTCCTTGATGAATAACACGACCACGAATTGAGTGGATACGATTATCGTTTAGTTACTCTGAACTCTTATTGTAAGGTCGCCACATACCAGACTTCTTGTGAAGTCGATCGACGTGATGTGGATCCACAAAGCGACTGCCTCAATTCTTGATCGGATACCAACGCGGAATAGCGAGACTACAAAACACGGCTGGACGCTCGAGCTCACTGACGCATGATGGCATGTGGAGCCGGCAGGCTGAGAACTTGGTAGTCCAGTGAAGGCAGGCTAATAGAAGAGCGTACTCACATCCGCGACTAAGTGAATTATGAATATCAGGTCTAGTGTGCTTCTGAATATATAGCACTGACTCAAGTGACTCTTACATTAGTACTTGTCAGTGCCTATTCTAAATGCATGAAATACTAACAGATGGAAATTCTAAGTTCCCATGGAAGGAATTAGATATTTTTCCAACAACAGAGCATGTCAAAAATCAGATCAAAAATCAGATGTAAGGTTTTTCAGGCGTTTGACGGAATTGCTAGACGGACAATAATTCCATTGTGGAGATTTATCTCCCGTATGCAGTTATCAGATGTGTCAGACCCTACCACTCTGATGAGTCTAGTGTCAGACCTAAGACGAAACGCTGGTTAATAGAGCAAACGCCTGAAAAATCTTACATCTGATTTTTGATATGCTCTATTGGTGGAAAAATATCTAATTCCCTCCATGGGAACACATAATTTCCATTCGGAATTGCTAGGCGGGCAATAATTCCATTGTAGGGATTGATCTTGTTGTATGTCCGGCGCTCTCTTCTCGCTCCGCCTGCCAGCTGCACGCGCGCCTGTGTATCATTCTGCTAGCTTCGACGCGCAGCCCTCAGTGCGCGTGCCTGACCATCGAGTGTACTATAAATAGGAGCTCCCTGCCTGCTTACTAGCCCACTTGCCCCGGTGTCCAGCTCCAGAATACACCCTACGTCGAGCACGGAGGCTACTCCTCTTGAAAATGTGCTTCGACCAGGTGGACTGAATTTCTGGCAGTACGAGGTCTCACCTCTGGTCACCGCTCCCTTACCTGTTTCCGCTGCCTATGTTCCGTAATTCTTCTACAAGCCATTTTCATTCCCTAACTTATGCAAGCTCCCTTAGTTTCGCTAGGTGGAATTTCTTCAATCAATTGAACTTGCTTTTTAGGAATTCAGGCACTTCAACAAACAAGGACTCTCATGAACATTTATGTTAGTGTGCCAGATAGTTCTCGACTATCAACGTGTCAATTCACAAAGACTATCTTTCAAGATAGAAGTGTATATAAAGACTGCAAACCTGTACATATTGTATAAAGACAGACTTTTCTCAAGATTCAATATTCCTTTTTGCTTCAAAATAAATTGCAGTTATTTGTGTAAATATCATAAAGTGAAGCAATAAAAGTTGTGTTCTGTAAACTTCAACCTTGGTTACAACAGATCTCCCGTATGCAGTTATCAGACTGTGCCTCTTATAATGGGCTTCTGATAAGTTCACCTGCATACACCCCAGCGTCAGTGGGTTGGGTCTGACACATCCCACTCTGATGAGTCTAGTGTCAGACCTAGTGGCTGGTTAATAGAGCAAACGCCTGAAAAACCTTACATCTGATTTTTGATCTGATACGAACAGATGTCGTGTCGAACAGCTCTGCAGTGTTTTAGGTCGTATTGAAGGATATTTTTTTGCTATGGGCTTTACGTCGCACCGACACAGATAGGTCTTATAGCGACGATGGGACAGGAAAGGGCTACGAGTTGGAAGGAAGCGACCGTGGCCTTAATTAAGGTACAGCCCCAGCATTTGCCTGGTGTGAAAATGGGAAACCACGGAAAACCATCTTCAGGGCTGCTGACGATGGGATTCGAACCCACTATCTCCCGGATGCAAGCTCACAGCCACGCGCCACTAACCGCACGGTCAACTCGCCCGGTATATTGAAGAATTAAGTAAAGTGGATGGTCTTACGCAAAAGTGAACAAAGTGCCTTTAACTTTTTTTTTTTTTTTTTTGCTTGTTGACGTCGCACCGACACAGATAGGTATTATGGCGCCGATGGGATAGGAAAGGCCTAGGAGTTGGAAGGAAGCGGCCGTGGCGTTAAGGTACAGCCCCAGCATTTGCCTGGTGTGAAAATGGGAAACCACGGAAAACCATCTTCAGGGCTGCCGACAGTGGGATTCGAACCCACTATCTCCCGGATGCAAGCTTACAGCCGCGTGCCTCTGACCGCACGGCTAACTCGCCCGGTCCTTTTTTTTTTTTTAGAGTCGAATGAAAGGTTAATGCAGGCTCTTTGTTATGTTATAAATAACCGTATGGCATTTAACTCGAACGGTAGGAAGTGAATTACAGGCGGGAAATAATTACAACGCTAACTGAGATTAACCTAAGATTCAAGGACACACAAACATCTACTTTATTTCATACTGTTGTCGAACTCCATATGTTTACATTCTTCAGGAAAATGTGGACATCGGAACGTCACGATACTTAGGTTACTTACTGCACTCAGCCTCTGCCAACATAAGTGCATACATCAGAAACCTTTTTCAATAAATTTTTAAACAGTTACTTAGATACCAACTACATGGTTAAAGTGCGTCATGTGGGCTAGTCAGTACGTCTTTCAACTGATCTTTGAATTATATTGATTCTTTGAGAGATAACGTTGATTGTCCTAATGGTGGGCCCTGATCTAAGCAGAGCGTGCTCATCTTAATATCACTGAAAGAAATTTAACAATGAAATATAGAAGCCTCCGTGGCTCAGGCGGCAGCGCCCCGGCCTCTTACCGCTGGGTTCCGTAGTTCAAATCCCGGTCACTCCATGTGAGATTTGTGCTGGAAAAAGCGGAGGCGGGACAGGTTTTTCTCCGGGTACTCCGGTTTTCCCTGTCATGTTTCACTCCAGCAACACTCTCCAATATCATTTCATTTAATCTATCATTCATTAATCATTACCCCAGAGGAGTGCGACAGGCTTCGGCAGCCGGCACAATGCCTATCCTCACTCCATTCCTGACCCAGTTGACTGACTGGAAACAAGCTGTGGATTTTCATTTTCATTCAACAATGAAATATACTACTGTACGTTACAAGGGTGAATGTCTTTCACTATTGTTGTCATTCAGCTCTCATATCTGTAGATGTCTGTCTGTCTGTCTGTCTGTCTGCCTGCCTGTCTGGTCTTCAGATCGGAGGCTTGTTGGATCCTCAGAAACCACCACCGAAGCCTATGCGATTATAAGGAACTCCCAAAATCCCATTGCATTGCCATAATGAGGCGTTCGAGGCACAATCTATATCAACCTATATAAATAAAGTTATAAAGTTATAGAGGGTCCGCTGTGTGTAATTCCGTTCATTTTGTCATATTTTGGTATATTTATCCGTTTTAGGTGAACTCAAGACCGTATCAGTAGTTTCTAGGTTTCACATCTGTTTGTGCGTTGATTGATTGATTGATTGATTGATTGATCGATCGTTCCACAATCACGGGTAAATGGTTGAATAGATATAGACCAAAATCCATATTTAGAGTATACTCATCTGGGAGCAGGTTTTGATATGCATATGATTTAACAAACAATAAACAGATTCGGAGTTTATAGGAAGACAAGAAGAGTTTTTTCAGTTTTCTCTTACATTATTGATTGTATGTAAAATATAGACTAGATGTGAGATATCCCTAAATTTGAAATAATTTTTGTTATGTACATAATTTCGAATACTCTTCAAATGACGGCAAAAATTAATTTTTCATGCTCTGCATACAGTGACGGACTTATTCGCAAATCTACTGCGAATCTACCGGTCGCCATGGCAACGTCTCAATCTGCTTGCCAGCACGGATGTAACGTAATGCCACTTTCGTGATTATTCCTGTAAACTCGTGGTGTTTGTTGGGTAGAAGGTGAGAGATACGTCAAGCTGCCACCTGAGGAATATTTATGTGATACCATTGAAGGTTACAATCGTCTTCGAATAGGGCTAAGTGTGGCTTTTAATATTTGAACATTACCGCGGATTTTAGCCCATTATTTCACATTGTTAGGTGTATACTGGCATATGTTATAATTGATACTTCTATTTCCCCTTACTTCCGGTTTCTTCTTTAATTTCTTACTTCTACCTTGCCTCTTTAGGCTTAAGTAATAACGCCATAAGCCATCTTATATGAATATGTGGCATGTCCCGCGCCTAAATTTTTCCTCTGTTACCGCTTTCAAAACTCGTAACTCATATGATCAGAATTTAGTGAGGAACATCTCATTTCTCCAAGACATCCACATGGTATTTACATAATTTTCCTATCCGGCTGTCCTAAGATTTTATCCTCAGTTATAGTCAACTTTCTTAACTGTCTTAATTTCTGCCTTAATTTCTCCGTATGTGTGGGTGTGCTAATCCCGGAACCCGGACTCTCCTTTCCTTGAGTGATGTTATGCACTATTTATTTCGTGCATTTTTCCTTCGCAGTCTATGATTTCGCTGATGAAATTGCATAACGTATTGTTAATTGGATCATACGTAGTGCCAAAAATCAGAGTTGGTGCCTTTTACTATGGCCATTAAAAACTGAACTGTCCTTGGAAAATCATCGTCACAAGTTGAAAAACACTAGTCCACGTCTAGGGCGTCTGAGAATGCTTGTGAACGTGACTCATTCAGAGAGCAATGCCACGTTCAGCTCGCAGAGAGAACGTCACTGAAGATCTAGGGCGTCTGAGGCTGCTTTTAATAATGTTGAGTTACTTCCAAAAGGTTTCCGAAGACAACGAGGAGGCGGATATTTTGTGCCACAAGAGTTCATTTAAGTACAGATAGATCTGCTGACATGATCTTTGCAACTTTCCACGAGTGGCACCTCTTCACATGCCATCGAATTGAGACGAGTTCAAATCCACTACCTTGGGGACAGCTAGTCGAAGCTAGCGGGCTAGCACAGCAAGACAGCTTCAGAGCGTGAGGCCAGGCTCTCTACCGGTACAGTTAAGAAGAAGGCTGCTAGATATTCAGTGTACAATGCTGATCGTAAGCCGAAGTTCTGCTCTCGGAGGATTAGATAATCCATATTTAAATGGATTCAATAAAACTGGTAGAAAGGACATTTCATTTAGATGGGAAAACCCAGCCACTGAGGATTATTTGCTGGCGCTAGCAGAACGTCATCAAACTAAATACAGACTGTTCAGCGGAAATAAGAAAGACGTTCAGCTCAGTAAGACAGACCAGGGAGCACTGACGAAAATCACAAACTCTTAAAGGAGATTGAAAATTAAGCTCAACCTCACCTGACTTTAGATACAGCATCTTAGTGTCCCATGGTGTGAAAGGCAGCGAAATGCATTAGCATTATACGCTCTCATCGATGACCTCAAATTAGATCTCTAATGGAAGTACGAATCAGAAAGAATGTCCTATTTCTATGGTAAAATGAACTGGATTCCGTGGTTGATTCATCTGAAGATGACTAGAAGCCATGCCGGATACACAGGAATGTTATTGAGGCCGCAATAAACAGTCAACAACGAACAAGGTGTCCAGCTCCATGGCTAAATGGTTAGCGTGCTGGCCTTTGGTCACAAGGGTCCCAGGTTCGATTCCTGGCAGGGTCGGGAATTTTAACCTTAATTCGTTAATTTCGCTGGCACTGGGGCTGGGTGTATGTTTCGTCTTCATCATTTCATCCTCATCACAATGCGCAGGTCGCCTACAGGAGTCATATCAAAAAGACCTGCATCTGGCGAGTCGAACTTGTCCTCGGACACTCCCGGCACTAAAAGCCATACGCCATTTCATTTTCAACGGACAAGATGGTCATATTGTTGGCATGGATCAATGTGACAAGTGAGGCTTTCCAGAGAACGAGAGGCCCCTCCAAAGAAAATATCTCTCCCTTTCTATTATTTTTTAATTCACAAGTTGCTTTACGCCGCACCTACAGGGATAGGTCTTATGGCGACGATGGGACAGGAACGTGCTAGGAGTGGGAAGGAAGCGGCCGTGGCCTTCATTAAGGTACAGCCCCAGCATTTGTCTGTTGTGAAAATGGGAAACCACTGAAAACCATCTTCAGGGCTGCCGAAGCCACTATCTCCAGAATACTGGATACTGGCCGCACTTAAGCGACTGCAGCTATCGAGCTTCGTCTCCTTTTCTATGCTTACCAAATTATATTAAGGCAAGGCGACATGAACAACTGAAATGTATTTCGTCAAATGTCTGATCAGATCTAGGAAGACATTTTCGCGAAGATAGAGACTGTAAGGTCAGTCTATATCAGAACTCACTAAAGGTATCATAAGTCAGGGCAAGAGAGCTTTCGTTTTAATTAAGCACTTTTACCGGACGACCTTGTTACATGTGAGTACATGAATGAATTGACTATGCTTCATGTGTAATTTTTCCTTATCCGACCTTTTCTTATTACAAGTAACATGAATCAACTCAGTATGTTGAATGTGTAAGTATTCCCCACTCGACCTTTCTATTACAAGTACAATGAATCCGAAGTGAAAAGAAATGTCATTTAAAACGGTCAATCACCCAGTGATCGCCACAACATGATTTTATGTGTATTTCACTTGAAATTGAAATTTATGGACTTGCTAAACGGAGGTCAAATATGTGGACAAACTCTACGTTTTATTTCGGTTGAGTTGTATGTGCGAGGTGTGCCTGTGCTGTTCTGGACCGAGGTTAGTATACTAACTGCCGACATTGGTAAGGTCATTAGAAGTAATTGAAATGGCGTATGGCTTTTAGAGCCGGGAGTGTCCGAGGACATGTTCGGCTCGCCAGGTGCAGGTATTTTGATTTGACTCCCGCAAGCGACCTGCGCGTCGTGATGAGGATGAAATGATGATGAAGACGACACATACACCCAGTCCCTGTGAGAGCGAAATTAACCAATTATGGTTAAAATTCCCGACTCTATCGGAAATCGAACCCGGGACCCTTCTGACCATAGGCCAGCACACTAACCATATAGCCATGGAGCCGGACATTAGAGGTGAATATTCTTTAAAAAATGTAATAAAATGGAGATTTCCAGCTTTGTTAAAAGTCACATACTATAGTGCTTGTACCATGGGAAATGGCTCTCACCATATATGAAAGACGAGCTATGTTGAAAACGGCACTAATTTGTTTGGATCAACTGAACACACATGGGGTGATGGATAGTATTCTGACCGGTGTTAGGAGTACATCTACTGGAGGTCTTCAGCGAGCCTGTACATGACACATTCTAAATGTATATTAATTTCAGTTATGTTGTGTCGTAATCTGTGCTCAATGATAGGTAGTTCTACTGGTAATCAAGAAAATAGAGGGTAAAATTATGAGGTATTATTTAGCGTCTGTGCCCAAATCGGAAGTCGTCCAGCACTTTCAAAACATTTACTGACAATGATCCAGAGGAATTCCTTCCAATTTTTTGAAATTAATCACATTCGCAGAATAAAAAGGGGACTCCAACAAAAAAATTCGTCCTCGATATCCAGTTGATCACGATAGAACCAACACGTCTCAGTAGTTCAGCGACTTTCGAGGACTAATACCCTTTCCGAGTGATTAGTATAATTACCTACAAACTAGCGTGCGACGCCATAATTTAAGTCATACTTAGTTCTTAACCGAACTACAAAAAGAACACGCAGACACTGAAACAATAATACACCAAATTTAACTTGGTTAAAACAATGAGAAAATTTCGATGCCGCCGTCAAGAAATTACGGAGTCCCACATTTTAAATACTGTTTCCCAAATTCGAACAATATCAAGCAATTGGATATAATATAACATTTTATTAAATCTGGAACAAGCGTGTTTGCAAACAGTTTACTCAGGAATCCACATTTTTCGGGGACAGCAGTTCTATGAACTAAATTTGTTAAGAAGAATGGACTGGGAAATGTGTCTGACAATCAGAGATCTTGATATCTTAGTTACAATAGTCGTGCGAGAAGAAGAACAACTTCCCCACCAGCCGCAATATGCACTTTATGAACTAAACCTCACGTAGAACATCTGCGTTGAACTGCAGATGATAGGTGGTTTCTGAAACCCGAAGTATTTTGAGGAAAGTGATGAATAGTAATTTGAAGGATCAATAACAGGAGAAAATCAGAGGTTGAATAATATTTTGTTCTGCTTGAATATTAATCCTTCCTAATGTACCGTAACGTAAAACCGAGGAAACATGAGGTACAACTTTTACCTTTGGTGTCAGACTGTCTATCTGATTATCTATCTATTTGTGTTCCTAGAATTGGAAAACCGCCGGACATATTTCATCCAAACTACGTATTTGGAATCTACTCATTCAGGATTGTGTCATCAGGTGCATATGACCTCAAGGTCATCGCATGGAGTTCTCAAATGTGTACGTATATATGATAAGGTGAATAATAACAGAGATGCTTACAAAAATTTGAATTTTGAGTACAAGTGCCGTGGGACACCTGGTGCATGCTCCTTCAAGGTGGCTTAAGGGTAAAAACTAACGAGCCATTTTGCAATTTTTCGGTAGGGAAGATAATAAGGGAGGTATCATCAACGTCAGATCAGCACGTCTGTGGTCAGAGATACAATATCCAACCCGAGAAGCAGGGAAAATTTCGCACAACTTCGGACCAACAACTGTGCCGTACAATAAATTCGGAAATTCGTCCTCATTCTCTCTCAACTTCTTTGTCGTACTTCACGTTACTGCCACGTGCTTTCGGAGGAAAATATCAGTTTAACCTGTGGTATTAAACGTGTGAATAGAGCCGTGCTGCTTCGCATAACATCGCAGCTGGAATTGATAACGTTTCTAAGAATATGCTTAAGACAATGGGTTGGGATATAGTACCATATCTGAAGTACTTATTTGATTACTGTTTGCATGAAGGAGCTATACCAAATTGACGGAGAGTTGCTATAGTAGTCCCTGTGCATAAAGGAATGGATGATAAACATCTGGAAATTGCAGACCAGTCAGTTTGACAAGTGCTGCAAGAAAGCTTTAGGAAAGCATTATTTCTGATTATATTAGACATTTTTGCGAAATAAATAACTGACTAAACAGAAGGCAATTCAGGTTTAGGAAAGGTTATTCCACTGGAGCTCAACTTATAGGATTCCAGCAATATATAGCAGATGTCTTCCATTGAGGAGGTCAAATGGACTACATCGAGATTGACCTATCTTTTAAGGCATTTGATGAGATAGGTCACGGGAGACTACTTGTAAAAATGAGTGCAATTGGACTAGACAAAAGAGTGACTGAATGTATGGCTATATTTCCAGAAAACAGAAAGAAAATTAGAGTAGGTGAAACATTATCTGACCCTGTAATCATTAATAGAGGAATTCCTCAAGACAGTATTCTCATATATGTCTATATAAATGATATGAGTAAATCAGAGAAGGCTTTTTGCAGATGATGTTATTCTTTATAGAGTAATAAATAATTTACAAGATTGAAAGGAACTGCAAAAAGATCTCGACAATGTTGTGAAATGAACAGTAGGCAATGATATGATGACAGACGGGGTTAACAGTCAGGTTGTGAGTTTCACTAATAGGAAAAGTACTCTTGGGTTCAATTACTGCGTTGATGGGGTGACAGTTCCTTATGGCGATCACTGTAAGTAACTAGGTGTTCTTTCTTTCTTAATCTGCTTACCCTCCAGGGTTTTTCCCCTCGGACTTAGCGAGGGATTCCACCTCTAACGCCTCAAGGGCAGTGTCCTGGACCGTGAGACATTGGGTCGGGGATACAACTGGGGAGGATGGCCAGTACCTCGCTCAGGTGGCCTCACCTGCTATGCTGAACAGGGACCTTGCGGGGGGGATGGGGAGATTGGGAGGGATCGACAAGGAAGAGGGAAGGAAGCGGCCGTGGCCTTAAGTTAGGTACCATCCCGGCATGTGCCTGGAGCTAAAGTGGGAAACCACGGGAAACCACCTCGAGGATGGACGAGGTGGGAATCGAACCCACCTCTACTCAGTTGACCTCCCGAAGCTGAGTGGGCCCCGTTCCAGCCCTCGTACCATTTTTAAAATTTCGTGGCAGATTCGGGAATCGAACCCGGGCGGACAACTAGGTGTTATGTAAGGAAATATATTCATTGGGGTAATCACATAAATGGGATTGTATATCAAGGGTACAAATTTCTGCACATGTTTGAGGATATTTAGGGGTTGTAGAAAGGATGTAAAGGAGGGGGCATGAAAGTCTCTGGTAAGACGCCAACTAGAGTATGGTTCCAGTGTATGGTAGCCCTCGCCACTATTACTTGATTCGACAACTGGGAAAAATCCAAATAAAAGCAGCTCGATTTGTTCTGTGTGGTCTCCGACAAAATAGTACCATTATAAAAATGTTGCAATGTTTGGGAAGACTTGGGAGAAAGGAGACGAGCTACTCGACTTAGTAGTATGTTCTGGGCTGTCAATAGAGAGATGGCCAATAAGTTTGAGTGGTGTTTTTAAAAGTAAGAAATCGCAGTATGAAGATTTGAAATCCAAGAGTACAAATTGAGGCAAATATTCGTTTAGAGGAGGGGGAGTTAGAGATTGGAATAACATACCAAGGGACTGTTCAATAAATTTTCAACCAAATTATTTTCAATTATTTAAGAAAAGACTAGGTAAACAGCGGGTAGGGGATATGTCACCTTGGCGACTGCCCTAAATGCAGCTCAATGGTGATTGATTGATTGATGATAAATCCAAGGAGGAAATATGTGATCCATTGCGAATTTCCGTGCTAAGAATGGGTACAAATGCTAGTCAAGAACAAGCTAGACAGCCATTGTTTTCCTAACTAAGCCTGAAAGTGTTCTTTCCTAACTGAGCCAGAAAGTGCTGTTTCGGCATTAACGGCGCTATGAATAGCACCTATCATTACTTTTTGGAACTCTGAAACGGGGTGTCGAGATTTCTCGAGAATAGCGCAAGCACCCGTTTCTCGCGAGTAGTGTCGAGAAATCTCGAGAGCGTTGTCTGCGCATTGTGTGACGAGCAGCGTTTCGTAGGCCTACGGGTAGCCTGAGCTGAATGTTGTTTGCGCCGAGTATGCTACTTGCCAACCACAGCTCTTCTCCAGACCGTAAATACGTGTGAACAAGCGACTAGGCTGTTCATTTCTACTGAGGTCTATTATTGGCGTAGTATAATATATATATATAAAGGATACGCGTTCTGGCATTGTGCGCAGCGGTAAGTACACGAATGAGTATGCTAAGTACAGAAACTGACGGCCACTGTACGTGTACATCGCTATTACTCAATTTCTCAGATACCGCATTCAATATACATTTGACCAGAGCTTGTGTTTACGTTATGGTAACGAAGGAAATAACTCCTCACAATGTTATAGAGTATTCGCAACATAATTAGGTACTTCAGTATAGGACGGTGCAATGTGCAATTGTGTCTAAACGTACGAGACAACTTTAAGATGGTGTCCGAAACGCAACGTGTCGCGGACGTGGGATTAATTTGAAGAAATGCCACATAGCACCGTCCACTGTGGTTTTTTTTCTTTCTTTCTTTTTTTTTCCCTTTTTTTTTTGCTATTTGCTTTACGTCGCGCCGACACAGATAGGTCTTATGGCGACGATGGGACAGGGAAGGGCTGGGAGTGGGAAGGAAGCGGCGGTGGCCTTAATTAATTAAGGTACAGCCTCAGCATTTGCCTGGTGTGAAAATGGAAAACTATGGAAAACCATTTTCAGGGCTGCCGACAGTGGGGTTCGAACCTACTATCTCCCTAATACTGGATACTGGCCGCACTTAAGCGACTGCAGCTATCGAGCTCGGTCATTGTGCTGTTTGTTCAAAAGAAGTAAAATACGTCAGCAGAAATACTTCTAGGATGATCCGACACTTAAAAACACATATCACTGAAGGGGAATCGTTACAGTGAACTCCTCCGGTCCGGTCTCCTTCACAAGAAGCTACCGTCGACAACAATCTTGAGGTATCCAGGTATATGTACACCTATCTACAATTAATTAACAAATTATACAGGGTCATTCAGCTAAGATGTCCACGTCAAATAGGTCTTGAACCGTTTAAGATACTGACATTCTGTTTCGCTTCCATTTTAAGGGGCTCATAGTTGAACACGCAGTACTTCTCCAGGGTTTTGACAAAACTTATCGGCACATTCGTTTCCGTATGAGAACGTTATTTCACGTAATGACGCTGACGATACATTATCAAGCTTACGCTCGTTGTTACTGAGACATCGCACAGACCGCAGCACAAGAGAATCGGTCTCGAGATTCTCGCGAGAGTCTCGACATCTGTGGTGTCAGTCTCGAAATTCTCGAGCGAGAGTATAGCCCATCACTACCTCTAATAACATCCAGACACACCAGCCATGCTCTGAATGGCATTACTCTGCATCACTCATATCTGAGCAGCGTTTATACAGCAATAGCAATGAACGGGACAAACTTCGGTGGAAGCTACATTTTGCTTTATTATGTGCCAAGAGACAGATGCGAAACTCTTTCCGGCGATGAATACCAACAAGCGGCTGAAGAGAACTGATTTATTTTTACTGGGCGAGTTGGCCGTGCGGTTAGACGCGCGCACCTGTGAGCTTGTATCAGGGAGGTAGTGGGTTCGAGCCTCACTGTCGGCAGCCCTGAAGATGGTTTTGCGTGGTTTCCCCATTTTCACACTAGGAAAATGCTAGGGGTGTTCCGTAATTAAGGCTACGGACTCTTACTTCCCACTCCTAGCCCTTTCCTATCCCATTGCCGCCATAAGACCTATCTGTGTCGGTGCGACGTAAGGCAAATAGCAAAAAAAAAAAAAAATAACTGAATGTTTTTATGTTAAATATGGTTTTAGTACTTGCATTTCAAAAATATATATGTAACTCATTTCTTGTTATACGTAAAATAGGTTAGATTATTGACCCGATATACCTATTAAAGTGTCGTTTTCCATTATGGTAGTCTGTGGATTTTTAATATCGGAAATCCGATATTAGGTTTAGTTATTTCTTCCACACATATGCTATTGTCAAGAAGTACCAGAAAGCAAAAGCAGTGGGATACACAAGCAATGATGGAAGCAGCAAGTGTAGTTATTGAGATAAAGATGGGGCTTTTGAAGCCATCGATAATGTTTAACGTTGCAGAATGAACTATTGAAGATTCCTTAAAAAGCACATTATAACGTTCATAAACACACAAAACTTTTAATAAAATGTATTTCTGATACAATGATATGGAAGAGAAATTCGTCAAATATTATAAAGTCACTGAGATCAGATTTTTTTTTTTTTTTTTTTTTTTTTTGCAGTCATCATATATATGCCTGAGGGAGCTTAATTTTCAGTTTAGTTGGATACAAGTGGCAAACAGTAGATCCATGTCAAGTACCTTTCACGGACACGTGAACCGCGTTCTGGTGTCGATTTTAAAGGGGACTGAAATCTTTTATTTACGGTATTCATCAATAATTTTATATTCGAAAGAATGCTGTTTTATCGCACTTCAATATATTGAAAAAATTGGTTACATCACAGAGACATTTCTTCTGGCATAAGGAAAATTCCTGTGTGTAGCCTATTTAGTACACATTACCCTACCCGATATTAGGAACTCCAATCCCTTAAAATTATAACGTGCTCCCTGAAATAGCAAGAAAAATAATTGTTTAACTTCTCAACACTCTTGTACAACATATGAAGGGCGACATGACAATCAAACTAAAACCTTCTGAGGTAATGGGCCTACAAAGCAAACTATGCTTCTCGTACCATGAAGTCTTTACAGGAGTAGATGGTAAAGGGTTTCACTAGTCACAACCTCTGCACATAGTGGGACAGAGCGGTTAACCCAATGCCCGTCCATCTTAGCCCCTAGAAATTTACCAGGTACTCTTTTTTTCTGAGTGAACCCTGGGTCCATGTGTCTTTCCAGAAATATTTTAATCTCACGCTCTTGTATTTCTCGAGTTCGATGCCAGGTATTGCCAGACATTTGAGATTAGTAGTAGTCGTTAAAAGGATGTGCCCGAAAAGAAGTGCACAACCTTGAGAGATACGAGGCCTCAAGTGGAAATCGGCTGGGCAGCCACTATCAGTCACCGTAACCTTATTCATACGCGTACTCCTTGTACTTATCTAGCAATGTATCCGGACATCTTTCCCGGCTTAAAAGAAATCAGGATCAAACTTCTGACGCTGGAACATGACGGCTTGCTGGACTTCCACTATTGGTTCCTATTCCTTTTCCAATTACATGTTTAATCAGTGGTACAAAAAAATGGATATTGGTTGGTGCCACGTGACGTTATCTCCCAATTGTAACGCCGCGTTCCGTGGCAGTGCACATGTGCGATTGGCTTCTTGTGGTAGTCATGTACCAAGACGGTGCCTGTCTCCAACAACCTACCCTAGCGTCATTGATATGTCCTTTGTTTCACTCCTGGTTTAATTTTACATTACTTGGGGTTGGTATACCACATGTACTCGTGGCCCAGTTTTACAGCTGGATGCCCTTCTTAACACTTATTCAATGTGTATGAATGCATTTCGCTATTGTGTGTTTCTGTGTTCGTTGTTAGAGTGAAGTCATGTGTATGTAAATGAATAGATGTGTATTAAAACAAGCATGAACTCACAGTCCCGAGCCAGGGGTATCAACCAGGTATGGCTAAAATCCCCATCCAATCGAGATTCAAGCCACATACCATCTGGATAGAAGGCATCATCACCGACCATTTATCAAAGGAAACATAGTTTCATGTGACGTTAAACGCACAAGTCTTTCACATTGTGTGTCTCATTAGTTTGAATGTATTATTTTCGTCTGGGTTGAACTATATCCTAGTTATCCACTGATTAAATATCTCTGCCCGATCCTCCTAGGAAGCTGAATATTGACTGATCGATTGCTCTAATCCAGGGCCTCTCAAACGCCGAAAATCTCACGCGCGCAAATCGAGGCGCAAGAGCTCCGTGCACTGTGCATCGGTCCCGCTCGGCTCGGCTCGAACCAACGCTTCGTCTCTGGGCTACTCGACTCAACTCGGCTCGGATTTGGAGCGCTACGGTGCAAGTGAGGAAGAGGGAGACAGGGGGAGCGAGCGAGACAGGCGTGGGGAAAGAGAGAGACAGCGCTATTGCTTCAAATCGAGGAGTGAGGATCTGCATTCTGGTCAACCAAGTGAAGGCGCATCACCCTGAGAGGCCCTGCTCTAATCAAATAGAGTGTTTCAGTCGCCTTTAAAATTAGAACTGCAATATGCAAAGTACTAAAAACGTCGGTAAACCTTACATTAGGTATATAAATCTACGACATCGTTCAACACCGTCCAAATCGGACGAAGATTGTATATTCCGTTTAATAGACTGTGGAAACTAGAACATGAAAATTCCCCGCGATTTCTATAATTTTTGCTTTGTGGCATTAATCTAGTATGTATCTCGTGGAATGTAATGCTGAAAGACTACGCAGAGAGAGTGTTAATAGAGAAGTATTTAAACCTGGGAATATAATGGCTTCACCCATTCATCTTCTGAAGAGAATGGAGCTGTCTGGCTTCTCCTCCAGGCGCCATTAGCTGGTGTGACCAGGGTATTTCTATATGCTAAGTAAATTACCGTATGCTAATGTAACACCGTGTAATACCTCCTATTACACCATTAGCAGTAATTCTGCTGTTGAAACATGAACATTAACACCAAAAATAACATTTGAAAGGCAAATTGAATTTCTAACACTTATTACTGGGAACATGATCCGATTAATGAGTAATTGGGGTTCTGTATAACCATAGAAGGGCAGGTAGAAAGGAAAGTGGTCTACATCACAGGCCTTCTTATTGCACCTGTTATCAAAACTCTTTGCAGTTGTAGGGTAAAAAGTCACATTCCGTGGAATATGTTTGAGTTTGAGGGAACTTTCGGTATGTAATTTTTGTTTCTTGCACCCATTTGGAACCTCTTCCGTAACTCCTGAGTATATAATTTAATTATAATTTCGTGTGGCTATTTCGAGCCGAGTGCAGCCCTTGTAAGGCAGACCCTCCAATGAGGGTGGGCGGCATCTGCCATATGTAGGTAACTGCGTGTTATTGTGGTGGAGGATAGTGTTGCGTGTGCTGTGTGAGTTGCAGAGATGTTGGGGACAGCACAAACCACAGCCCCCGGGTCATTGGAATTAACCAATGAAGGTTAAAATCTCCGACCCGTCGAGAATCGAACCAAGGACCCTCTGAACCGAACGCCAGTACGCTGACCATTCAGCCAACGAGTCGGACACTCCTGAGTTAAAACGTCCGATGAACGACTTTCGCTGGGATATGTTTAGATGAACGTAAGATTAACGTTCATTATAGAGGCGAACAACATAATGACTGGTTAAAAGGCATTACTGTACACGAAATTAACTCTAGGGTTTCCAGCTATCGGGCTGCAGGCTTTCTGAAATGGTGCCATTGGGGAGAAGGTATACCAATCTTGACGCTCCAATTGCATTGTCATCTACCAGTGAAGTAGAACTCTACCTGAGAGCCTGAAAGCTTCGAAGGCTGTGTTAATTTTTTCGGGTGGATGAGGAATGCACTTATTTATTTCGTGTCAGAGTGTTGAAAAACTTGTAATACACTGACTGACAGAGCAAATGCAACACCAAGAAGGAGTGGTTCGAAAGGGATGAAAGTTGGGGAAAAAACAGAGACGGCACGGACGAATAATTGATGTTTATTTCAAACCGATATGCAGGTTACACAATGCGCACGGCATCGACTCAGTAGGATGTAGGACCACCGCGAGCGGCGATGCACGCAGAAACACGTCGAGGTACAGAGTCAATAAGAGTGCGGATGGTGTCCTGAGGGATGGTTCTCCATTCTCTGTCAACCATTTGCCACAGTTGGTCGTCCGTACGAGGCTGGGGCAGAGTTTGCAAACGGCGTCCAATGAGATCCCACACGTGTTCAATTGGTGAGAGATCCGGAGAGTACGCTGGCCACGGAAGCACCTGTACACCTCGTAGAGCCTGTTGGGAGATGCGAGCAGTGTGTGGGCGGGCATTATCCTGCTGAAACAGAGCA
This sequence comes from Anabrus simplex, assembly GCF_040414725.1. Taxonomy (NCBI): domain Eukaryota; kingdom Metazoa; phylum Arthropoda; class Insecta; order Orthoptera; family Tettigoniidae; genus Anabrus; species Anabrus simplex. The sequence continues at coordinate 438,319,286 of NC_090265.1, read as the reverse complement.
TTGGGCAGCCCCTGAAGGTACGGGAGTGCCACCGGCCGCAGCACATGCTGCACGTAGCGGTGGGCATTTAACGTGCCTTGAATACGCACTAGAGGTGACGTGGAATCATACGCAATAGCGCCCCAAACCATGATGCCGCGTTGTCTAGCGGTAGGGCGCTCCACAGTTACTGCCGGATTTGACCTTTCTCCACGCCGACGCCACACTCGTCTGCGGTGACTATCACTGACAGAACAGAAGCGTGACTCATCGGAGAACACGACGTTCCGCCATTCCCTCATCCAAGTCGCTCTAGCCCGGCACCATGCCAGGCGTGCACGTCTATGCTGTGGAGTCAATGGTAGTCTTCTGAGCGGACGCCGGGAGTGCAGGCCTCCTTCAACCAATCGACGGGAAATTGTTCTGGTCGATATTGGAACAGCCAGGGTGTCTTGCACATGCTGAAGAATGGCGGTTGACGTGGCGTGCGGGGCTGCCACCGCTTGGCGGCGGATGCGCCGATCCTCGCGTGCTGACGTCACTCGGGCTGCGCCTGGACCCCTCGCACGTGCCACATGTCCCTGCGCCAACCATCTTCGCCACAGGCGCTGCACCGTGGACACATCCCTATGGGTATCGGCTGCGATTTGACGAAGCGACCAACCTGCCCTTCTCAGCCCGATCACCATACCCCTCGTAAAGTCATCTGTCTGCTGGAAATGCCTCCGTTGACGGTGGCCTGGCATTCTTAGCTATACACGTGTCCTGTGGCACACGACAACACGTTCTACAATGACTGTCGGCTGAGAAATCACGGTACGAAGTGGGCCATTCGCCAACGCCGAGTCCCATTTATCGTTCGCTACGTGCGCAGCACAGCGGCGCATTTCACATCATGAGCATACCTCAGTGACGCCAGTCTACCCTGCAATTGGCATAAAGTTCTGACCACTCCTTCTTGGTGTTGCATTTGCTCTGTCAGTCAGTGTATAAATAAGGTATTATATACAAACAAAACAAAGTACGTCTTGGCCCGGTTTCGTCAACACATGTTAAATATTATACTAACAAGTAGTTACTTAATTCGGAGTTAAAAAATTAACATCTTGTTAGGTTTTTTGCGTTTCATTAAACTTTTCTCGTGAAATGTTAACTAATCGACTGTTAACTCTCCCAACATTGCGAACTGGTGCGAATCAAGGAGGCAGTGGTACGAACATACGGTTTTACAGCGCGCTCCGATGCACTATTGTTTGAGTACAGCTGTTAAACATGGCGCGTGAAGTGAAACGGAGTCGTAGTTCTAATATTTTTCCTTCTTCGAAAAAAGTTGTTTAAGTTAGTGAGTGCAAGCGCCCAGATGGCTTGACGATAAAAGAAAAGGACGAGGCATGGGAGAAAGTCCGCGAGGGTTTCAATGGGTTAACAGATACTTTCTTAGCGGGTATGCACTATCACCTAACAGAACCACTTCGTTAATTGTCCCAACTTCAAACTGTGCTCCAATATGGGAGTTATTAAATATTGTATTCTTGTGTAGAGAACCAGGCCACCTAGCAAATTATATCCCTGATTTGGGGGTTAGGCTCACTAATCACCTGAACATTAACATTAACAGAAAAATGTCCCTTCCGATTACGATATATTTCGGGTCTATTGACTCCATGTGATTGGATTCTTACATGTGTGCAATCTACTGCTCCTAGGACACCAGGAAAACGGCTTATTTCATAGAAGTCGCGGATAATTTGTTGACGCTCTTCTGCTGAAGGAAATGTTACATACCTCCTTCTCATGGATGCTATTGCTGCAGACACTCGACAAACAACTCTACTAACAGTGGCTTTAGAAATTCCAGCATTGTCTCTGACCGTTATGTGAAAAATACTGTATTTGGTGAAAAGAACCAGTAGCAAAATATCGTAATGTTATCAGTACCTGCAACATTGGAGAAAGAGGTAAGTTTCTCTTCGTAGGATATTCCAATCTCACTAGAATTACGTCAACAGCCTTAGCAACGACTATTTTCGATAACCTGTATCTTCGAAGAAATTTTGCATCCATCAAATTTTCAAAGTCATTACGTCGCTTAATTCTTCGATCAGGATTATTGTGTAAAAGATCTAAATAGAGCAATTCCGCACCTAAAGGAAGATTCACATCATCCATTTTGGAACAGGTTGCTAAATGCTAATGTTAGCCATTTAAAATGGGGAATGGCTGATGTTATTTTAATACGCAATTTAACATATCTTAATATTAACAGTTGTTGATGAAACGCAAATTTTCTTAAATCGTTTGTTAAAATGATTTAACACCTTGTTAAGTACTAACATGTGTTGATGAAACTGAGCCCTTATGTCATAAACATATTTCACACAAAATGGGCAACAGCAATTCCCTCTTCAGTGGCTTGAGTCAAGTCTTGAACCGTACAACGAACAAGACAGGACTGACAGTAATAAAGGTGTTGGGTAGTTTGTTGCTCCACACAATCACAGAAGTCTGACTGATCTTTCAAATAACCCCCCTTTTTAGGTTATCCATGGATTTACCTACTCCACTCTGTAATCGCTTCAGTGCCTTCCAGATTGTCCATTCCAAGTGATGACCAGGGGTGGAGATTCAGAAGGCACCATCCAGTCAGAAAGATGCTCCATTCTTGCTCGCTGCATATCACAACGTGTTGTTCTTGCTGGTTTATCCAGACCCTTGGAGACATCGAGGAAACTTTTCCTGCACTTCAGTCTTCTGGGTGGAGGTCGATGCCCAAAAAACGGGTAGGTGTTTGTGAGATCCACCTTCGACCTCTCTTGCCTTGCAAACACTTCTCGCCGAATTCTGGAGGAGGAATACCAGCCAAGTAGTACAGTTTGTCAATGGGAGTTGGTTTCAGACACCCGGTAACTATTCGGCACGCTTCATTAGGGGCCGTATCCACCCGCTTCGTGTGGGCTGAGCTGCACCAGACAGGACATGCATACCCAGCCGCAGAGAAACGGAGAGCAAGAGCTGAGGTTCTTAACACAGTTTGATGGGCTGCCCATTTGCTTGAGCCAAGTTTTCGGAGGATGTTATTTCGGGCTGAGACTTTCTGTCCAGAGTTAACACAGTGTTTCTTGTATGCATCCTTAAATGTGATAAGTAGAGCCGAAATTCTTGCCCGACTTCGAAGAATCCACCATATCGATCAGGATCGAATACGCCACGTGTAAGATCATAAGACATTCTACGACTGAGCCAGCTAGGGAACTTGAATGACTATATAGGATTAAGGAACTGGCGTGGTACAATGGTTAGCTACCCTCTGACTGAATAGTATCACTAAGTTTTTGAAGCAATGACGGGGCAGCGTGTGCCTAGATTTATTTGCCATTCTAGAGCGTTCTTCTCCATCTTCTTGTGTAAGAATTTGTTACTTCCACAGTAATATTTTGTAGGGCTTGTCTCGTAAGGCAAATCGTTTATAGGACCTTTGGAAAGAAGATGAAATAAAAGCGTCATTTCATACTTGAATAATGAGAAAAAATATTCATTATTTAAGTAAGTAAAGTAAACTCGTGTCCTCATCCCGAGGGGGTGCAGCTCTTTTCAGGTACACCCCCATTGGAGGTGAGCCGCATGGACCATTTCAACCACATACCAGTCATCCTGCCATTCTTAAATTTCTGGCAGTACCGGGAATCGAACCCGGGCCCCCGAGGTCGGCAACTAATAACACTAACCGTTACACTACGGAGGCGGACATTATTTAAGTAGGAATATGCTATGAAAAGTTCGGGTAGAATATGCTTAATGTAGTACTTTCATTTTGTTATTTATCGTATGGCTTTTAATGCCGTGAGTGTCCGAAGTCATGTTGGATAAGGAATATTCTTAATTACTCGAGGTTGTGAGAAAATGTTGCATCTTAGATACTTTATTAAAACAGTCAAACATAATGTTGATAATTAATTAAGCTTAAGTGAGGGTCGATGTAGAATGCTTTCTTGTCGAGGAGAAGTTACAAGAGAGCGAGAATGAAAATATTCTACCAAAAATATACAGAATACACACAGATCTGTGATAAAGCGTAAATTTACTGAGTGACATTAATTTAAGATGATATCGTTTTTTATTTTTTACTATTAGCTTTACGTCGGACCGACACAGATAGATCTTATGGCGACTATGGTACAGGAAAGGGCCATGTAGGCTATGGGAAGGAAATGATCATGGCCTTAATATATCAAGGCACAGTCCCACAATTTTCCTGATGTAAACATGGGATACCGTGGGAAAACCATCTTCAGGGCTGCCGACAGTGGGGTTCGAATCCACTATCTCCCAAATGCAGCGTAACCGCACGGCCAACTCGCCCGGTGGAAATAAATTTGCCCAATAGAACATTCTGAGCGACAGGATGAGTAGCACGGTTGGTTACGCTCTTGCTTGCTATGCTCGAGATTGCAGGATTGAGTCCCGGTGTAGTCTGTTGACATTTAAGTGTGCTTAAGTGACAGAGGGTCAGTAGATTCACTGGGAAGTTAAGGAACGTCGTTTGAAGCCAAATTTATGGAACTCTGATGTAGTTTAAAATATATAAGAATTGCAGCAATGTTAAATGCGCATTAAATTATTATTATTATTATTATTATTATATTTATTATTATTATTATTATTATTATTATTATTATTATTAAAAACTGCGTCCACCTCTGTGGTGTAGTGGTTAGCGTGATTAGCTGCCACCCCCGGAGGCCCGGGTTCGATTCCCGGCTCTGCCACGAAATTTGAAAAGTGGTACGAGGGCTGGAACGGGGTCCACTCAGCATCGGGAAGTCAACTGAGTAGACGTGGGTTCGATTTCCACCTCAGCCATCCTGGAAGTGGTTTTCCGTGGTTTCCCATTTCTCCTCCAGGCGAATGCCGGGATGGTACCTAACTTAAGGCCACGGCCGCTTCCTTCGCTCTTCCTTGCCTATCCCTTCCAATCTTCCCATCCCTCCACAAGGCCCCTGTTCAGCATAGCAGGTGAGGCCGCCTGGGCGAGGTACTGGTCATACTCCCCAGCTGTATCCCCCGACCAAGAGTCTGAAGCTCCAGGACACTGCCCTTGAGGCGGTAGAGGTGGGATCCCTCGCTAAGTCCGAGGGAAAAACCGAACCTGGAGGGTAAACAGATGATGATGATGATGATGATTAAAAACTGCTCCGTACGAGAAAATCAGGAGCTAATGATCAGCATGTTTCTAGTTGAAAAATTTTCAGGGTGGACCACCCGACTCCAGGGTATCCAAAAATCATTGTCACTTATGACATAACTAAAATAATGCATTTTTATTTATTTATTTATTTATTTATTTATTTATTTATTTATTTATTTATTTATTTATTTATTTATTTATTTATTTATTTATTTATACTTGTTTAAGTAAATTTGGTCACCGAAATGCACCCTCTTATTTTCTGGTTAGTTTATTCGAAGACTGTCAGCTGCGTGATATAGAGGTCGCGTCTCTGCCCCTTATCCGGAGGTTCCGGGTTCGATTTTTGGGTATAATAAATACATTAATGCTTGTTTAAGGGCTGTAAAATGAGGAGGGGAATTTAAGTGTATGTAAGGCGGGCAATCAGTACAAGAAAGTCAAGTAATCCTATTGAAAAAGCGAATCACTAACCATGTCACAATATTATCTTGCTGGACTGCAGTAATTTATTTCCTCTATTTATATGGATCCTCTATGAGCCGTATGAATTACGAGTTTTTTAAATTCGTTACTGCAGTCATACCCCACGTAATGTGCCCGCAGTGTGCCTTTCCCATTTACGTAAATAGAAGGAAATGAGATGTTATTGACGTCTTTGACAAGTACGTGGAAGGATAGACAAATGGGCTGTACGGTGTGCTTTTCAACTCGTGCCAAGATCTAATTCTGCAAGTGGGAAATGGCACGTTAGCATTCCAAGACTGAACGATAAAATCAAATGTGATCCGTGAGCGGAAGAAATAAGTATCTCTTTCTTTAAGTTTGCATACAAAATGGTAACCGGAATTATAAATATGCTCTTACTTTGTGTTTATCTGTAACCTTGCACTGTACGGCTCCAGAAACAGTTAACAAACTAGAACCCTTTCCTTTTCCTGCTCATTCGTGACTTCCTCCAACTGCTTAATGAACCATGTCGGCTTCAACTTCTATCATCTTAGGCACAAGGCTTTTTAAGTGCCATATGTCACGTACTTTCTCTGCGCGACAGTCACCTAAAATGATATTGTTGTACTAGCAAGATACCCGTCCTTCGTCCGACTCGTTGGCTGAACGGTCAGCGTACTGGCCTTCGGTTCAGAGGGTCTCGGGTTCGATTCCCGCCCAGGTCGGGGATTTTAACCTTAATTGGTTAATTCCAATGGCACGGGGACTGGGTGTATGTGTTGTCTTCATCATCATTTCATCCTCATCATGACGCGCAGGTCACCTACGGGTGTCAAATAGAAAGACCTGCACCTGGCGAGCCGAACCCGTCCTGGGATATCCCGGCACTGAAAGCCATACGACATTTCATTACCCGTGCTTCGCTACGGGATTATACTGAAATTTATAACTGAATGCTTAACGTTTTATATATAATCCGCCGAAATTCACGATCTGACTCGTTTTCTGAGAGAATCCGCCAAAATTCGCGATCTGACTCGTTCTCTGAGAGATTACGGCAAAGTTCCTCACATATTTCAATTTTTTTTTCCAGCAATCGATTTCGTACTTCCCGGCCTAGGTCCAAGTATTTCACCCGGTCAATTGGGTCCCTAAATATTTGCCATCTTTTCCTATAGGCATTTTTAATATGGATCAAATCCTTGAGGAGATCCGGCGTGGTGTCGTCTTGGGTGCCTTGGCGGTACTATACCCACAGCCGGACTGTATTCGTAGTCATTACCCGGCCAGGACCCATTTCCAGCATGGTCCGCACACTTTGACGACGATGCAGAACAATATTATTATTATTATTATTATTATTATTATTATTATTATTATTATTATTATTGATGTTCAGGATCCCACAGCAAGATGCAAGACCGCCACTTGGCAGTAAATTACAGTACATCTGCTGCCATTTTCATTGCTGACTGTGTGACCAGCACCATTGTCGCGCGTATGCAAGTGCGCGGGATTTCTGGCGATACGAATGATACACTTCCGTGCAGTATTGACCTTATTATAGAGGTGAACAATTGCAATGTCAATATCATTCCTATCGTTTATTTCAAATGTGTTTAAATTTTTATTTAAATGCCAGGAGATTCTACTGTAACCTAGGAACGTTCTCCAAAGCAAGAGATGGCTCTTGAAAACGAACCCAGAAAAGATTTAAAATGTTCGGTTTATGATCAGAATAAGTACATTGAAAATCCACAACCTGTTTCCAATCATTCGACCGCGTCAGGAATGGAATGAATGAAGCCCCTATATAGCGGCTGCCGAAGCTTGTCGCACTCCCCGGGGGCAATGATTAATGAATGACAAATGAAATGAAATGATATTGGAGAGTGTTGCTGGAATGAACGATGACAGGGAAAACCGGAGTACCCGGAGAAAAACCTGTCCCGCCTCCGCTTTGTCCAGCACAAATCTCACATGGAGAGACATGGATTTGAACCACGGAACCCAGCGGCGAGAGGCGGGCGCGCTGCTGCCTGAGCCACAGAGGCTCCTATTAACTACATTATGAACAGTAAAATCAATTGGTTTCAACTACTTTTCACCCCGCCGCCGTTAAGTTGATTTACACCCCCCCCCCCCCCCCAAAAGTAAGGCGTGTTTCTTTATGTTTAAAGGAGATTGCGAATATCAATGTTCACGTCTGTTACCTTCAGTTTTGAGATGTAAGTACCCCATAAAAATAATTCACTTTTTTGACTTCTTTTCACAATCCCCCACCCCCTAAGTGAATTTTTCCGCAAGAAATTCTTATTTCTTTAATACTAAAGGATCTACTAAATACCAATTATCACGACTCTAGCATCTTCAATTTTTTGAGATATGTGACCTCATAAAAGGAATTAAACTCCTTTTCACTCCCGCCCCCCAAAGATGATTTCCGCCCCCCCCCCCCCCCCCGCCCCAAACGCGTTCTTCTTTGTTTTTAAAGGACATCCAAATGCCAATGTTCACGTCTGTGGTAACTTTAGTTTTTATTACATGTAAGTATCCTCATACAATTAATTCAATTAATGTTCCAATTCTTCACCTCCCCCCCCCCCCTGGCACTCTTCATTCGATTTTCCAAGAATACGTTTCTTTTCTTTTGAAGCAGATTCCAGATACCAAATTTCACATCTGTAACATCTTTATTTTTTGAGAAATCAGCATCCTAATTAAAAGAATTCAACCCCAATTTCAGTCACTTTTACCCCCACCCATCCAAGTGGCTTTACCGAAAAGAAAAATACACGTTTCTTTATTTTTAATGGAGATAAAAATACCATTTTTCACTTCTGTAACATGTTAAGTTTTTGAGATGTACTGTAGAAGTTCTCATTTTAAAATTTCTCCCCCTTTTTTAGTTCCCCTTAAGTGAATTTTGCAAAAATAAATCACCTATGGTTCTTTACTTTTACAGGAGATTCCAAATACAAATTTTTACGTCTTTAATATTTTACGTTTATGAGATATACTGTAGATATAGTCTTTCTAAAAATTCACCCCAATTTGTCACTCCTATTTAACCCCATTAATTGGATTTTCCAAAAACAGGAAAGTATGTGTTTCTTTATTTTTAAAGAAGTTCCCTGATACCAATTTTCAGGTCTGTAACATCTTCAGTTTCTGAGATATATGTATCCTCATTAAAGGCATTCAACCCCTTTTTCAACCTTTTTCACCCCTCCTACTGGGATTTTCCGAAAACAAAAAAATACGAGTTTCTTTATTTTTAAAGAAGATTCTAAATACTGTACCAATTTTTACATATATAAACTTTTAAACTTTTGAGATATAGATACACTCATTTTAAAATTTCACCCCCCCCCCTTTTTTCACCCTCTTAGCGACGGAATATCCAATAATCCTCTCTTAGCGAGCACTTACATGTTAATACGAATGTATCCCCAACATTTCATATCTTTATGTCCAATAGTTTTGGCTCGGTGATGATGAATCAGTCAGTCAGTCAGTCAGTCAGGACAAGTTACTTTATATATATATATAGACTAGCTGATGTACCCGTGCTTCGCTACGGGATTCTCAGAAAGACTGACTTTGTGATTTTCCTAACCTGAAATCAACATAGGTCATTACAAAAACATAAGTATGAATGTAGCGATTAAAAGCAATGCTATCATATAAAATACTCGATCAAATGGAAAGCCGCACATTTTATCACTTTTAACGAACAGTGCTGCGGTTAGATTGCGGTGCCAATCTAATAGTCCAAAGTTCCAGAGCTGGGATGACCAGGCCGCAGATTGCCATGAACACTCATCTGCCATTATTCCGCTAAATATGCACACTGTTCATTCCAATCAGTGCCTCAGAGTAGGGATTGAATAGCCCGAATGCTATGATGATCCAGTGTGTTACGTACCAGTAGTATCAGAAAATTTATAAACCAGGGGAATGGCATGCTAAAGAAGAAAGTTATCTAACTCCCCAGCTACTTCCCATCAATATTCAGGCAGGCTGTTACACTCTGTACGGCTGGGCGAGTTGACCGTGTGGTTAGCGGTGCGCAGCTGTGAGCTTGCATCCGAGAGATAATGGATTCGAACCACATTGTCGGCAGCGCTGAAGATGGTATTCCGTGGTTTCCCACTTTCACACCAGTCAAATGCTGGGCTTGTACCTTAATTAAAGCCTAAGTCACTCCTAGCCCTTTCCTATCCCATCGTCGCCATAAAACCTATCTATGTCGGTGAAACGTAAATGAAATAAAAAAATACTCTGTACGCAGCAGTAATCTTATCTACACGACAAACAATGGTCAATGTAATGTTATTGTTGATCAATGTTATGAACTTTCTATATTGTAGGCCTTCACATTTAGTTTTCTTTCGACTCTGTGATTTGTAAAATATTTTATACCATAAACTGTAGTTTCTTACCCTCCGACTTTACATACCGATTTTCATTAAATACTGTTTACCCATTTTCTCGTTACTCGGCCCTGATATGGACTTAGTAACAAAAATCCAAATTCATGAATATCTTTGTGATCATAGCCAGTACGGTAACAATGTATAAGACATGAATAATAGGAAATTTAATACTATATAACCTTAGTTATGTAGCATTCATCGATTACACCTCTAATAAGAAATATTTGAGAATTACATTTTAGGCCTTCCCCCAAAACTACCATTTCACTCAGCGTGAATAAAATAATTTACAGCCTAGACTATAGTGACTTATTTCCTGACTTTGCATACCGATTTTCATCAAGATAGGACTACTAATAACATTTGAGAATTAAATTTTAGGCCTTCCCCTAAACTACCATTTTTCTCAGCGTGAACACAATTATTGATAGCCTAGATTGTAGCAACTTATTCCCCAACTTTGCATACCCATTTTCTTTAAAATACGACCACTAATAACATAAATAGTTGAGAATTCAATTTTAGGCCTTCCCCTAAACTACCATTTCACTCAGCGTGAGTAAAATGATTTATAGCCTAGATTGTAGAGGCTCATCCCCCGACTTCAGATACCGATTTTCATTAGACCACTAATAACATAAATAGTTGAGAATTCAATTTTAGGCCTTCCCCTAAACTACCATTTCACTCAGCGTGAGCAAAATGATTTATAGCCTAGATTGTAGAGGCTCATCCCCCGACCTCACATACCGATTTTCATTAAATTCTCTTCAACCGTTTTCTCGTGATGCGTGTACATACATACAGACAGACAGACAGACAGACAGACAGACAGAAATTACGGAAAAGTAAAAAGTGCATTTTCTTGTTACTATGGACATGACCGATACAGAAATACCATTATTTTCAAATTCTGAGCAATGTACAGACAAAACTCTTATTTTATATATATAGATTATAGCACGGAATCTTTTACCCAGGCATACATTACAGCCTTACTATCGGCAATTTTCTTCTGAACTAGTTGGAACTTGGGCAGAGAGGTATGCCATACAATCTGCAATGTTTATCTTTGACTGATACAGCTTGTTTCCGTTAGTTTTACCATCAGTTGTCTTCTCGGTCTGCCTCATAAGTTTTTTTAATGCTAATGGGTTAACGTGATAGTAACGCAAAGAAGGATTTTGGTGGCGCGAGGATTGGAAAGGGCTTGGCTTGAGAAGGAAACGGCCGTGGCATTACTTCTCATTTCAAAAATTCTGGATGCGTTGCCTGAGATTCGAACTACTTTTACGGTTTTCGGAGATGCCAGAATACATATTATTACTATTATTATTTTTCTTGTCTTCGGATAGGTCTACTATGGACCACGTTAAGCATCGTTCGTTTCTGGTTCTTCTTCCTCCCACCAGCCCAGTACCTCTTCATATTTTAGGAATGGGCTGCTTTGCGTTCTAGCGACCAGGTGTTGGCAGTCCGTTTTCTGCTCATTCGATCTTGGAATCCCTTAATTTTGTTGATGGCCATCCTGTATTCTTTTCTATTGTATACTGCTTCTTGTGTTATGTTCTTTTCTTCCAAGTCCTCCTTGATTCCTTTAAGCCAGTTAGTTTGCGTCTTCCTGCTCTCCATGTACTCCAGAATTCTCTTGGCTCTTCTCTCTGTTTGCATTATTTTAATGTGTCCATAGAAGCAACGTCTTCTCTTTTTAAAGTGTCCTTGGACACACCTGGCACTAAAATCCATACGCCATTTTATTTCTTTTAAAACGATGTGATTTTTCGGCCCTTTTGTGTAGTTCCTCATTTTGTCGCAGTCTAAATTCTTGTCCCACTTTCCTAGGCCCTAGTATCTTCCTCTAGATTTTCTCTCTTTTCCTCAATGTTCTCTAGTAATCCCTTCCTGTTCAATGGAATGCATTCGATTTCATACAGACTTTCTGGCTTTATCACAGTGTTGTAATGTCTGAGTTTCACATTGATTGAGATTGATTTTATGTTATAGACATTTCGACGTAAATAGTATGCTGTTTCCATCTTTCTTGCCCTGTTCCGTAACGCTATTCCTGATAGTCCTGTTGGGGTTATCCACTCTCCTAGGTATTTAAATTTTTGCGCTCTTTTCACTGTTCCATACCTAGTGAAAATAGTTTTTGTTGGGTAATTTTTGCTCTGAATCATTAGTTCTGTTTTTTTTAAACGATATCTGAAGTCCTGTATTTACAGCAATCTCTTGAAGCGTTTCAATATGTACTTTAGCAGTTGCTGCGTCTTCTGTCAGAATTGCCATATCATCTGCGAACGCTAGACAGTCAATTTTAATTCCATATCTCTCCGTATTATTCCATTTTTACCCCTAATTCTGTCAATCTCTTCCTCCGCTCTCTGGTCACTTCTTCAACTATAACATTGAATAGGAGTGGTGACATCCCGTCCCCTTGTCAGACATCTGTTTCAATTTTAAACGGTTTTGACAACGTGCCCATAAACTTTACTTGTGATGGAGTGTCAGTGATGGTTTCCTTGATTAAATTTTTTACTTTTTTCATCTATCCCAAATTCCTCCAAATTGCTTATCAAGGTTCTTCTGTCGACCGGATCATACGTTTTCTAGAAGTCAACAAATACAATCAGGAAATTCTTGGCTGTGAGTGCGCGCATCTGTATTATGGAGTTCAAATTAAAAATATGTTCACTGCATGATCTTCTTTTCCGGAATTCTGCCTGGTATTATTATTGTTACGGAGATATCCGTGGTAGTTAGAGGTGAAAGAAGATGTGGGCTGGAATAGGTCTCAACTACAAAATTAAAGTTAATTTAAAACTTTAACAAAGGTTATATTTTCTTTTCAAAATCAATCAATAACAAAGTATAACAGGTACCAAGTAGCAGATCAACAAATTAAGAAATTACAAATTACAGTTCGTTACAAGATTTGGGCTTCGAGCCCCACACTCACAATCCTTGAGCTATGAGCCCAACTTTACCAATGTACCAAGTTCAAACAAAGGGGCAGAAAACCCCAATCAGGCCAAGGAGCACTTGCTCCCAATTACCATGTTAAGCCTCCTAGAGGCACACAGAAACCAAATTTAGGAAAGAGCAGACCCGCTCTCAAAGTTCAAGCCTATCAAAGGCCACAACGAATTTCACTTCTAATTGCCCTCAAGGCACACATATAATGGTACAGGGGTACCTCGTACACGATCTATTGGGCCTTCGCAGGAAGGAAAACAAAACGGGTTAAGTAAATGGCCCAAAATACAAAGTTGAATGGAGGCGATAACTTGCACTCCTACACAAAGTTTTTGTCTTAAAACCTATGTGGCGCTAGGCCGATAATACAGAGGCTAATCCCAAGCTAGGGTCATGAGAAAATTTTACTACATTAAAGAAGAGAAGAACGGTTATGAAAACGTAGTCACCTCCATTTCAAAATGAAGGGGAGTTCGAGAGGGTGAAGCACTCTCTATCCCCGCTTTACAGTAAAATATATTTGTAGATTTTACATAGACAGAAAAGGAATTTACATTTTAAAAAGGTGGGTTACATATTAAAGGATTCGAAACTTCACCGAGAGTTAAACTGCTGAGCTAGCAAGAAATAAAGATGTTAACAGGCCATTACCTTGTTGAAGAACTGCTGCTTGAAGAAAGAGGCGCTTCCCGCCCCCTGCTACATATTCACACACTGAGTTAAATGTTATACTAGTGGCACGGAGACAAGAAAATCAGCAGTTTTTATACCCTCGTGGAAAATTCGAGACCTTTCAAGAATGAGTAGACACACCCCCCACTCAATTTTATTGGATAGCTAAAAGTTACACATCAACATCGAAAAAGAAAGACACTATTGGTCAGAAATTAATTACAAAAATTAGTGATTGGTTAAATTCAAAACAGGCGGAAAGAAAGGATAACTGTTGCCAACCCACAAACCACAGAACAAAATTTAGTAAAAACAAAACTTAGGAATACAATATTTCTTCAGGAGCGTACATTCCTTTACACTAGGGTGCGTTATCATAGTTTTTTGTAGAGACATCTGTTAGAGATTGTCCACACTCCTTAATCGTTCAAAAACACTCAGTGACATCTTCTGAATAACCGTGGAATTAGTTCAGTAGTTAAAGTTCCAAGTTTCTCCAGTAGAGAAGTTTCAATTGGCGCAAGATTTGAACTTGCGTCGTGGAGGTGTACCGCCCTGTACAATTATTATTATTATTATTATTATTATTATTATTATTATTATTATTATTATTATTGTTATTATTATTATTATTATTATTATTATTATTAACTTCAATTAATATGCAAAATCACTGTTACATTTACATGGTCCTTTTACAGAATCAGTCATTCTGTGACGTATTTATTAAGAGATATCGCTCCCATTTCTCAGTGAATGTATGTACAGGAAACATGGATGACTCAATTGAATGATTGTTTAAAAAGTAGACCTTTTGAAACGTGTATAAGTTTTGAAGGTCTACCAGTATTACTACTATATCACTTTTCCGCACACAATACATCGACTTCGTTTACAATTCTTAAAATCGCAGACTCCTATTACATAATCTACGACCAACTTTCCAGTCGACTCTCCTTTCTCTAACTTTTCACTAAATTTCCATTTTTGTTTTTTGTTAAGACAGATTCTTACGAAATGAAAGTGAGGGCCATGCAGATTGCTTAACAACAGGAAACGGAAATGAATTGAATTTTCAGAGACACTATTCCGATAACAATGGATACAGCAGCGTACTGTATTGTCAGACGGCGTGGATTTTATTGCTGTCATAAAAAGGTATTATACGCTCTTAACAACTTCTCAGAGAAAACAATTCAAAAGATAGAAAATAATGCACACTACAAGTACATTTAATATAGGTTGCACGAATAACTTGTAGATAATTAATCGAGAATTGACTGTGTATATATACTAATATCAGGTCTATCTTTTGGGGCCACATATACAAGTTAGCCAATCAGATCGCTTCGCGGACGAATTCATATGGGCTTCGCGCGGCAGTGTTGCTAAATATGCACGGCTTGATAGTCATGTCGGGAAATCAGTATCAAACACAAACACCCCGTTGTTTTCAGCCGGTGTCAACGTAGCGTACGTTCTATGGTGCGATCCTGTCAGCTCGGAGGTCTGTATTCAAACCCTTCCCCTGGCGAAGTTTTATTCTTCGATTGGTGCTCTCACGCACAGATTTAACATCACCACCTCGCAAAGCCCATTTGAATTAGCCCGCGAAGTAATCTGATTGGCTAAATTCAGCAGCTGATAAAATGACAGTGGTGGGAGATATCGAATTATTTCTTTCAAATTATTTATCGGTATGACCAACCCTCTAACACTCATATACCCGGTTCACGTTGTTTATGACCACCCTGTATTTTTCTTTCTTTCTTTCTTTCTTTCTTTCTTTCTTTCTTTCTTTTTTTCTGAATCTGCTTTCCCTCCAGGTTTGGTTTTCCCTCGGACTCAGCGAGGGATCCCACCTCTATCTCTTCAAGGGTAATGTCCTGGAGCTTCAGACTCTGGGTCGGGGGATACAACTGGGGAGGATGACCAGTACCTCGTCCAGGCCTCACCTGCTATGCCGAACAGGGGCCTTGGTGGGGGATGTGAAGATTGGAAGGGATAGACAAGGAAGAGGAAAGGAAGCGACCGTGGCCTTAAGTTAGGTACCATCCCGGCATTTGCCTGGAGGAGAAGTGGGAAACCACGGAAAACCATTTCCAGGATGGCTGAGGTGGGAATCGAACCCACCTCTACTCAGTTGACCTCCCGAGGCTGAGTGGACCCCGTTCCAGCCCTCGTACCACTTTTCAAATTTCGTGGCAGAGCCGGGAATCGACCCCGGGCCTCCGGGGGTGGCAGCTAATCACACTAATCACTTCACCACAGAGGCGGACCTGTATTTTTAATGATATATTTTATTCCCGATAGGAAAGGCGCGTGAAGAATTTGACAGCTGAAGAAAGCCACGACACTAAAATTATGAAAAATCTCTGCTCTCTCTCTCTCTCTCTCTCTCTCTCTCTCTCTCTCTCTCTCTGCCAACGGCGGTAGCTGTATTGAATCATCGGATCTTGTGAGATCTCCGAAAGTTAAGCAACATTGACCGTGGTCAGGATTTGGATGGGTTGCGCCACGCGCTGTTGGTGGGGTTAAGGGAATAGAGGAGCGGAAAGGAACTGGCCACCCTACTGTACGTCAACTCCGGCTCAGGCACACCTATGCGGAGGTTCGGACTTGCCTTCGGGCAGATTACACCCTTACCTTACCTCTCTCTCTCTCTCTTACAACGCTGCTCGGAGAGAGAATGAATAATGGATTAGCTGGTTCTGATCGACAGCTGTATTGTTTTATAGCCACTAACCCTTATATTAATTGTGTGTGTCTTTTTAACGACGTGTATACTGGGCAGTAAGAAGTGATTCAACCAAATATACATTTAGGTACATGTCTTTACATTCTCATGATATATTCCTGTTATAACATTTATAAACTTTTAAAATTAATTTTGCCAAGGGAGACAAGTTTCGTAGCAATGAACTCTCCACAGTTAAAGGAATATTGGCAAGAAAAGTTGCCCATGACTTGGTAAAGTAATTATGCACAACTCTCGGTGTTGTCTATAGTATTAATACTGGTAATAATGAGACGCTAAATATGCAAATTTGTTTTAAACGCGGAAGGTGTGGCCATCTTATTCAGAAATAAATGTGCAGTGCTGTAGGGCGTTTTTCTTCTCACTGCTGGTCGTGTGTAACTCCTCACACGAGTGGGAAGACGTCATTCTAGCTAATGATTCCTATTTGTTGATGCTACGCTATCGGACTGTTGTAAATTAAGAAAGAATCCATCAAGACCTCTCCCGCCGCATCGTTCTTACCGTGAGATGGATTTATCAGGAAGCAGAACTGATTAAGCAGGCCATGACTGGAAAAACTGGTGCATCTATAAATGTTTAATACAAATATTTTGTGAAACAATGTTTAACAACCACTGATGAGTAGATTAAATTGATTTAAAACACTGATTTTCCTATTATCCATGATCCATGAACGAAAACGCATTAGGAAAATCTTCTTCTACTTCCAACAATCATGGAGTAATTATTTCTCTTTTGTGGTTCCCTAAACAGGGTTGTATGAATCTCCGACACTGGTTCAATGTATAGCCATTATACATTTAAGCAGTGCTGGGGATTATTATTATTATTATTATTATTATTATTATTATTATTATTATTATTATTATTATTATTATTATTATTGTTATTATTACATTTATTTACTTATATTAACATTGTGCCGGCCCCGTGGTGTAGTGTGCCTGCCTCTTACTCGGAGGCCTCGTGTTCGATTCCCGGCCAGGTCGGGGATTTTTACCTGAACCTGAGGGATGGTTCGAGGTCCACTAAGCAAAGTGATTAGAATTGAGGAGCTATTGACAGTGATATAGTGGCCCCGTCCTAGAAATCCAAGAAGAACGGCCGAGAGGATTCGTCGTTCTGACCACACTACACCTCGTAATCTGCAGGCCTTTGGGCTGAGCAGCGGTCGCTTGGTAGGCCAAGGCCGTTCAAGGGCTGTAGTGCCATGGGGTTTGGTTTGGATATTAACATTGTTATATATTGCTGCTCTTATTAAAATGCAGGCAAAAGAAATATACGAGTACATGTTGATGCACACTCATGGGGCATCCCCTTACGGAGACGGAGGAGGGGGAGGCAGAGCAGTAATGAGTGGGATGAGGAATAATACATGGCGTCAAGTCTGTATGGTCTGGCACCGTGGATAACCGGTTCTAGTCCCGTTTGGCGGAAAAAACTTCACCTTCCGAGTATTGGTTGCCAGGGTAGGAAATACCTCGTATATAGAGAGATGGACAAATAGATGGTTTATTTTAACTAGCAAAAGTTAAGGACACGAGCCCCTGTCTCGCACTTAACAGTGAATACATGCATAACAAAAGAATAATACAAGAACATAAAAAGAAGACTGAAACAAAATGCTGCTGTGCTATCTTACTGTACATAAATTATACATTATACTACACAATATAAAAATAAACATTTTACTCCTAAGTGCAATAACTACCCACGAAGAAATTAAAATGCAAATGAGAATAGTTATAATAATAATAATAATAATAATAATAATAATAATAATAATAATAATAATAATAATAATAATAATAATAATAACCGTACTATTATTTACAATTTAAATTTCAACACTAGAAATTTTTCACACTGATGAAAGTTTCCCTTCTCGTTTTATAACTGTGGACGAAAAACATTACAAAATAGGGATCGGGATAAGGATTACTTTACAGGGAATCAGTCCCATGGTAGACCATTTTGGAACTTCAGGAAGGAGCTAGTGGCTCTCACGACCTGGAATCTCCCGGTCGGATTGTGGGACGGGACCTGCCTTTCCGTGTATTGTTCTCGTCGGTCGGCTTGCCTGTGAGTTTCTTGGAGATTCATCGGGAATGTTCAGCCTCTAGCCACCTCACGAAAATTCTGGCTCAAATCACCCGAGCTATAAAAAGGGAATTTAGCCGCGGACGGTCAGTTACAGAGTTGGGCTCCGTGGTGGAACGGTGTTGGTGCTGAACTCGGGGTCAGTGTTGGACTCCGTGGTGAAGTCGGTGGGAGACTCAGTGTGTTGGGGTTCGGCGGTTGGGCTGAGGGCGACGGAGGTGTTGGCCGTCGCTAATGTCCCACCGAGGTCTGAACCAGGAGCTGTTGTTGTGGTGTCGGAGAGACCATTGAGTGGGTGGGTTGGAGACGACAGAACGGAAGACTGTACGACGTGTTCGTGTGTTTCTGTGGACTAAGGCTCGGCGTGAGTCTGCAAGGGAAGCCGCTATCGTGAGTGTGAGGTTAAATGGGCCTGTGTCTTACTATGAGCTCATCTTATGGAAATATTTTGAACACATTATTTTAAATCTTGCGTGGTTTGATATCCAGCGGAAAGAAGTTCCATTCATGGCTGGCCGCAACAGTGAAAAAATTGTTGCAGGTTGAGGAATTTATGCTGAGGAATAGCGAGCAATGTCGTGTTCAGCGCCCTGGTACTTTTCTCATGGTGTTCAGAAAGGGTATGTAATCGTTCATACAGGTAGGTTGCGGATTGTAAGGTAAGGATTCGGTGCAATGAAGTCAAGGTATGAAGCGTGCGTCTGTCTTCGAGGCGTAGCCATCGGAGGTCAACATAAGACTGGGTAACGTGATTTGAAAATTTCAAGTTACGTATAAATCTTACACATAACACACTGTGTACGTTGTAAGTTATCCCGGAGTTCAGTTTTCCCGTCTTTATAAACAACGTTACAACAGTTGAATATTCGGAAAACAAGAGTTTCTACTCGATTCTTCTTTAAACTGAACGGGAAAGTAAACTTGAACTTGTTTAAAGTGTGCAACGTGGCAGAAACTCGTGATGGTGATATACAACTAATCACTAAAGTGCGTGCCAACAGCCTAGATTCAATTCCAAATTTGTTCATATGGAGTGATTGGCCCTTCGGATGGGTTCGTAAAGTCTCGAGCAGACCCCTTGGTGTTATTCGACAGGAGTAGGTTATGTGCTGGCACCGGGTTCCACCCTCTTCCTTCCTACTATGTCCGGCTCCATGGCTAAATGGTTAGCGTGCTGGCCTCTGGTCACAGGGTTCCCGGGTTCGATTCCCAACAGAGTCGGAAATTTTAACCATCATTGGTTAATTTCGCTAGCACGGGGGCTGGGTGTATGTGTCCTCTTCATCATCATTTCATCCTCATCATGACGCGCAGGTCGCCTACGGGAGTCAAATCAAAAGACCTGCGCCTGGCGAGACGAACTTGTCCACGGACACTCCCGGCACTAAAAGCCATACGCCATTTCATCTCTTTCCTTCCTACTATCACATATTACGTCATTTAATTCATCTCATTAATTCCTCTGATGAAGCTGATGTCAGGAAGGGCATGCGGTCGAAAACACTCGCTACGAAGATCCATACCATGACCAAGAACAAACCGTGATCGATTTTTAAGGGTGTCTATACAATGCTTTTTAATCATTTTCTTTCCAACTGTCAGTGGATGTTTCTAATCCATTGTTCCGGAAAGACAATTCAGGCACTGTGGAGAAACTGGCAGGCATTAGGGAGGAGACCGATTCTCCCAAATGCTTTACTTCCTCACAGAACCGGAAGTTGCCAAATTCGTTGGAAAGTGGAGGCTGTTGTCTTTTACAGTTTCATGGTTCATCCCACCAGATATTGAATATATTCGTATATATATATTTCTTCCAAATAACGGGTTTCTTTAATGGGTACTTATCAAATTAGAATATTTAGATAACTGACGTATGTTCAGTTTACGTATTCCGGCCTATGCACGTGAGATTTTAAAAATTAAAAGTTACGCCCATGTGGTTTAGATTTGACGTAAAACGGGGGTCCTGTGGCTATAATCACGATATCAACCATGACTTAAAATTACAAGCTTGCTTAAGTTTACGTGTACTTATTGCGTTACCAAGGGAAAGAGAGCAGGTCAACAACGTTTTCTATTTCGCTACATTCTTAAGTTTCAACATGGTTTCTAGTATAGTAATTGAAGCTACGTATTACTTTCGAAGCTGTGTTATGTGGTTCTATATAAAAGACTAGCAAATGTACCCGTGCTTCGCTACGGTATTCTATATCGTATACGGATTTATCCGTAAATTACTGTAAAGCCAGTGAGTAAGATTATATTAAATTGCATGTCTCTTAGCAATATCCTAGAAACAAAACAGTCAGGACGCCATACATTGTTTCCAATGTAAGGTACGCATAGGGGAAGTTATGTTGATAATGGCAGGCCACATTTCCCATTGCTAACCAAAATCGAGTTCGGTAGTTTCTACTATAACGGCAGGCTCACTTGCAACTGCCATTCACAGTAGAGGTGGAGAGTTTTCATTATAAAGACAGGCCTCTTTTCCTAATGCCAATCACAATCGAGATGGAGAGATTTAATTATAATCGAGAAATGCAGCGCCATCTAACGTATTAACAATCGAGACACGACGATAAATAGGAGAAAATTTGTAGATCTCTCCAAATTAAACGGCGATTGTGCTTTCTGTTTTGTAATACGACTTACCGTTCAGCCACCAACTACCCCGAAACGAAGGTCTGCATCGTCATTAAAATGCATCCATATTTCGATATTTTCTGCTGCCAAAAGTTATACATTTGAACAGCTTGGAATTTTTCCACAAAGAAAAGTGTGTCCAGGTTTCGGGATTAGCACTCCCATACATACGGAGTAATTAAGGAAGAAAGTAATACAGTTAAAACGTTTAAATTAGTAGAAAATAGGATTATAACTGAGGACAGCCGGATAGAACAAATATGTAAATACCAAGTGGATGTATTTAAAAAAAACAATACCCCTCAATAAATTATGATGGTATGAGTTACGAATATAAAAACGCGGTAACAGAGGAGAAATTTAGGCGCAGGGATTCTTAAGTAAACTGATAAGAACACCTATGGTGTTATTACTTGAACCAGAAGATGCGAGGCAGATGCAAGAAATTAAAGCGGAAAACAGATGCAGAATAGAAATACAGTAAAAATTATAGCAAATGCCAGAAAACATCTTTCGGTGTGAAATAATGGGCTAGACACACCGGTACTGTTCAAATATTAACACCGCCCCTTAGTGTTATTCGAGGACGATAGTAATCTCCAACGATATTCCGCCAATATCCCGCAGAATGGCCGCTTGATGCCTCTTTCGCTTTCTACCTAAGGAACAACCACGTGCTTACAGGAATGATGACGAAAATGGCAATACATTACTTCCCTGCTGGCAAGGAGTTAGAGACGTTGCTATGGTAACCTGTGGGTTCGTTGTCGGTCAGTCGGTCACTCAATGCAGAGCATGAGACCCGCAGAAAATAGTAATTTCCTCCGTCATTTGAAGAGTAAGCGAAATTATGAACATAATAAAAGTTGTTTATAATGAAGGGACGTTTCGTACACAGTCCACGGATTTTAAAGAAAATCAATAGTATAAGAGAAAATGGAAGAAAACTGTTCTGGTTTTGCTATAACCCCCCCCCCCCGGCTATTCAGGGAGTTTTTAATCATGTGCATATCAAAACCTTCCCCGGGATGAGTATACTTTAAATATGAAGTTTTGTCGAGATCTATCAAAATGTTTCGCCGCGATGGTGGAACAAACAGACACGAAAAATAAAAACCACTGATCCGATTTTGAGTTGGTCTAAAACGGATAAATATTTGAAAAACTGGCAAAACAAACGAAATTATAGACAGCGGACCCCCTACAACTTTATTTATATAGATCATTGTACAGTACTTAAGTTTGAGAGTGAAGCGTTGCCGACAACAGTTCAGTGTACTGAAAGCAGCTGCAGTGTGTTTAATTGTTTAATAGTTTATCATAATTGACTCTGATATCCATTGCAGTGCGTAGTCCTAATATCTGCCATTGAAAGAGGCTACAATCTGAGAAAGCCCTGATCCATCAGTAGTTCAGCTACTCAACTGGTGTTGGCGTTAGGAAGGGCATCCGACCGTAGAAAACACGTCATATTATTTTATCTCACCTCACCCTCAATGCCGTGTCAGGATACATACATACATACATCTACTCTCAGTCTCACCCTTTGCTTTCTAATCAGTATATGCGCGTTGACTGTACTGTGCACAGTTTATATATTTCCCTATTATCGTCTCACTCGATTTTTCAAATCAGCATCCCGAAATGAGAAGTTTTCACTTCAAAAGTGACAAAAGTTTTTATTTCTAGTATCGTTCCTTAATTTACCTGTAGCTGAAATTGGAGAAAAACTTATTGAGTCGCTGAGGGTAAGATTCGAACGCACTTCTCTTGCCCGTTATTGCCCAGAAAGTGGATGTTCACAAGCTAGAAGGCTGAGGAGCTGAATAATTTCGCCCAGAGCTCGCGTGTTAAAGTCCGTATTACGTAATGTTGCCTTCTTATAACGTGTGTGGGCGAGCACCGCAAGGTAATAGTGACGTCGCAAGGTCGCGCTATATTTGTTATCAGCGACACGGCGCGCGTTATTGTCACTGACCTCAAGTACATCAACACTAATATGAGTACACAGTGAAACGGACAAATACACACACCGCTCGCAATTACTTTTACATAGAGAAACCAAACAAATTTACACTGCTCGACAAGGGCCTGTAGAAATATTACATTGCTACTACTGTTTTTACAGTTTGCTTTACACCGCACCGACACAGATAGGTTTTATGTCGAAAATGTGATAGGAAAGGGCTATGAATGAGAAGGACGCGGCCGTGGCCTTAATTAAGGTAAAACCCCAGCATTTGCCTGGCGTGAAAATGAGAAACAACGGAAAACCATCTTCAGGACTGCCGACAATGGGATTCGAACCCACTATCTCACGGATGCAAGCTCACAGCCGCGTGCCCATGACCGCACGGCCAACTCGCCCGGTCGTAGGAGATTTAAGATGGATTGCCGAAAACACTTGCTGAATACTTCTAGCTGACTTGTATGATGGGTGAAGTATGAACGCGTACGTGAACCACAGGAAACGCTTTCGAGGATGGCTGAGGTGGTATTCGAACTCTTCTCTAATCAGCTGATCTCCCGAGGCTGAATGGACCTCTTTCCAGCCCTCGTACCACTTTTCAAATTTCGTGGCAGAACCGAGAGTCGAACTCGTGCCTCTGGAGGTGGCAGATAATCACTGTAATCACTACACCACAGAGGCAGACACGTTTTGTCTATAGAGTATGAAAATGGTCATTCAGTCTGACAATAATTATTTTCCATATTATATTAAGACCTTCGAAACCACTGGTTCATTTTCTGTATTGTGTATTGTTCTGTCTCTCATGGCAAGCACAATTTAGTATCAGATTAAATATGTACGTATATTTGAGATTCGTGTAAAAATGGTAATGCAATTCGGCACATATTTTAAAATATTTGTGTTAACTTACATGGTGGGTTACTTGGCATTTCGTTATTTAAAGGAGGAAGTTGGCTAAAAGGGTTAGAAATA
Source organism: Anabrus simplex (assembly GCF_040414725.1). Lineage (NCBI taxonomy): Eukaryota > Metazoa > Arthropoda > Insecta > Orthoptera > Tettigoniidae > Anabrus > Anabrus simplex. The sequence goes on along the minus strand of NC_090265.1, from coordinate 438,295,134 downwards.
GTTTCCAGCTGATATTTCGAAATGAGTCCATTTTCTTGAGAATTGTTTCAAAAAATCTTGCTTTAAATGTAATTGTCACTATTGTTGGTTTTAAAGAAACCTGCTGTCTTGGGATCCACAAATAGTCTACCACTAATCCTCAGAAAGAGTCCCAGGAACTAATATAACTATATACCGTATAGAGCAGGGCCTCTCAGGGTGCATGCGCCTGATGCATGCACTGTGCACAGTGCAAAAGACGACTTCGCTTGGTTGCTCAGAGTGCAGATCCCCACTCATCGACGTGGAGCAGTAGCGCTGTCTCTCTCTTTCTCTCGTTCCCCACGCCTGTCTCGCTCGCTCCCCCTGTCTCCCTCTTCCTCACTTGCTCCGTAGCGCTCCAACTCCGAGCAGAGTTGAGCCGAGCTTAGTCGAGTAGCCCAGAGACGAAGTTTGGTCCGAGCCGAGCCGAGTGGAACCGATGCGCAGTGCACGGAGCTCTTGTGCCTCGATTTGCACGCGTAAGATTTTGGGCGTTTGAGAGGCCCTGGTATAGAGTAAGAAGTAAGTTACAAGATTGTGAGCAGCAGCTGTTAGAGGAACTCGAGAATGTTGTGAGAAGGACAGCAGGCAACGATATGGTGATAAATGGGGTTAAAAGTCAGGTAGTGAATTTCAAAAAATATGGGAAAGTCCTCTCAGTTTTAATTACGGTGTTGATGGAGTGATCTTTATAAATATCTAGGTATTAATATAGGGGTAGTATGGAGGAATCACTTAAGTGGTTTTAGGGTTCTTAAGGTTTGTAGTAAGGATGTAAAGGAAAGGACAAATAAGGTACTGGTAATGTTGTGTGTGTCCTCCGCGCCTACAATCTCTGCAGCCCGCCCGACACATGGATGTTTCCAGAGACCACGAGGCAGACTGCAGTGCGCTGACGTGATCGTCAGGTGACGTCAGCCAGCGCTATAAAAGGAGCAACGTTTCTCACCTCTCCAGGACTCCTACACTGTCCAACGACCAGACTACACCGCAAGTCAGACACGGTGGTACCCTCTTAAAAATGTGTTCTGAATAGGTGGACTGATTCCTGGCCGTGAGATTTCACCTCTGGACATTGCCTCATTCATCTTGCATCCCGTAGCCACGTCGAGCAGCCATCCAAGCATTCAGCTACTCACTCAAGTCCCCTACAGTGCTCCGACTCCAATCATAACATTCTGCTATATCATCATCATCATCATCTGTTTACCCTCCCGGGTCGGCTTTTCCCTCGGACACAGCGAGGGATCCCACCTCTACCGCCTCAAGGGCAGTGTCCTGGAGCTTCAGACTCTTGGTCGGGGATACAACTGGGGAGAATGACCAGTACCTCGCCCAGGCGGCCTCACCTGCTATGCTCAACATGGGCCTTGTGGAGGGATGGGAAGAGTGGAAGGGATAGGCAAGGAAGAGGGAAGGAAGCGGCCGTGGCCTTATGTTAGGTACCATCCCGGCATTCGCCTGGAGGAGAAGTGGGAAACCACGGAAAACCACTTCCAGGATGGCTGAGGTGGGAATCGAACCCACCTCTACTCAGTTGACCTCCCGAGGCTGAGTGAACCCCGTTCCAGCCCTCATACCACTTTTCAAATTTTCGTGGCAGAGCCGGGAATCGAACCCGGGCCTCCGGGGGTGGCAGCTAATCACGCTAACCACTACACCACAGAGGCGGACACATTCTGCTATATATGAACAGTAAACGCAAGTTCCTTGCAAGTTATGCGCATCCTGTTAGCATTCTGCTAATACGAACTCTCCCTACAAGTTCTACTTGTTATTATACATGACCGATATTTTTCGACTATCAAGAACATTCTCTCATTTGAACAGATTGTCTCATCAAGACAAGATTGAATGTATATAGTATAACCTTCCAATGTATGTCAGGATGAGATTGGTGAACACATTGGAAGTTTATGTCGAGAAATAATGTCAATGAAATCTTATGTCCAGTTATCACACCTCCAGATGAATTAGAAGGCAGTTGGTTTGTCTAATTACGTGAACGACATCGCTGAATTGAAGATATCAGCGGATTGATAACAAGCTCTAAACCCCGTGGTATCTCGGAAATATTAGTAGAAAGTTAAACATCGGGAAACATAGGGCAGGATTAAATGAATAATACGTATTCCTCAAGTAAACTTTCCGAAATGCATGAACGGCAGAATATCTATGACAGAATGTTACTGAGGGCCATGAAATATGTAAATAATAAATTCATATGAGAGGGCCATACCTTGTACATCTAGTCTCGCACGATCCAACGATCGAGATGAAGAAAAGAAACTGTCGATTACTAACCTAAATACGAGGCGGCAATTATTAAATAAGTTCCTTTGCTAGTACAGCTGATTTGAACGAGATCGTCTTGCATTATGTGTCAAATGTTTCCAATTGTCAGGAACATATGGGAGCTAGAAGCTGAGAAGAATTCTGAAAAGCAAACCGTCTGCAATTATTATGTTGTGGTAGAATCTGTTTTGTCTCTGAAGAAGTTGACACTCTCAATCTGCATCTCAGAAAGATCGGAAGCAAGAATTCATAGGGAAAAGATTGTATTGAAAGGAAATATTAAAGAGATATTGGCATATTATAAACATATAATATTGTAAAACAAGATATCTTGTTATTGAATGAAAAAGGCAAGTGTATCATTTGAACTGTAAAAATTGTATTAAGGTGTATAACCTTGTTCTAATTGATATCTCTGAGTTTCAGGTAACATGGAACCGTCAGCAATTAGTTATTCAGATGAAATGAGTGCACGTATCAACATGAACAACTAAAATAGAGGGACCTCAAAGGATCTGACCAGAAAATGTGATGGACAATACTTGATAATGTTATTGAGTGAGAGCTGAACTTGGAAGGTGACACCGTCGTGGAGCAACAACCCAGGATGAGTACTTGAATATCTTATATATTCCGCCACGTAATTGCTTATTGTAGTTGTAGAGTAGTACTTATTTTGTTGTCGATTTGACATGAACAATTTTAACTTGAAAGCGACCGTTATTTATTGGACATTGCGTTGTAATACTTATGATCGTTACGTCTAGTGTGGTGAGCCAGACTACGTTGTGATAATATGCGATGGTTGTGAAAAATTTCTTTAATGTTGTTAGCAAGGTTTTACGGAATGATTTTTCGACATGGATGTTATTGGTATCGTAATGGTGTTATGGTATTGAACGTTAATTTAACTTGTAGCTCAGAATACCTCGGAGGAGCTCGGTATTTTGCGACGTGCGATTCTGTGGTCTTCAAAAATGTTATGTGCTTGTGTGGAAATACAGTGTTTTGATAATGGAAGTGTGATACTATTGTGGTGATATGGAGTTAATGCGGCAACGTATTTAGTAATTTTACGTAATTGCCTGAATAGATTGTTCTTTAGTATTGTGAATTCGCTGTGCATGACGAGTTGTGCGATGTAATAAGGTGTTAGTTACGGTAGGATCTTTGAAAGTATTTACGTGGATAGAGAGATGTGATGATTATAGACGTGTCATTAGGATTGCGAATTTTATGATGATATTATGTGAAGGTCCTGATGATGGTATTGACGGTAGGAACTATGTTGGTCATGCGTGAATTTTGATGTTGTCGTGATGAATAATTTATTTAGGTACGAGGCCGTATTTTAGAATAATGTTATAGGATGTTGCACTCACGAACACTAGTAGTTGGTCGTCACATTTATCCTATTTAAATACAAGATTGACCAGAGCGCACGATATTAAAGGGATGTTTAGGATCTTCGCAAGATAATCGGTAACGTAAAGATATTGAGGTCATGTCGTAAAGGAAATATGATCTTCTATGGTAAGTAAAACATTTCTTTGCTAGTTGGATTTTGTAGATCATTTGAGTTGACGCCTAGTGCTAATGTAGTATTCCTGGTCAAACGTCGCAGTGGTATCCGGAGGCGCAGAATCAACGTAGTTAGACAAGGGTATTGTAGACGTTGCAATGTCTTTTGATGTCTTTTATCTAGGCGCAGTCACCGATGAATGTATGGGAGGATCGAGTCTGTCTTTTAAATGCATGATTTTGATGGATGTCATATTATGTTACGATCCTGTGTCTTTCAAACATTTCTATTGCATTTATGGTGATTTTATGAAGTTAGAATAACGGTATTTTTCAAGTTGCTAGATAGACAGATACCGACATATAATGCGGTGATTTTTAAAAGAGAAATGACGGAATATTGTGAGATATTTGGGTAGAAAATAGCATTCTGAAGTGGATGATTCTATAATTCCCAGTGATTTATTTTAGAAAAATGCAAGATTGATAACTGATTTTTCACTGTAAGCCTTCAGCAGGGGGACACTTTGTCTCTTTTTGTTTTTCGATTGACGATGTTATAACTTATTTGTAACAAGAGCTTGAAGTTGGGTGTATTTTCTATTTAACATAATATTTTCCTTCCTATATCCGTTTGAGTTGCCATTAATTTGCTCATAATGTAATTAATACTTCTGAAGTTATTTAAAAATCATTAAACGGAAAATCCTTCCATAAATAAAACATTTTACGGAGTTCTCATTTAAAGTAGCGTAGGAACACTAGATTAGTTATTTAATTTAAGATATGATTAAATGATGGTCAATGTATCTTAACGAATATGCCAATATTCTCGATCTCTTAATACTCTATTGCGGAATATTCACGTAATTTAGGCAGAAATGATGATTACATTCTACGTTAAAAGCCACGATGATAACAGTCCACTTAATTAACCTGTGACCCAACTCGTCGGACTTGCACGTCCCTTGAGTGGAGCCTTCATGGATCTCCGACTGCATTGCTTCGCCGCGGCCTAACCCAACACTGAGATACAGAATTAAAATTTACAAAAATGGTCACAGGGATTGCTGTCAGGGTACAATAGGAATCTCTAGTTGTGCAGATGTAAATATTACTCAGGACTCAGCCTACTACCTTATATTAACATTAAACGTGTGCAACTCAACAAGCTTCAAGAAAAGTTTCGTTCTATTTCATGTACATATTGTATAAATGTGTTGAAGCAATAAACTTTTATGTTGTGCCTTGTATACCAAGTTCCTTGTATACAACAGGTAAGACCACAATTAGAGTATGGCTCTAGTATATGGAACCCCCACCATGATTACTTGAACTGAAAAAAAAAAGTCCACAGAAAAGCAGCATGATTTGTTCTGGGTGATTTCCATTAAGAGAGTAGTGTTAAGAAAATTTTACAAACTTTGGACTGAGAAGACTTGGGAGTAAGGGGACAAGATGCTCGACTAAGCGGTATCTTCCGAGCTGTCAGTGGAGAGATGGCGTGGAATGACATCAGTAGACGAATTTGCTTGAGCTGAACTTTTGAAAGAGAAAGGATCATAATATGGAGAAACATTTGGAATTCAAGAGGGTAACTTTTGAGCAAATATGTATTAATAGGAGGAGGAATTAGGGCTTGTAATAATTTACCAAGGGAGATGTTCGATAAATATTCAGCTATGAAATCATTCAAGAAAAACTAGATATTGTAAACAGTTGAGAAGGAATCTGCCACATAGGCGAAAGCCCTAAATGCAGATCCATGGTGATTGATTGATTGATTGATTGATTGATTGATTGATTGATTGATTGATTGATTGACAGCCTGAGTGATTTATATACTGTACATTACACTGCCTGACTCTTGGTCCGAATCCTTAGCTGAATGGTCAACATTGAAGCCTTTCGTTCAGAGGGTCCCGGGTTCGATTCTCGGTAGGGTCGGTGATTTTAGTCACATCTGATTAATTTTCTGACTCGGGGACTGGGTCTACGTATTTGTCTCAACACTCTCCTCTTCATATTCACACAACAAACTACCGAACGCCACAGAACCACGCAATAATGGATACATCCCTGCAGATAGGTTTGGCGCCAGGAAGGGCATCTGGCCGTAAAACAGTGCCAAATCCACATGTTCGACACATTTCGCACCCGCGACTCCACAGCTGTGGGAAAAGCGGTAGAGGAAGAAGAAGAAGACACTGACTGACTCTTGCCTCTTCTGCTACAACTCACCTCCACTAAATGGCATTACTGCTGCAGCTGTAGAAAAACAAAACCATGAACGATGGGTTCCGCAGCAAGTGTTAAATCAAATTACTACTACTACTAACAACATGTTTTCATTCCTCCCCTGAAGGGGGAGGCGGGCCCCCTAGTCGGTGACATCGTCTCTCAGACCAGAAGGTTTTTAGCGGTCAAAGAGATGTGCGGAGAAGGTGAGAGGGTTGGCGGCCGTAGCCTATACTAGGAACCGTCCCGGGATTCACCTTAGTGGTGGGCAATGGAAAACTGCGGAAAACCATTCTCAGGCCAGCCGACGGTGGATACCAGCCCTCTCCGTCTCCTGAACGCAGAGACGTAGAGCCAGAGCAGAGTCGCAGCCACCCTTCCTCTGATCGGTTGGTCGATCGGAGTACAGAACCGTCGGACCAGCCGAAGCACACACTGCAACCGCCGACCCAAAAATTATATGAAAATGCTGCAACAAGACATAAATTAGACCGAGAATTAAGTTAAAACTACATTTTGCTCTGGTTTGAGCCAAGTGATGCAAAAATACTGCATCAAACGAGAAATAGCAACAAGCATCTTACTAGAGTAAAACATGATCTATATATTTAAACCAGGTTTGGCAAATCCGTCCGTCCATTCTACTGGACCGATGTACTTCATTTTTGTATTATTCTCTCTGGAATTACCTGCTGGCGAATCATGAGACATTGGTAGGTCTCTACGTTCAGCCCACTTTGAGTAATCATAAAATCAAACAGTTAAATATTCATTCCAGTAATTGCAGGCGAAGACTTACCCTAACCCGCAATACACTCTGTACTTAGCAGGTTGTTAAGCGACTAACACTTTCATTAATATTCTGATACGTGATTTTCATCCTTAGTAATGTAACTGCATACAACCAAGTTAGATTACTACCTGTCAAGCCAGATAGTATACACTTCCTCTTATCATGGAAAAATGCTGTTCCCTGATAGATTATCTTTGATTCTCTAACCTTTCCCAGCTTCCAAATATATTGAACAGATGGAAGAGCATTCCTAATAACTTACGTGCTCCTAAGAGAAAAAAAAGTCTACGTACAATCAGACCCCATCATGACGTACACCTTAGACATTATCTAGGAGCACCTATCGAAGGATAACCTAGCTGCACTAGAAAGAGTGAACGCCATGTATCCTAGAAAAGTTCTTTGCCTAGCAAAAAAGACTCCTTCGAGACTAACCTATGACCTCGCAAAACAACGGTTCTATATAGAAGAACTGTGATTAAAAGTACACTGCGTAAAAAAATATACAGAACACCAAGAAGGGGCTGTGCTAGATTAACGAACGTTGGTAGACGTGTTTAAACGTCTGAAAGATGACGTTGATTCAAATTTCCTGCAAATCCCATTAGCGTGGCGCTAGTAGCACCTCCATGACTTTGCACATCAAGTTTGCTTTAAATACGGGCTGTACTGTGCGAGGGCGTTAGTTACCTGTGAGACTGGATGGAGTAGCTGTGAGTGGGTCAAGAATGCCTTTACGACGGCGAAGAGGTCAGTATCAACAGCTCACTGCGATTGAACGAGACCGTGAATAGGGCTATGTGAAGGTGGATTTTCCTTATGCGCCATTGCAGAACGCCTTGACAGGAATGTCTCCACTGGCCATGCGTGATAGCAGCAGTAGTCAAGAAAAGGTACGCTTGCCAGAAGACCCATCTCCGGACGTCCCCGTGGCACCACTGAGAGGGGGGACTGCCGTGTTCGGCGTATGGCTGTGGCGCAGCAGACTGAGTCTGCAGCAGCTATTCGAGCGGCAGTTGGCACCACAGTGACGCAACAAACTATTCAAAATCGGTTACTTGAAGGACAGCTCCGAACCAGACGCCCTGCGGCGTGCAATCCATTTACCCCAGATCGCCGCCCTCTGGTGTCAAGAGAGAGTTTATTGGAGGATGGAGTGGAGATCCGTTGTGTTTTTCGATGAAACCTGGTTCTGCCTTGTTGCCAGTGATGGCCGTGTGTTGGTTAGGAGGAGGCCAAGTGCATTCCACTTGTCTGCGGCATCGACACACTGGATCTACACCAGGAGTTCTGGTCTGGGGTCCAATTTCCTACGACAGCAGGAGCACTCTCATGGTTATCCCACGCACCTTGATTGCATATGTGTACGTCCGTGTGGTGATTCGACCTGTTGTGCTGCCATTCATGAACAGCATTCCCGGGGGTGTTTCCCAACAGGGTCATTCACACCCCAATGCCGCTATTTAACCCAACGTGCTCTACAGAGTGTCAACGTGTTGCCTTGGCCTGCTCGATCTCCAGATCTGTCCCCAATCGAGCACGTATGGGACATCATTGGACGACAACTCCAGCGTCATCCACAACCGGAATTAACTGTCCCTGTATTGACCGATCAAGGGCAACAAGCAGGGAACTCCATCCCCACAAACTGACATCCGGCACTTGTACGGCACAATGAATGCACGTCCACATGCCTGCATTCAACAGTCAGACCATTACACCGGTTGTTAATGGACCAGCATGGCATATTTGCCATGGCTTTTCTCGCGCAGATATTAACCTGTAATCTTGTACCTTTAATCAACTAAATATGTTATTTCGACAAATATACTGCCAACATTTCCATATTCTACATCCCTTATTTCATGGCGTTTTGGATATCTCTTTCCGGCAGTGTACCATTGCCTTCTAAGACACAATACGAAGATTTACATCAAGAAATGAAGGATGAGAAAGCGAATGTATTGATAGATTGCATGATGACGTCAGAATGGATGAATCCTGACTACGAAATGCGGTATACCATATCACGCTTATTAAATGTCAAAACCGTTAAAGGGGCAGGCAAAAACAATATGACTATGACAGACATATCAAGAAGAGTCCTCTGACCTACTTATAATGAATGCTCTGGAGCACCGCGGGTCCTCGAGCAAATTATTAAAAAACTATTTCTCCCACGATTACTGTTGAGAGCGATTGACCATCTCTTTGCTCGTTAAAACAACACGCTATGCTTAGTAGCACGCCCAGTTTTGGGTACACTTGACAGACTTACTAACTCGAGATGATCCTGTAAATACATGAGCTGAAGGTCAATAGTTCAGACTCGTAGGTGCTCACTCGCCCAAATAAGATACGGACCGTTATTCGTCTGGGACAACAATACCCCGTTAAGCATACATATTTATGGAGAATTACCCTGCAAATGACGTGACCAACTTATTTCCGGTCTATTAACAGTCAATTTCATGCACTGATCACCTCCGCTGTTGGTTTGAGGGTCTCCATGACCAAGACACATCAAACTCAGTGGACTGAAGATACAATGAGGTTATCCTCGCTGTCTAGTGGATTTGTCCAAAGGTGCAGTGCCCTTGAGCGAAGCCAAAAATTAGGGAATTGGTTACTGAAACATAAAAACTAATTTTTTGTACGTATCAACAACTAGTCGCTTATTATTGTATTATTTTGTTATACATCCTTCCTAGCTGAACATTTTCATTCTCTGTTATTAGCATCGTGTATTCATTTTTCTGAACGTCGATAGACCCAATTCTTCTTCCTCTTCCTCTTCTTCTTACTATTCTTCCTCTTCTTCTTCTTCTTCTTCTTCTTCTTCTTCTTCTTCTTCTTCTTCTTCTTCTTCTTCTTCTTCACAAAAGAGGAGAGGTTAACAGTTGATGACATTGAGACATACCGTCATAGACTCTGAAATTTTGTTTTACAAAAGCCATTGTAATAATATACAGTAACATCAAGTCATTCTTAACGTTTGTAGTCTGTGAAACAAGATAATCTACAAAACAGATGCTCTTTTGCAGACCTTTGTTAATTTCCTAATGAACTACATAGAATTATCATGTGTTCCGCGATTTTCATTGCGCTGTTCTAGCATTCCGGTTTACCAAGCAAGTTGACCGTGTGGTTAGGGGCGTAAAGCTGTGAGCTTGTATTTGGGAGATAGTAGGTTCGAACACCACCGTCCCATTTTCACACCAGCTAAATGTTGGGGCTGTACCTTAATTAAGGCCACGGCTGCTTCTTTTCCATTCCTAAATCTTTCCTATCCCATCGTCGCCATAAGACCTATCTGTATCGGTGCGACGTAAAGCAAAATATTAAAAAAAAAAAAAAAAAAAGTAGCATCCCCTTTCAAATAAATGGTAGTCTAAAATTCCCAACTTCAGATTTGTCATATCTCGTAAGCCGGGCTGAGTAGCTCAGACGATTGAGGCGCGGGCCTTCTGACCCCAACTTTGCAGGTTCGATCCTGGCACAGTCCAGTGGTATTTGAAGGTGCTCAAATACGCCAGCCTCGTATCGGTAGATTTACTGGCACATAAAATAACTCCTCCGGGACTAAATTACGGCACCTCTGCGTCTCCAAAAACCTTAAAAATAGTTAGTGGGGCGTAAAATTTATTATCATTCCATCTTGTAAACTATTACAATTTTATTAAAGTTCGTAGAGTTAGTTTGGTGTTGAATTCAACAAGGAAAGTGTCCTTGACATTATGTGCACTATGTTATAACCACATAAATGTACTTTAATGAATGTCTGTACTTTCACTTTTCGGCGAATTGACCGTGTGGTTAGGGGTGCGCAGCTGTGAGCTTGCATTCGGGAGATAGTGGGTTCGAACCCCACTGTCGGCAGTCCTGAAGATGGTTTTCCGCGGTTTCCTATTTTCACACCAGGCATATACTGGGGTTGTACCTTAATTAAGGCCACTGCCGCTTCCCTCCTACTCTCAGCCCTTCCCTATCCCATCGTCACCATAAGACCTATCTGTGTCGGTGCGACGTAAAGCAACTTGTAAAAGGAAATAAAAGAAAAAACATGGTTTGTTTAGTCATTAACCTAACGTCTGTTGAGTTTCTCAAAACAGTAAGATGAGGAGTGAGGTGGTTTGTCATTGCTTTCTTCACGGATTCAGAACGTGCTTTTTCATCACGAATGACCGTGTGAGTAACACCCCACGACCACCTTCACTACCAGAATCGTAAACAAGGCAGCATCAATGAAAGCTATAGCTTGCCTAGTCCGTGGCAGACAACAGATAGGGGCCGATGACCTTCGATGTTAGGCCCCTTAAAACAACAAGCATCATAATCATCATCATCATCATCAGACAACAGATACAAAGGAGTATGCCTTTTGGACGAGTCAACACGCAATATTCCGTGAATAATAATAATAATAATAATAATAATAATAATAATAATAATAATAATAATAATAATAATAATAATAAACTTTTATGTCTCGCTTGCTACATACTAAAACAAGACACCAAGGCGTCTAGCAGAAATTCTTTTACTGGCGGGTTTGAGCAACTTCAAATTCTACCGGACTGAACCGAGATTGAACCCGTCAACTAGAGCTCAATAGGCCACTGCTCTATCACCATAGCCACTCAGACCAGCCGTCACACATGAGTAAGTTTCAAGGAGTAATGCACACCTAGGTCGTGTCGTGTGAATAACGGTTTTAATTTATGGCAGTAAGGTGTTAATTTAAAGCTAATTTGGCCTTCTGAGCCCATCTTGGCAGATTCGATCCTGGCTTAGTCCGGTACTATTCGAAGGTGTTCAAATGCATCAGCCTCATGTCAGTAGATTTACTGGCACGTAAACAAACTCCTATGGGACAAAATTCCGGCACCTTGGCGTCTCCGAAAGCCGTAAAAGTAGTTAGTGGGACGTAAACTATTATTATTATTATTATTATTATTATTATTATTATTATTATTATTATTATTATTATTATTATTATTATTATTATTATTACAGCTAATTTCTTCACTTTCGCATATCTCACCATGGCTGTGCTAAAGTTTCCTGGTCTGCCTCAACCCTTCAGTGAGAAATGAAAACTTAAAGAGTGCAGTTGAGATCTGTAAGTCTTCGTTTTCATGGACAGGTTTTGATAAAGATTTTAAGAATTATACTGTTCATGTCTCTGTATCTTTTAGACCCTTTGTACGGTGATAAACTAGGAGTGGGAAGGAAGCGATCTTGGTCTTAATTAAGGAACAGGCCCGGCATTTGCCTGATGTGAAAATGGTAAACCACGGAAAACCATCTTCAGGGCTGCCGACAGTGGGTTTTTTTGCTAGGGGCTTTACGTCGCACCGACACAGATAGGTCTTATGGCGACGATGGGATAGGAAAGGCCTAGGAGTCGGATGGAAGCGGCCGTGGCCTTAATTAAGGTACAGCCCCAGCATTTGCCTGGAGTGAAAATGGGAAACCACGGAAAACCATTTTCAGGGCTGCCGATAGTGGGATTAGAACCTACTATCTCCCGGATGCAAGCTCACAGCCGCGCGCCTCTACGCGCACGGCCAACTCGCCCGGTCACAGTGGGGTTCGAACCCAATCTCTTCCGAATACAGCTGATAGCTACGTGACCCAAACCGCACAGCCACTTGCTCGGTGATAAATACAGTGCGGGGATGTGATATATGTACCATCACGGAGCCAAAACCTGTCATGGTAGTGGTAATAGTTCCGAACCAATAGCCTACATGTTAATGGTCAACTGGCTGGAAACTTTCATTCTGGAGATATGTTCGAAACCCCACTTCCTGCTGCTCTAAACAAGATTTACCGTGGTTTACCATTTTCACACTAGGCAAATACCAGGGCTGTACAGTAATCAAAACCATGACTACCCACACAGTCCTAGACCATTCAGCACTGCAGATAGTAGTCTATTGTATGGCATGTAGAAGATCACATTCAGTATTTATCAGGAAAAAAAACCCCAGCAGTTTATCTTATACCTGGTATCCGGCTCCATGGCTAAATGGTTAGCGTGGTGGCCTTTGGTCACAGGGATCCCGGGTTTAATTCGCGGCAGTGTCGGGAATTTTAACCATAATTAGTTAATTTCGCTGGCACGGGGCTGGGTGTATGTGCTGTCTTGATAATCATTTCATCCTCATCACGACGCGCTGGTCGCCTACGGGTGTCAAATCAAAAGACCTGTATCTGGCGAGCCGAACTTGTCCTCGGACACTCCCGGTACTAAAAGCCATACGTGAAGATGGTTTTCCGTGGTTTCCCATTTTCACACCAGGCAAATGCCGGGGTTGTACCTTAATTAAGGCCACGGCCACTTCCTTCCACATCCTAGACCTTTCCTATCCCATCATCGCCATAAGACATATCTGTGTCGGTGCGACGTTAAGCAAAAAAAGAAAAAGCCATACCCCATTTTATTTCCTATACCTGTTAGGATAAACTACTGATAAACGGCCAGCCTATAAATGCCAAATTATCTGCATGCAGTAGCTACGGTCACTCGACGGTTATACGTGTTCATATGAAGTAAACAATTATTATTTTCAATGCATTTATCATCGCAATGGAACATACAGATTTTCAGCGAGGATGACATATAAAGGATCTGGGACAGAGAATTTCGATTGTGGAAAGTTCCCAAAATTGCTCCGTGTAAAAATGTTAAACCACGGAAAAAAATATTAAGGCTACTGATATGGGGTTGGAATACAAGCCTACAGCTATTCAATTCCTACCGCGTATCTAAATCACTCGGTCAACGTTGTTCTTCAAAATGAGTCAAGAAAATAGAGACTAAAATAATTCATCTTTTTTGAGGAAAGTACGATTTCTCTTGGTTGTGAAACTTGTTTTTTGGACGTTTGATCTGCTAGGTCACTGAAGAGTTATACAGTGAAAAAACAGGTCAGAAATGAGAGAGAAAGATACTTTTTTTTAGCTAGGGGCTTTACGTCGCACCGACACAGATAGGTCTTATGGCGACGATGGGATAGGAAAGGCCTAGGAGTTGGAAGGAAGCAGCCGTGGCCTTAATTAAGGTACAGCCCCAGCATTTGCCTGGTGTGAAAATGGGAAACCACGGAAAACCATTTTCAGGGCTGCCGATAGTGGGATTCGAACCTACTATCTCCCGGATGCAAGCTCACAGCCGCGCGCCTCTACGCGCACGGCCAACTCGCCCGGTGAGAAAGATACTAGACGTATCCTGACGCCTTGGCATTCTTGAGGAGACAAGTATTTTATATTCAGAAACATGACGTATGACAAAAGGGGAGATAAAATTTGGGTGGAGTCCCCTTACCAGATACAAAGCTTGCTTCCCTCAGCACTCCAGTAACCCCTCACCATGGCCTCTCGAAGGCCGCGTGCCGAATCGCAGACATCTCCCTACCTTCCAGCATAGTGATTTTAATTAACCCTTATCGAAATGATTTGTGACTGAAACACTATCGCTCCAGTGTCATTTGAATTCATTAGCACTCATATCACGTTGCTGACCGGAAATACTGGATTTCGAAATGAAATTATTTCCAAATTACACGACACAGTCAGACGGTGTCAGTGTACTGGGTAGCACAGTTTAAATATTCTCATGTGTGTTCCTGGAATACTTTATGTTCTAGTTTGCAGTGTTGCCAGGAAGTTTGCACTTTTCTGCTCTCTGCTCTCCCAAAACAGAAATTGACGAGAACTAGGTATTGTGTGATACCAGACGCTTATCTGCACAATGGCTAGATATTGATGAGTTCTAAGGAATACATGACAGACTAGAACCTTCGTCTGAAAAGATAATGGGGACAGTGATGGGGCGTAGCGGATATTTTTCACACTCTTCTCCATGTGCTGTAGTTGGCCTCCCACCTCTTCGGTCTTGTGCCAGGTGAAAATACTATGGGAATTGTGGATGCTTGTCCATTCTTCGATGTAATTTAGCCAGACTTCCTTCTGCGTCTAACTCCAGGCGAACCTCGATTTTCTCTCATCATATAAGCTGTAGAAGATTATATTTGTTTCCTGAAATGTGACCGAATTATTCCAATTTTCGATATTTTATCAATTTTAATCATTCTGGCCCAATTTTTGCTGTTCGTAATACTTCAACAGGTTCCTCAGATAAGGACCTGTATTTCGAAAGGTTCAATCAGTTTTACAGAGAAAGATTTTAGAGTCCCTGTCTCCATGACAAACAAGAGTGAAAGCTAACCACCTTCTAAACATTCTTAAACGTATCTTTAGTTCGAGGTCATTACTGAAATTCAGCGATTTCATCTTGTTAAACTTTACTTAGCTTTTTTGATTCGGTAGCGAATTTTGCGTTCAGGATCCAAGTTTTCTGAAATGATGCATCACACATACTTAAAGGTAGCCTTTAAATATATTGACCATTTATATGTAAAATGCCTTTTGATGTGATTGTACGACTCATTGGCTGACTGGTCAGTGAGGCCTTCGGTTCAGAGGATCCCGGGTTCGATTCCCGAATTTCGGGGATTTTAATCGCCTCTGATTGATTCTTCTGGCCCGGGGACTGGGTATTTGTGTTTGTCCCAACATTTTCCTCTTCATATTCAGACATCACACTACACTACCACCCACCGCAGAAACACGCAATAGTGACTGCATCCTTCCATACAGGGTTGGCGTCAGGAAGGGCATCCGACTATAAAACAGGGCCAAATCCACATGTGCGACACAGTTCACACCGGTAGAAAAAGAAGAAAAAGAAGAAGATACCTTTGGGCGTGATTAACGGCTGAAGGTCATGAACTTTATTTTTGTAGAATAGATATCCCCAATGAGAGATTAATGTTCTTCAGCACGGTTTAAAAAACACAGGTATTGTCACATGCAAGTACCGTGTCATCTGCGTATCGTGCAGCCCCTTTGCTGAATGGCCGGCCTTCGGTTCACAAAGCCCTGGGTTCCATTTCCAGCCGGGTCGGCGATTTTTATCTTAACTGGTTAATAGCTTGTCTCGGGGACTGGGTGTTTGTACTGGCTCTAACATTCCTGCAACGTCTACGCCACACACAACACTAAATCACCTCCACATGCAATCTTCTACACAAGGTAGATGCCGCATACCCACGTCGCAGGGTCGGCCTTAAAAGGGCTGCACCAGGCTAGCAATAGCCACACGAAATGATTATTATTATTATTATTATTATTATTATTATTATTATTATTATTATTATTATTATTATTATTATTATTATTATCTACATATCTGAACAAGTTGTTGTAAACTCTATTGATTTTTAAACCTAGTTCTGAATCTTCCAGAGTTTCTTAGAATATTTTATCTGAATATACGTTAAATAAAAGAGGAACAGTGTACGTGTTTGCTGTGCACCTCTCTGAATTTGAGTATCAGATAAACTAAGTTTGCCAGTTGGAATGTTTGGCGTTTGGTTCCAGTAAAGTAAACTCGTGCCCTCATCCAGAGGTGGTGCAGCTCTTTTCAGGCACACCCCCACTGGAGGTGAGCTGCATGTACCATTTCAACCACACACCAGCCCTCCTGCCATTCTTAAATATCCGACAGTACCAGGAATCGAACCTGGGCCTCCGAGGTCGGAAGCTAATAGCACTAACCGTTACGCTACGGAGGCTTTGGTTCCAGTGAAAAGACTGGATAAATCTTTTATTAACGTGGAGTGTTAATCATTCTTAATATCCGATCAAACAAACGATGTTGAAGCATTGCACCTAACTGGATTTATTCGACAAGAATTTACGCGTTACGTGGCCTGCAACGGAACTGAACATGTGACTACGTGTGTTCAGAATAACACCGTAAGATACTACACAGCTTGCACTACAAAGCTCTTACTCGTCTATCATACTCCAAAAACCAAACCAAACCCTATGGCACTACAGCCCTTGAAGGGCCTTGGCCTACCAAGCGACCGCTGCTCAGCCCGAAGGCCTGCAGATTACGAGGTATCGTGTGGTCAACACGACGAATCCTCTCGGCCGTTATTCTTGGCTTTCTAGACCGGGGCCGCTATCTCACCGTCAGATAGCTCCTCAATTCTAATCACGTAGGCTGAGTGGAAATCGAGCCAGCCCTCAGGTTCAGGTAATAATCCCTCACCTGGCCGGGAATCGAACCCGGGGCCTCCGGTAAGAGGCAGGCACGCTACCCCTACACCATGGGGCCGGCGTCTATCATACTCACCAACATGAATTTATTGACGAGGGAAAGGTTTAACAAAGAACCAGTCTTTAGAAACACTTTCGAGGATCTTTTTACGTCCAGACAGTTGGACGTCTATTGAATGGGCATAAAATGCGCTTTTATCTCGTTAGAAGAAGTTTATTTTATCTAATTGTGCCTATTTTCATTAATAAATTTCGTTTTCACCGAGTTCCCTTCGTTTGACGTTTCACTACCAAATCCGGCATTTCACGAGCAAACAACTGTTATTAACAAGCATTACTACCGCGCGAGTTAGCGGTGTGGTTAGGGTCGCGCAGCTGTGAGCTTGCATTCAGGAGATACTGGGTTCGAATCCCACCGTCGGTAGCCATGAAGATGGTTTTCCGTGGTTTCCCATTTTCACACCAGTCAAATGCTTGGACTGTACCTTAAATAAGGACACGGCCGCTACCCTCCTAATCCTAGCCGTTCGCCATCGTTCCGTTGCCGGAAACCTTAAATGCTTAGTGCGACGTTAAAAAACAAGTAGCGAAAGAAAAACCAAGTTTTACTATACTTTCTCCAATTGGAGAGTGTCCAGCTGAGAAACGCTTACTGCTGTGCTGGCCAGCCTTTCCGGGAAACTGGCGAGTGATACACATAAATGTAACAATTATTCGTAGTACTGAAAGTTACTAAGCACTATGCTCATACATAATTGGGACATTTTTCTGCCACCTTAAGACTTAGTTCCAGCTATGTTAAGTCGCATATCGGACAACGAGATTTCTCAAAGTACTCCTGTCTGCCGCCAGATTTCCGGATTCTTCCCAGCGGACTCCCAATTGCGAAAGGTTCTTCCCAAATGACTGGTGCCAGGTGTGCGTGTCTTCCTCTTCCTCCGCGCCAGTATGAACGTATCCACATCAGAATAGTTTTTATTAACTTTGTACTATCCACTTGCAACAGTGCCCGAAAATCGCAGTCTCCTTTCGGCAAAGGATTTGTGCAAGCTACATGGACTTCTGCGCATTACATCTTCGCTCGTAACGTGATCACGGTAACATACTTTTAGGATTCGTCCGAGGAACAGTTGATGAGTGAAGTTGAGTTTATGAGCTGACATTTTCCAAGTTTTACATGTACGCAAAGTCATCGGTATGATGCTGTAATAGATGCATAGAGCTTTCTTCTGGCTTTGGTAAATGTATTAACAAGGGACACTCTGACCTCGAACGCCCTGAACCGCACGAAAATAGGTTTAGAATATAGCTCGCTCATCACAATAACAGTAATCTCAGCCATTCTCATGCAAAACGGTGTATTCTACTCCGAAGATACATCTGAATAATCGCCTCGTAAAGGCCTAAGCGTGGAACTTGGATAACACAAGAACACATAATATCAATATATTATGAGGAAAAACACATAATTTAAAGCCGCACTTTCCATCAACGCGATCACAAACTCTCTGCTTAAAGGAGGATGTAAGCATAAAAAATGATCGAAGATAAATGTGGATAACCTCTACACTTTTAGAGGATAGTTGCCTGGTTGTACTTCCTCTTAAAACAATCACCGAGGTCGATAGCTGCAGTCACTTAAGTGCGGCCAGTATCCAGTAATCGGGAGATAGTGGGTTCGAATCCCACTGTCGGCAGGCCTGAAGATGGTTTTCCGTGGTTTCCCATTTTCACACCAGGCAAATGCTGGAGCTGTACCTTAATTAAGGCTAGGCCTATCCCATCCCATCGTCGCCATAAGACCTATCTGTGTCCGTGCGACGTAAAGCAAATTGCAAAAAAACAATCATCACCATCACAATCAGCACTACTGTTACCTCGCTTTGCCCCGGTTGCTCTTTTCCAGTTGCTCTATTCCAATACTTCCTGTCTTGGACCCTGGAAGAATAGACATGGGAGTGTTCCAAGTTCTTCATAATACTAGCTCTCCCATCTTATTTTTGGACATCACATTGTTGGTACACCCTCTGCTCAACTCGGTGAGCCACATACTCCTCTGGTCGTCCTTCAATGCTACCAGAACATCTGGGTTGATTTTCTTTCAATTTTCTACGAATTTTGTCGAACCTAGTCACTCTCTATTATACTTCTCCCTGGTCTTTTTCCAAGTTTATTGAGATCGGCACGGTTCTGGCCCAATTCTACGGCAAGATGTCATTTCTGATGCCACCCCCATGTGGAGGGGTGTACTTACTATTGCGGCTTTTCCGTAGTGGTTAGTAGTATGTTGTATGCATATGAAGAGAACTGTATTAAAGATGAATACCAACACCCAGTCCCCGAACTAGAGGAATTAACCTTACGCAGTTACAAATTCTCGGCCCGTGAGCTCGCATCGGGAGATAGTGGGTTCGAACCCCACTGTCGGTAGTCCTAAAGATGGTTTTCCGTGGTTTCCCATTTCCACGCCAGAAAAATGCTGGGGCTGTACCTTCATTAAGGCCAAAGCCGTTTCCTTCCCGCTTCTAGCCCTTTCAAATTCCATTGTCGCCACAAGACCTTTCTGTGTCGGTGCGACGTAAAGCCAATAATAAAAATATATCTCATCCCGACCGGGAATCCAATCCAGCGCCCTCTGAACAAATACCCAGTACATTGACCATTCAGCCAAGAAGCCAGACCAGTTACTGTTCAGTGAATTTGAGTTATGTAAATCCTTAATAGAAAAATAGGACCGTTCATAGACCTGTGGTTCGAATGTGAAAAGCATCAGTGATAGGCGCTCTTTTCTTTTGCTCGTGATTTTATGCCGCACGAACTCAAAGGTTTCCGGCAATTCAAGGATGAAAAGTGATCGTATAATTAGGATGGTAGCGGCCATGGCCTCCCCAGCAGAATTTGCCTGATGTGAAAATGAGAAGCCACGGGAAAGCATCTTCAGGGATGCCGACGGTGGGATTACAACCCAGCATCTCCCGAATGCAACCTCACAGATATGCGTCCCAAACCACACGGCCAACTCGCTTGGTGATAGATTTTGCGAATGCTGTGACAAGTGAGAGAAATACGTGAAATATTTCATTCATCTGCAACTAAAATAAACATTACAATAGAACGTATTCACCGAACTAGCTTATACTTAGGTAGTGATAATTCCTGTAAAGTATGACAATAATTCTATGAATGACTCTGCGAAAAGAAAAGAAAAAGAAACAAATGTTGATGTCTGACGACGTTCATGTCTGGCTCACCATGAAAAGTAATTCAACTCCTTATACAATAAAATAGTCTATATATATTTGCTCAAAAAGAGAACGAACGCATGGTATTGTATGTTCCTCCAATTTACTATTTGATCAGACTTAATTTTATTTATTATCAACATAAAATTCAGCTCTCATGTAGATACAAACCCTATACAAATATTATATTTTTAGGTTCACCAGGAAAAGTGCACCTACGAAGAATTTATACAATATTAAGCGCTTATTCTTTTTTGAACGACTGTACATCTTGTTACCTTCTTTGAATCGTATCTCATGGCTGGAAAAGTGCTGTTGGTATTTTACCTGCAACAAAAAGAAAATTCAGTTAACACGTATCAGAAATATATAAGACTTTCACTACAATATTTATTAGTTCGTAAGGAAATATTTTTGAGAACTTTCATTCTCCTAATAAGTCTGATATTTTGTAAATAAATACGCAAGTTGCTAGTACTTCACACTGTAATCAAACATGTTAAATTAAAAAGTATGTGTGAAATATGAATACCACAAAAATAAACTTCTGTTGTGAAATCTAGGAACAGAATGGTGTGTTGCAAAGCTATAGCCATCTTCTAACATCTTACAGATTACTTTATTATTTATTTATTATCATGCGATTTTTTCAGAGGGAAATTTCACACAATTTTATTATGATTATTATTTCATTTATTGAAAGATTTATTTATTATCATGTGATTCGTTAGTTGCAAATAAATTAATCGTTATGAAATTGAGCATTCTTTCACGAATGTCGACACGGTTTCTATGTGAACAAAAGTAATCCTTAATGATCAAAAGGTATTTCTTCTTCTTCTTAATCTGCTTACCTTCCAGAGTCGGTTTCTCCCTCGGACTTAGCGAGGGATCCCACCTCTACCGCCTCAAGGTCAGTGTCCTGGAGCTTCAGACTCTAGGTCGGGGGATACAACTAGGGGAGGATGACCAGTACCTCTCCCAGGCGGCCTCACCTGCTATGCTGAACAGGGGCCTTGTGGGGGATCGGAAGATTGTATGGGATAGACAAGGAAGAGGGAAGGAAGCGGTCGTGGCCTTAAGTTAGGTACCGTCCCGGCATTTGCCTGAAAGGGAAGTGGGAAACCACGGAAAACCACTTCCAGGATGGCTGAGGTGGGAATCGAACCCACCTCTACTCATCTGACCTTCCGAGGCTGAGTGGATCCCGTTCCAGCCCTCGTACCACTTTTCAAATTTCGTGTCTGAGCCGGGAATCGAACCCGGGCCTCCGGGGGTGGCAGCTAATCACACTAACCACTACACCACAGAGGCGGACCAAAACGTATTTACGGAATAAAAATCCAAGTGATGTACATTCTTACTCTCAAGGATTATCACCACAAACTTCTGAGGTTGCTAATCCGATTATGGATGTCTAGTGGCACGAATTATACCTAACGTGTGGAGTATTCGTTAAGTCGAAAGATCTGCAGACGTGACGAAATTTCTCTTCGTTATTTTGATCTACAGAAGCTCATGTGCCGACACGAGGCCGGTGTTTCTGAGCACCTTCAAATACCATTAGACAGTGCCTGGGCCAATCATTGACATAAATGGCTGGGGTTCATCTTAAATTTTTCGTCACAAAAGTAGCGATGGGTGACGCGATGTTACCTAGCACCCGCGTAAACTGTAATGACACATTGCGGAAATATGGGATTTTTTATTAGGGGATCGGTTGGTCAGTAATCTTTCAGACATGATTTCTTCACCTGCCCTATCAATATACACAGAGCAATTTTTTTTTAAATTTCCCTGCTAGTGACATTAGTCCACTTTAGTGTTTTAGGGGATACGTTATGCGAATGTGAATTCTGCTCATAGTATAAGTTTGTCTGTTCGGCTACATACTGAAAAAATTCCTCACCAAACATAAGTCCTGCTACTTGTCCTATGTTTCCAGATTCATTAGGCCATACCTTTATACCAGGAGCGCCTTCAAAATCCTCTAGCCTAGGTTCACTGTTGTCCATGGGCGCCCGCAGGATCTTTTTCCAGGGTGGGGGGCACATTAACAATTTTCTTGAATATAAAACCAATATAACGTCAGCAACATTAAATTGTTTACAGAAATTTCCAGTTATAACAGATGCTAGATGACTGTCAGTAAGGTCAGTTTATGAAATAATCTGGTATGATATTAAACAATTGAACATCAACATTTTTAGAATTCCAGGGGGGGGGTGCAAGTGCCCCCCCTTCCCCCCCCCTTGGGGGCGCCCATGCTGTTGTCCATAACCCAGTTGTCAGAAAACACTACATTATTTACAATATTTAGAATATTTACACCCGTAATACAATTATCAGACTCGTTCTGCGCTACGTGAGTTCCACACCTTGAAGATAAGACTATATCTTCGTCATCACTTGAATCATTTCCGTTAGAAGATATTTCATCATCGAACTCTAAGTATTCAGCATCACTTAGATATTCGGAGCCTGTATCAGCACATAATTCGCGAATAATTTCCTCTTTGTCTAAACACGTGCGATCCCTGGGCTCTGCCATCTTGCATGGTTCTTCGAACTTTGTAAACATGTTGTCAAGAAATGCAAAGAAAATCTATGATATGAAGAATACTCGAAAAGAAATGCGACTATCGATTATGTAGAACCATACATAACAGAGTTCTATCACCATTGACCTCCAAATCGTTCCCGTATATCTCTAAAGATAGCACTAAAGTTCAGTTTGCTGGGTCTGCTGCTAACACGAGATAACTCGGGACCGGTCCGTAACGCTCGGCTATGCAAACACGAGTTTTCTCGGGACCGGTCCGCATTGTGTCAACTATCGATGGATGGCCATGACTGAGAGACACATTGTCAAAGAGGTGCGTTAGAGTACAGATGATGGATGTGATCTTGTAGGCTGTGATGTGAAGCTTTGATGTCTACACTAATGCTGGGGCTGTACCTTAATTAAGGCCACGGCCGCTTCCTTCCAACTCCTAGGCCTTTCCTATCCCATCGTCGCCATAAGACCTATCTGTGTCGGTGCGACGTAAAGCCCCTAGCAAAGAAAAAGATGTCTACACTTGTTGACTCCAAATTCCATACAGATGCCCATCGAAAACAATTCGTTGGTTGCAAATAAATTAATCGTTATGAATTTGAGTTTCATTTATTGAAAGACTTATTTATGATCATGTGATTTTCTTAAAGGGGAATTTCACACAATTTTATTATGACTATTTTATTATTCGCTAATCGGTCACATAGTTACCACGATAAGTTTCATTATACTGTGCATTGTGGCGTAAATTCAATTCTCGATTCATCCAGTAGGTTTTCATTAGCTTCCTGTGTCGACCACGGCGTACATCCGATCACTTTGCACCAGTTGTCAATTTCTCGTCTCGGAAAGTTCCAAAACACGATGCTTGTTCTGAAAGGGTCTCGTTTGTGCGCGTCATCTGGTCGTAGGCCCATTTCTTATACTCTGGTAACACGTAGAATAACGTGGCGACTTCATTATGAATCAATCAATCAATCAATCAATCAATCAATCAATCAATCAATCAATCAATCAATCAATCAATCAATCAATCAATCAATCAATCAATCAATCAATCAATCAATCAATCAAATCACCATTGATCTGAATTTCGAGCAGTCGCCCAAGTGGCAGATACCCTAACAGTTCTTTATCTAGTCTGTTCTTAAAACATTTCGAAGAACTTGGAAACTTCTCAAACATCTCCCTTGGTAAATTATTTCAATACCTAATTCCTCTTCCCATAAACGAATATTTGCTTCAATTTATCCTCTTGAATTCCAACTTTATTTTCATTGCATGGTCCCTTTTCTACTGTTAAAATCCTCACTCAAGCTGATCCGTCTACTAATGTCATTCGAAGCCACCCTTTTGTTTTAACCCACTATCTCCCGAATGCAAGCTGACAGCTACGTGATTGAAACTGTGTAGCCACTCGTTTGGTTCAAATAGACCTTCATTCTATTATTCATTCTATTATTAGTACGGCTCGACTACAAAAAGGACAGCATATCGAAAAGTTTAAATGATCATTATGATTAGTCACTACAACAATATTTCGTGGCTAAAAGCAAGTACGTGTACCTATGCGAGAACTGATCTGTATTATTATTGGTTTGTCAAAATTCAGGGTACAAAAACTGTGTAAAACATATCTCTCGAAACATGTTAGATCCAAATTAAAACTATAGTGAACTATACCCTAATAAATTTCAAAATGTCCGGCTGCATAGCTAAATGGTTAGCATGCTGGTCTTTTGTACAGAGGGTCCACGGTTCGATTTCTAGCCAGGTCGAGGATTTTAACTCTCGTTTGTTAAATCCAATGGTTTGGTTACTGGCTCTGTGAGCCATCTTCAGCATTAGAATTCATTACACGTAGGGCCCCATCCTCGCTGATGGTTAGGTCGCCTGTACGGCGTCAACTCGAAAGACCTGCACCAGGCCCCTTCGGAGATCACACGCTATTATTGTTATTATTATTATTATTATTATTATTATTATTATTATTATTATTATTATTATTAAAACATCACTGACCTGCAATTAGGGCTGTCGCGCAGTCAAATGTATTACAATCGAACGGTTGGTTCTTTTCATTTTGAACCACCAAAGGACTATCGCCACCAGCTTCATAGGTCGCTAATCCGATTGAGGATGTAAGGTAGCAGGAGATCCACCTAGCGGGTGGAGTGTTTCTGAATTCCCAAAATCTAAGCATATTTAGAATGGCTTGTGTAGCACCACATACCTCTCCATTGGGTTGGAGGGACCTCTACTCACACGTGCAACAAGGTGGAACACGACTGTAGAGAGGTCGTGGGATCATGTCCCGCGCAATCCATGGTCGCTGTTCAAGTACGAGGTGTGTCTTGTTTTGCTCGAAGGTCGTGAGATCAAGTCAGGCTGATGTTTAGCGATGCTCAGCAGGGTATTGGCTTGTACTGTCTCCAGTCTAAAGATTAATACCCCTAGCCTTCTTGTAACCACAGTATTCCGTAAGCTACTGGCCAATAAACATCAATAAATTGTTCGAGTGAATGAGGAATTATTATACCTTACGACAAACGTGGCTGCTTCCTAACGTAATATATGTCCACTCTGGATAGCACGAGCTCACGCTCGCACGCTTGGAGTTCCTTGGGCCAGTAAGACAACTCTGTTCCGTAGGTGAATACGATATTTCAGCAAGGAGAATTTCCGAATCGTTCACCCTGCTATATTCTCAGAAACAATCTCGCTGCAGAAAAGGACCGAAGACATACGAAAAAGTATTTAAATCTAACTAAAATGTAGTGCATTTCATAAAAGATGAAGATACTTAAACCCATTCACTCAGGAAATTACGGGTCTGAAAATAATTCACGCATAAATGCAAAAATTACTGTAGGCCTGAAATTCCAATAATGACATATTATTATTATTATTATTATTATTATTATTATTATTATTATTATTATTATTATACCGGAGGTACACTCGCCCCGTGCATTTAAATTAAGTGCCTTGGAGAATGCCATCTGAAATATAAAGCTTGCAACAACTAGTACAAGAAGTTTGAACATTTCTCAACAGATGTCGCTACTATAAACTTATGTTGTGCCCTCTGGTGTGAAGATGAACTATTAAAATTCTAGAGTAATTCTGTATGTTACGGTTTCCTAAACTCAATGGTTTATACTTTGTTTTCGGTCTGCTGACTTTACAACACTTCTATCTCTTCCCGCCAATAAAAATTGTTGTACATTTATTTTTCGGCCAATCAAAACTTCCCGGTATTTATTTGATTATCCAATGAGAATAGGGTGTGTGTGTTGGGCCTTAGCCCAGAGTTTTTTGGAACTTTCCCATCTACTATAAAAGCTGGCACTTTTCGGACCAAGTTGTCTCTGTGATCGCCCCAGTCTACAGTCTAGTGTGTGTTCGTAACGGAGGCGGTGGCACCTCGTCCATCTTTGGGAGGTCTACCAGCTCAAGGTAATGGCAGATCAAGTTTAAAATCTGATAGTCTTTCAAAGCTAGCTCGAGGGGAAGATGTCAAATCTTTAGTAATGCAACTTCATTTTCTAAAACGTAAATTTCAAACAAGCCGAAAGAACTTAACCGAAATCAGGGAATAAAGAGTGAGGTACCCTCTCGTATTCCCTCTCAACTTGATTTTGAGGCGACTATGATTTTGTAACCTTTTCTGTTATGTAATTTCAGTAACTTAAATATGTTTCCATCTAGTCAGCTCAGTAGTATAGGCTTAGCCTCTGTAACGTCTGGGCATAAGCCCAAGAAGGGTTTTGTGCATTTAATGTAAATTTCTAGGAGTGCAAGTGTCCTTACCATTTTTGATTCTTGGGCCAGTAATTTAACCTTTTGTTTTTAACAAAAGCCATGTAGAATGGGTACTGGTTACCCCTGTTTAACTCCATTTATTTCATGTTAAAGGTATCAGACTGTTGAGCAGTTAAGATAGTGAAAACTGTTCAATTTTGTTAAATATAGTTTGTGCCGTTGATAGGCCTGGAAAGTGTGAAAATAGATTCCTAAGTGTAAATTGATAGAGCAAAGAGGCTCTTACTGTTGATGTAAAAGAAATTGGGAGATCCGTCTCCTCGACTATTGATTTAAAGGAGAAGTAGTGCTCAGATAAAAATTGTAATTGGGAGCTTCAAACTCAGCTTGTAAAATTATTATCTGATTATTCTAGATTGCATTTCTAGCTCAAGAGCTAACATTGTCATTGTCATTTGATTGGAAAGGTAGATTTTTGAAAAGAAAAAAAGGGGAAAGGGTAAGAAAAGAAATAAAACTGCCAATTTTAAAGTGAACCACAATATCCACGGAACAATTATTATTATTATTATTATTATTATTAGTATTATTATTATTATTATTATTATTATTTCCGACTCGTTGACTGAATGGTCAGCGTACTGGCCTTCGGTTCAGAGGGTCCCGGGTTCGATTCCCGGCTGGGTCGGGGATTTTACCCTTAATTGGTTAATTCCAATGGCCCGGGGGCTGGGTGTTTGTGCTGTCCCCAACATCCCTGCAACTCACACACCACACATAACACTATCCTCCACCACAATAACACGCAGTTACCTACACATGGCAGATGCCGCCCACCCTCATCGGAGGGTCTGCCTTACGAGGGCTGCACTCGGCTAGAAATAGCCACACGAAATTATTATTATTATTATTATTATTATTATTATTATTATTATTATTATTATTATTATTATTATTTATTATATGAAATTTTTTCAGCTAGCTCTCAAGTAGCAGACAGAAATATCTGAATATGTATGAATATGTAAGGATTACTGTTAACGTAATGGTTCTTAAGAATATAGTTCTTAAATGATTGGTTAATTAAATATTCAGAATGCAGTTCTGTCATTAAATTAGGTATGGCAAACCAAAATTGTTTCTCAGTTTTGATACATATATACGAGGGCAAATCAAAAATAAGTTACACTCCCAAGTTACGGCTATTTATGAAACCATTTGCACATAAGCAACACGGCTATGACAACATATAATATAAGTTCACTTTTGCACATAGTCCCCAAGAAACTGTAAACATTTCTCGGAATGGTCAACCAACTTTTCGATTCCGAGGCGCAGAAGTCACCTCCGGCGCTATGAAACCACGCGGAGACAGCTGCATTCAGCTCCTCATCGTTTCGGAACCGTCGTCCACCGAGGTCCTTTTTCAGCTCACCGAACACATGATAATCCCACGGTGCTAGGTCTGGATTGTATGGAGGATGTTGCCATACCTCCCACGTGAATCGCTGCAGCAGTTTGGACGTTTGGAGGACCGTGTGAGTTGTTGCGTCATCGTGCAACAGAATCACACCGGCGATCAATTTAACCCGCCGCTTTTCTTCAATTGCCTTACACAACCGGTTCATTGTTTGACAATACGAAGCCGAGTTGATTGATTGTCGTGCTTTTCGGCATAAATTCCACGTGCACAACACCCTCCATGTCAAATAAAACTGTCGCCATTACCTTTCCTGCTGAAGGTTAGACCTTGGCCTTCTTTCGTGGTGGTGATATGGTGTGCACTCACTCCGAGAAGGTCATACATCTAAAGCAGTAGTTCCCAAACTTTGGACAACCGTGACTCCCTTTACCGGCTGACCACACACAGAATACACAGGCGGCGCCCTCATTGCTGTTACGATCGTGAAGAGGAATTCCTTCCTCCTTAACAAAGAATTATTAATGACAGCAAGTACATTTAAAACAGATTTCAAATATTTACTTACAGTTCCTTCCGTCTAAATTCCCCCGTTCCTTGGTACAAGAGGGTATGGTACATGGTAGACGATCATGTTGTCCCATGGAATACTTTACATCTCGCTATATTTCTTTTATCCTTAAAGGAACTGTAAGACAGAAAAAATATAAACAAGAAGAAATAAAGGAAACTACGATGCTTATTGTATGCACGTATTGGATCAGAAAAGTTACTAATACAATGTCTTTAAATGCGTATATTTTAAATGTTAACTTCTTCCTCCGCCTACAGGCTGCTCGAAGACAAGGAGTACACAATAGTGAATACTGATTTGAAAGGAAATAGTCTGTAAAGAAAAAAAAATTAAGAACGATTGTGAAATTAGATCTATAATTTTAAACAATTATAGTATAAAGAGTTTTCCTTGGTACAACAGTTTCCTCTACATTCATATTATACTTACGAAATATTCAACTAACCTCTGTAATTTCACTAGATGGCCTTCGTTAGAAAAAACATGACGCTTACGAAGTTCATAAATGTTTGCAACCCGCTACTTTACATTGCTAATTATACCATTGTTATGTTTAAAAGTATTTCTTCGAAGTCACATGAGTTACTCCCAATGTTCCTTGTAAAACTTCTTTAACCTTACTGCGACTGTATTTATTCTTCTTACAGTGCTTTGCATTAACTCGAATGTTTGTGAGAAACTTTGTGTAACTTATTGTTATATAAATTTCTGTTGATTGAATGTAATCGTAATTCAGTCTCTTTATTGGATAGTTAAATTGTTAGTTATACTGATTGTTTAACACTAGGGAAAATGGAATGAATCATACGTGTTGATATTAGAAATATAGAATGGAGGTATGCAAATGATACCTGTTGCAGGCCAACTGCGTTGGTCATACGACCCTTTCCATCTGACTGGTCAAGGTTGAACCGCCTTCAGTATGCGAAGCCAAGCACAGCTTGACTGAAGTGTAGTACATGCGGTTCAGTAGCGTGAAGAGTTCGCTTGTAAAACATGCCTCGCAACATGTACGAGCAGGATATCAACAATTATCACCGATTGAGAGAGACCGGACATTGGTCTACATCAGAGCGAGTTATTTCTGCGGGGTGTGGCTGCACGTATTGGCCAAAATGCATCTACAGTTGCAGTGGTTAAATGGAGAGACACATATTTGGAGACGTGGAAGAGGGCCAATCTGAAAGACATTAATCGCATGTTCCAGACAGACCTTCGAACAACAGCACCGGAAATTCGAGCTACTGTAGAATCACAAGTTTGTGGTAATCGTTTACGTTCGGATGGTTTATGATCCCATGTTCCTGCAACAAGTGTTCCATCGACTCCACAACGTCGTCGTATGAGGCTATTCCAGCATTTGGAACAGTCATGCTGGACTGACAAATGGTATAATGTGGTCTTCAGTGATGAATCGCGCTTTTGTCTTGGCCGCAAAGATCGTAGCAATCGCGTCCGATAAGATGCCGGAAAGAGGGGCTGCGCCGATCTTATTGTCGAGAGGCACATGGGATCAACTCCAGGCATTACAGTCTGGGGAACTATTGGATTTCACGTGAAATTGCACATGGACAGGGTTGTCAATCTGGAGCGTGCAAGAAAAATACTCATCCTCAGTCAGAGATGCTCTCCAAAATGTTACGCTTTTACACTAGTCTGTCAGATCCCAGGTTCGAACATAAGCCCTGTTGAACATGTGTGGGACATTCTGGGTAGACCCTTACAAAACTACCCTAAGTAATTCCGAACTGTGGTGCAGTAATCATAGGCCTTAATTCTGCAGATGTGATTCAGGGCTTTATTGGCTCCATATCATCCAAGATACTACAATGTTTTGCTGCTCGGCGTGGGC
Organism: Anabrus simplex; assembly: GCF_040414725.1. NCBI lineage: Eukaryota > Metazoa > Arthropoda > Insecta > Orthoptera > Tettigoniidae > Anabrus > Anabrus simplex. Next base: position 438,264,719 of record NC_090265.1, on the reverse strand, counting down.
ACACTCTGCAGTAACTTGCGTCCACATATTCGCAATGAGGCACTTGCCTCACACCTGTCCACCAAGTACACTTGGGACGCTGTAGGCACACTTTCTTCATGGTGTTGCGAATTCCATATACCGTAATGGTATATCACATTCTTGACGCGCGACGGAGTTACCACGCTGACAATTGTAGACAATTGCAGAAAGTAATCTCATAAAACCTGTTAGTCATTGCTGCTTCTTTTAAAATGCCAGCCAGATGAATTAAAAATGTACACATGAGAGAGGAGTTGCTAAGGATGCAGTGAAGATGTGCCTGGATCACTCAGAAGGACATGGTTTCGATTCCCCGTTAAGAGGTCTAGAAACTTAGAAACAAGTTAAATACTTCTGGAGAGGCACCTGGCACTGAGGTTCTCCCGGTCTACAGTAAACGTAAGTGCCAGGTTAATTCGTGGGGGCTATGGTGACCGGGCATACAGCTCACCACTCTCCAACTTTGTGTTGAGGTTATGGATACCTTCTACTCCTCCGACAGTATTCATGCCTTTTGGTTTTATACACATCAGATATGATTCTATATTCGCACAGAGTTCCTATGCACAAGTATACGGTGCTCTCAGCCAAACGTATTACATGAAGCAACAATAAACAGAACCACAGAAGTAATGGAAGCAATGACTCAGAATATTAGGAAGATATATATATATATAACGCCTGCTGTGATCGATGTGTAGGCAGAGAGTAATCCATTCTTCTGCAGAGACTTTGTCTATCTTTAGGATGGTAAACCATTTTAAGGTTAGCATAACAATATTTTCACGTCAGTCTCTAGAGCTTGTCCCTCTAATGGCGACCGTTGCAGATGGGATATTTCAACGCACATGCCTGCGACTATACTGTAGATCACAATATTGCGAATAGTGACAATATTGTATTAATTGTATCGTTGCTACAACAAGATATGCAGTCGCTAAGCAATGGAAGTGAATATATATATATATTTTTTTTTTTTGCTAGTTGCTTTACGTCGCACCGACACCGGTAGGTCTTATGGCGACGATGGGACAGGAAAGGGCTAGGAGTGGGAAGGAAGCGGCCGTGGCCTTAATTAAGGTACAGCCCCAGCATTTGCCTGGTTTGAAAATGGGAAACCACGGAAAACCATTTTCAGGGCTGCCGACAGTGGGGTTCGAACGTACTATCCCCCGAATACTGGATACTGGCCGCACTTAAGCGACTGCAGCTATCAAGCTCGGTTGGAAGTGAATATTTAAAAGGGGAATTATGTCTCTAGAAGCTACCGTGGCCGCAGCCGATGTTGGTAGTGAGGGCTTGCGAGGATGGTCTCAAGTCGTAAGAGGTGGAAATAAGACAGGGGCTACTCGTACGAAGAAAAGTTTTTCAGTATTAGACAATGAATGTGAGGACGAATATTCAAGTCAGTTACCGCATGGGGGCATGGATTTTAGGAGGGAGAGGTTTAGGCCCAGGCCTAAATGCATCTCGAAATTATAGGCGAAAACAGTAACAAAACAATCGAAGGTTTTGATAGTGGGTGACAGCCAAGCTTGTGGTATTGCATTGGACACAAATACCGATGATGTCGCAGCTTCTTACGTAGTTCATCCGAGTACACCACTACGGAAAGTCGTCGAAAGTATAGAAGAAAGGACACCTGACCTAGCAGACAACGATGGTGTGATTATCGGAGGAACCAATGATGTGGCCGACAATGAAGCTGAATGTGTAAGAACAGAATTAATTATCAAATTAGGTAATTTAACACATACTAATGTTGTAGTAGTTAATATTCCAAAAAGACATGATTTGATTTCGAATTCTTGTGTGAACATAGAAATTGATAGAGTTAATAGAGACATTAAATCGTTATGTAAACATTTCAGCAATGTGCATGTTATTGATGCAGCTAAATTGGAAGAGATTGCTATATAAGACATGGTTTACACCTTCATAGATTAGGAAAGCAGAACATCAACAAAGCAGTCCAAGATATCTTAAGAAAAATATTACAGTCTAAGAAGGGTACTATTCCACTTAATTGTATAAGTGGTCAGTGAACCCAGTAGAGGGAGCCAGCTCTCCAGGAAGTTGGCTCAATTACAATGTAAATACTACAAGTACTTCATGTTGTAATGAAAATGTTAGATTAGGACCAAATTTTAGTTTTGAATACGATATCGTGGTATGAAACAGCCAATGTCTACGAAATAAAATTGATACAACTGAATTTTCAACTCAAAATTCTGTTCATATTTTCTGTATAACTGAACACTGGCTCCAAAATAATGAGGTAGACTATGTAACACTTACTGGTTATAAATTACAGACTATATATTGCAGACAGGTCCACAAATATGGAGGTGTAGCAATATTCACTCTAAATAATATAGACAGTAAAGTTATTGACATTTCAAACTTGTGTGTAGAATTCAACTTTGAGGCGGCAGCAGTGCTCCATAACGATCTAGGACTAATAGTAACTTCAATTTATCGGTCACCTGATGGAAACAAACATTTTTCTTGAAAAGATACAGAAGCTCATAACGAGCCTTGTTGCAATATCAAAATAAAGGTATAAAATATGTAATTCTGGGGATATTATCTTGTTGTGAGACACAGGACAAACAAAGTAAATAGTCTGCTGAATTTACTTAAGTCATTTGACTTCTACCGTGCAAATAAATATCCTACTCGAGGGAATGATAATATAATAAGCAATGTCAAACCATCGTCCTTCAATACTGGCACGTTAGATATGTCTTCACATGTGGTGGGTTCTGATCACAAAGCTGTTTGGTTGAAATTTCACTTCCCTACGCAGAATGATCCCTCAACTAAAATTATTTTCAAAAGGTTCTTCTCATAACAAAACATTATAGGTTTTATTTATATGCTTGAATTGGTTGACTGGGAATCTATATTAGGGGTATCAAAAGACTGGGTAGATCGTGGGTTCGAACCCCACTGTCGGCAGCCCTGAAGATGGTTTTCCGTGGTTTCCCATTTTCACACCAGGCAAATGCTGGGGCTGTACCTTAATTAAGGCCACGGCCGCTTCCTCCCCGCTCCTAGCCCTTCCCTGTCCCATCGTCGCCATAAGACCTATCTGTGTCGGTGCGACGTAAAGCAAATAACAAAAAAAAAAAAAAAAAAGACTGGGTTGGTAACAAATTTGATAGTTTCTTTAATACATTTGTATTACTGTTTGAGGATTGTTTTACAGTCATTAAAAGACTATAATATTAAACATTCAAAACCAAGATTTTCAGGCTTGAAGTTGTTTACACCTGAGTTTGAAAGAATGAGAAATCATCTTATACTTTATTATATAGTTTCCAAGAGCAATAAAAGTCCAGAAACCTCAACTTTATACACAAGTGAAAGGAGTAGGTACAAACAAGCTATAATGGCAGCTAAACAAAAATCTAATGAGTGTTATATTGATTGTGCAGGTAATAAATGTAAAGCAGATTGGAAAGTAATCAGTAGAGAGAGCAATATGAGTGTTAAATATAGTCGGCCTAAAGATTAGATTACGCCAGATGAATTCAGTAACTACTTAATTCAATCTGTAAATGATAATTATGAAAATATTCCTGCCACTGATGAGGATGCATTGAGCTACCTCATCAACAACAGAATATTTGTGAGCAGGGCATGGTGTGGAAAACAGTGACAGAAGATGAAGTTAAGTGTATAGTGATCCATTTAAATTTCTGATAGCAAGGATGTATATCGTATATCGAATAACTTTTTGAAGTCTGTATTTCCATATATTCTGAAGCCTCTCACTGTTAATATAAATGATTGCTTACAGGCATGGTTTTTCATGTAGCCAGATATATGCAAACGTAACCCCTATCTTCAAAAAAGGGCCCTATGAACGACCCCAGTAGTTTCCGAGCAGTTTCAGTTATTCATATTTTTGGTAACATTCTGGAATATGTAATGACGCAACTAGTAGATTATTTTAAATCTAATAGCCTTCTGTTCAATAACCAGGTAGGACATCTCAAAGGTAAATCAACAGGTGAAGCAATAGAATATCTTTTGCAACATGTTATTTCAGCTTTAGAAAACAAGGAAGTTGTCCAGGTCACTCTGTGTGATCTCAGCAAAGCGTTTGATTGTGTTTCCCATTCACTTTTTATTTCAAAATTGAATTACTGTGGTGTTAAGGGTGTATAGCTAGACATTATAGTTTCCTACCTGAGCAATCGAAGGAAAGCGGTTGAAGTGGGAGGAATTCGATCAATTGAACTTCATAATCAACATGGAGTACCACAAGGCTTGGTTTTGGGTCCATTCTATTTATTGTTCAAATAAATGACTTACTTAATAATATAGGAATTAATGCCATTTCGGTTTTATATGCAGATGATACTATTTTTAAACAAGGCTAAAACAGTCGAAGAACTCAAAGTGCTATGCAAGCAAACATTGAACATGGCAGTTGAGTGGTTCTCTGCTAACAAACTCACGGTAAATGATGAAAAGACTCAGTCAATTGTATATAATTTAAATAAAAATCAAGTAAAACATCATATTCGACATGTGAAATTACCAGGAATACATTAAGGTTCAAACTTGAACTGGAATGCTTACATTGACTTTATTTCAAGTAAACTATCAATAGTAGTAAATATCTTGTACCGAGCTCGATAGCTGCAGTCGCTTAATTGCGGCCAGTGTCCAGTATTCGGGAGATAGCAGGTTCAAACCCCACTATCGGCAGCCCTGAAGATGGTTTTCCGTGGTTTCCCATTTTCACACCAGGCAAATGTTGGGGCTGTACCTTAATTAAGGCCACGGCCGATTCCTTCCCACTCCTAGCCATTTCCTGTACCATCGTCGCCATAAGACCTATCTGAGTCGATGCGACGTAAAGCAACTAGCAAAAAAAAAAAAAAAAAAATATCTTGTAACTGCCTACGTTGCATTTTCTCCAAGTATTCTTCAATACGTATTTCTACTTTGGTGAATCTCCAGCCGGATTTCTGAAATTGTACTCCTCGAGAAAACGACATAACGTACTGTAACAAAATCTCATATGATGGCCCACTGTAGACCTATATTTATTATGCACTTCTTAATGGATACGCAGAAACTGACAAAATCAATCTCAGAATTGATGTTCATAAATATAATACCAGGTCAGCTAAACAAGTCGATGTACCTTGTCACATGTTATAAAAGACGATTTCAAGCCATTTCATTGCACAGGTGAAGATGTTTTATAAAGTGCCTTCAGATCTAAAATAACTATCATCTAATATATTCAGAAATAAGCTTAAGAAGTGGTTACTCATGCATCCCTTTTATTCAGTGCAGGAATACCATGAAATTAATGAAATTTATATATATAGAAATTACAATTTGTTATTAGTTTGTGTATGTACTGTATATTATGATTTTATTTTTTGACAGTGTCTATTGTATGTAACATACTTAGTAACTGAATAAAATTCTATTCTATTCGTCTCTAGGTTATGTTTGAGGAGTACTCAAAGGATTTTTTTTTCTGAACATAACATTAAAACACGATGTGAAGTTTAGTCTAATTATTCTTAACTGGAAAAGGTATGTAGCATTGAGCAGGGGTTCCCACATTGTGTGTTGCCGGTCTTGGTCCGGGACGTTGCGGCTATAAGGAGAATGCAAACTTCAATACGTATATATATTCTAAGAAATGGACTAAATCATACACATGAAACAGATACAGATCAGGAATAACGAACACGTGCCCTTTCCATCAATTTCCTCTTATTTAGTTTTGTTATTTTATTCGATCATCTTATTTTAAACATTATAATATATACTTAAGTCGTGTTATATGCTGACATCCCCAAAATTATATATTATAATATCATTTAGTGGTCGTGAAAGTCTATGTATTAAGATTTTATTTCTAAATTTAGAAGGATAAAGACGACTAACGTAAATGGTGATGGTGACCCCATTTTTTAAATTACCACTCCCCACCGTTGGTAGCCCTGAAGATGGTTTTCCGTGGTTTCCCATTTTCACAGCAGACAAATGTTGGGGCTGTTCTTCAATCAAATCCACGGCCACTTCCTTGTGAGTCAATACCCGTTCCTATCCTTGACCCACTGAAAACCTTCGATGTGTTAGTGCGACGTTAAACCACTTGCAAGAAAAAAAGAAAATACTACCAATTCTAATTTCATATTATTTTTAAAATTTCTACAAGATCGTCGTTACAATGTCTACTGCAGGAATTCTTTTAAAATGTATTATATACTGTAGAGGACGTAATGGCTGAGTAATACTGTCACCAAGTTAACAGCGAGGATTTCGAAATAAAAATTCACTCCAGTGGGTCTCGGAATCTATGTAATACTTTAGGTCCCATGGCTATTAGCCACAAGATTATCAGCCATATAAAACTATCTGCTAACTTTCTTACCTTTAAACTATAAATTGATCTATTACGTACAATTCGAACTGCACTGAGAAAGGCAGATCCGTTTTTAGCAACAGCAATGATGTAGACGTAAGAATGTAATGAATATCATTTCCAGTTCATGGTTCGGACGCCAGACTAAGACTTGTTTTTATCCCAGTAGTAGGTTCATGAACCAGATGTACCCAAGCATTAAGTACACAGTCGTGACCGCCCGGAGCAGTTCGCCCAGACCCGCTGTCTAGCAGTACTCGCAGAGAAAGCGGCCTGGCATCGCAACAAATGGCAAATCATTTCTCACTCCTTTACAACACAGCAGCACTTGTGTTTTTATCTGTCAACCGAGATTTTTATTTTCTCTGCTAATTCATTTGAAAATTAAAGGAAACCTGGATATCCCGCCCAAATGCTAGTAATCAATCAATCAATCAATCAATCAATCAATCAATCAATCAATCAATCAATCAATCAATCGCATAGATCTGATATTGTCAATGATAAATTTACAGTTTAAGATTAAGACAGTTAGGTGACAGTTTTCTATTGCTGATAATCTTGTGACTAATAGCCACGGGACCTCAAGTATTACACAGACGCAATGGAGTGAGCATCCATTTCGAAAATCCTCGCTGTTACCTTGGTGACAGTGTCATTCAGCTATTACGTCCTCCATGTAAAATATTTAAAAAGAATTCCTCGCACCATAGGTATTGTTCATAGGATGGATATAGTCCAGAGCTTCCATACTTCTTCAATAGGTACCGCCCCTCATACGTCATATTTTACGAACGACGACCCTGTAGACATTTTTAAAATGATCTGTAATTATAATTGGTAGATTTATTTTACTTTTTTCAAGTGGTTTAACGTCGCCCTATACCGACGCTTTTAATAACCTGAAATTAGAATTGGTGGAGTCACCTTTTACATTAGTGGCCTTTATTCTTCTAAATTTAAACATAAGTTATTGGAATAAAATGACAAAACTAAATAAGAACAAATTGATGAGAAAGGCATATGCTTGTTGTTTCTGATAAGTAAGTAAGTAAGTAATGCTTTAATTTACATGCCAAGGTATTCAGGCCTTCTCTTCCATCTAATCAGACACAGAAATATATATATTACATTATATTCCATTAAAATAATTAAATATTTGTACAACATGATGACTTAACATATGGATTAAAAACAGTCTTGAAGGAAGAAAAACTGCCTATAACTTTCTATACGTAAAAAGTGTAGGTAGAGCATGAAATTTAATAACATTTGATAAAAATGATTATAATTTTAAATTAATCTTCTATCAGGGCACCCGTGACAGAAGAATAGTTGTCAGTAGCAGAAAGTTTATATAGGAGGCTTACTGGTGCATAAAATGTCTCCAATGAGCTTCTTTGAAAGTGCGAATAGCACTTATCCCTCTGATAATTAAGGAACTTCATTCACGGCAGTCAAGTACTGTGAATGAATTATCGTAAATAGCAGTCCCATGGATAGGTAAAACAAGGATGGAATTATTAGTACATCTAGTGTCATGACTGTGATAGGATGAGAAGTACTAGGGGAGGTTGTACCTTCCTAGGGGGCAAAATATCAAAAAAAAATTTTTGCACATAAACATTCCTTGGAGTGTACTTTACTAGATAAATATGTTTTCGAATGGCATTCTAGCCATTAAAGGCTTTAAATATTAATTTCCTTTAAGAGCAGCACAACTTGCCACGCCCCCTTTCGCCATCTGTCAACTTCTTGAACTTCAGATATTTAATTTTAGCGGTATATTGATTTATGTGAAGATATTTCGTTTTCAGGGTTGGCTCCTCTGTTCACGCGGAACGACTTTCACTTGTTTCTTGTGTTTCCGGCGCGTTTTCTGGACATGTTTACATCCGAAAGTTTGTTTTTGTGACAACATGCCTCGAATTGGAAGAGTGTATAAGAAATGTAAAGGAGGGCCTGGAAGAAAGCCGAAAGCAAGTGTAGTTAGTGGTAATAATAGTGCAAATAATACGGATTTTGTCCGTGGGAGTGGTGCAGGCTGTTCTAGGTTAGATTCAACATGTGCTTCAACTTCATCAGTGATTGTGAGTGATAATTCTGGCAGTGAAAATATTAGTGCCAGTGCTTTCAGAAGAAAGCTGAATACTGATTCAAGTATAGGATCTTTTGTAAGTACTCAATCTAATGATGAAGAACATACAAGTGGCAATGTTATCATAGATATTGAATTGTTGTCATCTGCCATATCTTCATTTGCAGTCTGTAAAGCATGCCATGTTAGTGACAGTTTATTTTGTTGTGAAGATACCACTGCAAGATATGGACTTGCTAGTAAACTATTTATGAAATGCAGGAACTGTAAAGCTCAGTATTCATTTCGTACCAGTAGGAAGGTTGATAGTGGGTATGAAACTAACATTAGGTTTGTGTATGGATTGCGTACTATAGGTAAAGGTGAATTAGCTGGTAAGATACTATGTGCAGTCATGAATCTCCCAAGTGGCCCAACAAGATTCCAGAAGTATACAGGTACATTATGTGAAGCTGCTAAGCATTGTGCTATTGCCTCTATGAAGGCTGCTGTCAGTGATGCAATTGAAATTAATGATAATTCTACAGATATTGCTGTGGCTGTTGATGGAACGTGGCAGCGTAGAGGGCATACTAGTCTGAATGGAGTAGTAACTGTAACAAGCATGGATAATGGCAAAGTGCTAGATGTAGAGGTACTGAGTAAGTACTGTCATAAGTGTAGATTTATAAAAGATAATGAAAAACTTAAATTACATAAAGAAAGTACTGAATGTAGTGTAAATTTTGAAGGGTCCAGTGGGAATATGGAAGCTGCAGGTGCAGTAAAAATTTTTTCCAGGTCAGTTGATATGTTTGGGGTAAGGTATGTAAAATATTTAGGGGATGGAGACAGTAAGAGCTTCAAAAGTGTGGTAGAAGCAAAGCCATATGGAGATGTCAGTGTGGAAAAGCTGGAATGTATTGGACATGTCCAGAAAAGGATGGGAACCCGCCTTCGCAAGTTGAGGAAAGATATGAAGGGCATAAAATTACCAGATGGAAAACCACTATCTGGGAAAGGTAGACCCACAGACAAGGAGATAGACAGTTTGCAGAACTATTATGGTATGGCTATTAGAAGGAACTGTGACAGTGAGATGAAAATGAAGCAGGATATCTGGGCAATTTATTTTCATAAACTATCAACTGACACGGAGTCTTGTCATGCCTTGTGCCCAAAAGGACCAACCTCATGGTGCAAATACAACCGTGCTATAGCAGCTGGTGAACAGTATAGTCATAGGCACTCATTGCCTGTTGAAGTGTGCAATGTAATAAAGCCAGTTTTTAGAAGTTTGACTGATCAAAACCTGTTGCGTAAATGTTTGCATGGTAAAACACAGAACCCAAATGAATCATTTAATAGTGTAATATGGTCTAGAATTCCTAAAACAGTATTTGTAGTTAAGGATACATTGAATTTGGGTGTATATGATGCAGTTGTGTCATTTAATGGTGGTAATGTTGGTAGAGTTGGGCTGCTTCAAAGGTTAGGCATAAAACCTGGGGAAAATATGGTGAAGGCATGTTCCGAGTTGGATGCTGTCCGTGTCAAGAAAGCAGATTATGAAGTTACTATGATGGCTAGGAAGGCAAAAATGCACTCAAGGAATGCTAAAAGGGCCAGGGAGGATAAAGAAAATGCAGATGACCCAGGATATGGTGCAGGGATGTTCTAAAGTGAGTAACAAACTATGTTCAACTTTGAAACCTGTTTTCTGAGATTTTATATTTTTAATCTTTAAGTACATTTTTCTCAGGAACTAAACATCACAGAACAGTATAACTTAAATACCACACAGGTACTGGGATTAACATTATTGATGCATTTGTTGAAGAGTTTAAGTTTAATATTTCAGAAATTATGAATTAATAAAAGTGAAATATTCGGATATTTTGGAAATTCTTTTAATAACTTGCAAAAAATTCTGTAAAAATTACATGATAAAAGGTACTTGCCTACATAAATAGGTCAAAGAAGAGAAACCCTTCCTCTACCAGCTATTAAAATTTTATAACATTATCATGAACAGTTCAGGAGAAAAATGTACCTAAAAGTGACCAATTTAACATTGTGGGTATACAAGGTACAACCTCCCCTTGTAAGATAATATGACTGTGAAGAATGGAGGAATTTATGGAGGAGGCATAGGGCCAAGATATATGCTTGTATGAAGGAGTGACATGGTCCTAGTTCCGTAGGTTACAGACGTTTCTGCATCTGTTTTATATGTATGATTTATTCCATTCCGTAGAACATATACGTGCACGTTACATTTCACTATAAGCTATAGACAGTTCTTAGTTTCTCCTTACAGCTGCAACGTCGCGGGCCAAGACCAGCATCATGTAGTCCTGGAACCCAATTTCAAAATTAAAAATAAATAGATTACGCTTTACATCGTGTTTTAATGTTGTTTCAGAGAAAAAGAGTTTCCTAGATTACTCCTTAAATATAATGTAGAGACGAAGTATTGTGACTTATTGCATACTCGCAGGCATGTGAGTTGAAATATCCTATTTGCAACGGTCGCTATTAGAGGGGCAAACACTAGAGATTGACGTGAAAATATTGTTTTGTCATCGTATTACTGGCAATGGTAGAGGCTCTTACCGTGATTACTTTAAAGCTGCTAAGACATAATCCCATAGTGATGAGGATAATTATGAAAACTGCAGTTTAATAGACGTGAAGAATTGATCAGTTGAAGATGAGGAGGAGTAAGGAATCATAAAAGGAGGAGAGGACGTTGAAAGCTTAAGCCTAGAATGCCGAATCAGAACGAAATAAAATATGGTGACCTACTGTATAATGTCCTAAGCGTCTAAAAAGTATCCGCAGTAAAGTTATATTGACATATTATTATTATTATTATTATTATTATTATTATTATTATTATTATTATTATTATTATTGTTATTATTACCGGTATTTAGTATTAATGTTGCCAGAATGCAAATATTTTGTAATCATCGTCCCTCTCATATTACTGTTAAAGAAATGTTGCCTTAGTGTTGACTAGAGCTGGATAGACGGGATGAAATGGGAAAAGAACCGTAAGAAACAGCGTTCATAACACCGTTCGCAGAAAGTTTTCGATGAAGTCACTGTTGACTAGCCAATGACCGCTACGCCTTCTGCTTACAATGAAGATCTTTCTCTACTTGTGGGCGAGTCTTGACATCTTGGCACAAGAGTAACGGCACTCCGTCAGGTTGAAAGGTCAAATGGTGTGATTAACGCTACCTCCATTCACTGTCTTTAGATAGTGGGAGGGCTGCTGTCTCTCCATCTCTATAGAGAGCAAATTAAAAAGTCAGCTGCAGATACATCTGTAGTGTACTTCTTCCTATTTTGAAATTATGAGACCAAGCGAGTTGGCCGTGCGGTTAGGATCGCGCAGCTGTGAGCTTGTATTTGGGAGATAGTGGGTTCGAAATCCACTGGCAGCAGCCCCGAAGATGGTTTTCCGTTATTTCCCATTTTTACACCAAGAAAATGCACCTTAATTAACGCCACGGCCACTTACTTCCCACTCCTAGCCCTTTCCTATCACATCGTCGGCACAAGACCTATGTGCGTCGGGGTGACAAGAAAGACGTTATGAGAGTTAAAGCTGTTGCTAATTGTCTCATATTTTCAAAGGAGAACTGAATGACACCATATTCAAACAGGTTCATGAGTTATTTTGAAAATCTTAACTTAATCATATGAACTTCCTCAAAATGGGTATAACTACTGTGTAACGTTCCGAGTTTTGTATCTGCTGCGGATTATCGAGAGTCATTTTTCGCAGCCTATTTTCACATGCGTTCAAGGAATATGTGACGATGGTAACTTACGAAAATTCCTGAGGAAACTATCTGGCTACTAGTAAAGGAAACAGCATCTACCATTTATTCTGTGAAGAAGCTTGAATCTGCCAAGATGACTTAGGCCTACTTATGTGCAGTGTCGCCAGAAAAGTGGGACGATAGAGCTGTATTACTTGTCCTCCCATAACAGAGTTTCTTTCATTATCAGGTAGCCCTTCACTAAACCAATCCAGTTCAAATAATGTTTGTATACATTTCATTTTTAAGTCTAAAAATAACATTACACAAATACGAAATATTAACATTAAAATAATAACCAGAGCTACTCGGCATTCGTTATAAATAGGTCATTAACGTGTCTTATGTGAAATTGCTCCATGCGTTGCCCGGATACTTATTTTGATGTTTATTTTTAGGATTTATATTACCTGTTAGTGAGCCTCCGTGGCTCGGACGGCAGCGCGTCGACCTCTCACCGCTGGATACCGTGGTTTAAATCCCGGTCACTCATTGTGACATTTGTGCTGGACAAAGCGGAGGCGGGACAGGTTTTTCTCCGGGTACTCCAGTTTTCCCTGTCATCTTTCATTCCAGCAACACTCTCCATTCTCATTTCATAGCCTCTATCAGTCATTAATAAATCACTTTGGGAGTGGCGACCCCATCGTACTAATGACTGGAAAACAGGTTGTAGGTTTTCATTCATTACCTGTTAATTATGTGTGAAGTGAATTTTTGTAGATTTCTTTATTGTGACATCGATTGATACTTTGCGAACTATTTTGCCGTTTTCGAGTTATTGTTGTATTTAGTTCGGCTCCATGGCTAAATGGTTAGCGTTCTGGCCTTTGGTAACAGGGGTCCCGGGTTCGATTCCCGGCAGGGTCGGGAATTTTAACCATAATTGGTTAATTCCCTTGGCACGGGTATGTGTCGTCTTCATCATCATTCCATCCTCATCACGACGCGCAGGTCGCCTACGGGAGTCAAATCAAAAGACCTGCACCTGGCGAGTCGAACTTGTCCTCGGACACTCCCAGCACTAAAAGCCATACGCCATTTCATTTTTCTTGTATTTAAAGGTTTAGTTGTTCATTATTTTGTTTCGCGTGAAAGTTTGTCCTTGTTGCAGTCCATATTGTCTAGGAAGTAGATGATGTTTTTAGACAAATAATAAAAATAAGTGATAATTGTATTTACGCGTACACGATTTCAACTGTCACTGGTACCCGAGAACTGTGGATTCAACACTAATCTCGGTCATTTTGGACATTTTCTTTTTCAACCCTTCTGAATCCCATCCCGATGGAGGCTGAATTTGGACTTAAACGGTATCCAGAGTGTCACAATTCATCTTAACGATCCCAAAAAGTATGGATTCGACACTGATATTGGTTGTTTTTGATTATTTTTGTCATGCTACTCCCTCCCAACCCACAAACGTAGGGGTGTCATCCCCTACCTCTCACTGTATTTTTCTCCAGATAGTAAGCCATGTGTACTATATTTGGTTGAGAGCTAAGCTCAAACATACACACATACATCCATCACCTCGGACATTTTCTTTTTCGCCCCCTTTCAGCCCTTCTACCGATGGAGACTTTAACAACATCCCGAGTGTCACTATTCAAGTCAGCAACCCCGACAAATATTGATTTGACACTAATACTGATCGTTTTAGAATACTTTTTTCATGCCACTCCCTCCCAATTCCCAACCTTAGAGTTGCTAGGGGTATCTTACCTCCATTGTATTTTTCTCCAGATAGTAAATCATATGAGAACTTTGGTTGAGAGCATGGGCGCCCGCAGGATCTTTTCCAGGGGGAGGCACATTAACAATTTTCTTGAATATAAAAACCAATATAACGTCAGCAACATTAAATTGTTTACAGAAACTTCCAGTTATAACATATGCTAGATGACTGTCAGTAATTTCAGTTTATGAAATAATCTGGTATGATATTAAACAATTGAACATCAACATCTTTAGAATTCCAGGGGGGGGGGGCAAGTGCCCCCACTTGCCCCCCGTTGCGGGCGCCCATGGTTGAGAGCTATGCTGTACATAAGCACGTGCATCCAAAATCTCAGTCATTTTCACATATTTTTCACCCCTTTTCACAGCCACCGCCACCCCTTGCCAATGGAGACTTAAATGGCATCAGGAGTGTCACTATTCATCTTAGCTACCCCGAAAAGTATGGATTAGACAGTAAGCTGTTTTCGATCATGTCTTCATGTCACTGCCTCCCAATCCCCAACCATAGGGGTGTCATGAGCCCCCCCCCCCGACCCACCCACTGTATTTTTCTACAGATAAGTTAGTAAGTCATGTGTACCAAGTTTGGTTGAGAGCTATGCTGAAACATACAGACATGCATCCATAATCTCGACCATTTTGGAAGTTATCTTTCTTCACCCCTTTAGTCCTGTATGCCGATAGAGACTTACTGTACATGGTATCCAGAGTGTCAATATTCATCTCGGTGGTCCTGAATACTATGGATTCAATATTTATATAGATGTTTTCGATTACTTCTACATATCATTCCCTCCCCACTCCACCCCTAGGGGTACTAGATATGTTTTACACCCACAGCATTTCTCTCTAGATAGTAATTGTCATATGTGTACCAAGTTTGATTGAAATTGCAGGTTTGCCTGTAAGACCCTGTCATTTTAATCGTTTAGTTTCACAACCCACTAAGTACAGTCATTTAGGATTACTCAAAGTTCACTGAATTCACAGACCTGTCAAGGACTGATGATTTACCGGAAGGTGATTCCAGAGAGAAAAGAATGAAGCAAATTGGTCCAGTAGGACAGTTGGATGGACTGCAAAAGCTGGTTTGAGTAAACATTTAAAATATATAGATGTACTTATTTTGGGTGATATGAGCCATCCTCACGTAGGACGCGACCTTGAGTGTAGTAATGTGTATTTTATTTGATATTTAATACATTTAATACATATATTTTTTGCTAGTTGTTTTACGTCGCACCGACACAGATAGGTCTTACGGCGACGATGGGACAGGAAAGGGTTAGGAGTAAGAAGGAAGTGGCCGTGGCCTTAATTAAGGTACAGTCCCAGCATTTGCCTGGTGTGAAAATGGGAAACCACGGAAAACCATTTTCAGGGCTGCCGACAGTGGGGTTCGAACCTACTATCTCCCGAATACTGGATACTGGCCGCACTTAAGTAATATTTATTTGAAGACACACATTCCTGTTAGAAAGAACAAATAATTATTTTTATCAAACTATTTACACCGTAACTTACGAGGTAAATATACACTTATACTGCCTTGACTCACTTGGTCAGACGTCTGCTTTCTGTATTCAGTTTAGCGAGATCAAATTTCATCACAGTCGGTTAGTATTTAAGAGTGTATGTGCCTGAAAGTCCTGTCTGTAGTTTTGTATAAAAATTCTAAACAACAGCTCTTCAAGGATTAATTCGGTTGCTACAGTGACTATTATGACAGACACTTGTTAAAGATATGCTTAATATTATTGGCAGTTATCCCCAATGTGGTAGAGCATTCTTGAGGGAGGATAATTACTGAAGCCCGGGATGAAGCAACTAAACTTTGACCTGCTTGTTATTTTGATAACTCTGTGTACCATTCAAACTGGACTGTCGAACGGAAAAGAAATTAAAATAAAAACATTCAAGAAGGATATATAATTTTGAAGAGCCTTCGCTACACGATTTGATACGCAAATGTGTTTCAATTATACCTAGTGAGATATCATCTGTGCTGAAAATGTAATGAGATGTTTGACCGAGAATAAGATCAGAAAACCAGGCTTATGCTTCCGTATCCTTCGTGACTAATGAGACTTCAAAGCACAGTTTAGACTGAGAAGTTCAAAGTGCACTGAAATTTTTTAATATATAGTTTAACAATACCCCCTGTGTGTGGGGGACGCAGACGAAGAATTCACCCACGGCATCCCCTGCATGTTCGTAAGAGGCAATTAGAAGGGGCGACTAAGGGATGATCAAATTAGAACCATGAAACTACTTGTGATCAGTAACGCCATGGGTCGCTTTTACTTGCGCGTAGTACCACTATGTTAGGTACCAAATTGGTTTGTGATTCGTAGTACCGGGCTAGTTGGCCGTGCGGTTAGGAGCGCGCAGCTGTGAGCTCGCATCCGGGAGATAGTAGGTTCGAACCCCACTATCGGCATCGGTTTCCCATTTTCACACCAGGCAAATGCTGGGGCTGTACCTTAATTAAGGCCACGGCCGCTTCCTTCCCATTCCTAGGCCTTTCCTGTCCCATCATCGCCATAAGACCTATCTGTGTCGGTGCGACGTAAAGCAAATACAAAAAAAAAGTTTGTGATTCGTAGCACTATATGAGCGACACCATGGGATGAGGGAACCCATGGTTCTGGCTTGCCTATGCTTAGTACCCACTATCTGAGGAACACCACGGGATAGTACAAGTCCCTGTGGTTAGTACGCTAATGTGATGAACACCATAGGTTTGCATTGCCTGCAAATGGCGCCGCAATGTGCGAAGCACCGTAGGTCTGTAATACATGTGCGAATTTCATTACCTGCGAGTAGTACCATAATGTGTGGAATACCGCGAGTCTACGCTACTCTTGATTAGTACCGCAACATGACAAATAGCATGGTTCTACTTTCCTAGCGATAAGTTTCATTGTGAGAAGCCGATGACTTGGATTTTGGACCCCTTTCGACTACAAGTATCATCGATTCAGTTTTGTACTATAGAAGCAGTTCCTTGGTCAGTAGTATTATTGTTTTACACCAGCTTCTGTTCACGTGAGGCACTGTACGTCGGTTCCACTGATTGTTTTAAATTCATATCCATCCATTCATTCTTCGTCCTCGCGTTTTGCATTGTGATCAGTGGATGTTTTTGGGCTTCTAATTCGTCATTTCATTTCGTCTCATTTCGTACCATTAGGGGCCAATGTCCTAGATGTTAGGCACCTTTAAACAACAAGCATCATCATTATCATCACACTTTAACGATTGCGTAATAAATGAGCTATTTTTATATTTTAAGAAAAAAATATCTGTTCCCAATAAAATCGGGGTTCTATTCAAGTTGCGACAACTCAGTGTTGTGGTCTTCCAATACATTACAGAAATTCTCCGGGATAAAATTAAGGCACCCTGTCATCTAACAGAGTTACCTATTAGAAGGGACGTTAAACAAATAAATAATAATAATAATAATAATAATAATAATAATAATAATAATAATAATAATAATAATAATAATAATAATAATAAAAATCACTCAGTACGTGAAATTAAGAATTCCACTCACGAAACGATTGTAATAACAAACAGGACAATTAGTGAAATTAACGGATGAAATTAAAATCGGAACGTATATCAGTCCTAACCTACTCACTGCATACATGATCTGTGTCCCAAGCCTCCAAAAATTTGCAACTCCCAACTGTACAAATACATTTTCACATTCCCGCTTTGAACAAGTTCCTCCTTGACGAGTTTTGGAACTGGCTTCTCACTATGGTGGCCGTAGTTCGAATCCTAGTCAATGCATGTGAAAGTTTCGAAATGAAAAGCCACATCCCTACGGTTCGAATTCTTCTTCTTCTTCTTCTTCTTCTTCTTCTTTATTATTATTATTATTATTATTATTATTATTATTATTATTATTATTATTATTATTGGTTTTATGTCCGACGAACTACTTTTACGGTTTTGGAGACGCCAAGGTGCAGGAAGTTTATCCCAACGAATTTATTTTATGTACCAGTGTATCTACCGACACGAGGCGGTGTACCTGAATACTTTCCAATGTCACCAGACTGAGCCGGGATCGAACTCACTAACTTGGGCTCAGAAAGCCAGCGTTTTCAACGCTGAGTCATTCAGTCCGGCTGCACGTGATTCGACGTCACACTAACTCAAGTAGGTTTCCGGCGAGAATGGGCTAGGGAAGAGCTAGGACTCGGAAGGAAGCGGTCATGGCCTTAAGATACTGCCCCAGCATTGTTCTGGTGTGAAAATTAGAAATTATGGAAGACCTCTTCAGCGCTGCCGATAGTGGTGTTCAAACCCACAGCTACGTGGCCTGCACTACGCAGACAGATCGCTCGGCGGGTTCGGATTCTACGTAAAACTACCAGCTTGCTTTTTGATTTCTGTGTGAGTGAATATTGCAGACAACGTTATCGACACACACTCTCTCTCTGTTTGTTCGTTCTTGATGAACCCAAAATCCTCAACCTCTCCACGAGTTTTCACAGTAAGCCTGACAAATGAACGTACGAAATAAATGCTAAGTGGACACGAGTTGCTTGGAGTGATCGTCTAGTCTAATGAGCTAGCCTACTTCACTTTCACGTTGTGACCTCGCTTACTTTCTCTTGTGACTGTGTGTATCATCAGGACTCGAACCTAGAACTGGTAGTGCTACTCTCGCCATTCATCTCTTGTGAAGAGCGCCGCTAGCTACGTTTATACTGAATTGCGCAACGAAGTGGGCAGGATTACTCTGAGCACTTGTGCGTGGGTCGGGAACTCTCACTGTCTGTGGAGATATCCAGTCATTCAGTGTTAAATAACGAGACAGGCAAGTCAGAAAGTAAATTCACTGTCTTATTACTATGAAACAAAGAATCACAGTGCACTGGAACTTGTGCACCTGCTGGTATATGGTTTTGTTGTGTTGTGTGTGCGTTAAATTATGGAGGGTCTAAGAATAGGAAAGTAATTCTGGGTTTACAGCAACATATCATGGGAATTTGTATGGAGCATGTTCCCCTTCAGCGCTGGGTTTGAACATCAAATATCCGAATTTTGCAGCTTCGCATTCTACTGCTCTAGTTGTCCGAACTACGACAGGAGATATATTATTTTACATGCCATTACGTGATATTTATCACATTAAAAAGAAATTTAAAATAAACATATACATACAAGCAGAGTAAAACAGTATTCGAACATGTATAGAAACGGTACAGACTATATGGAATCTTGTGAATAACACCACGTTCAAAGTAAGCCCATTGGGCAGCGACGCACTTCTTCCAACGTCCGTATCACTTACTGAAACAATCCATGTTTGCCCACTTCCCACAGAGCGTGTCTTCCTCCTCCGATAGAGCGAACTTCCGCTCTTTGAGCAGGGTTTTGACTTTCGGGAACAGATTGTATTCCGCTTGAGCAAGATCGAGACAGTATGGAGGATAAAGAAGGATAGATATGTTATGAAACGAGCAGTGTGAAGGGGCTTTGCCGTCACTAAAATAAATACTTGCGAACAAATGAGGCTTTTTATGTCGCACTGCATCACAAAGACACTGAATAACGCCATACGACTCCTTAGCGACAATATGACGATATGTACCAGCCCCTGGAATAATAATAGACCATTTCGAGGATAAAATTCTCCCTTACACCTACGATCATAGGCAATGCCGCAGGCAGATAAGGCAGAGAAGTTGCTTGCATTCCGAGGCGGAGCCAGCCAAGTTCGGTTACTTTTTGACTCTTCTGGTATAAAATTATGGTTGGATAACAGATGATTTGAACCTATACCTGGAAATCAGGAGCCAAATAAAAATTGAAACATCATCATTCACAGGTGTGAAGACTTTATTGTGACGGAGCCTTTAAAACTTCAACGGCGCATAGTCAACTGTCATATTTGGTCTTCTCAGGTCTATGTGGTAGAAGCTTTGACATACAATAGGCCACCATGAAACTACTGGAAGCCCTAGAAATTTGGCTTCATAGAATAGTTCTCAGAGTTTCGTACGGGGTGCCTGTAATGAACATATATTACAGAGAACAAATTTCATATCTTCACGTTTGACAAGAGAATGAGTTCAGTTTGTGACACTAAAACCTCATCGAGGGGACACTTGTACGGAACAGTTAACATAAAACTTTGTATGCCTCGTCCCATGCTATTAGGTCTTTTGATTTCTTGCAGTGCACTTTAGTACAATAGTGAAATATTCACTTTGCGAATACATTTGCTTAGTTCCATACTGATATGCCAAGAGTCATGTGATAGCAGTATTTAAAGCTATACCTCTAATAACTAAAGTTGAATTCTGACATCTATGCCACATTCCAGCATTCCTTTCTCTTATCCTTCGCTTCCGGCTCACTTGTTCCCTCGTTCATTCTGACCGCTGTGAACTGTTGTAGACTACCTGGCCAGGCGGTGTCGTCCCATTTGCGATCACTCTTATCAGCGACATACAAACAGTCAGGTTGCTATGAGGGAATTCCTTACAGAAGGACTGGTACAAGAAAACCTCCCTCAAGTAACTGGCGAAACTACATACTGGGATTCTTACGAATCGTATGTTGAAACTCATTAAATTATTTATATTTACCGTTTGAGACTGATGCGTTAATATCGGGACTGACAGAGAACAGGACTCAAATAAACTTTGTATTTAGAGTTATCAAATGGTTGTGGGTGTAAAGGCAGTTAAATGAGTTTTAAGAAGTAGGACAAAAGATAGGCGTATTAAAACCGTTGAATTTTACACTTTCCGATTTCAAAACAAAGGATTTTGCTGTAACACTTTGCTTCTTCGACAGTGCTACCCTTTTTGAAGCAATTGTAGCTCATCTCATACTTAATAGTTAACTTACACTTTCTTATACAATAGGGGACAATATTAAATTACTGCTTGCATAATGCTCAAACTGTTCAAATATTCATACTGAGACGTTAAGTAAACAGCTGCTCAAAATATAATTAGCCTGCTTTCCTCTGTCTGTATGTATGTCTACCCCTCAGTCTGGTTTCTTGATAATGGGTCGGGATGAGATGCGATTAATTTATACAGCATGTTTCTACGGCTGGATGCCCTTCCTGGCACCAACCTTAGTTGAGGAGCTAATGAAGATGCAATGTGTTATGGTGAATTAAATTGGGTAAGGGGTGCGAGGACTCAGTTCTGGCCTATAGATAGGAACTGTACCGGAATTTGCCTGGAAGTGAAAATATTAAACCACAGAAAACTATTCTGAGAACAGCCGACGGTGTGGTTCGAACCCACGCGTTTCCCGAATGCGAAGTTTGGCTCCATAGGCGTAGCGCGTTAAAACGTGCGGCCACTCAGCCTACTTTCACCTATATAAAAAAATTAATTTTCGTCTGTACGCTCGGATTAGATGTACAAGATTCCAGAACTTAATGTTAGGAAAATGTTTAGATTAAAATAAGTTGAAAAATGATAATTCTATAATAATGGCGCAAAAATATGATATTGTATTCGGAAAATAGTGGGTTTGAATCCCAATGTCGGTAGCCCTGAAGATGGTTTTCCGTGGTTTCCTATTTTCACAACAAGCAAATGCTGGGGCTGTACCTTAATTAAGGCCACGGCCGCTTCCTTCCCACTCCAAGCTCTTTCCTATTCCATTGTCGCCATAAGACCTATCTGTGTCGCTGCAACGTAAATCTAGCGGTAAAACAAACCCATGTCTCCGAACATCCCTGACTTTTCCGTAAATTTCTGTAACAGTATCCATTATATGAAACATAAGGCTTGCTTTTCATCGCCTCATTGACCTGCATGTCGTAAGTAAGCACGCAGATAGCATAACAACAAAAGCTACGTCAACGATGGATATCTGCAGCTACAATAATTACAGTATGTTAAAAACTATAGACTAATATTACCTCAAAAACGTTCAAGAGAGAGGGTACGGTTTGGGAGAATCCCTCACACTGAACTGCTTGCGACAGGATATAACTCAGAAGTGAGAGGTTTGGCAACTCCAAGCAAGACGAGCTGGCAACCACAGTCACCCCACCGTCGTTTCCATGGCAACCATACCCCTTTATCCCGCCCCGGCAGGCAGTAAACTGACCTCCCTCTAAGAAATGTCAGAATTTAACTTTATACATTAGAGGTATAGTAGTCTATGGTGCCACCGTACCGTGACGTCTTGAAAGTGCTCATACCCGTGTCTGATGTGATCTAATATCTCGAATGTGAGTGTAAACAACGTCTGAGCTAGTCGAGGCAAGGTGACTTGCATTACCAGTCTTTTGAAGGGAGGATGATAGCGGGGGTAAGATGAATAGAATATTCTATATATTGTCGAAGTTGTGATGGCATTGAACATTTCTCGATCGACGGTGTCACTTGTGTATCGGGAATCTCATGGAAGGCATTACCAACGAAAGTGAGCAGGGCAGTGGCCGACCACGGATGCAATTAGCGGGAGCTGGCTAGAATTGTCCGTGGTAACAGACAACCCACACTGGCTCAAATCACATGCACATTCAACGCAGGAGGTACCAGATGCATATCCAGCAGGTCAGTTCAACGCACTTTAACGCCAGAGGGATATGGGGGCAGAAGACCTACCAGAGTGCCCTTGGTAACACAACGACACAGCATCTAACTTGGGTGTGTGGCCTTGTTAATTGGACCCTGAAGGACTGGCGACATGCAGCTTGGTCCGATGAGTCACTGTTGAGTGGTTTTGTGTTTCTTTTAAACTTGATTTACGTCGCATTCACACAGACAGGTCTTAATGCGACAATGGGATAGGGAAATGCTAGGAGTGGGGAGGAAGCAGCCGTGGCCTTAAATAAGGTGTGAAAATCAGAAATCAAGGTAAACCATCTTCAGAGCTCCCGACAGTGGAGTTCGAACCCAGTATCTCTCGGATACAAGCTGACAGCTTCGTGATCGAAGCCGCGCAGCTACTCGTTCAGATCCAGTTATTTCAAGCTGATGGTAAACATGATATGGCGTATGGCTTTTTTTAGTGCCGGGAGTGTCCGAGAACAAATTCGGCTCGCCAGATGCAGGTATTTTGATTTGATTCCCGTAGGCGACCTGCGCGTCGTGATGAGAATGAAATGGTGATGAAGACGGCACATAGACCCAGCCCCCGTGTTAGGAAAATTAACCAATTATGGTTAAAATTCCCGGCCCTGCCTGGAATCGAACCCGGGACCCCTGTGACCAAAGGCCAGCACGCTAACCATTTAGCCATTGAGCCGGATGAGCTGATGGTAGGGTTTATATATGGTGAAAACCCCATGAAGCCATGGACCCCAGTTGTCAACAAGGCTCCATACAGGCTGGTGGTAGCTTCATAATGGTGTGGCATGGGTTGGATCCGCTGATCCACCTGAATAGGTCGTTGACTGCTTCGTTGAACTGCTTGGTGACCACTTGCAGCCCTTCATGGACTCTACGTACCCGTACAACGATGATATATTGCAGCAGGATCGAGCCCAAGTTGTCCAGAACTCGATCCAGGAGCGTTATGAAGAATTGAAACGACTGCTGCAGCCATCTCGTTCGACTGATATGAACCATATCGAGCATTCATGGGACGTCAACCTAAGACCATGCACCTACAAGTAACAGGGAGCAGTGGGTAGCTATCCAAACAGCATGGGTCAGAATCTCTCCACAGGTGTTCCTTCCACGGGTTGCTGCACTCGGCTGAGCTAGAGCAGGGCCTACACGATACTAAATCCCTATTTCATGACTTTTGGCATGCCAGTATATGATGTTATGAAAGTGACAAGCAGCATTTTGCACAACTTGCAGTGAATGTCAATCATTTCAATTCATTCCAAAAGTATAGAAGTTTACCCCTTTATTGAATAAGTATAAATGAGCTTTCGTGTACTATGTTATCTAGACAAGAAGTCTCTATGGAAATTAACACCTTTCTTACGGTCGTCCTTACACTTAGGGACTTCAGGTTGTTCCTTGGTTTCAAGCGAGGAGAAGTACAGTACGTAAGAAATATAACATGGGCGATATACTGTTATCGCCGACCCCGTGGTGTAGGGGTAGCGTGCGTGTCTCTTATCCGGAGGCCCCGGGTTCGATTCCCGGCCAGGTCAGAGACTTTTACCTGGATCTGAGGGATGGTTCGACGTCCACTCAGCCTACGTGATTAGAATTGAGGAGCTATCTTACAGGGAGATAGCGGTCTCGGTCTAGAAAGCCAAGAAGAACGGCTGAGAAGATTCGTCGTGCTGACCACACGACACCTCGTAATCTGCAGGCCTTTGGGCTGAGGAACGGTCGCTTGGTAGGCCAAGGCCCTTCAGGGATGTAGTGTTATCAGTAGTATATCAAGATTGGAAAAGATTCGAAAACTGGATCCTAGGATGGTGAAGCTGCTTCATTCCATGGTGGAGTGGGCCTATCTGCCTACCTCTAAAGGTTGGCTTGCCTGTAAAGAAGACAGTGCGTAAGCTCTATGTAAATTCTCATACAGAAATGCTTTTCCGTACATATATTTTTTCTACCTAACTTTCATCAGTAAAAATTAATATTGATTTTACGCCCCTCTAACTACTTTTCAGATTTTCGAAGACTGCGACGTGCCAGAATTTTGTCCCACAGCAGGTCTTTTACGCTCCAGTAAATTTACAGACAGGAGACTGGCGTATTTAAGCACCTTCAAATACCACCGGACTGAGCCGTGATTGAACCCGCTAACAAGGGCTCAGAAGGCCAGAACTCTACCATGTGAGCTACTCAGACTGGTGATCCTTATAAGTGAGCTCTTGTTATCATCGATATACTTTATATGTGAAGCCGGCGGTGTATCTTTAGATTATCCTAATTTCCAAGATCCTTTTGCATTTCCTCCAATTTTCAGGTGACACTCCCTCCTCTCCAACTACGGCTGATAATATGTATTTTGTGCCTGTAACTCTAAATATTAGTCAAATTTTAAAATTCTAGTTAGTCAGTATCATACGCACATATATACCGTACATTGTTATGAACTGTGCTGCTTTCATACGTTCAATATGCTAGTTGCTTTACGTCGCACCTACACAGATAGATCTCATTGCGACGATGGAATAGGAAAGATCTAGGAGTTGGAAGGAAGCGGCCGAGGCCTCAGTTAAGGTACAGCCCCAGCATTTGCCTGGTGTGAAAATGGGAAACCACGGAAAACCATCTTCAGAGCTGCCGCTAGTGGGATTCGAACCCACTATCTCCCGGATGCAAGTTCACAGCCGCGTGCTCGTAACCGCACGGCAAAATCGCCCGGTGCATTCAATATGCAATCCTCCTTCAATGAAATAAGCAATCCTGTATTTGCAACTAACTCTGCGGTCTCGTTTATTTCCACACCACTTGCCTTTAAATCACTAACTGGCTGTAGCAGCCATCGTTGATGGGAAAATCACTTCGGGTATAGCGAGAAGTACAACTGAACTGTGAATATAATGATGATGATGATGATGCTTGTTGTTTAAAGGGAGCTAAGTCTAAGGTCATCGGCACCGAATTGTGAATAGATGGCGGCATATTCTACATCTAATTCAACTCAGCACAGCTGTAAGGAGCAATAATAATCAACAAGAGCAGACCAGTAAAGTCTTCGGATGAATTCAGTAAGCATTGGCACCCACTAACGCAAAAATAAAACCTTCAACAGGCTTACTCACGACGAATTTGGATATCGGAATGACTCAGACAAAAAGTCGAGCAGACAAGAAGGCGCGTTCGCCAACGCTTAACGTTCCCTCCTCTTCCCAGTACGTCTCACTCACGTCAGTCTTTAGTCATGTCATTTCGTTATAAGTCGTATTAAAAAATGCACAAGGAAGAGATAGGAAATGAACTTTAAAATAGCCTTGGTAACATTTGTTTCCATGAAATGAAATTAAATGTCGTATGGCTCTTAGTGCCGGGATATTCCAGGACGGGTTCGGCTCGCTAGGTGCAGGTCTTTCTATCTGACTCCCGTAGGCGACCTGCGGGTCGTGATGAGGATGAAATGATGATGAAGACAACACATAGACCCAGCCCCCGTGCCATTGGAATTATCCAATTAAGATTAAAATCCCCGATCCGGCCGGGAATCGAACCCAGGACCCTCTGAACCGAAGGCCAGTACGCTGACCGTTCAGCCAACGAGTCGGACATTTGTTTCCATTAGAGTAATATAATGGATATATTAGAGATTTTATGTTTTATGTTTAGACATTTCTATCAAACCTTCCCTCCCCTCCTTTCCCATCTGACATGAATTGCAAAATGATTACCTAAGATCACACCGCAGAAGTCGGTTTTAGTTTCATCTGTCGAGTTCATTCCTAAATTAACCATCTGCTTGTCCCATAAATCATTATCGTTATTTTCGTGTTTATTACTTTCATGTTTATGTACATTATGAAATATCTGAGTGAACCCAGCTTTCACTCCCGTGTCACAAAGTCGATCTGAAATCAGATTGATGTAAAGATAATTTCATCCGAAAGCTCATTTCTTTTTCGGAGAATAGCGTTTGTCGTGATTAGCATGCTACACCTTCATTCAGTTTCACTCACTGGAATATTATCCTGGCATAACTGACTTCCTGAGTACGTGGAATGATCCATTTGTTCCAGTTTTGCATTCCATTTTTATAGTAGTTTAACCTCGAACTGACATATTGAAAGTTTTCGGCGAAGCAAAGATGGGAAAGAGCTAGGATTGGGAAGGTAGTGGCCATTCCCAGAATTAAGGTACAACCCCGGCATTTGCCTCGTGTGAAAATAAGAAACCACTGAAAGCCATCATCAGGGCTGCCGATGGTGGGATTCAAACCCACCATGTCCCAAATGCAACTTTGGTATTCTCTATTTGATAGGTTTCTTCCTAACTGAAACAATTCACTCTTAGAAATGCTCATTTCCATAGCATACTCGCACTTCTTTTTCAGGCTACACTTCCATCAAACTGAATCGACTTCTGTCATCTTATACCTTTATGTAAATGATCCACGTAAGCTATGAATATGAATAACTACTTTAAACCAAGACATCATCCTGCGAACTGGTTTTCGAAAGAAATGCCTTTGATTGTCTTCTTGGTAATTTCACTCTTGAAGTAACCCTTCGTTCCAGAAGTACAAATTTTCACCCACAGGTAGTGCTGTATGTCTTTTTTCTGGGACCATCCCCTTAGGCTTTCACCAGGCGTGGTTCACAGATAATGTTTACCACGCGGGCTAAGTTTGTTGTTGTCTTTTGTGCTATGAAATTCTTGCGTTATTTTCATAAAATATCTACAAAGAGAAGAAAGGTAAGAAATAATTAATTATGCGGGTACATTCAGCATTACCGTATTTTTTTAAACACATTTAATATTACTGTGAACATTTTCTTTTATTTAATATTCTTAACTTTTCACAAATAAATGTTAGCATTTTGCGGGAAAACTAACCGGTATGGCGTTGGTGAAATATATATCAGCTTTTTGCATATTTAATACCATAATTTTGCCATTTGTTACTCTTACATAAATAATGGTGTTAATATATGTTCTAAACATAATATCTATTTAAATTAACATTTCACGAATTAACCAAGGTATCACGAAGTGACCAAACCTTATTTTTCCTCTACCATGTTAGATTCCTCCGAATTTACCGCCAATAAAAAAACGAAAACTTGTTTAATTCAGAAAAGCTGGCAAAGAAGCAAAACCATTATCTTTATAATGCTTCGACGAGTGTGAGGTAGCTCAGTCCACTCTAAAATATTTTTTAAAACCGAATGAAGGTGAAGATGATATCAGGCACTGCGTTCCTAAACTAGGCTCGCCGCTTTATTTTTGTTGGGGATGGAACAAAGAAATGTGTTCTCGATATGCAGGAACTGGGATTCAGTTTGATAGTTTTGCAAATACGGACGTTTTCTATTGTGTATTTTGATGAACTCAGGGATACTGTGACATGATATTTGTGACGGGCATTTGTTAATTAGTTAATTACCCCATCCCCGCAAATTGTATATTCTGTTCACGTTTTTGTAACGGTTGTTTGATAAAATGAGGGATATTTTAATTTTATAGAATAAATAACGGAATTAATATTATTTAAATGGACTTATTTAAGCGTTACGAACGTACCAAGGTACTATCACGGAATTACCAAGGATATCACGAAACAACCAATGGCAGTCAGTTGTGACAAAATACGAAAGTTGCATAAAACAAACCCCCATGGCACTACAGCCCTTGAAGGGCCTTGACCTACCAAGCGACCGCTGCTCAGCCCGCAGGCCTGCAGATTACGAGGTGTCGTGTGGTCAGCACGAGGTATCCTCTCGGCCGTTATTCTTGGCTTTCTAGACCGTGGGCGCTATCTCACCGTCAGATAGCTCCTCAATTCTAATAACGTAGGCTGAGTGGACCTCGAACCAGCCCTCAGGTCCAGGTAAAAATCCCTGACCTGGCCGGGAATCGAACCCGGGGCGTCGGGGTGAGAGGCAGGCACCCTACTCCTACACCACGGGGCCGGCACGTAAGTTGCATAGAGCAGGTAAATTAAAATATTCCATCCACAAATATTAACGAGCGAAATTTCTGTCGAAAACAACTTGCAATATTTTTTTTAGTATTCGCGCGATTTTACGGTATTTAAATAATTTCCAAATTATCACGAAATTACCAATGTTTGCCGTATTCAACGAAATTACCTTCGATTCCATTGTCTCTTTCTCTGGACAGCATCCCGTCAGTAACAATATCATTTAAAAACAATCAAGTTGGCAATGAACACATTTAAGGGCATTCTTCGTCGATGGTGTGGGGAATGAATTGAAAATACGTGAACAAAATGTCAGATTAATGGTATTATCAATCTATTAAAGGTTGAGGGATTTCACTGTGGTCCGACTGGCGTCCGTTAGTAGTATTGTTTCTTTTTTTTTTTTTTTTGAAAGACATCTGGGTCTAAATATAAAACCTCAACTGAAATTCTCTTGACGTGTAAGCGACTTAAAAGATCAGGAACTGCCGATTGTAAATTACACTCATAATTCACTTGTAGAAACTTGAAGGTCGCTCAGCAAACCCGTTTTGTTGCCAGCAAGTCATTTCGTATTCATAGCAGAGGTGATCCTGTATTTTGCGTCCAGGAGACGACGCACCGTCTCAATTGTTCTCGGGTGGCTACTCGAAGATTGGAGAGTAATAAAGGTAGCCTAGGATGAAGGGGCTTGGAGAGATCCATTTTAGCAGTAGCAATTGGCATACTGTCAGACGGAGAAACGGACTAATTTTCTAGTCTTTCATGAATTATTTAATGGATAAATGGAATATATGACCACAGGATATAATAATAATAATAATAATAATAATAATAATAATAATAATAATACGGTAGTTACTTCAGTTGATAATGGTGATGTAGCTGTACACTTTCAGTCAGTAGATAATGGGTTCGAATACTACCACCAGCAGCGTTGAAGATAGTTTTCCGTAGTTCCTCGTTTTGAGATCAGGTGAACGCCCGCCGGTAATTAAAGATACAGCTGATACCTCCTCAATCCCAGTCCTTTCCCACTCGAGCTTCGCCGAGAACCTGCGTTAGTGCGACGTTAAACCATTAACAAAAAGAAAATAAAATTCATGTATGGTAAAATGTTGTAATTTTACATTC
Organism: Anabrus simplex; assembly: GCF_040414725.1. NCBI lineage: Eukaryota > Metazoa > Arthropoda > Insecta > Orthoptera > Tettigoniidae > Anabrus > Anabrus simplex. The sequence continues at coordinate 438,234,967 of NC_090265.1, read as the reverse complement.
TATTTAAACTTCAATAAGTCTACCAGTCCATCACATTAAAACTTACTCAAATACTGACTGTCTGTGTTGGGATTCTATACCATAACCGTCGCCCGAGGAAACTCGTCGGATTTGTATTTTACAAATACATTAAGAGACCATACAAGACCCTTTCAGAAGTTGAACCAGAGATATTCTGGTAGCTAGCTAGGAAGTGTTCTTTGCATGTGTAATACTAGCTACGTACCAACGACGAGAAGACCAGCTTTCATTTCACATTAACATCACATCACATCACATCACATCACATCACATCACATCACATCACATCACATCACATCACATCACATCACATCACATATAATAGGCCTATAACCTAAACACCAATTGGAGAGAAACATGCAACCTTAAACTTTCATTGCAGAGAGTTCAAGTAGCCTTCAGCAAAATTACTGGAATCATTTTAAAATAGTGAAAGGGTAGAGTTTTCCTCATGATTACCCAAAATAAGTACGAAATAAACAAGGAAACATTAAAATATATTAATAGATCTCTCCGAATAAAGTGCTATAATATTATAGAAATACACGACATCCTACTAGTAAGTTATTGTACAGGTGGTCCTCCAGCCCCCTACTTTATACTTACAAGTGTCCCACGTGCAATGATGATGAATGGGATGCGTAATCGATCGTTTACAGATGTGTGCTACAACGTGCTGTATTTAGGATATCAAACAAATAGTAGTCATTTTACTACGCACATTCTGTAACAGGGTTTATTTCTAAACAGGTCAAAGATGCAGAAAATCAAGTTTAAAAACTCTAATTTATACACGTACAGATACTCCACTCTCACAAAAACTTGCTTGTGTGTGGTATGTGCCTTGAACGTAGCTCTTAATTGCAACTATGTTCGGTGAAATGCGTGTATAGAAGGCAGGTTGCTATTTGAAAGCTCCTGTGCATACAGTCTGCGAGATTTGGCTGCATTACGACCAGATTCTCCATAGATAAAAATAATGTCGGTGTATTCGCCGCTGCTGAACACACCGGACACTGTCGATATGTTGACACAACTCTAGTGCTACTGTACCAGCATACTACTGAGCGTTCGGAAACGAGGCTTACTAAATTAAGGGGCGCTTTTGACGGGTAGCGCTGAGAAACATGTAGTGAGCAGCCGTCTGGTTGTTATATAACAGGGCTGACCACAACGAGGCTCGCGAGCCGCATGCGGCTCTTGAGTCAGTCTTGTGCGGCTCTTGACACCAACCTTAGAGTAAAATTAAATTATATAATTAATGGAATCTAACGACATCTCACGGCCGATGGCAGTCAGTAGCAGCGATGTGCGACTTAACGTTATTAGCTCTGTACGTCAGTGGTAAGACATGGGAGGTGAAGATAGTTCCGGCGCCTTCTGTTAGATAGTGCTTTGAGCGGGAGAGTATGTCAGTGAGTCAGTGTCGTGAGGTGAAGCCAATCACATTCACGTATGGGCAATAGCGAGTACCGATACTTTTCTGTGCGCAGTTGTTGTGTGCTGTTGAGTACTGTTGCGGCCTGGTGTCCGAACAGTTACGTTGCTGTCTAAGAAGCGTAAATATGAAGATGAGAATCGAGCTTTTAATACCGACTGGAAGAAAGAATTCGTTTTTGTAGAAAGAAACGGTAAGCCAGTGTCTCTTTTGTGTCAAATAACTTTGTCACAGTTCAAGGCCAGTAATCTAAAAGGCCATCATGACACTAACCACAGCGGTTTCAACAAAGATTTTCCTTAACTGAAATCACTAAAGGGAAAATTTCATGTTCAGAGTAGGGTTATGTCAATTTTTACCAAGGAAGCAGATTTGACAACCGAAGCTGGCTTCATCTTGGATTTTAATATTGCTAAAGCAAAAAAGCCTCACACAGAGTTTATTAAGAAGAACATGGCACAAGTTATTTCTGATTTAGAACCCGAAAATAAGAAACTGCAGAAACTGATAAGCGAAATGCCTGCTGCTAGACACACAATAGAGAGGCAATTCTCTGTTATTAGTGCGAATATTTTAAATAATTTACAAAAAAATCTAAGCGAGTGCTCAGCAGTAAGTCTGGCTCTGGTCGAATCTACTAATATCAAAGATAAACCACAAGTAGCCATATTTGTGAGGTATGTGTCAAAGGACTTGGAGATGGTGGAAGAACTTTTAGACCTGGTTACTTTGAAGGATACTACTCGTGGTTGTGACATTAAAGAAGCCCTGGATGGCGTTTTACAGAAAAACTCGGTGCCTGTCGGTAATATTGTCAGCATTGCTACCGATGGTGCACCATCTATGACTGGCGCGAAACAAGGGCTTATTGGGCTTTTAAATGCTGACACATCATTTCCTGACTACCTACCTGTACGTTATATTATTCACAGATAATATTTCGCAGCAAAATATTTTCAGTACCCGCATATTATGCAGGTAGTTCTAAATATTGTGAACTGTATTCGCTCATGTGCCAAAACACACCGACAGTTAACATCTTTTATAGAAGATATGAACAATGGAGCTTCCTGATGACGTATCTTGGTACTGCTTAATAAGATGACTATCAGTAAGCAATGTTCTTGACAGATTTTTTTAATTACTTGATCCAGTCAAACAGTTTATGGAAAGAAAATCATTCCCTGAACTTAATGACCCCCAGTGGTTGTTAGATTTGGCTTTTTTACAGATGTGGTCCAGCATTTAAAAACGCTAAAACATATCTTTACAAGGAAGAGAAAAACTCTTCTGAATTGGCCCAGACTGTATTTAGCTTTCATAGCAAGTTGAAGCTTTTTGTGAAAGACCTTCAGACTAAAACATGTTCTCACTCCAAATGTTTGAAGAAAATTACTGAAAGCCTTCCTGACGTTCAGGTGGAAACTGAAGATTACATGAGTAAAATGTCTGGCCTTGCTGAAGAAATCAATGGCAGATTTAATGATTTGAGATCACTTAAACCTTCATTTTCATTCCTGGAAAATCCTTTTTCTGTTGATGTTGTGGGCGATGGCTGTCTTGTTTCATCATCAATAACAAAGTATACAGCAGTTGTAGAGTTGGAGCTACTAGAACTGCAAGAGGACGAAGGACTACGAGGATTCAAACGAATGGCATTTCTAGTATAGAATTTTGGAAGAATGTTCCAGAAGAAAAATACCCACTAACAAAAGTGTGCCAAGATATTAATCTCAAACTTTGGGACTACTTATGTGCGTGAATCACTGTACTCAACGCTTAAATTCATTAAATCTAAACATCGATCTGAACTAACTGATCAACAATTAAGTGAACTTGTGGGAACTGCGCTTACCAATTATCAGCCAGATTATAAAAAAACTAACAGCAAAAAATGAACACTCAAAAAAGCACTTCTGAAAACTAAAATCTCATTCCTTGATGTGTACCTGAAAGATAATGTGTGTAGTGTAGAAATGAAATGTCCCTTCACTTGTTATAAAATGAAAAGCGTGTCTTCATTTTATAAACCATTTTCTAAACATGCTCCCAAATTTTGTCTCCTAATTTTGCGTCTCCCAGAAGTAAGGTTAGTGGCCACCCTTGTTATATAACCTGTGGCAATGAAGTTCGGTGAATGATATCATAACGGTCGATCCGGCAACACTGGAGACACACAACGCTGCACCTGCGTAGCAGCAGGTTTTGACCACGTGCTCCCAACGTTGTTCAGTTGAGCATAGTGTGTGTGCCGTGTAAGACCTGTTTCACACAGTGTGTGTTTAGTGCGTTGGTTCTGAACTGCGAACAGGAATATGAACGACCAAAAGGTCAATGTACAGTTTTGTTTTAAGCTTGACAAGACACCGAAAGAAATGCATGCGATGATGGTACGTGTTTATGAAGATCAAGCACTGTCCTTGAAGTGTTTGTACGAGTGGTTCGCCCGTTTTCGAGGAGACCGGGAAAGTGTTTCTGACAATCCCCGTAGCTTAAGACCGGTGACCGCCGTCAGTGACGAAAACATTGAGAAGGTGCGGACATTAATCACGAACGATCGGCGATTAACTGTGCGCATGATAGCGGATGAACTGCAGATTAACCGTGAATCCGTCGGACAAATCGTTACCCAGAAGTTAGGGAAGAGGAAAACGTGTTCTCGTCTTGTACCACATCACTTGACTGACGATCAGCAGCAGGCATGTTTAAAGACTTCACGGGATTTTGTCGAAATGGCGGATGCGACACGGAATTTCTTGTACTGTGTTGTCACAGAGGATCAAAAACCTGCTGTCTCAGGTACGACCCTGAAACGAAACGGCAAAGCATGGAATGGCGTTCTCCGGGATCCCCTCGTCTGAGAAAGGTCAGAGCCGAAAAGTTACACATCAAACTCGCTTTGAAAGGAGAGAGATTTGACGATATTCCTGAAGTCCAACGAAACGTGACGAGGCTTTTGATGATGCTTGTTGTTTAAAGGGGCCTAACATCGAGGTCATCGGCCCCTAATGGTACGAAATGAAATAACAAAAACTTCAAATTCATCCACTGACCAAAATAAATTTAAAAATGTCATGAAGAATGAATGGATGGACATTAAGCCAACAAAAAAAAAACAGTGCATCAGACTCAAAAAAAGATCGAAAATAATAGTATTACTGACCAAGGGACTACTTATAAAGCACAATGATGCTTGATGTCGAAAGGGGTGCAAAATCCACGTCTAAGGCCCCACAGAATGGTACATGTCGCGAGTAAAGTAGAACCATGGTATTTGTCATGTTGGGGTACTAATCAAAAGTAGCGAAGACTCACGGTGTTCCACACAAGATGGTACTACTCACAAGTATTGTACTTAGTACAGGTAACGCAGACCTATGGTGTTTCTCACACAATGGCGCCACTCATAGCCAACGCAAACCCATGAGGTTCCTCACCTAGGTGTACTAACTACAGGGACTCGCACTATCCCGTGGTGTTCTTCAGGTAGTGGGTACTAATCACAGGCAACGCATACCCACGGTGTCGCTCATATAGTGGCACAACTCACAGGCAGCGCCCAGACCCGCGGTGTTGCTCACATGTGTACGACGCACGGGTACTGGAAAACCTCAGGCCAGGCTCTTGGCTGATACTAATCACAAACCTATTTCGTAACTAATATAGTGGTACTACTCGCAATTACAGGCACCCTATGGTGTTCCCCGCGTGATGGTACGAATCAAAAGTAGTTTCATGGTTCTAATTCAATCATCCCTTGGTCGCCCCTTTAGTCGCCTCTCACGACAGGCAGGGGATACCGTGGGTGTATTATTCGTCTGCGTCCCCCACCCACAGGGGTAAAGAGAGAGAAAAGAAGAAGAAAGAAGGGATCTGTCACTTCGAAAGATGAAGTAACGGACGAAGAAAGGCAAGAGCCGCGAAGGGCGTGAACATGAAAGAGTCCCTAGGCCTCGAATGCTCTAATACCGTCGGGGTCGGAAAAGAACAAGAGTTGACCAAGGGAAGTCGGACAGGATAGACGAAAGTGAGGAGCCTGGCACAACTAAGTGGAAGCAATGCCAGGACTCGCTAAGGGCTCCGTGGTCGCCAATCCACACTCCCAAGTTGAGAGCCCCTTGGGCCCCTTTTAGTCGCCTCTTACGGCAGGTAGGGATACCGTGGGTATATTTTTCATCTGCGTCCCCCACCCACAGGGGGTAGTGTGTTTGGTCCGCGAGAGGTATTTTATTTCCCTCAAGTCCGCCGGCAACCCGTTAGGATCCCCCCCCCCCAACCGCCACCTGGGACGCGCCACGTGGGAGTATCACCTCTCCCCCTGCTGCGCCAGCGTAGTAGCTTCGTGGACGAGGCTTTTCAACACCATCCCGAAAGAAGCCATCTTGCAAAGTTTCCAGGACATGTATCGCTGATCTCAACAGTGCATAGTTATGGGAGAGTACTATTTCGAAGGACAGTAAGGTCAGTGTCATGCATTGCTCATCTATGTCGATAGTACAGGACTCTTCACCGAACATTACTATCACAGGTTGTATATTCATACTCTGACGTTACTAACATGCAGACAGTAATACCCCTGTGAAAATCGGTTACCAGGCATCCCATTCATCATCAATGCATGCGGGACATTTATAAGTAGTATAAGTAGAAAGTATGGCGCTGGCAGGCCACCTGGTATATAATCCACTTTTAAAAATAGTTTTACTGACGTCATAAGTGCTGCCAACAATAAATGTAATTCAATTCACCCTTCAGATTTTAGATTCTGTAGCTACACAACAGCAGTTCCAATTTCAACGTGGCTTGGTGAGAAATGAGAACCATGTGTTATTTGAGGCTACCCGCTGCTTCGAACACAATCATTTTCAGTCAATAGTAGCTCGCACCTTTTCACACGTGAGACAACAACTGTACTTCAGCGCTCCATGCGAATGGTACATGAGGCTTGTCAGTGAGTTCCTAGTGGAGGTGACACGTACGAGTCCCTAGAATAGATCTTGCAGTAGCGGGCTACCTTTCATCACCCTTTATCTTCAACACCGCGCAAGTAGGAAAAATAATCCTTATGTCGCGCCTAGTCTCTTACTACTGTTCCAATGTCAACAAAAGATACGGAAAAGCTGTCCTCACGATTACCCAAAATCAATACAGAAGTAGGTAAGGAAACATAAGAAGGTATTAGCAGATCTCTCCGAATAAACGACTACAATATAATATAAATACACGGCAAGCTAGTAGCTAGCTGAATATGTCGTAGAAGAAACGCGTTTGATTTCTTGAAAACTTCGTAGAGCGGTTCTTCTGATCGAGAATACATACTGTACCATACATTATTGATCGTCATTAAATTCAGTTCCTTAATATTTCATTTTGTGAAGATCTTGGAGGTTTTCACAAAATTGGTGCATGCTATTTAGCCCGGTTTTTCGCATTCGCGATGACTGTATGAGAAGCCTGGGCCACATTCTAGAAATATTCCTTTGATACGTAAATAAAAACCAATTTCCTGGCAAATGTTAGAATTAGGATGAAAATTCACGTATTTTTTTCTAGGAAAATTAATTTCATTTTAACGTTTAGGCAGTGTATTCATATTCAAGAGCCCCAGGCAAATATTTTCATCTGGCTTCATCACATTTTCTTTCGCTGCATGAAAATGAGACATTTTGTGACCTATATGTTAATTGCAAGTAAAAGCTATAAGCTTGCCAAATTTAAGATCGGTCAGCCAACCACCTTTTACGTTAATTTCGTGTGGCTATTTCTAGCCGGGTGCAGGCCTTGTAAGGCAGACCCTCCGATGAGGGTGGGCGGCATCTGCCATGTGAAGGTAACTGCGTGTTATTGTGGTGGAGGATAGTGTTGTGTGTGGTATGTGAGTTGCAGGGATGTTGGGGACAGCACAAACACCCAGCTCCCGGGCCAATGGAAGTAATCAATGAAGATTAAAATCCTTGACCCGGCCGGGAATAGAACCCGGGATCCTCCGATCTGAAGACCAGTACGCTGACCATTCAGCCAACGAGTTGGACGCCTTTTACGTTAAAAAAATAATACAAGTGCTTCCAACTATGAATGATCGTTGATAGAGTAATCCTCGATATAATAATTTCAAAGCTGACCTAATTTTACCCCAGATTGAAAAACTAGTGGTAGAGCGTATGAGGAGTAAGCTTTGCAATGCTCTCCTGAAAGAAGTTTTACTCAACGTAGAGAGTTCACGTTCTGCATTGTATAGGACTTATGCGTCGGTTTCGCTATCAATAAAACAACGTATATTCAGTGGGTGGCGTCTGCTCAAACTCGAGAAATAGCCCTTAAATTTTGAAATGAAATTCCCGAAACAGAAATATAATTTAATTTCACCGATTGCAAATAGCGAAAATATTCAAGCTTTCAAAACTTTTTAATTCATGAAATAACTAGCGTTTCGTTCTAGTGCGGTCGTGGGGTTGTCGGTTGGAATATCACACCTCTACAGGCTGCTGGCGTTTTGTGTGCTGTTGAGACGCCGCTACAAGTCTCCTTTGAGGCATAACGCAGCGACACTGCGCTAGGGAAGATATGCATCAACCTTTGGTTTTTATAACAAAAACTTAAGAAACTACCCCCATAGTGCTACACTGTTGATGGGCCCTTACCTATTAAGTGACCGTTTCCCAGTTCGAAGACCTGCAGATTACGAGGTGGGAAGTTCCCAGGACGGAACCATATTTTAATTACAAGAATTGTACACGTTGAAATTGTTAATGAAAAATATTAATTTAGTTGATAACTACCAAACAAATATAATAACAGTCCATTCGCATAAGAATTGTGTCACGTGTGTTTGCACTGATTGTTGTACCTCAAAATGAAATTATTACTATGAAATGAAATGGCGTATGGCTTTTAGTGCCAGGAGTGTCCGAGGACATGTTCGGCTCGCCAGGTGCAGGTCTTCCGATTTGACTCCCGTAGGCGACGTGCGCATCGTGATGAGTATGAAATGATGATGAAGACAACAAATACACCCAGCCCCCATGCCAGCGAAATTAACCAATGATGGTTAGAATTCCCGACCCTACCGGGAATCGAACCCGCGACCCCTGTGACCAAAGGCCAGCACGCTAACCATTTAGCCATGGAGCCGGACATTATTACGATGGATGCGTGTAAAGTGAAAGAAGATATCGATCGGACTATCAAAATCGCATAGATCATAGTAGAGTTATCCTAACATGCACCACTCTTCAGTGCCCAAAACTGCAGGGCTTGTAGAGGGCACAAGAGCACCGACGTCACGAAGGCACAACTGGTGCGCAGTACTGGAGTCCAACCTAGCGCCATCTACAATAACCCGTTATCGCAGGAAAACGAGTATGTAGCGTGTATAGTAGATTATACAGTTCAAGCAATATGAGTCCACATTAACATCTTAACAAGTGTATCAACCATCACAGATTACCTCACTTTATTTTTGTTATTCATCTGCACCGATTTAGTGGCTGCCTATATTTACGGAGAATGAGTCACAATGGATATTTCATATTGTAGTGTGTGTTCGAAGGGGAAGTGCGCTTGTCGGCTGAGCAACAGTCAAGGGCTGTATTTGTACGATAACTGGAATGTCACATTCTGCACACAGGTTCCACTGTTTGCTTTCCATGCTGTGGATAATGATGTCTTCGCTCCCTTCTGGGAGAACGCTTGGCAATTCAAATGAAGCTGTCCAGACCATCCCGTAGCGAGGGAACCTAACGAGCCCATCTATCGAACGTACCTGAATCGCGACGCGAACAGGAAGGCAAGAGAATAAGGTTCCATTAACCATTAGCCAAGGACAATACCACAGTAAATCAGAGATAGACAGAACAGGCTTTTAGACGTACTGAAACAGTTATCGGGCAATATTTCTTAAAGAAGATAAGGAAGATGTAACCTCAGGAGATGGATGTCGATAGAATATTTTATGAATTTCTTTTGCCTTTAAAAGGAAGGCAATTTTTCAATTTTACTCACTACTCGATTGATTTACACTCATATTTAAAGACAGATTTTTGAACAATTTAAATGTCTAAAGATCCCCTGTGTAGGGTAGTTGGTTATGCGTTCGCCTCCCATGCTGTGACCGTTCAAAAATAAAAGAACTGTTGGGTGCTAGGAAGGTAAACTGTCAAAGAAATACACATCTATATAATAAAAATGAATCGCTACCTAGCTCGATAGCTGCAGTCGCTTAAGTGCGGCCAGTATCCAGCAATCGGGAGATAGTGGGTTCGAGTCCCACTGTCGGCAGCCTTGAAGATGGTTTTCCGTGGTTTCTCATTTTCACACCAGGCAAATGCCGGGGCTGTACCATAATTAAGGCCACGGCCGCTTCCTTCCAACTCCTAGGCCTTTCCTATCCCATCGTCGCCATAAGACCTATCTGTGTCAGTGCGACGTAAAGCAAATAGCAAAAAAAGTGTTGCTAAGCACAAAACTTGGGAACGGCTGGACCAATTCGGCTATTTTTTTTCAAATATTCGCCGAAGTCCGATTAAGGTTTTGACGGAAAAAAGTTGGAATAATTGCCAGGAAAAACGTAAAAGCCCCATTTCTCTTTTTCCATTCAAACTGTTCGTCTCTCTTTCCTTCTCACACGTTTGCGCTTAGCGCTGTCCTCTAATCCAGCGCGTTTGCCAAATGTCCGTAAATGTCAATGTTATCGGTTAAAATGGGTGAATATCGGATTATATACAAACATTCAGGCCGCATTTGATGCCGTTAAAAAAAAAGTGTGAAAATGTTTAAATGATGGAATGTTACGTCAAATGCAAAATCTTCATTGCATAGAACTTATCATGTCATAACTCCTATTTTATATTCACTATATTTGTAATTTCTTTTCCACTGCTGATAAAGAAACATTTCAGCTCGACGTAAATAAGTTTGTTTCTAAATTTAAATGGTAAGAACATGCACTATTTGTGTTTCTTTTCAGTCATGTTCAGAGATTTTTATGGGCAGGCACGAAAAAGTCAGTCGCTGGCTAACTTCTTTGCTACTGAATTTGCATGGTGTATCAAAGCGAGGCAAATGGTCTTCAGATATGGAAGTTATTTTTAAAACAAACCCCAAGTTCTTATCTCGCCTAGTTCTCAGTTTGTAACAGGAAGAATGTCTCCTTGGGTTTTGATTTCGCGCGTGACTCCGCTGCCTGGCTTGCTGTCTGGCTACCTCGACTGCCAGTACGGATCAAACATACGCTCTCCAGACAGTCGCATGCAGTGTCGTGTTTTTTTTATAGTTGGAGACCTTTGTCTACCCTCATTGTTTTTAAATTTTCGCTTCTCAACAAAGTAGTTCATCGATTTCTTTGGTTGATTGGTTTATTTTGTGTGTACTTCCATATAGGCTACAGTATACTCATTTCAAGACTCATATGGCCTATAAGACGCCGGCGGTGCAACTTCGGTAGAAGAACTCGAAATGCTAAAGGTAATTTTCAGTCTAATCGGGCACAGCGTGAAGAGCGAAATGAAACTGAAAGGATTCGGATATCACAAACCCGTGCAGCGCGTCGTTCAGCTAATAATCTTCCAAGTCTGAATCGAGCTGCTTGCAGTTACAATGTTTCAATTGACTACATTGCCTACCAATGCGTTGCTATTGGATCTATGACTCAGGTTGCCAGGCACACGGCTAGCGGTGAAAACATTACTGAACAATGTGATCGAAGCAACCATTCTGACGGGGAAGTACAGTATACAGGAGAAGACGTTTTGATACCATGCATCCCTATGATTCCGATTGACATACCATCTGAATTTAAACGACTGCAGTTTCCAGTAAAGCTCGCTTTTGCTATGAGCATAAATAAATCCCAGGGGCAGTCGTTGAGTGTTTGCGATAATTATCTTGAAAACCCATGTTTCTCGCATGGCCAATTGGATATTGCCCTGTTCCCGTGTTGGAAAACCATCAACTTTGTTTAGTTTACGCGCCAGGTAATCAAAGAAAATATATCGTGTACCTTAAAGCTTTACAATGAAAAATATCTTCATAGTGGTGATTGGAATCAGTGTTTTCTATTATAGTTATTTCCTACGAAGAAAGAGGAGTAAGTTTGGCTACATTATCTTCACGCCATCGACTTATCAAGTTACTTGATTTGCAACGGGGGATAATATGCCTCTGTGAGGGATTTGAAGACCTGCTGAACAGTTCACATCTACGTTACAGTCAATCAGGGTTATTTCTGGGGAGCGATATGCTGTGACCTATTTGAGCATTTCCTTATTCACAATCAAGATATCAATATTGCATATAATGAAAACACGTTTTTCCAGTAGTTTGTTACTAACTTTTGGTAGCAGTAGAAAATTAACTCATTTGATGTTGATGATGTACAGTAGTCATTTGCATTATTCTGATTTTGCGTGCAGTACAGACTGAATTTGAGTTCGTTCCACTGTCATTTATTTTTGACAGAACGACGTCTGTCGGGTCAGCTAGTTCAAAAATCAAATCAAATAGGGCACAACTGAAGTTAATAGATCTTAGGTCGTATCTGATGACATACGAATTTTATCGAACGAATTGGCTACCAGGTAGGTTTAAGCTTGCATTTGTGAGATAGTGAGTTCGAATCTCACTGTCGGTAACCCTGAAAATGGTTTGCCATTGTTTACCATTTTCACACCAAGCAAATATTGGAAGTTCCTTCGCAGTCCTAGCCCTGTTCTGTCCCATCGTCACCATAAGACCTATCTGAGTCGATGAAATGAAAAATAAATAGCAAGAAGGTTAAAAAAAAATCGACGATCAGGTTTACGTCGCTGACACCTGGAAAGGTGCTTCTGAGGATAAGTCAAGTGACCAAATATTAAAACCAGAAATATAAGAAATATCTAATATAACTTATTACTACGACACAACATTAAATAAAAATACACAATAACGAAATTAACTAATATACCACTAGCGTACTTGTACCTTGATATGGACATTTCCAGAATACAACTACACACATCAAAACAATAATGCATCAGCTGTGTATGCCATAAACACATTCCACCTCGACTTACGTTGACACGATGCGAAACACCTCGCCCTTTAAATTGTCTAAACATTTAAAAAATCTTGCGTCTCTTGCAAGTCACAAGCATACCCATTTCGTTGAATGTTGGTGAAGAAGTTAATGTGTACCTTCGTTCAGACAACACTGTAGGGTTTTTGTAATCAGTGTATGAACATTTTGCAATGACAAGACGACGGATATCAACGTTTGATCGCACAATGATTGTTACTTTATGGCAACGAGGACTGTCAACAAGAGACGTTGCGAGGCGAATATCAGTGAGCCAGAGTATGGACGTGGAATGGTTTTTAAAACACAGGTAGTGTTCATTACTTTCCTCGTAGTGGTCGCCCTAGAGCAACAACAGCGGTAGTTGAACGGTATTTGCCACTTCTAGCTCGCAAGAACCCCGACCACACTGCCGCCATGATTAACAATGACTTCATGGGGCACTGGAGGCACGTGTCCAACCACACTGTGCGTAAGAGACTTCACAACGCCTCTCTGTATTCTAGACGGCCATGGAGAGGCCCGGTCCTTAAACCCAGACACCATGCTGAACGGCAAAAATTGGTACCAAGGCTCCTTAATAGATGAATGCAGCATATGTCTGACACCCGAAGACCATCGACAATGTGTGTGAAGGGCGCCTGGTAATGCTGCACACGAGAGACATCTCATCCATCGAGTACAGCAAGGTGGCGGATCAGTGATGTTCTGGGGTGGCATCATGTTGGGACGACGGACGCCATTGCTGTCCATCCAGAGCACACTCAACGCTCGTCAATACAGCCATTCTCCAATCCATCGCTGAATAGTTTCATCAGCATTTCGGGGAAGAATGCAAGTTAATGAATAGCAACCCGTGCGTCCATCTTGCAGGCATCGTTAGTGATTTCAACAATCGTGCCTGTTTCGCTTGACTGGATTGGCTTTCATGTTCCTCCGATATGAATCCCATGGAACATGCTTGGGATTGACTGAAAATAGCTGTGTGAACACGCTGTGTAGAACTGCCACTGAAGAATGGGATAAATTAGACCAGCAGTGGTTAAATGAACTCGTGGGTAGTGTTGTAACCAAGGTTGAATTTTACAAAACACAACTTTTATTGCTTCACTTTATGATATTTACACAAATAACTGAAATTTATTTTGAAGCAAAAAGGAATATTGAATCTTGAGAAAAGTCTGTCTTTATACAATATGTACAGGTTTGCAGTCTTTATATACACCTCTATCTTGAAAAGATAGTCTTTGTGAATTGACACGTTGATAGTCGAAAACTATCTGGCACACTAACATAAATGTCTTTGAGAGTACTTGTTTGTTGAAGTGCCTGAATTCCTAAAAAGCAAGTTCAATTGATTGAAGAAATTCCACCTAGCGAAACTAAGGGAGCTTGCGTAAATTAGGGAATGAAAATGGCTTGTAAATGAATTACGGAACATAGGCAGCGGAAACAGGTAAGGGAGCGGTGACCAGAGGTGAGACCTCGTACTGCCAGAAATTCAGTCCACCTGGTCGAAGCACATTTTCAAGAGGAGTAGCCTCCGTGCTCGACGTAGGGTGTATTCTGGAGCTGGACACCGTGGCAAGTGGGCAAGTGAGCAGGCAGGGAGCTCCTATTTATAGTACACTCGATGGTCAGGCACGCGCACTGAGGGCTGCGCGTCGAAGCTAGCAGAATGATACACAGGCGCGCGTGCAGCTGGCTGGCGGAGCGAGAAGGGAGCGCCGGACATACAACACCCTCCCCTCCTAAATACGCCGGTACGGCGTGAAACGGCGGCGGCGCTGGCGGCGACTGCGATGCTGGGGCGGAGCTGCTGATGACGCTGTTGTATTGTCCGGAGCTGGAACTGGGCGGAGTGGCGCTGTCTCGTCCTGAAAGGAACCCATTGTTATTAAATGATCTAAAGCTCGTTCAGCAATAGATTTATCTGGTTTAGCAATAGCATCAATAGCTGGACAGGGGCGGTAGCGCAGACGTATCTGATCTTGATGGCGGCAGATACGTTTCTCCGTAGTCTGTATCTCGTATAGACGATGACCCAAAGATCTGCAGATGACTCCAGGTATCCAAAGTGGGTTGGATTTGAATGTCCTGGTGTAGACCTTGTCGTTGAGGGAGAACTTCGTTGGTGAGGTCATATGCTGGGTCGGAAGAGGCTGTAACAGAGAAAGTAAAGTTCTGTGAGGTCGTCCATGGAGCTTCTGTGCAGGAGTGAGATTATCAGCGCCGGGTAGAGTTCTGTAGTTGTTTAAGAGTTGGAGCAAGGCTTGGTCTTTATTTAAGCCTGAAGAGACAGCTTTCTTCATACTTCTTTTAAATGTTTGTACGAAGCGTTCAGCTTCACCATTAGATTGAGGGTGAAAAGGTGGTGCTAGGATATGACGAATGCCATTATGTGTACAAAAGTTCTGAAAAGCAGTAGCTGTAAATTGAGGTCCGTTGTCCGAAATGAGTACTTGCGGTAAACCTTCTGTAGTAAAGATTTTCTGGAGAGCACGAATGGTAGCTTCGGTTGTAGTAGTCGAATGCATATCCACGACATATGGAAAGTTTGACAGTGAATCGATGACTATTAACCACATGGAATTGAGGAAAGGACCTGCGAAATCGATGTGAACTCGTTCCCATGGAGTAGTAGCAGGAGGCCATGAAGCAAGATCAGAAGACGGGGCGTTCTGATTCGTTTGACATTGCTCACAATGACGTATTAGCTTTTCGATGGCGGCATCAATACCGGGCCAGTAGCAGTGTTGACGGGCGAGTTGCTTTGTTCTGGAGATACCCCAATGGCTTTGGTGTAATAATTCGAGAACTTGTTTCTGTAGGCTAAGTGGGATAACCACTCGGAAGATGGTGCCTGCTTCTAGTAATACAACTCCGGCACGAGTCGTGAGACGATGCTGCATACGATGATAAGGTGCCAGGTGGGCAGGAAGTGTGCTCTGAAGAGGCCAACCGTTGCGGATGTAAGTACGTACAGTAGCAAGTGTACTGTCCTTATCCGTAGCTTTAGCTATGCAGGTAGCATCAATAGGAAAACTGGATACAGTATCTTCAAGTTCTATGTCCAACTGAAGACATTCAGATTCTTGAGAATCGAAGGCAGTATCAGGACCAACGGGTAAGCGGGAGAGGGCATCAGCATTACAATGCTGGGATGTGGCTCGATATACAATCTGATAGGAATAATCAGAAAGGAACATGGACCATCTTTGAAGCTTTCTGAGGGAATTCTCTGGGATCTTATTACCAGGATGGAATAAGTGTACGAGAGGCTTATGATCGGTAATGATCAGGAAATGGTTGCCATAGAGATATTCATTGAAACGGCGAATACCAAAGATGATAGCTAAAGCTTCTTTCTCTATCTGTGAATATCGACGTTGATGGTCATTAAGTGTTTTCGAAGCGAAGGCGATGGGGCGTTCTTGTCCATGACGATCTTTCTGGGAGAGAACGGCACCGACACCGTAGTCTGAAGCGTCAGTAGCTAGCGTGATGATCTTGTCGGGCTGAAAATGAGTGAGTTGTATAGCTTGAATTAAGGCGTTGTTGATTGTTTTCCATGCCTGTTGGCATCGCGGAGTCCACTGAAACTTAACACCTTTTTTACGTAGAGCGTTTAATGGAGCTGCCACTGTAGCGAAGCGTGGAATGAACTTATTATAATAGTTCGCTTTGCCTATGAAGGACTGAAGCTGCTTGAGGTTCTGAGGTGCTGGCATGTTTACTATCGCTGAGACATTCTGTGTACTAGGACGAATTCCATTCTTATCAAGTATATGGCCTAGGTAGTGAACTTGAGGTTGAAAGAAGGTACATTTAGCGAGATTCGCTCGTAAGCCATTGTCTTTCAATTTCTGGAGAAGGAGGCGTAGATTGGTGAGATGTTCCTGATGATCTTTTCCAGTAACAATAATATCATCCAGGTAGTTAGCACAACCGGGAATGGAGGCGGTGAGTTGAGCCAAATAGCGCTGAAAAATAGCCGCTGAGGATGAAACACCGAATGGTAGCCGCTGGAGCTGGAGCAGTCCGAGAGGAGTGTTGAGTGTGAGAAATTTCTTAGATTCTTCGTCTAAAAGTAGCTGGAGATATGCTTCTTTAAGATCAACTCGAGAGAAGAATTGTCCACCAGAGAGACGACGGAATAAGTCTTCTGGACGTGGAATAGGAAAGATATCTGTGTCGAGTTGTGCGTTGACTGTAGATCGAAAATCGCCACAAAGTCGAACATTACCATCAGGTTTCTTGATTACCACGAGTGGAGTAGCCCATTGACTAGAAGTAACTGGTACAACAATTCCAGTTTGTATCCATCTTTCTAATTCTTTCGTGACCTGGTCTTGAAGTGCTAGGGGTACTGGGCGTGCCTTGAAGAAGCGAGGCTTAGCTCCGGATTTCAGCTGTATGTGAGCTGTATAGTCTTTTGTCGTTCCGAGCTGAGAGTCGAAGACTGCAGGAAACTGCGCTAGGAGAGCGGTAACGTCAGAAGTAGGATGCAATGTAGATACGACGTTAATGTTGTCATGTATCTGGAAACCAAATAAGTTAAATAGATCCATGCCCATAATGTTTGATGCAGTGTAGTTGTTAACTACGAGAAGAGGAATGGCCTTCTGAATTCCTTTATAACTAGCCTGAAGCTTGATTTGACCTTTGATGTCAATTTTCTTCTTGTTAAATGTCACGAGCTGGATGTCAGCTGGAGAGCATGAAGGTGAACCTAAGTCGTGGTAGGTAGTCAGGTTAATAATAGAGACAGGTGATCCAGTATCTAATTGAAAATCGACAGATCGATCAGAGAATGAGAGAGGAATGATGATTTTGTGAGAATCCTTTGTGGGAAGAATAAGATTGATCTGATCCACTTCCATGTCTTGGCGGGGCTGTATATGCTTCCGGCGTGCTGCAGTAGTCTTAGCAGGGCGGAGCAAACTGTGACAGACAGTCTTAATGTGTCCAAGTTTATTACATCGTTCACAAGTAGCTTTGAAGAAACGACAGTCACGACGTTCATGATGCTTGAAACAGCCTCGGCAGGAAGGCAGGAGTTTCGAGGTGCTCGTAGAATTGGGCTTCCGTGTAGCATTACGAGAGGGAATCTGGCGAGAATGCTGGATGGAGAGCGCCTTATCCGTACGGTTCACTGTAGCAGAGGACTTGCGGGCCTGAGGCGAGACTTGTGCAACTTCGTGTGGAGAAGCTATGGCTGCGGCAGTCTGGGTAGTAAGCTCATAAACCGTAGCAATACGCTGGACGTCTTCTAAAGAAGGGTTACTCTGCTTGACAGCGTCAAAACGTATTTTGTCTTCAGGAGTATGTAATATTATCATGTCCCGAATGAGAGAATCAGTGTAGGATGAACCACAACCGTCCTTGGAGCAGATGAACTGGCAGGGTTTAGCTAGACCACGCAATTCAGTTATCCATTCAGTATGTGTCTGATGGGGTTGCTTCCTGCTCTGAAAAAATTTATAGCGAGCAGCCACTATGTGAGGAGCTTTGGCATAGTGTTCTGTGAGACGGGCCAAGAGCTGCGTGAAGGGTACCTCAGATAAGTGTTCTTCCGGACTTAATTTACGTAGTAATTCACACGTAGCATTGCCAACCGAACTAAGAAATAGTGCGCGGCGGCGTTGATCATCTGTGACAGAATGGCAGATGAAATGCTGTTGTAAACGGGCTAAATAAACTGACCATTCTTCCTTAGCTGGATCAAAAGCAGAGAACGGAGGAATAGCTGATGGCTGTGTAGAGACAGAAATAGCTTGAATAGCCTGAATTAATGCTGCCTGTTGTTGTTGCATAAACTGTTGTTGTTGCTGCTGTAAGGCTTGAAAGACCGTAGCAAGTTGTTCCGCAGTAGCCATTGCGAGATGCGTGCAAGAAAGAGTAAGGTAAGCTGTGTGTCAGAACTGGTTGGAGTGTCGTTGTTGTTTAGCACGTCGCCGTAGAGTTGACAACTGGGCCTGTTGAATTGTAGTGTCGTGTTTACCTCGTTGCTATAGAGTTGGCGATTGGGGCTGATGACGTGTAGTTTGTTGCTTTTTTACCTCGTCGTTATAGAGTTGGCAACTGGGGTCGAAGAATTGTAGGTTGGTGCGTTTTTACCTCGTCGCCATAGAGTTGGCAACTGGGGTCGAAGAATTGTAGAGTTGCTTTTTTACCTCGTCGCCATAGAGTTGTGTTGTAACCAAGGTTGAATTTTACAAAACACAACTTTTATTGCTTCACTTTATGATATTTACACAAATAACTGAAATTTATTTTGAAGCAAAAAGGAATATTGAATCTTGAGAAAAGTCTGTCTTTATACAATATGTACAGGTTTGCAGTCTTTATATACACCTCTATCTTGAAAAGATAGTCTTTGTGAATTGACACGTTGATAGTCGAAAACTATCTGGCACACTAACATAAATGTCTTTGAGAGTACTTGTTTGTTGAAGTGCCTGAATTCCTAAAAAGCAAGTTCAACTGATTGAAGAAATTCCACCTAGCGAAACTAAGGGAGCTTGCGTAAATTAGGGAATGAAAATGGCTTGTAAATGAATTACGGAACATAGGCAGCGGAAACAGGTAAGGGAGCGGTGACCAGAGGTGAGACCTCGTACTGCCAGAAATTCAGTCCACCTGGTCGAAGCACATTTTCAAGAGGAGTAGCCTCCGTGCTCGACGTAGGGTGTATTCTGGAGCTGGACACCGTGGCAAGTGGGCAAGTGAGCAGGCAGGGAGCTCCTATTTATAGTACACTCGATGGTCAGGCACGCGCACTGAGGGCTGCGCGTCGAAGCTAGCAGAATGATACACAGGCGCGCGTGCAGCTGGCTGGCGGAGCGAGAAGGGAGCGCCGGACATACAACAGGTAGCGTACCGCGTAGGGTGCAGGCTGACATTCACGCAAGGGGACAAGCTACTCTGTATTGAATGCGGCTGCTACACAATGGGCTTATCTTAAAAAAGTTATCTGTATTTCTGTTAACTTACAGTCGAAGTGATTTGTTTGGTTTTGGTCGTCAATAAGATGGAAGTTGCATTACTTTTGAAGTTCCACTTCAACAATGTCTAAGAGTGTCTTAGAACTTTGTTTGGCGGGTGACGCATAACTTTTTTGATTTATGTAGAAAATTAACTGAACTTTGGTAAAAATAGCACTGTTACTCTCGCATGAATAGGAGATCTTTTGAATTTTTAAAGACGATATAAAGAGTTCCAATTATTTCCTTCTCCACTTGATGATATAGTTATCTTGAAGAAAACGTTCAATACATGTAATTATTGTACACGTACAGTTTGCCTTTCGACACAGCACTCGAGAATTTTTAATAATCCCAAAATTAAATATAAATGTTCCCGTCAACTTTGAATAAACGCAGAACTTGTATATCTCGTTACAACAAATCAGGATGACCCACTTACTTGGAAAGACAAATTAGGTTACGGGACTGAAATCCAGTCAAGTAAATAAGGCGAAATTCTTAAGTATGGCCTCATGCGGACAGCATGGCGGCCTGATTGAAGGCGAGAATACTCACGGCAAATACTTAAGTATAAAGGGACATTAGCTCCTCTTTCATCATCTTCAAATTGTCTACTAAAAGATTATCTATTTGTGGGTGGAACGCTCATTGTTCCATGAAATCCCAACATACTCCTCTTGATCAGAAGACAGAATGCGTCAACATTCCACTATATTACATTCGTGATTTCTAACACTAGCAGGCCATTAATAAACTTAGTCAAACTTTGCAACTCCTTTGCAATATACAGTGGCGGTCAAAATAATAGAGCCACCTCTATTGACGAGATTAAGAACTAGGATATCTATTAGTTCGCAAAATCTCCACGAGTGCCGTGTTGTCAGTCCCTTTTAGACAATATCAGGGAAGACGTCGCTGCTGTCTGTACTCGTGCGAAAGGAAGCGTTTGAGCTAGACGTTCGAAAAGAGGCATAAAGGTAAGAATCTTATGGGTCAAAATAATAGAGCCGTTTTACAGAAGTCCCGTTCAAATTGATTTTTTGCAGTTGTTTTGGGGGCTAGCGATATTATTTGTCAACAAACCTCCACTCAATATTATTTTGTATGTAAACTGACGTTTGGTTTTGTTTACATTCTTCTAGATGGGCAGAGCAGAGCATACAAGTGATGATGGTCGTATAGTAATGTTCCGGATGTTCAAAAGTGGGATATCCATGAATCAAATAGCCAAAGATTTACACGTTTCGCGAAAACGAGTCCAGAACGCCATTAGATTGGCAAAACAAACAAAGCCGCAGGTGGGGAACAGGGGGCGACCTCGTGTAACTACTCCTCGCGTAGACAGACTCATCACTAGGGAAGTAAAGAAACCCATTTTTGTCACCACCACGACTGAAAGCCATTTTGTTTAGCGACAAAAATGATGTTCAACCATCAACTTCAACGATTCAAAGACGACTGAGATCCGCAAAATTGAATGGGCGCATTGCGAGACAGGAGCCACATGTTTCAAAAGCTAATGTTCGGAAAAGGTTGGCCTTCGCCCGGAGAAATGAACACAAACCCAATATTTGGTGGAGGAACATCCTTTGGTCCGATGAATCCAAGTATAATAGGTTTGCCTCAGACGGAAAAGTCTATGTGCGCCGCCCACCAAACCAGGAATTTAATCCCAAGTACACTTTAAAAACTATGAAATACGGTGGCGGAAGTGTTACGGTATGGGGATGTTTTTCATGGTATGGCCTTGGTCCAATACACCGTATCAACGGCATAATGAACGCAGAAATGTACAACGACATCTTAGCAAATGTGATGCTGCCTTATGCTGAAGAGGAAATGCCGCTGAAATGGAAATTTCAGCACGATAACGACCCAAAGCATACTGCAAGGATCATAAGGCAGTTTTTTCAATATCACCATATCGAAGTATTAGAGTGGCCACCTCAATCCCCTGACGCATAATCCATCGAGAACTTATGGGAGATCGTAGACAAGAGAATTTGCCGCTCAAAAGCTACGTCTTTAGATAAACTTTGGGAAGAAATCCAGAGAGCCTTGTATGCGATCAGCAGCGACGAATGCAGGCGTTTAGTCGACTCTATGGGTAAGAGGTGCAGGGAAATCCTCAAAAACAAGGGTTACACCACGAAGTACTAATGCACTCCCATGCAAAAACGACTGTTCCTGTAAATTTCATAAGACACATGTGGCGTGCGAGGAAATAAGGATTGAGAGCGTTCATTAGGGGGGAAAAAGATGGTGGTGGGAAATGGCCACTGGGTAAGAGAATGGTCAATGGAAAGGTTGCAACATATGGACCAAAATTATTTACAGACGATTACAGAAAAGTACAAAGTACAAAGTACAAAGTACAAAATATTTGTGTCAATTGGCTCTATTTTTTTGACCCTGTGGTCTGGTATTATTTTGAATATTATTGATTAGTTTCAGTTGTGTTATCTATATAACTGACTGTGGTACAATGTGACTCTGTTGTGATGGTTCCTGTACAACGTAAAATTTTGTTTCCATCATAGTACAAACATGTCTAGTAATAAATTTGCACTTTATTCTAAACCTTTGCCAGGTGGCTCTATTATTTTGACCACCACTGTACATCTCTTGAAATTAAACCCCTGAAGTTATATTCAACACCAATTTATTTCCACGCGTCCTGTTTTCTTATTTCCAATTATTGCTTTATGTTTGAGAAAAAGATCAAACAATATCTCACTCTATTCTCACTATGTACCTACCGTATAGAAAATTTCACCTCACGATTTGAAATGTACGAGGAGCCCACCGAAATTAAAAATCTTCCTTTTCAGATAAACATCAGAGTAATCTGAAATTTGAAAATAATTTAACTCTTAAATGGTGAGATGGGGCCGTATGTGGCAGCAGACTGTACAAATATTTAAGTTCACATGTTTCTATTCAGCTTTAGCTCTCGAGGAAATATTTCTATCACTGACTCCGATTTTCCAGGCTTTGTGAACAGTGTACTAAATGGTGAGATGGATGGATTACAATCCTGTGTTTCAGTCTGGAAATTCTGAAGCAGAATCGGACAACCACTACTGTACTGTTTCACTTGCAGACATCGAGTATGCCAAAAATGCCATTCTATTCTTTGCTGAGAGTGTCCATAGAAATGATTACGAAGTACTTTCACCGCTTGAGTAATCAAAGAAAAGTGGAAAATATATTTCATTTCTGTATTTTTAAACTCTGATAGGGCTTGATACTGATTTCTCGGAATAAATTTTGGAATAACTTATCTCTTTAAATATGAATATTAGGATCTTTTAGGACCTTACAATTCCTTATCGAATTTGGTAGAATATCATTATGTCCATTAATTATACTAAATTTGTTAACACATTCTACCTAATAACTTCTAAGGGTGCCGCTATGAATATGTCTTTGCTCTTTTGCATACAGAAAACGTACATGTTTATGTTGGTGCCAATTTTGACGTCACCTCACTATGTACCTACCGTATAGAAAGTTTCACCTCACCATTTGAGGGTTAACCTATAAAGACAACAATAACAAATGCATATTTTGCTTTCTTCACTTCATTATTATACAACAATACACTAGCGAATAATATTGTTAAATGTCATCCATACACGTATTTATTCACATATATTTATAAATATCACCACTATTCTTTATTTTAAAGGTAAATAAGAGTACATCTGTAGATTCCGATAATTTAGGTTCATACAGGTTAACCTGAGAAAGTTCGCCAGTTAAATTTGATCTTAGATTAAGCTGAAATGATCTTGAATTTAATTTTTATGTAATCAAAATTCTAAATTCAGCTTGACTGAATTTTAATTTCGGTGCTTGATCTTAGTTGAACCTTTTATGCGATCGGTTTTTAAAGTACTCGGGCCCTTTACACCTTTTCAATCATGAAATTACCCGTGTTTGTCCCGGTGTGGCAGCCACTTCGTCAGTTCGATCGCCAAACTTCTCTGACGCTGGCTCCTAGTGCGCCGTTAAGACACCACAGCAAGCCTTGTTTGTAGAACAATGCAGTGACAATGCACTAGGGGAAGTATGCACCTATATTTGTAAAAAAATGTCTGCAGTTGGCTTTCGTGTCAAAAATTACGTTTCCAGAAGGGAATCGGTGAAATTTAATTACGATTCATTTTTGAAGTAAAATTCTTGATGGTGACCTGAAAAATCCAAACGAACAATCATACTTCGCCATTCAGTTTTTCTTAGGACCTTTTACTGTTCTAGGTCCAATGAGGAACTTAAAGAACCTAGTTCTAATAGCGTATAATACTGCTGCCAACCTGTTCGTCCAACTTCCCAACATTCCGCAGAGCCGACTGACAGACACCAATGTGTCATGAATACGCTAGACATGTTCTCGTCACTGTCTTCACTCCTTGTCAAATTGACACCATTCTTGGAACACAGCCAGGACTAAGTCTTTATTGATGTTCAGCACCATGTCTTCAATATTCACGTCAGATACCAACTTTTCATCATTCATCGAGCGAATTTTAATGCGACGTACGCCCTCAGCCTACGTTTCAACAGTTGGTGAGGACAGCTGTTGTTTTATAATGCAATTGTCCGGAGGCTGGCTCGATCCTCGAAGAACACCAATGTTGTATGTCCGGCGCTCCCTTCTCGCTTCGCCAGCCAGCTGCACGCGCGCCTGTGTATCATTCTGCTAGCTTCGACGCGCAGCTCTCAGTGCGCGTGCCTGACCATCGAGTGTACTATAAATAGGAGCTCCCTGCCTGCTCACTTGCCCACTTGCCCCGGTGTCCAGCTCCAGAATACACCCTACGTCGAGCACGGAGGCTACTCCTCTTGAAAATGTGCTTCGACCAGGTGGACTGAATTTCTGGCAGTACGAGGTTTCACCTCTGGTCACCGCTCCCTTACCTATTTCCACTGCCTATGTTCCGTAATTCTTTCACAAGCCATTTTCATTCCCTAATTTACGCAAGCTCCCTTAGTTTCGCTAGGTGGAATTTCTTCAATCAATTGAACTTGCTTTTTAGGAATTCAGGCACTTCAACGACCAAGGACTCTCAAATACATTTATGTTAGTGTGCCAGATAGTTCTCGACTATCAACGTGTCAATTCACAAAGACTATCTTTTCAAGATAGAAGTGTATATAAAGACTGTAAACCTGTACATATTGTATAAAGACAGACTTTTCTCAAGATTCAATATTCCTTTTTGCTTCAAAATAAATTTCAGTTATTTGTGTAAATATCATAAAGTGAAGCAATAAAAGTTGTGTTTTGTAAACTTCAACCTTGGTTACAACAACCAACGCATGTTATGTAAGAGGAGTATTATTTATAGAGGGGCATGCTCAAGGTGTAATCAGGATTAACTTTGCCGGGCTGAGTGGCTCAGACAATAGAGCGCTGGCCTTCTGAGACCAACTAGGTAGGTTCGATTCTGGCTCAGCTGGTGGTATCTGAAGGTGCTCAAATATGTCAGCCTCGTGTCGGTAGATTTACTGGCACATAAAAGAACTCCTGCAGGACTATAAATTCCGTCACCTTGGCGTCTCTGAAAGTCATAAAAATGTACTTAGTGGGACGTAAAACCAATACCATTATTATTATTATTATTATTATTATTATTATTATTATTATTATTATTAAAATTAATAGAACTATATTACTGACATGAAAATGACTTTATTCAATTTTATTTCTGAAATGTTCGACGACCTTTTAGTTAATGCATAATTTTTTAGCACACGATAATAAGCTATCTTAATTTCGGGAGTAGGAACCTATATAATTCTTCAGATGACGATCTACTTGGTGAAGATTTAGATTAAGGTGACATTTTCCAGTATATTTCCATAGTATACTTCCAATTGTATTGTTTTCATATCAATAATATGTGTGTGGCCACAGCTATCAAGCTACAGAACCATCTAGGCAGGTTCGACATTTCGAATGTGCTGCTGTCTGGCAATGACAGATGAATTATACTGCATCAATGAAAAAATGAAAATCCACAGCATTTTCCAGTCATACGTCTGGGTCAGGAAATGGAATGAATTAAGCCCCATCTAGCGGCGAGAATTGGATTTGTGCCGGCTGCCGAAGCCTGTCACACTCCTCTGGGGCAATGATTAATGGCTGTCGGAAGAAATGAAGTGATATTGGAGAGTGATAGGGAAAACCGGAGTAACCGGAGAAAAACCTGTCCCGCCTCCGCTTTGTCCAGCACAAATCTCACATGGAGTGAGCGGGATTTGAACCACGGAACTCAGCGGTGAGAGGCCGGCACGCTGCCGCCTGAGCCGCTTATATACTGCATCATTGCATTGAATTAATTTTCTAGGGTGACACTGCGTATGCCACCAAAGATATTCAACATACCAGCAACAATGACGTGGAGATCTTTGACAGCCCATCAAAATTCGACTATCTCAGTCGGGATCAAACACGCGAACATGGGATCATGATCGAACATTACCATTAATCCGCCGCCGGGGCAATAGCCAGCCCTACCCTATAGTAATGATACCTTAAGGAATTCGGGATATTTAAGAGTTTAAATGTTACAGAGTCCGCCTCTGTGGTGTAGTGGTTAGCGTGATTAGCTGCCACACCCGGAGGCCCGGGTTCGATTCCCGGCTCTGCCACGAAAATTTGAAAAGTGGTACGAGGGCTGGAACGGGGTCCACTCAGCCTCGGGAGGTCAACTGAGTAGAGGTGGGTTCGATTCCCACCTCAGCCATCCTGGAAGTGGTTTTCCGTGGTTTCCCACTTCTCCTCCAGACGAATGCCGGGATGGTACCTAACTTAAGGCCACGGCCGCTTCCTTCCCTCTTCCTTGCCTATCCCTTCCAATCTTCCCATCCCTCCACAAGGCCCCTGTTCAGCATAGCAGGTGAGGCCGCCTGGGCGAGGTACTGGTCATACTCCCTAGTTGTATCCCCCGACCAAGAGTCTGAAGCTCCAGGACACTGCCATTGAGGCGGTAGAGGTGGGATCCTTCGCTAAGTCCGAGGGAAAAACCGAACCTGGAGGGTAAACAGATGATGATGATGAATGTTACAGATATGAAATAGTACCGGGATAATGCGTGTAATGAAGTCCAGTCCTCCGAAAAAGCTTCAGGATAAGACATTCTCTTTTCCCAGTCAATGCGAGTGGCTCAGGCGGAAAGGCTATAGCTTTCTGAACCCAAATTGGCGCTTGAACGTCGTTCAGTTCGGTAGTATTTGAAGGAGTTGAAATGAGTCAGCTTCGTGTCGGTAGGTGTACTGCCAGGTAAAATAATTCCTGTGGGAGAAACTTACCTCAGCGTCTTCTAAAACCTCGAAAATAGTTAGACGTTAAACTAATAAATAATAATACTTTGTTCCCAACGCAGGCTTATAGTTTTAAGTGGCAATTGGACTATAAAGGTTTTACATGGAATCCACGACATTGACTGATTTCTTCATTTCTAAATTCCCACGTGCGTTTGCCGGGATTCGAATTGCAGCCACCTTGGTGAGAACCCACTCGATCATTACATCCTCTCTAGCTTTTCCAATTATTGGGTTTACGTCGCAGTGATACAACCAGGTGGCAAAGATGGCATTGGACAGAGCTAGGACTAGAAAGGAAGAGACCTTTGCTTTAATTAAGGCACAGCGCCAGCATTTCAGGTCTGTTAACGGAGTTCGAACCCACCATCTTCCGAACGCAAGCTAAGAGCTACACGGGTCGAACCGCGCAACCATCTCAGCGTACTAATCTATCTACCTATTTATTTTTCTCTCTATTGGGCGTTCAATAAATCGGGGCTGGCGTGATGAATATAGAGTAGTAAGCTGTCTTGGGCTCATTAGAGCAATTCTTCCGTTAAATGAAGGCAAGAGAAGCGGGCGTGGGTTCCTGGAGAAACACGTGGGCGAGGCCATGTAAACAACGCACCTCAGTTAATAGTCCGGAACAGCTGATCGTGCTGGGTGTGCTCTTTTGTCTCACATCACGCCACGTGCTCTATTCCGCAAAAGTGATCACCTTCCACACAGAACGGAACTCCAAGTGTGGTCCAGCTGCCGCTGTGGTAATAAACTGACAGGTTTAACATTTTATTTTGTCGAACTCAGTGGCGCAGTTAGTAAGTTTGCATACTGTCACATTGTACTGAATTATGGTACATAAGTAATCCCCACTGACGCTATTCTACTAGTAGAAGGGTGTATTCTGCCCGCAGGCAGGTCCGAACCTCCGCAGAGGTGTGTCTGAGCCGGAGTTTACGTACGGTAGGGTGGCCAGTTCCTTTCCGCTCCTCCATTCCCTTAACCCACACCAACAGCGCGTGGCAACCCATCCAAATCTTGACCACGCCCGATGTTGTTTAACTTCGGAGATCTCACGGGATCCGGTGTTTCAACACGGCTACGGCCGTTGGCCTACTAGTAGACGTGTACAGAATATTTGCGTGTTTAGAAGCGGCAGTAGAATACAATGGGACGGCGACAGAGCGAGTTGACCAATAGTGTTAAAGAAAGGATTGTTTCTGTTGCGTGAACGAATTAGATCCACGAAATGTCACTGTAATATTTGTCTCAAATGGAAGACAATAATTGCTTTTACTCAAATAAAGTGTAAAATCTGCGGTAAGTTAAGTAATAGTACGACATATTTTACTTGCAGAGAATAATATGGATACATACTTTACTACCTTACAACTATTTTTTCTGCTACGTCGCAGCTCTTCCTAACACTTTCGTGTGTGATGTCTTTGCTCACTGAAGTTGTTTGAATTAATTAGGTGTCGTTTTCTTCATATTGCTCATTCGTTTTGTACGCTAACGCATTCATTAAGCGATACATTTATTGGTCTAAGGATCATGCTATTTTCCTTTCAACAAAAAAGTAATGTATTTATTGGTCCAGGGATTATGCTACTTTGCTGTTTGAACTGCCCGCGCTAGTCATATGGACAAAGATAATGAGTATTCACAGACATAGCACTCCCATTCGTCGGTGCTAGCCCTGGACCTCAAAAAAGAAACAAAAGACGGCACGAGCAGCGGAATGCAACATAAAGGAGTCCTGTCTACAGCCCGTAAGTACGTGTATATATAGGTGTATCTAGTAACGACGGTATTTATTAATTTGCCGCAGATTTTACACTTTATTTGAGTAATAGCAATTATATTCCATTTGGGACAAATATTACAGTGACATTTCGTGGATCCGATTCGTTAACATAACCGATTGTTTCTTTGTAGCAAGAAGTGGCCAGTAATCGGAAAATCGTCGCCAAGCTGTCTCATACGACTGTCCTATATGTTAATTTTTTAATTTCGTGTGGCTATTTCTAGCCGAGTGCAGCCCTTGTAAGGCAGACCCTCCGATGAGGGTGGGCGGCATCTGCCATGTGTAGGTAACTGCGTGTGATTGTGGTGGAGGATAGTGTTATGTGTGGTGTGTGAGTTGCAGGGATGCTGGGGACAGCACAAACACCCAGATCCCGGGCCATTGGAATTAACCAATTAAGGTTAAAAACTCCGACCCGACCGGAAATCGAACCCGGGACCCTCTGGACCGAAGGCCAGTACGCTGACCATTCAGCCAACGAATCGGACTGTCCTATATGTAATCGGTTAGTTCAAAAGGACGGGATCTGTTGCAAAGGAGTCTAAATCTGGACGACCTAGAGTTCTAACAGACAAGGAATCACGGTAGACTATACAATGCAAGTGCGCAAGGACTCATGGGTTAGTCCTGAGCACTGGTTGATGACATTGATACTGTGGCTACTCTGACCACTACTCTTATACCTTCATATCTACCACATAATATAAATAACATTTGTTTGAGCGCCAGTTGCTTTTTTAAGAAAAACAACAAAATTCGGTAGAGCATACCTCTTATATCAATTATCTCAAGGCGTAAGGTGATAAACTCACATATCTGGCAATATACAGGGATATGGATCAGGACAATATTAAATTACTGTTGCATTTCCACAATTGAGGATTGTACATGGAACTGGAATCACTTATTATAATTAAAAATAAAACTGAGTTTATGACTAAATTTACGTCACAATGAACAATCATTTACGTCTTTTAATTTAACAAAAGAAATATATCGTGAGATTTGCGGTACAAAGAAAAGGAAAATTTAATCTAAACAAAAAAAGCTATTGGCATGAACTTGAAGTGAGATGTGATATCGCCGCTGATTACACTCTTCTTCATGTTATGAATGCATAACATGTCTGATGCTTTAATTACCTGTTGTCTGCATACACCGCTGTTGAACTTGAAATTCTTGGGAAAACCTGTGAGCTGAAGTCGGGAGCCGTCTGTTGTAATCTTCTTATATAACAAGGAGTTGGCCTACATACCATGTACGCGTGTAGGGAGCTCCAATGTAATTACGTCCACTCAATATATTATAAGAGATTTGAAAATATTATGGAGACATCTTGTGAAGTCCATCCTCACAAGAAGATGATGTTTCTTTATCAGCATATTACCCGTCTCTGCTCGGATACAAGCACCACTTGTAGACCTCCTCGATTATTACCGGACCTCTTGAAAACACAACTCTTAGCTCTGACCATCACTCGAAGACCACTTCTTCCATTTGATACATCTGACTGTTACATATGATCTGCACGATATCAACTGCTTATGAACTGAGTAAGAACAGAATACCTCTCCCCACCGTCGCCTTGACTTTATATAACCTCGCGATGACGACTCCTCTCCCCACTCACTGTTCATCCCTTCCACTTCCACATACAGTAGCTGGCGAATACTGACACTTGGTCGCAATCACGTGTCCACGCACTGATGTCATCAGTCAAGCGTCGTCTAAGCGTACCCAAGCGGTCCGAGAATGACTGTACCGAATGCGTCACCGGGAAATCTCCTTGTACACAACATTCCCAGTTAAACATAGCCTCGATTGCAAAATACTATGCCAGCTCATCTAGCCAAAGTTACAAGCCACAGCATGACAATATGAAACCAACAAATCTCACTTACTACAATACAGAATAATTACAAACATATTTCACTTAACCTATGATTAAATACAATAATATACGTGATACCTAATTATTACAGTCTAAATGATGAGAAACAGAATATATAAAATCTAATGAATCGGGTTAATAATAATAATAATAATAATAATAATAATAATAATAATAATAATAATAATAATAAATACAGAATGGAGTCTGTAACCCTGTTGTACGGTTACAATACTAATAGACAAGGAAGTGACACCGCAGATATTAAGAAACTACATTCATAAAGCTGGCTACAAAGGCCAAGCATCATGAAAGAAACAGTTAGTTAGCGAGCGCAAAGAGTGACCAAAAAAAGACTAGAATTTTCGCGTTCGTATCTCAAGAAACAATTGGAATGTTGGGAGCTGTTTTTTTGTTAAGAGCATCTTTGGGTTTGTGGCGAGGGTTTGTGTGGAGGAAGACAAAGAGCTTAACTGTAAGAACGTAGTGCCATCCGTCAAACACGGGGAGGATATGCCATGTTATGGGGATGTATGACCCTAAGATGATGTGCGAGAACTGGTCGTTACTGAGGGGAACATGGATGCCAGGGGTTACGTGAGTATAGTCCGCTAGAATTTGCAGAGCATTGTTACAAAATTGAATTCATTTTTCAGAAAGACAATGACCCAAATCATCCAATCCATATAACGCAGGAATGGTTGCTGTACAGTGTTTTTGGGCAGCTGACAAGACCTCCACAATCACGCAATCGCCACACGTTCCCAACTGAAAATCTTTGGGCATTGTTGGGTAGGCGTATGCAAGAAAGGGGATGTTCATCAAAGGAAGACCTCATTAAAAATTTGAAAGGTCTCAGATTGGACAACAGCGAAATTTGTAAGCTCCATGCCATAAGGAAAATGCACACAAGATACTGATGTAAAAACAGTATTATTTTTATTTTTAAAACCGACCATTCAAAAAATTAACAATGTAGGATTACATCATTTTTGCATTGAGTAAGTTACGTTTAGTTATAAAAGCATAAGATATTATCACAGTGACTGCTACATATTCATTATCCTCGGCATAACGTTCATGCAATAGTGAAAGACTGAGTTTCCTTTTCATATACGTTTTAGTACAGGAGATGTGCATAGTGTATGAATACATTTTAAAAAATCAGGACGGTGAAATCATGAACGCCCCGTGCACTGGGGATCGAAGGCGATGACACTGATCACTCAACCACGGAACAGGACAATGTATTAAATGAAATGAGTTATGCAATTAATGTTATTTGTCCCTTAAGTCTAAATCTATGCCAAATGGAACAGATATGTACAGTCCCTACTGCTGCACGTCACGTGAAGAATATTTGTAGAAAAAATAATTCTTCAAATACTAGAAAATGTTCACATGACCCCCAGAGAACTTTATACTAATTGCCCTTATTTGCACCAGAGTATTTCTTTCCAATTGTTATTTCCTCGGGATTATAGTCACCGCCCACAACGTTTAAGGGCCACAATCTCTCTTAAGGTGGTTATTATTTAGAAGTTTTTGTTCCCACATTTAAATCAATCAATCAATCAATCAATCAATCAATCAATCAATCAATCAATCAATCAATCAATCAATCAATTTATTGCTCAATAGTGAGAGAGTTGGCTTCCGGATAACAAGATTACGAATTCAAACCTGGCAGAGGTAGTTGGACATTTGAAGCGTGGAAAGAAGTCCTTTCGGTATTCTATGTCGCATGTCAGCATGTATAAATCTCTGGTGACAGATTTTATATTTACTCCACAAAAATGATTGAAAGTTAGCCTTGTGTTGCCTAACAGAGTTGGGATTTCGCCGTAACCTGCTAGAGTAAAACGGAATGGTTTCCCCAGTTTCACACCAAGCAAATGCTGGGGTTGTATCTTAATTAAGGCCACGGTCGCTTCTTTCCCATCTTTCCTATCCCATCGTCGCCATAAGAAGTATCTGCAACAGTGGGACATAAAACAAATTGCATTTTTAAAAGTAAAACAAAACGTCGAATTTGACACACAGGCGGTCAAAAATGAATCAAGGCAATATGTATGAACGTGGTAGCAGAGGCTATACTACAGTTGTTATTATCTATTTTGATCAATCAATCAATCAATCAATCAATCAATCAATCAATCAATCAATAGGATAATGCCTTTTAGGCGGAAACACATAGACAGTGTCCTTTTGTAAACAATTTATTTTCAATAAATTTCGAAGATCACTGAAAAGGAGAGAAAATTGTTGTAATACTCGGCTGAAAAACTTAACTGTCTACTGTGTATTGTGTAAATGACAGATCGTCACAGAAAGAGATACATACTAACTATAATTCATACATTTTAAAAGAAAGAAAACTAAGCTCGTTCAATTTATTGTTAAGAATATTGAGGATAGGATAATGTAGCGGTTATTCTGAGTATCGGATCAACACTCTGGAACACGAGAGCTTACTAAATAGCAAATACAATCTGAAGACGAGAGGAAGAAGTCAGCAATTCGTGAGAGAAAGTACACATTTAAATATTCAAATAGCTCTTCCATATTCATGGGCCCGTAACAATAAGTTTTAGAAACTGACGAACGCCTCTGATTTACGATCAGTAATACTGCACGTGTGAAACTGATTTGTAATTTTTATTTTAGAGTTCATTTTCGTCCCTTACGGTTGTGGAATATGATTATATGAAAGACTGCTTCACGCTTAGGTACAGTTAATTGAAATATTTGGATTTATTTCCTCCAGTCTGCAAAAAATGTAATTTATCACACCTCTGAACAATAAGAGGATCATGAAAAATCTGAAATAACGATAACGAATCATGACAACTACCCTAGAACAGAATATCCAATCAGGCGAAATTAGCCTCTTATTCTTATTCTTCTTGGCATTTTTTCAATCTGTTGGATTTGGCTCAGTTTTACGGCCGGATACCGATCCTGGCACCAACCCTATGTAGAGGGATGTATTCACTATGGTGTTTCTGTGATTACTGGTAGTGTGATGTGTTGTGTGTAGATTAAAAGAAGTGTGTAAAATACCTACAAATACCCAGCCCTCAAGCCAGAGAAATTAACTATACGCAGTTAAAATTCCCGACCCGAACGGAGATCGAATTCGGGCCCTTCTTAATCGAAGGTCAGGTTTTCCAGCATTCAGATAAGGAACCGGACAGGTGACTTATACTTTTTGTTGTTACAGATTATTAGATTAATAACATCTCTGATCCTTATGTACATGCGTGTATATAAAATTCTTGCAGGGTTCGTATGAATGTGTTAAAATAAGCAATAGGAGCAGAGGTGTGAATTAAGATTGGTTTCGGCTCTTTTCCACAGTGACTGATAAACGTTCAGGAGATAAGCAACACTCGACTTTATAACTGTCTGAGTCGGTATTTGAATTTCGGTTCTTCAAGCGATGTAGCTGCTAAGTGCTCTCGTAGAACATAAAATATTTGCTTGCTACAAGGATGAATCTAGTGATACAGGATCATCGAAAGAAAATCAACCAGAAAAAATTCGAGCTTTATAATAAACATGGGATTGAGATGGCGGGTAGATAAGTGTCCCAGGCTTGTGTTGAGGAGGTTTCGTAATATTCAAAAACATTACTCCTCATGACGTCAACGCAGGAGCTGCCTGATTTTAAGAGACAGCAAAACTTAGTCACGAAAGCCAAGTAATATTTCTTAGGAGTCGTCAAAATGGCCAAGGGTCACTTGAATATCTAAAGTAATAATAATAATAATAATAATAATAATAATAATAATAGAACAGTAGTTAGACGGGACCGCTACTCGTATTCAACTACGTGCTGGAAAAAGTAATACAGGAATGGCATCGGGTACTACGTACTTGTTCAGAAAGAAATAGCATTTTGAAAGTACAACAGAATAAATTAAAGTGCTGAAAGAGGTAGCAGAACAAACAGGATTGCGAATATCCTATGAAAAGTCGAAAGTAATATCAAACATCAAAGACAACAAGACCCAACAAAACCAACAAAACACCAAGTATGGAACAATAAACCGCGTGCAAAAGTTGGTGAGTGGATCCAACCAAACGGACCAAGCGGCCAGAGGTAAAAAAATAATAGTAAATTAAAAAAAAAAACAGGAAGTTTTCCTAGAACATATATAACAAAAGGTGCTTTTCTACAGATACCATAATCCATCAATAAAACACTGGCGTCAAGTCGGTCTCTCTCTATAGGTTACAATGCCTTACTCTCTTTCAGAAATATGCGCTTGCTTATAGGGAAGGAAGAAAAAAAAATTCTCCACAACACAGATGGCCCAAACCACAGAAAGCGGACAAGAAATCTAATCTAAGGTGGAGAAGATCACAGGCACAATGCGCAGAAGCAGATCTAGCTTCTACGGTCACCTAAGACGGACGGACGACTCTCGATGTACAAAACTCAGTTTCAATCGACTCAAAACAATTCCCTGGTAGGTTAACGTTAAGAAAGACCTCGAAGAAATGGGCCTACGGCCAGAAGATGCGCACAAACGAGACCCTTTCAGAACAAGCATCGTGACATTCGGGAATTTCCGAGATGACAAATGGGCAACGTGTGCGGAGTGGTCGGATGCACGACACAGCGAGAAAAAGAAAACTTACTGGACCAAACCAAAATAGAATAAACTTCAGAATTTATAATGAAATTTATCGTGGTCCCCACTTGGCCGAATAACGAATAATAAATATGTTTGCTTTACGGCCAACGAGCTACTTTTACGGTAGGACAAAATACCGGTACCTCGGCGTCTCCGAAAACCTTAAAACAAGTTAACAGCGTGATGACATCTTCAGCCGTATTACTTGAATTTCGTGACCAGTTCCACTGCCTCTCAACCAGACAGTCCTCCAGTTCCTTTGATGAGTTTGTTTGAACCCCATTCCAGCCCTTTGTCTAGAACTAAAACGCTTGGACTGGCCTATACTGAAATGGGGGGAGGGGGGAGACTGGTCAAGGTCGTTGATAAAGTACATTTTAAGATTATATGTAAAGCAAGTCAATCTGAGTAAGCGTATTGGCCAAGGTTTTAAGGCTGGGTGTTTTTGTCTGTTTCCACGCGCTGGCCCTATTGAACCTACTACCTGAATTCTGAGAGATTCGAAGCTGCAAGAACAGAGATACGAGCCTGTGTCTCCCGGAACAAACATTCCACTTGTTAGCGATGTAGACTGACTGACCCCCAGAACAACAACGTGCAACTCCAGAAGTAACGGTCTTGATTCTAATACGATTTTCTAATGACCAATCGAACCCATGGCCCTCTAGTTGAACCGAATACAACTTAAATATCTCAGCTAATCAGTCCTCTTCTGAACACATCCAGCGCGAACTAGAATATGATGATGACGATGCTTGTTCTTTAAAGGGGCCTTACATCCAGGTCATCAGCCCCTAACGGTACGGGATGAGACGAAATGTAATGACAAAATTCCAAAATTCACCCAATGACCAGAATTCAAAATATGATGAAGATTGAATGAATGAATGAATGAATGAATATGAATATGAATATGAATATGAATATGAATATTTTAAATTTTTTGCTAGTTGCTTTACGTCGCATCGACACAGATAGGTCTTATGGCGACGATGGGACAGGGAAGAGCTAGGAGCGGGAAGGAAGCGGCCGTGGCCTTAATAAGGTACAGCCCCAGCATTTGCCTGGTGTGAAAACGGGAAACCACGGAAAACCATCTTCAGGGCTGCCGACAGTGGGGCTCGAACTCACTATCTCCCGAATGCTGGATACTGGCCCCACTTATGCGACTGCAGCTATCGATCTCGGTAATATAAAACATAATCAGCGGATCCAACTAACAATATTGAAAGATAAAATAATTCTAAAATTCATCCACTGACTAGAATTAAAAACGACGACAATGAACAATGATTGTGAACTTAAAACAATAGGTGAAACCTAGCCGCAATACCCCACCTTCCAATAAAATAACTTAAAACAATGGTATAAACTGAAAAAGGGACTGCTAAAAAGCAAAATCTTCAATGGAAGATGCTAGTTGTCTAAAGAGGTCGAAATTCCAGGTCACCGGCCCTTCATAATGGTACTAATCGCTGGTAAAGCAGAACCATGGTGTTCCTCACATAGTGGTACTAATCATAAGTAAAGTCGACTCATGGTGTTCCTCACCTAACGGTACTAATCACAAGTAGCGTAGACTCACGGTGTTCCTCACATAGTGGTACTAATCATACGTAAAGTCGACTCATGGTGTTCCTCACGTAACGGTACTAATCACAAGTAGCGTAGACTCACGGTGTTCCTCACATAGTGGTACTAATCATAGGTAACGCAGACCTATGGTGTTCCTTACATAATGGAACCACTTACAGGTAACGCAGACCCATGGTGTTCCTCACATAGTGGTACTAATCATAAGTAAAGCCGACTCATGGTGTTCCTCATATAGTGGTACTAATCCCAAGTAATCTCATAGTTCTAATTCCATCATCTCCCGGTCCCCTCTTTTAGTCGCCTCTTACGACAGGCAGGGGATACCGTGGGTGTATTTTTCGTCTGCGTCCCCCACCCACAGGAGGTGAACTAGAACACAAGAGGAAGACTGGAGTACTAGAACTTCCAGAGAGAACCTTAGGAATCTATCATATTATGCAGATAGCTCATTTGGTTTGAGCTAAGGCCTCGTTGCTTATCCTACTAAACTAGCTTCCACACTTTCCACATTGTTGTAACTGTAGTTTGAGTAGAGATGCGGAGCTTAGCACACGAGAATAAGGCTCCATTATACTATTATTTTAGTATTATGACTCTACAACGAAGATTAAGGCGGTCCGAAACAATTACAGAAACTATTACACAGTTCTATTACACCACGTAATGTTTGCATGATTCATTGTTTGAAAATTATGAGTTTATATTTATAGGTCTGCTAAACGTTTGCACTGTAATTTCAAACCAGAGTAGTTTATTTTCTCCACACTGAATGATTCACAAGCTGGAGGGGTTTGCAGCTATGCAGTCACGGAATTCGTTCGAACTTCAAGAGGTGAAGACGTCAAAATTAAACAGAGTCGTGTCCGAGTATGTGTGACATTGGCCCTTATTTCACGAGAAAATGGTACTTTAAATGTAACAGCCTGAAGTTTGCGTACTCCGCAGCATCGCTTGTTCACTGATCAGCACCGCAGACTTCCATCCGAACGTCTTAGATTCGATGTGCGCCAAATGTCTAATGTTTAATTACTGTAAAAGTTTTCTGTTGTTCTCTCCTTTTTATTTCTTTTACCTGTTTTTCTTGTTTTTGTCCATGAGGATTAAGAATAAACTGTATCATAAACTCGCTGTTTTATAGTCCCGTCTTGCCGCTCACCGCTTGACAAAACACTTCTTTTCTGTTATTTGTATAACCAGTGCTGGTGTCATGGTATGAGAGCGAGAGAAAGAGAGAGGGGGGGGGAGGGAGAGAACTGTTCCTGTTTCTCAACAACAACAAAAAAGTACGTAAAAGAAAAAAAAAGAGGAGTACTCAAGCTATGAATTGTTTAGGAAAACATTATTTACAACGTTAATTGTACAAGTTTGCCGTATCTTCTCTTAGCAGTTTCCTGAATCACTTCTATCTATACAAATACAGTTGTAGGGGGTCCACTGTCTGTAATTTCTTTTGTTTTATCAATTTTTCAAATATTTATCCGTTTTAGGTCAACTCAACGAATCAGTGGTTTTTATTTTTCGTGTCTGTTTGTCCGTTTGTCTGTTTGTTCTACCATCAAGGCGAAACGGCTGGATAGATCTCGACCAAACGTCATATTTCGTGTATGCTCATCCCGGAGAAGGTTTTGATATGCATATCATTTTAAAACCTTTGAATAGACGGGGGGTTTAGAACGGTTTTCCTCCATTTTCTCTTATACTATTGATTTTCTAACTCCGTGAACTGTATGTGGAACGTCTCTTCATTATAAACAACTTTCGTTATGTTCATAATTTACCTTACTCTTCAAATGACGGAGAAAATTACTATTTTCTGCGGGATCCATGTTCTGTATTGAGTGACCGACAGACCGACAAAGAACCTACAGGTTACCATGGCAACGTCTCTGCTTGCCAGCAGGGAATTAACGTATTGCCATTTTCCACATCATTCCAGTAAATTCGTGGTTGTTCATTGGGTAGAAAGCAAGAGAGGCGTCAATAGGCCATTCCGCGGGATATAGGCGGAATATCGTTGAAGGTTATAATTGTCCTCGAATAGCTTGAGTAATAACACCATTAGTCATCTTCTGATCTTTTTGCCTAAAAATCCCTGCGCCTAAATTTCTCCACTGTTACCGCTTTCTTATATCCATAACTCACACCAGCATAATTGGTGAGGGGCATTCGATTTCCCAATATATTCACTTGGTATTTACATATTTGTCCTCATCCGGCTGTCCTCATTTTATAATCCATTTTCTGTTAATTTCAACTTTCTTAACTGTATCCTATCATCATGGTGGTGTTGCGGACAGCCAAGCTCATGGGGAGGAGGAAAATGGTGAAATTATGCTTGAGGAAGTGGAAAGGATAGTAAATAAACTCCATTGTCATAAGGCAGCAGGAATAGATGAAATTAGACCTGAAATGGTGAAGTATAGTGGGAAGGCAGGGATGAAATGGCTTCATAGAGTAGTAAAATTAGCGTGGAGTGTTGGTAAGGTACCTTCAGATTGGACAAAAGCAGTAATTGCACCTATCTATAAGCAAGGGAACAGGAAGGATTGCAACAACTATCGAGGTATCTCATTGATTAGTATACCAGGCAAAGTATTCCCTGGCATCTTGGAAGGGAGGGTGCGATCAGTCGTTGAGAGGAAGTTGGATGAAAACCAGTGTGGTTTCAGACCACAGAGAGGCTGTCAGGATCAGATTTTCAGTATGCGCCAGGTAATTGAAAAATGCTACGAGAGGAATAGGCAGTTGTGTTTATGTCTCGTAGATCTAGAGAAAGCATATGACAGGGTACCGAGGGAACAGATGTTCGCCATACTGGGGGACTATGGAATTAAAGGTAGATTATTAAAATCAATCGAAGGCATTTATGTTGACAATTGGGCTTCAGTGAGAATTGATGGTAGAATGAGTTCTTGGTTCAGGGTACTTACAGGAGTTAGACAAGGCTGTAATCTTTCACCTTTGCTGTTCGTAGTTTACATGGATCATCTGCTGAAAGGTATAAAATGGCTGGGAGGGATTCAGTTAGGTGGAAATGTAGTAAGCAGTTTGGCCTATGCTGACGACTTGGTCTTAAAGGCAGACTGTGCCGAAAGCCTGCAGTCTAATATCTTGGAACTTGAAAATAGGTGCAATGAATATGGTATGAAAATTAGCCTCTCGAAGACTAAACTGATGTCAGTAGGTAAGAAATTCAAAAGAATTGAATGTCAGATTGGTGATACAAAGCTAGAACAGGTCGATAATTTCAAGTATTTAGGTTGTGTGTTCTCCCAGGATGGTAATATAGTAAGTGAGATTGAATCAAGGTGTAGTAAAGCTAATGTAGTGAGCTCGCAGTTGCGATCAGCAGTATTCTGTAAGAAGGAGGTCAGCTCCCAGACGAAACTATCATTACATCGGTCTGTTTTCAGACTAACTTTGCTTTAGGGGAGCGAAAGCTGGGTGGACTCAGTATACCTTATTCATTAGTTAGAAGTAACAGACATGAAAATAGCAAAACTGATTGCTGGTACAAACAGGTGGGAACAATGACAGGAGGGTACTGGGAATGAGGAGATAAAGGCTAATTTAGGAATGAACTCGATGGATGAAGCTGTACGCATAAACCGGCTTCGGTGGTGGGGTCATGTGAGGCGAATGGAGGAGGATAGGTTACCTAGGAGAATAATGAACTCTGTTATGGAGGGTAAGAGAAGTAGAGGGAGACCAAGACGACGATGGTTAGACTCGGTTTCTAACGATTTAAAGATAAGAGGTATAGAACTAAATGAGGCCACAACACTAGTTGCAAATCGAGGATTGTGGCGACGTTTAGTAAATTCTCAGAGGCTTGCAGACTGAACGTTGAAAGGCATAACAGTCTATAATGATAATGTATGTATGTATGTATGTATGTATGTATGTATGTATGTATGTATGTTATTTTCTTCCTTAAATACTCCGTATGTATTAGAGTGCTAATCCACAAAGCTGGACACTCTTTTCTATGAGGAAATATTCTAAGCTATGCAAATGTATAACTTATGGCCCAGGAAAATATCGAAATATGGATGCAATTTTAACGACGGTGCAGACCTTCGTGTCGGGATAATTGGTGGCTAAACGGTAAGTCGTATCACAAAACAGAAAGCACAACCGCGTTTCATTTTGGAGATATATACAACTTTGGTCCTATGACTTTTGTCGCATCTCTATCCCTTATACGTTAAACAGAGCTGTATTTCTCTATTTCAAGTTACATTTTATGATTCTAGCTGTCACATGAGTATCAAAAATATAAAGTAGAGGGTGAAAACCGTACAAAATTGCATCCCATTCAATCTCTAACTCAATCTAACCCATAAATATAGGAGATAAGAGAAGATGTCATAGGACCAACCATGTAGAACACTGAAAGAAGCGTCTCATGGCGTACAATTTCAAAGCAGTAACACTCGAAATAAAGGTCTGCACTTCTAGAGTGTCCATGCTTATCTATATCAATAAAATCGTAACGACCATGTGTCTGTACATTGACTTTGGTGAAATACAGTTATCCGTTTCAGGTGTAATAATGACCATCTGCATATTTTTTAGCTTTGGTGTCTCTTTGTTTTTTGTCTGTTTATCTATAACTTGGAAACTACTGGATACATTTACAACAAACTTCATGTTTAGAATCCACCAGTCCTTGGGTAGGTTTTAGGGCAAATATTGTTTCTGAGTCCCTGAACTGACTGTGGGTTTACACGAAACCGAAACCGTGATTTTGCACTCCCACAAACTGTGCACAACCAAACTTAATGGAAATGTACCTGCCTTAATGGAAATTAATTTCTAAACCATTTTTCTCATGTGCATAATTTCGATAAGAGGATTAATAAGGGAGATATCATTAACGGACCGTTTTTCGGTACAAGTCCCACCGGACTTACCTCAGGAGCGAGTGCGTGTAAAGCGTATTTCTTACAACTTGAAAACTATTGAAGATATTTCAACCAAACTTTATATTTAGCATCCACCTGTCTAAAGGTAGGTTTTAAAGGTCAATAACATTTCATGTTCCCGGAATGGACTGGGGGTTTATAGGGAACTGAAGTGGTGATTTTACTCTCCCACAATATATACAGTGCAAGACTAACCTGACTGGAAATCGACCAAACTTGATGGAAATCCATTTCTAAAACATTTCTCATGTGCGTTTTTCCGACAGAGGATTAATAAGGGAGATATCATGAACGGTCGGTTTTGCAGGTTAAGTCCAGCGGGCATAGCCCAAAAGGTGTTGAACATGGAGCAGATTCCTTATCTATATAAATACAATCGTAACGACTGTGTGCCTGTACATTGACTATTTTGGCGAAATTTTCGTACAGCTACCGTTTAAGGGGTAATAATGATTATCTGCATATTTTTTGGGTTTAGTTTCCTGAAAGTCCTAATTTTTACCCCCCTCGCCAAATATCCAGATTGCGGCATAATCTGTCAGACGAGCAAGAAAATTTAAATTGGAAAAATTATACGTTTTAGTCTGTAACGGACGGAAAACTTCCAAGATCTTTAAGTTTTCCACTTTCATCCCCGAAGAATATCTAAATATGGAGGCAATTTTAATGATGGTGCAGACCTTTGTTTCGAGGTAGTTCGTGGAATAGAGGGAAAGTCCTATCACATAACGCATGGCACAATCTCCGTTCAATTTGAAGTGTTCTACAAGTTTGGTCTTATGACTTTTTGTCGTATCTGCATCCCTTATACGTTAAATTTTTCTCCATTTCTCGATGTTAAGTAAATTTGGACTTTAAACATGCATAATTCATACTTTCAGTCACTTATAGTAAATATAGAATCATCAAACTCTACCCGAAAATTGACCCAGTCAGTAGCCATATGTAAGCCAAATGCTATGTAGCTGTCACATAATTATCCGAAAAGTAATGCATTGTGAAATAATCTTACACAAATTTCACCCTATTCAACGTTTCTGACCTATGAATAGATGAGATCATAGGACCAGCCATTTAGGCCGCTAAATCCGGCGTCTTATGGTGCAATCATTTGTCGATATAACGTACCGTTTAGCAGCAGTTAATCTGTAAATTAAGGTATGCAATATTGAAAACATGCATATACTTTCGTATGTCGATCTACTTATATTCACTGATGTCGATTTGTAGCGATCGAGAAAGGATGTGTCTGCTATTGTAATCAGTACTCCCCACACCGACTTTGACTGGCCGGTCTGTAGTAATGGGGTCCTTCTCCAATTCCTGTGTAACTGGCATTAGTAAGGAAGGCCTACCATTGCAATGAATAATTCACTTCTCGATTTGACTTTCAGAAGGCAGGGGAGCATGCAATTTCGTTTAAAACTCCCCTACCCGATTCTGTTTGGCTGTAAGCAAGGGTGCCCGCCGTTATAAACAAATGTACCCATCTAAAATGTGACTGGAATTAGGCATAGTGGCGTGCTATTTTAATGGAAACTCACCATCTTGGTGTGACTGACAGTAAGCTGTCTGGCAGTAGGAAAAGGGGCCTGTCCTTATAAAGATAACAGCACAACTCAATTTC
The DNA here is from genome assembly GCF_040414725.1 of Anabrus simplex. Taxonomy (NCBI): domain Eukaryota; kingdom Metazoa; phylum Arthropoda; class Insecta; order Orthoptera; family Tettigoniidae; genus Anabrus; species Anabrus simplex. Next base: position 438,191,660 of record NC_090265.1, on the reverse strand, counting down.
GACTGGTAGTAGGGAAGTTGCCTTCCATTATAATAAATCTCCTCAACTGTAATATTTCTGGAAGTAGAAAAGGGGGCCTGCCATTGTAACGAAAACTCCCCAAATCGATTGTGACCGCGCAGTAGGCAATGGGGTCTGTAATTATAATGTAAACTCCCAACTCGACTGTGAATGGCAGAAGGCATTCACAATCGAGGCAAGTAAGCCTGCCGTTATCATCATAACTCCGCAACAAATACTTTACAATAGAAACAACGTATGGTGACCTCCCCATGCTGTTTCTCGGATAACGCTAAGAGACGTACAATTTTAAAACAATCTTATTTACTGCATGTACAGTATTTACTTCGATATCCGAGTACAATGATGAATACCGTAGCGAACCACGGATACATTTGTTAGTCATAGAATAAATCAATATGTTTTAACACTGTAATATATAGCGTACGTTTGTACGATCAGTAGTTATGGCGATGTGAAGAGGTGTCTTGTCGGTACTCCGAAAGTTTGCATTTTAAAATGCGTATATGTGGTGCTGGTGTTGGTGTTGTTTAAATACCACTAGGGGATTTAAAAATGGGTTTGGGGATTTGGTAATCAATCCACTCTCTTCCATCTCATTAATAATATGCCTTACTTGGATATGGTACCTTTCTGCACCTGGGTATGGACGCTGCCTAAATGGTTCTCAACTATTTACAAGGATATATTGGAAATTTGGAATGTTCCCTGGTCGTGATCCAAATACTTTCTTATGTTGTTCTATAATCTCTTGTAATCGATCTTCTTTCGGACTAACAGTTCAAATGACGATTCTTCTTCCTCCGCTCCATTGCTGCGATCATAACTTCAGATTCATCAAATACCTTTTTACTAATTTCATCCATTTCTAAGGATCTCCCCTTCTCTTCCCTTTCTTCCGAATATAACTGGGTGTTCCATATCATCTCTTCATTATCTAAGTTTTCAATATCATTCAATTTTAATTCCTTTTGGATCGAATCAAATTTAAATCAAATCTCATTACTCTCTACATTAATATTAGCTTCATATTCTCGGAGAAAGTCTGATCCAATCATTATGTTGTATTACATCTTTGTTAATACAATAAATTGATGTGAGACGATATTGTCTCACAATTCCAAATCGAAGTAACTTATGCCTGAGCGTTACAGATAGTAGTTCGGTCAGGAATCATGCCGCGAACTTTGATGTTTGATATGGGAATCACTGGAATGTGGCTTTTCGATTTCAGTTCTTCCAATTAAGCCTTCGATACGACGCTGACACTCGCGCCCTTATCCACCAATCATCGAATACGCACTTCATTTACTTTAATGTTTATTACACACCAGGCAAATGCTGGGGCTGTACCATAATTAAGGCCACGGCCGCTTCCTTCCCATTCCTAGGCGTTTCCTATCCCATCGTCGCCATAAAACATATCTGTGTCAGTGCGACGTAAAGCAAAATAGCATAATAAAATGTTTATTACTGGCAATTCTCTTAAAACCTTGGTATTAATCTGGATCTTATCCTCCAAAAGCTCATCCGGTTGTCCCATCCATGTGTCGTTTGCTCCTATTGTCCATTCATGAGTACTAGGATAGACAGCCTCCGAAATTTCGGCTATCTCCTCATCTAGCAATCGCGCTTTTTTGGATGAACACCCTCGTTAACCTGATATTCAGGAGCACGAGGATTTAATCTATTCTGATTAGCTTTATGGGATTGTACCGCGAGACGTTCGGCTCCCTGGCATTCAGCCGTTTGAGCAAGACGCTGTATTGGTTTTCCCACATGTCCTTTCCTGATCTCGAACGTTCTCTTGTGAATCCCTCTTTGTATCCTCGAGATCTCCTCGATAATATTCTCTCTGCTGTCTGAAGTTTTGGTTATTTCGACGATGCCATCTAGAATAGGGTCGACGATCTCGATTGTAAGCCATCTGCCTATACTGCTGTCCACCATGCTGTCGTCTAGGTTTTCCCCTAGTACGTGATTATAATTGGTTGTCCCTTACCTTTCGATTATCAGTATATGCTTCACGGGTATTTGTGCCTTGAGCCTTGACTCCAAGATTGTTTTCATTCCCTTGACAACCCATCAAATTGACCATTTCGATTTTTCTAGTCCTAGGGGGATGTATGAACACTTGACGTCTGGTCGAGGTGTCGCAAGACATGTTCCGCATCCACGGCCGTTTTCCCGTTAGCTGCGATCAACATCCGTTAAACGTCAGCTGGGAACTGCTTGCTGATGGCAGATAGTAATTCTGTCTCAGCTGGAAGATTATCAAGCTCCTTCATCTTAACTAAATGGCCGATGAAATATTCACAAAATCGCGTTGGGCCGGTCATGGAATAACGACGTGAATAAAGTCCTACACGCAATCCTTGATGTGTTTCCATTCCCCAGTATTGGTCCAAAAACAGTCTTTTAAAACTGGCATATCCGTTAAATGCCTGAAACCACAGAAGGGCCTGCTCCTCTACGAACTTTTCCACTGCCCTGAGTCTACGTTCTGGAGACACCCGATGATCGACCATGTTCACGTTCCCCCCACCCTTCGGTTTGAACTGCTTTGGTCTATCCTCAGCCATCCTAATTACGTTGTAAAACGGTATAGGTTCAGTACGAAGGGGCGTTGAACTATGCGCCTGTGCCGCCAGTACTTGGTCTCCACTGACGTTCAACCCCCGAGTAGACCCATTCCTTCACCTTATACCTTAAAACCATAATGGCTAACGTGACTCATTTTAGTCTTGGTGCGTGTGCTAAGTACCAACTGATGAGCCCAACTTAGCACACGGTGGCGAAACGCTGGCAACCAGGAATGAGTTAACTGGAAAATTTATACTCTCCAATAACGCACCATTTATACTGGTATTATGAATTTACTCATTCGGGACAAATATTTCAGGTCCCCTATGGGAATCAACATCTGATGGCCAAGCAGGCATCAATTTTTGGTATTGAAACAAATTCTCTCATAGTGCATTGGCACTGCCGGTGGCTCCAAGTAGCCTACACAGTGGCCTCCACGGTATGCACTATCCATGGTATTACATACTTGAAATGTATATCATGCTCCAAAGTTTTTCTTCCCATCTAAATTATTTGTGCACAGGAAATACGATGACCGACTCAAAGTTGCTCCCTAGTTTAAAAATCCATAGTTACCTATTACAACTCTATCCTACGTTACATATTTACAATCAATTAAATCCCACATTTACAACACTACATAATACTTGAAATCAGTGTACTTATCGTAATATTAGGATGTCCATGGTTCGAACCTCGAAGAGACCTCTGGTGGGTGTTTAAGCCTTCATTTTACTGGCACGGATCACTGGTTCGAAGTTTGTGAAGAACGTAATAAAAGCAAACATCTCCACAATTATTCCTTAAAGAAGCATGAAACAAAATACTGGAAATTATAATTTGCTCAACCTTCGTATTAACGGACAAATTTGACATTTCCTGTTTCGGATCCTTTAATATTGCTATACTACGCATATTAAACAAATAACATACAGTCGGGCTGAGTGGCTCAAACGGTTGAGGCGCTGGCCTTCTAAATCCAATTTGGCACTTTCGATCCTGGCTCAGCCCGATGGTATTTGAAGGTGCTCAAATACGGCAGCCTCTTGTCGGTAGATTTATTGGCAAGTAAAACACCTCCTGTTGGACTAAATTCCGGCATCTCGGCGTCTCTGAAAACCGCAAAAGTACTTAGTGGGATATAAAAACAACTAACATTATCATTATTAAATAATATATAGCTTAGTGCACAACTCGGATATCCCTGAACTTAAATATCGAATTTGGAGAAGTCATTTAAGCCGTTTTACCACGATGTCTTAGCGAACAGACAGATAAAAAATGAACTGACAATATTTTTGACTTTTGTATGCCTTGTCCAAGAAAAAGTGAACAACGAGGCAAACGTGTGAAGCGCATAGAGAAATTTATAATGTTATTTATTTTATACCGCATTGCTGTTGTGACAGTTTCTCTTGATTTATCTAGGGACAAAAACACCTTGATCATCCGTGTATTTTATTGTGGTAAGATATTCTACATCGCACTGACTCGGGCAGGTCTTAAGGAGACGATGGGAGTGGAGCAGAGCTAGAACTGAGGAGGAACCGATCACAGCCATAAAGGAATAGTCCCAGCATTTGTATGAGGTGTGAAAATGGGAATTCACGGAAAACTCTCTTCAAGGCTGCCGACAGATGGGTTCAATCCCACAGTCTCCTGAATGCAAGCTACAGCTGTAGTCATAGGCACAAAACAGCGCGGTTGTCACGCCCACTTGACGAAAATTTAAAAGGCGAAATTTAAAAGACTTAACCTTTTGAAGAACAAAGATACCACATAAAGCAGGGCCTCTCAAACGCCCAAAATCTTACGCGTGTAAACCGAGGCGCAGAGGTTCTATGAACCGTCCATCGCCCCGATTTGGCTTGGCTCGGACCAGCATTTTGTCTCGGGGCGACTCGGCTAAGCTCGGCCCAACTATGCTCGGTTGAAGGAGCGCTGCTGAGCAAGTGAGGAAGCGGAGATAGGCGTAGGGAAAGAGAGAGACAGTGCTATTGCTTAAAATCCAGGAGTGGGGGTCTGCACTCTGGTCAATCTAGCAAAGTCGTCTTTTGCACATTGCGCCGCGCAATGCACTGGTGCATGCTTTCTGACAGGCCCTGACTTAAAGAAATGAAAGGACCTTGAAAGGTTCTATCTTTAAACCGTCCGTCTAATGCTTGCTGCATCATTTGATATGTGAGGAAGAAGTTTAGCAAGTTCAACGCAAAATTTCAGTTTGATACGATGCTCTTCACAGTTATCTGAACTTTAAGCTTCAGTTCCGCAGAAGACGCTCAACAACGTAGTATTCAAAACAACAATGAAGGATGGCAAACAGAGTTAAAGGAATGTAACTCCTGGCACACATTTGTCAATATCATAATTTCGTAGAGCTGCCTTCAAATTCCCGCTACGACATTCCTCTGGCACTCAATTAGGAAAGATTCGGAACTTTTGGACAAGGAAGCTAGAGGACTTCACAAGGAACCACTGTCACACGCTACTGTTCAGATGGTTTACATTCCAGTCAAATGTTTCAGGGACAGTTCATCTACTTTATTACAAATTTTTAAAAAATACGTAAAGTCTTTTTAACTCTCGAATAAATTACGGTAACTGATTATACAGAAATTCAATTAACCTCTAGTTACCATGACAAGACCGGCAGCTGCTACCACCTACGAGCAAAACATATCTCTTAGCTATTATTATAATTATTATTATTGTCGAGCTCCTTGGCTAAATGGTCATGTAGCTGCCTTCGATTAAGAGGGGTCCCGGGTCCGATTCCCAGGTGGTTTCAGCCGCGTTTGGTTAATTCCTCTTGCTCGGGCGCTGGGTATTTGTTGTGTTCGTCTTAACGAAAGTGTCTTCATTCACGCATTACACATCACACTACCAACACCGCAGAGACACACAATAGCAATCATATCCCTTCACGTAAGGATAGCGTTAGGAAGGCAACCAGCCGTAAAACTGGGCCAAATCCACACTATGTGTTTAAACCATAATTACTGGGAAAAGGACAGGATTAATAAATCACCTATTATTATTATTATTATTATTATTATTATTATTATTGACTAACATAAAAGTTCAGATTTAATAATCATCATCATCATCATCATCATCATGATGTTTACCTTCCAGGTTCGACTTTTCCCTCGGACTTAGCGAGGGATCCCACCTCTACCGCCTCAAGGGCAGTGTCCTGGAGCTTCAGACTCTTGGTCGGGGATACAACTGGGGAGAATGACCAGTACCTCGCCCAGGCGGCCACACCTGCTATGCTGAACAGGGGCCTTGTGAAGGGATCGAAGATTGGAAGAGATAGACAAGGAAGAGGGAAGGAAGCGGCCGTGGCCTTAAGTTAGGTACCATCCCGGCATTCAACTGGAGGAGAAGTGGGTAAAGCACGGAAAACCACTTCCAGGATGGCTGAGGTGGGAATCGAACCCACCTCTACTCAGTTGACCTTCTGAGGCTGAGTGGACCCCGTTCCAGCCCTCGTACCACTTTTCAAATTTCGTGGCAGAGCCGGGAATCGAACGCGGACCTCCGGGGGTGGCAGCTAATCACACTAACCACAACACCAAAGAGGCGGACTCAGATTTAATACCTATGGAAAAAGACAACACTACATATCAACTCCTAACTACGCTCCATGAAGTTTTAACGGAGAGGCCGTTTGTCCATATTTCATTTCTTCTCTTGTACTTCATGTTCCTTACATGTTCAAAGAGAAACTGCAATAATCCTCTAACTGATACATCATGTATTTATTCACTGGACGCATATGGCTCGATCTCCTCATCTGTGATTCAGCAGCTCAGTCTTTGTTGTCACGCATTAAATCTCGTCATCAAGATAATTCAAGATTGGGATACGATCTCCAAATAAGAAGTTATATCCTGGATCATACATCACTCCGCAAATGGGACGAGGGTGCAGCCATTAAAATGTATGTACGCTTTCTTTGATGCAACAACAATCAGAGACTTATGCTGTTTTCACTCTACTCGAGCAACGTGAAGAGAATTTTTAAGCTACTTAAAATCTAATCCATGAGTGAGATCATGCCAAGTGATTTACAGTCGTAGCATAATTACTGTATCAATAAGGTGACTGGCATTGTTTAGACAAGCTGACTTCATAACTTTATCCTCGCCAAATTTTTACTCTGACCACAAATACGTTTAGTTAAAATCCACAATAGGGGCTGCCTGGCCGAGGCGGTAAATGCGTGCTCGGTTCTCCCGGAAGGACGTGGGTTCGAATCCCCGTCAGGAAGTCGTAAAATTTAAGAAACGAGATTTCCACTTCCGGAGGTGCATATGGCCCTGAGGTTCGTTTAGCCTACACCAAAAATGAGTACCAGGTAAATTCCTGGGGTTAAAGGCGGACGGGCGTAGAGCTAACTACTCTACCCCATCACGTGCCGAGGTTAACAATGGTGGAAGCCTTTACCTTCCACTCCTCCAAGGGCCTTCATGGCCTGTACGGAGGAGACTTTGCTTTGCTTTGCTTTGCTTTAAAATCCACAATGTTTCTTTTTTAGCTGAAACAATGAAATGCAAACATTAGTAGAAAGTACTGTAATTCCCGAAGTGCGCCGTAGTGTTTAAATACTGGGAATAATTAAGCTGTGCATGAAATTGTATATGATGATGCTGGATTTAGAATGTTAAACTAGTAGTATTTCTTGCAATAATTTTTCCCATGGAATTGCTTGTTGTACTTCTGTTGTTGTTGTTGTGTAATTATGTTAACTTTACTTTATTATTACATTACGTAAGTGACCATTGCTACTGGGGTATTTCCCATTTGGGACGTATTTGTTAATAATAATAATAATAATAATAATAATAATAATAATAATAATAATAATAATAATAATAATAATAATAATGATAATAATCATTAGTATTTGACATAATATAGTCTAGAAATAACTCACCAATTAGAAAAAAAAATCAGAATCTTAATAGCCGAATAGTGCCATTCTAGCGCCATTCCTGTACGGTTCTACAGCCCTTATCGAGCCTTAGACTCCTGAACACTTTTATCCATTCATCCATGTTCAACGCTCTCCTTTTCTACACTTTCACGGCTAGTATCTTTTAATCTGCCTCAACATCACGCAACCCTAGTAGTTTTGGGCTAGAACTAGATTCGATATGGTTTCTGGAACGTCAGTTTCTTGAAGCAATTGTCTTTTTCCATTCTGACAATGTGCCCAACCCATTTTACCATCTTGGGTTTTATGAATGTCATACCGTAATGTTCCTTATATAGCGGACACGTGACAGCCGAGTGGCGTATTCACTGGTTTCTGATCAAGGCCCCGTGGTTCGAATCTCGGCCTATGCACGTGGTACTTTTGAAGTGAATAGTTACGTCCAAGTGGTTTGGATTTCACGTAAAACTAGAGGTCCCATGGTAAAATCTGGATGTCAACAGCCATGTTAAACTAAAAGCTTTCTTTGCTCCTTTATGTAGCTGCTGCTCACTTTCGCGATTGGTTCCTTTTCCGAGCTTTGGCCAAACTTCTTCCTTTAATATATTTCCTTTCAAAAATCGAAGGCTTTAATCAATCTTCTCTGTTTATTATTAAACTTAATTAGGCGTTCCACCCTTTCCTCTCTTTGTTCTTAACTCTTCCAGCCTCGTGTTCACTGGAATGCTGTCAATATTTCTGAAAGCTGCTTCTTGTTCGATGGTGTTTTTCCGGTATTCGAAGGGCCAAGTACGGGGGATAGACTGGATTCGGAAACATGCTTCCTGTTCAAATCAAAGGAATATAAAATTGAATTAGTCGGCATGAGAAGAACAGGAACAGGTCTTCCAGCAGAATTGTGGAAGATACTGGAGACAATTCATGTTGAAGTGCCTATTTTCTATTTTACGTCGGTGTTTGTGAAGCTCTTAATATGCTGGGAACTCAAATTTTGTCCAGCCTTCACCTGTGTACGCACGTGGATTCAAAAGTTGAATTCCACTCCTTTCACATTTCTTAACCGCCTTTTCTAGAGAAGAAACTCGACTAGAGTGATCTTCTCTGATCCATTGGTCCTCATAAACCATATTGTTTATTGAGGACTATCTTGAATGAGAAATATAAAGGCCTGAGGCGATGGAATGCACGTGGAAGACTGAACACAACGTGAATCCCCTTCTACCTGCGGAATGAATATAACGGCAAAGATGTGTGACTTGAGTGATTATTCATAACTAGCAGAACAAGGTTTTTGGAAGATACATCACAGCCTTGGGAAAAGTGTCAAAACCACGCTGAACATTTTCCTTTCTTGTTTTTCTTTCAATTTTTTCAATTTGCTTTACGTTGCACCGACACACATAGGCCTTATGGTGACGATGGGATAATAGTGGGAAGGAAGCAGGCGTGACCTTAATTGCCTGGTGTGAAATGGCAAACCACAGAAAACTATCTTCAGGGCTGTCGATAGTAGAGTTCGAACACACTGTCTCTCGAATATAAACTGACAGTGCGTGACCCTAACCATACGGCCAACTCGCTCGGTCCACACTGAACTACGGTTGTCCATCTACTTGAGAAGCATTCACACAATGTACCTGGTGGTCCTCCTCGCCCAAGATGTGCGAGGACATTCACTGACGAGGAAATACAAACATCAATGGAATGTACTGTGATTTCCCGAAAGAATGAATGCGCAACACACTGATATATTTTTGCAGCTATCCCAGCTTGTTATAGAACCCATCTGTTTCATTCCTTTCGGTGCGATTATCCATAAAGTTGTCTGCACGGTTGTGATTCTTACCTCGCCTACGTCGAATGTCCTGTTGACTGAGGAATGATACTTTGCAATCAGAAATTCAAAATGATAAAAGGTCTCATCTTGTCTTTATTGAATGCCAGCACTCGGTTCACTCCGACGTGTTCTCTGGTTTTCTGAGATCCAGAGCAGAATGTGTTCTCAGGAATGAATATAGTCAGTCCTTTATGACTTGTCGATTTTCTCTACTGAACCTGCGTTTTATGTTGTTCCGTTCCGCATATTCGAAAAATTTCCGAGTTAGAATGCTGAAACAACGAGGTTCAATCTAACAATTAGTACAACATGTTGCACAGGTTCATCCTCTTGCTCTTCTGTGAAGATGCATTTTGTATGCAATGTTGGTCCACAACACCATCCTGCGCTTTACCTTACCTTCGTTTACCATACCTTTTATTGTGGTTAAGAAATGCCAGCCATTCTCCTTGAAGATCCAGAAGCAATCACAGTCAGAGCTGCTTCCATGCTTTCTATATTCTCGGACGCCTAAACCGTGGTCTTTTCCCCCTTGTTTTCGGCATCTAATAGTTAATAAAATGAAATAGACTTAATTGAATATTCTGTACACATGTGGTGTGCATACGCTAACATCCATGCAGGTACACTAGGTCACAGCCCAGATCACATTATGAGGATAGTAAGGGCGAACTCCACAAAAGCTTCTGTCCAGTGGTGGCTCGTGACAACATTTCCGCGGGGGGAGGGGGGTTCACAATATTTTTGTTCACGTCTCAAATGTGCCAAAGTATAGCGCAATTCGGTAAAATATAACAATAAATCGTTTCATTAAAAGTTATTTTTTCGGTTCCTTCTCCACTTGTAATATGGTAGAACACCGAGCTCGATAGCTGCAGTCGCTTAAGTGCGGCCAGTATCCAGTATTCGGGAGATAGTAGGTTCGAACCCCACTGTCGGCCGCCCTGAAGATGGTTTTCCGTGGTTTCCCATTTTCACACCAGGCAAATGCTGGGGCTGTACCTTAATTAAGGCCACGGCCGCTTCCTTCCCACTCCTAGCCCTTCCCCGTCCCATCGTCGCCATAAGACCTATCTGTGTCGGTGCGACGTAAAGCAACTAGCCAAAAAAAAAAAAAAAAAAAAAAATGGTAGAACACTTATAACCGAGAATCCATTTTGTCTGAAACTAATCTGTGAGTGTACAACAAAATTACTACTACTAAACTGTTTTCATTCTGTACCCTGGTGGGGTAAGGAGAGTCTCATAGAGGATGACGTCTTCTCTGAAGCCAGGAGATAAATTCCGGTGAAGGTGAGAGGAGAGCAGCCGTGGCTAAGAGGAACTATCCCTAGCATTCGTCTTAGTGAGGAGAATTGAAACAACGGAAAACCATTGTCAGAACATTCAACGGTGGGACCAGCCCACCTCCTTCCGAATACATAGCTGAAAAGCCGTGGCCACTGTTAGCCGAAACTACTTACTTCGGTGAAATTAAAATTCACATCAACTTTCCTACAATGCTGTATTGTAGCGATTATTAAATCATGTGAATACTATTCTTGATTTTTACATAGCAAGCAGTTCACCTAAGTATGACAACAAGCATACAAAATTATGCGACCACTTTTACCAGTACTCAAATTAATTTCACTTGAAACGATTCTCCCACAACGTAAAGCAAACTTCTTTCCGCAATTACAAACACCTGTCCAACCCGTCCAGAATTACTAGTGAAATCTTCCGGCAATACTAACTTCTGAGAGGCAGCGGCTAACTGTAATACTATCTCTGGTTTGAGGGCTGTTGTACACTCGAGGTGCCAGAATGTTGTCCTGCAGGAGTTCTTTAACGTGCCAGTATATCCACAGACATGAGGCTGACGTTATTGAGCACCTTCAAATACAATCCGACTGAGTCCGAGTCGAACCTGCCAAGTTGGGCTGAGAAGGCCAGCTCTCTGCCGTCTGAGCTACTCAGCCCGACTGTTTGTATACAAATAAGGACTTAAAATAGAAGTGGCAAATGAATAGGTTAGCTTCAGTGCAGTCCGAAGTAGTGACTTCAAGTTTAAACCATCTTTCAATTACCGCCACAATCAAACCATCTCAAATCAATAATCAAACAAGTTGTTATACTAAATAAATGTGGACAATTTACGAGTCCACAATAGTATTGAGTTCAGTGAATTATTTGATAATGTTTTATTTCAGGTTCAAAACGAGCAAAAGCTCAAAGTGCAACCAAGAACACTCGCGTAGCAGGCAATGGCGCAGTCAAACGAGCTCACCTGAGCCATTATCCGCCGTTGAAATGTGCTTCAATTACGGCATCTTTGTTTACGGTTAACACGATAACTAATAACTAATTGTGCAAAATTTATGTAAATAAACAGTATTAATACGAAGAATGAAAAGAAATGTCTGTGTACCTAGGTTCAATGAAGTGGTGTCCTTCGGTACTCGGTTCGGATGTTCGGATCATAGAAATATAATATTTTACGATACATAATGTTGCGAGGGAGGATATTCTTCCTCGATGCCTGACAGGGACCAAACCGTCCACCCCTAAAAGTATTCTTACATATATCGAAGAGTTAAAGCCAAGACAGTCTAAAACTACAGATAGCCACAATTTATTTTTGTTCATATTGGTTAGATGTAATCAGCTGTGATGAAGGCAATGTTCAAATAGTCTCAGATACAGCTTGCATGATGTGTGGCCGCAGGGTTACCACATTCGGTGAAAATAAGGAAAGAGTAGCATTTCAACCAGACATGCCGTTGTTTATTAGAGCGTGCTCCGGATAAGCTTACTTTTTGTCACTTTGTAATTTGTCACATTTTAGCTGGACAAAGGATGCTAGACGCCTGCTAACCTGGGATGCGTACATCTCCCAGACCTCCTTCGCTTGTTCCCAGCCCAATGGTCTTGTCAATAACCGGACCTAACCTATTCAGACCAATATTTTGTAGCTGTAACCTATGTATAATGCCGACGTTGGCAATCCTATGTGCTCCTGTGAACTCGTCAGAGCCGCCGCTATATTCGATCTATTATACTTCATGATCCGTATAACGAAGTTTTACCAATGAAATAACGGCGAAATTTTATAACAGAACACCAGAAACAATTTTAATAACAGCCCTCTCCCCAGCTGGTGGTTATCCGTGACTGGGAGAGAGACGTCTTTTCATGCATGCATGAACCCAGGTCATTCATTAGCCATACATTCATCTAAGTCATTTTATCAATGATTCATTTATTCATTCATTCATTCAGTCATGCAGTGTAGGCCTACTAATATAACCCAATCAGGCAAATCATTCATTCATTATGTCTCTTGTAAGGGAAGGATAACATTGTTCAGACAAGTGACACAACTTAATACTTACACTAACGCGAATTAATAGGGGGAAGATACATGTTGTCCTAGACTGAACACTGTTAACGTCTAGGACAAAAAATGAAATGAAAACCTACAACCTGTTTTTCAGTCAGTGACCGGGTCAGGGATGTATGAATGAATCATATATAGGCTATTAGTAGGATGAGGTCACCACTCCGAAAGTGATTTATTAATGCCTGACAGATGCTATGAAATAAGAATGGACAGTGTTGCTGGAATGAAATATGACAGGGAAAACCGGAACCAAGAGAAAAAACTATCCCGCCTCCGCTTTGTCCAGCACAAATCTCACATGGAGTGACCGTGATTTGAACCACGGTATCCAGCGGTGAGAGGCCGACGCGCTGCCGTCTGAGCCACGAAGGCTCATTCTAGGACAAAAAAATAAAAATTCAAGAAACTAAAATTTAGAGAGTGTGTGTAATTAATGAGTAGGCGTAATTGTAATATTTAGATAGTAATGGATAAATTAATTGCAACAAAACCATGCATGTATCAAATATTTTGGATTACTATAAATGATTATTCTGTCTCAGTTCCTAGCGATCCAGGACTAGGGGATGGGAATATTATATTATATTCTAAACTTAATAACTATACACGCTTGCAGCTTGCTTATACGGCTTACGCATTTCTAGTGTGAACTTACTAGAGCTCTGGCTAGATGTCAGCACAATCGCAACATTTCTCCGTGAAGATTCTATAAATAGTTAATATGGTGAGCGCTATTACACCCCTCTCCTCTTCTATTAACATATAGCAAAAGGCAAAGCCATCCCCACACAAGCCAAAAGGCCGTTTGACGACTGGAATGTAAAGGCTTCCACTATCCGTAACCCTCAGTACTAAGACCTTCCACTCGGGTAGGCTACTAAGACCTTTGGAGTGGTTAGGTCTACTCCCAACTGGCTTTAACCTCAGAAATTAATCCGGTACTTATTTGTAATGTAGACTTAGTGAATCTCAGGGACATGGGATTCTTCAAAAATAGAAATATCGCATGTAAATTTTTCGACTTCCTGACGGAGAATCGAACCAACGTCCTTCCGGGGAACTAAATATGTCTTTACTACCTCGGTGAAGAAACCCTAATCCAAGCACTGACGACACACAAAGTTCCTTAATGGAGATCTTAGAGGACGGATGTTAGAAAACAGAATGTTTTGTGAAACAAAGTGCGCCAGCTGACACCGTGAAGAAGTTGGTAGGCCTACGTCCAGCGCACGCCTCGAGCTAGCCGCAGGTGCTTCCACTCCACATGCAAGCTCACTTGAAAATTTGTGGACGTGAGAAGAACAAGGCTGCTAAATCACACCTAATTGCTTTACGTAGATAAGCACACTACAATAAAGTGAAAAAGTGTTCTTCACCATGACCTTGAGAAGGCTGCAAGGAATTCCTTTGTAATTGGATTAGAAGGTCAAAAGTCATTGCTAAGAGGGATATCCTCTCCTCCATAATGGCTACAAATAAAACGAGAGAACCCGTTTAATAACTCAGGTTGGGGGACTTGGGTCAGGTTCTGGTCTTGTAGCAAGGTAGGGGTCCACTGCTTCAGGCTGAGGAATGCAGCACAGCGTGGGGTGGACACCTTACATTGCGATAAATTGCTAACCATATTCATTCAGCCTACACAGACCAGATGTGAACCAACTCCTACCATTGTTCCTTCATCACGTGTACTTTTCTTAAAACGAGTAATGCAGGATGATCTCTTGCTTGGCTACTCGCGTCCTATGCTCAAGATTTGGCAATCGAATCCAGCCGCAGTCGGTTGCCATGAAATCCATGATAGTCTATTTGTAGCTGTAAATTCCGTGCGCATTAAAAGGCTTACTTTCAAAACCAAAGTACAGCACCCGTCTCTTAAGACCCACAGAAGTTGAAATAAGATTAAATAAACATAATAATAATAATAATAATAATAATAATAATAATAATAATAATAATAATTACTTTACGTCCCACTAACTACTTTTACGGTTTTCGGAGATGCCGAGGTGGCGGAATTTAGTTCCACAGGAGTTCTCTTACGTACCAGTAAATCTATCGACATGAGGCTGACGTATTTGAGCACCTTCAAATGCCATCGGACTGAGACAGGATCGAACCTGGCAAGTTTGGGTCAGGAGGCCAGCGCCTCAACCACCTGAGCAACTCAGTCCGGGATTATTATTATTATTATTATTATTATTATTATTATTATTATTATTATTATTATGAAGTATCGAAGACACTGTACTTATAATTACGAGTTTTAAGGGTGATATTCAAAATGCCCATCTTTTTCTCTAACACAGGGCTTAAACCTTCCTGCCACGTGTCGATCACGTTACTCACGATGTTCATGGGCAAACTGGCTACAGCAGTCTTCAAAGCTCTTTTTAGGCTATCAATATTACGATGACTCTCTTGTAGACCATTTCCCCCAAGTACTGACCACAAGCTGTAATCCACAGAACTGAGAACTGGATTGCCAAATGGCCAATCAACTTGGAACAATTGCCTTCTTGAGTGGCCTTGTTCCCGAGTACTGGAGCAGTCCTGTTAAAAACTTCGACCCATGAACTAAAGTTGATTTAGAGAATCCGAATGGTCAGCGTAGTGGCCTTCAGTTCAGAGGGCGCCGGGCTTAATTCCCGGCTGGGTCGGAGATTTTGACCGCATGTGGTTAATTCCTCTAGCATGGGGGCTGGGTGCTTGTGTTAGACTTAATAAACATCTTCATTTACATACAATATATCACACTACAAATCACCACGCAAACAGCCCTGAAGATGGTCTTCCGTGGTTTCCCATTTTCATACCAGGCAAATGCTGGAGCTGTACCTTGATGAAGGCCACGGTCACTTCCCTCCCACTCCTAGCCCTTTTCTATCCCAAGGCTGCGGCCGTTAAACTGGACGAATTTCATTTATAGGGCTGGCCCCAGGTTAATTTGGAAAAGGCCAGAAAGAAGAATCAGGGGCATTTTGGCACCTTTCTCGCAAAAGTGAATGTCCGAACGTCATCGTATAGAATTCTTCATCAAATTATCAGTGATGGCGAATGATGACATCACAAGATCTTTGGAGCTACCTAAATAACTGTGACACACCATTTTGAAGATTAAAGGGCTCTTAATTTCTCATTGCCAACTAGGTGTTATTAATCTCGTCGGATTATCTGCGAAGACCTTACACATCTTTTGTAATGCAGACATGCTAGCAGTTAAAAGTTGCGCTAACACAAATGGACTTATGGTGGTGATGAGATGGGAAGGGATTGGCATTGGCCTAAATTAAGACACAGTCCCAGCGTTTACAGGGTATGCAAATGAGGAAACCACAGAAAACTATCTGCCAATGGCAGAAATCAATCCAATCAAGTGGCTACGCGGTTTGGGTCACGTAGCTACCAGCTTGCATTCGGGAGATAGTAGGTTCGAACCCCATTGTCGGTAGCCCTGAAGACGTTTATCCGTGGTTTTCCGATTTTCACACCAGGCAAATGCTGGGGCTATACCTTAATTAAGGCCACGGCCGCTTCCTTCCTACTCCTAGCTCTTTCCTATCCCATCGTCGCCATAAGATCTATCTGTGTCGGTGCGATGTAAAGCAAATTGTGAAAATATAAAAATAGAGAAGTCTCCTGAGTACAAGCTTATTACAAAATGGCGTGTACTGCGCAGCCAATTCACTCGGCCAGACATGGATTTAATGAAGAAGTTATGGCTCATAATCTCTCCATCAAAATACTTGTAAAATTCGGTAGATATTGAACTTAACTTTTCGTAACCTGTAGTCCTATTAGGAATGGAACGAGAATGTAAAGAACGTGAATTGTCACTTACTATGCTTTGTTTCTTGAGCCTTACGACAACGTTGTCAACTATGTTATATATCTGTGTGACTACTTTCTACAGTAGGGTCCTGTTCTCCCTGTTGTGCAGGGGACAACGCCGGTCGGGTAAGGGTTCTTTAATTGTTCTGATTAATATCTCTGACCTGGGGACTGAGTGTTTGTGATGTCCTTAATCTTCCTTTCCTCGCACGCAACATTCCACACCAGCGCCATTCCAATTACTCGCAGGTTCATACAATATGGTGCCAGTAGGGGCAAAAGATCCACATGGGTCAACGCTCCGAAAAATAGCATTTATTAAAAAAAAAAAGGATCCTGTTCTGGTGTGTGTTATTATTGGGAAAGAATTCAGAATATTCCAACAATACGGCCTTGTGTCGACGTGAAAGAAAACGGGGAAAATAAATTCCAGAGCGACCAGTAGTATTTCTCTGATATATTGTCCTCAACGAAGACAAATGCTCTTCATTACAAGCACCAGGCTTTGAATCCTACATTGTAAAGGAGGGGATCGAACCGTGGACAGGTGGGCGGGAAGTTCAGCAACAGCCTGTTTATCTTTGCTTGAAATGTTACTGAAATTGAAATATGAAAGCCAAACAGGTGATAAAATGCGGTTGTATTAATGATTTTTTTTTTCATGGACACCGTTGAATACTCTCAAAATGGTACTAATTACATCATTTACTGACGATCTTGATATTACTTTCAATAATTTGCGCTGCGTTTCTAACAAAAGATGCTTATGATCAAGGAAGTTAACAGACCGTCTTGACAGAGAAATGTCCCTGAGAAGTGAGCATTTTTTTTTTTTTTTTTTTATTAAGATAATTTAGAGTCACTTTAACCCTAAGGTCTTATCGTGACTTCTAACTGTAGAATTTACATTAAATTACAGTAGGGTGAAGAATGGAAAATAAAATAAAATATAAAAGTGATATTTTAAACTGAACAGTTAAATTTTTGAATACAGGCCAGTGTCTTTGAAAAACTTGATAATTTGTTTGCACAGTGAAGGAGATGAGTGAGTCCCCTTAATATCCTTAGGTATACCGTGGTACTGGCGCCATTTGTCATACAGTGAACAGTCTGTTATTATGTGCTTTACAGTCAGCACACTATTGCATGTTGTACAGATGGGAGGCAGTTTCTTCTCAAGGAGGTAGCTGTGACTTATCTTGGAGTGGCCAATCCGTATTCTAGTTATTAGGACTTGATCTTGCCTGTGAAGGTTGTGAAGGTAGTGTTGTACTGTAGATTCCGTTGTTACTTCGTGGAGTTTGCTGTTCGAAGTTTGAAGCCATTTTATCTTCCACTGTTGGTATAATTTTGTTTTAGCATAGGCAATAATGTCAGTGTGAGGGGTAGCTATTGTCAGATCGCCTAACGGGAGGTAAGTAGCGTCTTTAGCTGCTTGATCAGCAGATTCATTGCCTTGAATACCTCTATGAGAGGGTATCCACACAAAGATGACTTGTTTGCCTTCTTTCATGATGTTGTTAAACAACAGTTGTATTTCTTGTACAAGGATGTGTTTCGATGATGGACTTTCTATTGCGTTTAATGCACTTTTTGAATCAGAAAAAATGATGGTGTTATTACAGGTGCTGGTTTTCAAAATATATAGCATAGCCTGCTTTATTGCGTACAGCTCATTAGAGAATACTGTATAGTAGTCAGGCAATCGGTATAGCATGGTACGTTCAGGATATATAATCCCACATCCATTTCTTTCCTCACATTTTGATCCATCAGTATAGATTGCAGTGTGCCTTGGGTATTTATTAGAAATTTCAAGAAATAATTGATGGTAGTGAGATCTGTCAGTTTCATCTTTGACACTGTAATTTATTTCAAAGTT
Source organism: Anabrus simplex (assembly GCF_040414725.1). Taxonomy (NCBI): domain Eukaryota; kingdom Metazoa; phylum Arthropoda; class Insecta; order Orthoptera; family Tettigoniidae; genus Anabrus; species Anabrus simplex. The sequence goes on along the minus strand of NC_090265.1, from coordinate 438,173,182 downwards.
AATTTTTGGAAGGGTAATAGTCCATGGTGGGACATTAAGAGAGTTGTCTGTGAGGAGTATTGGAGGGATATTTAAATTTAGTTCTTCAAGAAACTTGGCTATTCTGACATTGAAAGGCTGTGGTTGTGATCCTGATTTAATGAGTGTACCTTGATGCTTGTTAGGAAAAGCATACAACTTAATTCTTGATTCACTCATAGTTGCTACCTTGAGCGCGTAAGTCAAACTTAGTTGTCTACGTCTAATTGTGAGTGGTGGTTCATTTGCTTCTATTTGAATGCTGGCTACTGGACTGGTACGGAAGGCTCCTAGAGCAATTCGAAGAGCTGAGGACTGGATGGAATCAAGGATTTTGAGTGAAGACATTCTTGCGGAATTGTATACAATGCTGCCATAGTCTAATTTAGCCCTAATAATGGCTTTGTACGTGTTCATTAGCACTTGGTAGTCTGCCCCCCAGTTCTTTGCTGCCAGGATCTTCATTATGTTCAGCCTTCGCAAGCAGTCATCTTTAAGGTTTTTCAGGTGAGGTATCCAACTTAACGTAGTGTCAAATAAAACTCCTAAGATTTTCATAGTTGTTACTGTTTCAATTTTGTGATTGTCCATGTACAGCTCAGGGTCTTGTACAGTATGTTTACATTTGGAGAAGAGTATGCATTTGGTTTTAGTTTTGGAAAACTTGAACCCTGTAACTTTAGCCCATTTTTGGATATTATCAATTGATTCTTGAAGTAACTGTTGAGTAGTTAATTTATTTCTTCCTGCACTTAGTATAGTCAAATCATCGGCAAAAAGGCAAGCCTTTACTGGTAGGTGAATGTTGGAGACAATGCCATTTATTGCAACGAGGAATAATGTGACACTGATGACTGATCCTTGGGGAACTCCATTGTCAATGGTTACTTCATGTGAAAGAGTTCCATTTGTCCTGACTTGAATTCGGCGATCTTTAAGGAAATTATAAATGAAGTGAAGCATGTTTCCTGAAATATTATGTTTCATCAGTGTTTCAATTAGATAGTCTTTCCACACCATGTCATATGCCTTCTCAATGTCTAAACTAACAGCTATGAGGTGCTGATTATTTAGGAAAGCTTCTCGGATTTCTGATTCTAAACATATCAGAGTATCTGTTGTTGAACGTGCTTGACGAAAACCATTTTGTGCATCACTAAAAAAGTGTATATGTTCCAAATACCAGCGTAATCTCTTGTTAACAATTTTCTCCAGTAGCTTACACATTGTATTTGTCAAGGCGATGGGACGATAATTATCTGGGATCAAAATGTCCTTTCCTGGTTTGAGTATAGGCACTACAATAGCACAACGCCATTGGTCTGGAAATAGTTTGGAACTCCATATGTAGTTGAAAATAGCAAGTAGATAATTGAGTGCACTATGTGGAAGCTGTTTTAAAAATTCATATGGAATGGTGTCTGGGCCAGGACTAGATCTGCCGCATTTGTTGAGTTCTGTAACCATTTCTTGTAACTGTAAAGTATCATTATAAGCATAGTTCGGTGTAGGTACAGTTTCACTTAAGTCTATTGGATCTCGAGTTGTTTTCATGCGAAGAAATTCAGGTTCATAATTGTTATCGCTAGAGATTTCTGAAAATGATTTAGCCAGTTGATCAGCTATTTGTTGAGGTTCATTTACAATTGACCCAGCGACTGGATCTCTTAGAGAGGTAATACAGAATTTATTGTATTTGCCACTTATTCTTTGGATTTTATTCCACATAACTTTTTGTGAAGTTTGGCAGGTTAAGGAGGAGATGAATGTTAACCAGGAGGTTTTCTTACTTTATTTTATTTTATTTCGTGCTATTGCTCGGTGTTTTTGAAAATTGATTTTATTTTCAGGCGTAGGATTTCTTTTGTATAGGTAGTAAGCACGGTTTTTATTTTTGATAGCCTCTTTACAGGAGTCATTCCACCAGGGAACCGTTTTCTTGAAGGGTATAGGAGCTGTTTTTGGGATGCTCTGGTCAGCAGATTTAATTATTACTTCTGTGAAGTCTTGAACAATATCATTGATATGCTTAGAAGGAAATTTATTTGTTGGAGTTAGATCGTTTAAATAGTTATTTACAATCTTTCTAAATGATTGCCAATTTGCCTTATTTAAATTCCATTTACAGGATTGGAGTTTTGATGTGTTGTCTGAAGAACTTTGATCATCATTAATTATGATGGGGAAGTGGTCACTTCCTTGTAGAGTTGAATAAATGGACCAGTTAAATAGTGCAGCTATGTCTGGCGTACATATAGTTAAATCTATGCTACTGTATGTTCCGTGTGCTATATCAAAACGAGTTGGAGCAGTTGAGTTCAATAATACTAGAGTAAATTCATCTAGTATCTTCTCTATTTCTTTCCCCCTTGCATCAGTATTGCGACTACCCCATAAACTGTTGTGGCTATTAAAATCACCCATCAAGATGAAGGGTTTGGGGAGTTGGTGTATTAGGTTTCTTAAATCATCAGCGTGAGATGTACTATTCGTAGGAAAATAAACATTACATACACATATAGCTTGTGGAAGGTATAATAAAACTGCGACTGCTTCTAAATCAGTAGTTAAAGGAACCTCTTGATGGTGTAAATTATTTTTAACATAGGTGGCTACGCCTCCACTTGCATGATTTGGATTAATTCGGTTTTTATAATGTACGTTGAACTGTCTTAAATGGGAAACAAAGTTGTCTCTAAAGTTAGTTTCTTGTAGACAGACAACTGAAGGCTGATGTTTATTTAGTAGAAGTTGTAAATACTCTCGCTGTGATCGAAAACTGTTGAGGTTCCATTGAAGTAATGATATAGTCATAAGAATGACAAACAAGTGTAGAGGGAATTTTATCATTATTATGAGAGGGAAGTAGAGTCATCACTGGAGTAATCTGGAACTAAACTGTTAATTGCTTCACCTCGGTTTTCACTGCTAGCCTTAAGCAGTTTCTTGACTATTCGAGTACTCCTGTTCTTAATAGATTTTTCAGTGTAGTATGGATATAGTTTTTGAAGGGCTTGGGCTAAACCCTCTAGATCTTGGGTGTAATTGGAAGCTATTGCTGCAATATCATTAACTCCAATACTGTTTTCAAAAAAGGATTGGAGTTGTAAGTAATTGAGGGGAAAGGACTGAGGGTTGGCTTCTAGAACTTGCTTAATTGGCTTAAGCATATCACTAATAGTTGTGCTTTCTTTTTCTGTCTTTGGTTTCTTGTAAGTTTGTTTTGTCTTGTGTTTCCCTGTCTGTTCACTTGTCTTAGGTTCAGTTGTTAGGGGAGGTTCCTTAAAATCAAGGTCTTTTCTGCCTGTAGTTTCACTGCTGGATAGTGATATTGGTCTCTTTGATCCAGCAAGATGAACATATGAGGGGTTTTGAGGGCATTCCAAATGAGAGGTTAGAGTCGTTTCGCCTGAGGGTAAAGGCCCACAGTTTTGATTTTGAGAACACTGAAGAGATGTAGATGTAGCAGTTGTCTGAACAGTAGTTTGTGAGGGAGTACAGGTAATATTTTCTTGACAGTTTGTTTCAATTTTTTGTGTATCCTCTACTAGTTGGGGAAATTCTGTTAGATTGATCTTGCCACGAGAATGACTGTTTTGATTTAATGAGGAGCCTTCATTTATTATTTCATCATTATCAGGACAGTTTCTAGCTAAGTGCCCCTCAGTTTTACAAAGAAAGCAGGTGGGTGTGTCAGAGGATAAATAAATCCAGTAATTGGTACCCTCATATTCAATTTGGAGTGAGTCTGGAAGTTTGTTAAAGTCTTCATTTTGAATATAAATCTGTCTCCGAAAACTGAGAATGTGAGAAAATCCGGGGATTGTTAAACCTGCTCTAATAGGTGATATCTTTGACATTGGTTTAATGCCGAGTTTGAGAAATTCTTCTTCAATAACAATATTAGGAATCACAGGGCAAACATTGGATAGAATAACTCGTTTGTTTTTAGTTAGGAGAGGTCTTATTTCCAAGGAGACATTATTTATGAGAATCTTAGGATGTTTTGAAATTAATTCTTCAACACACTTTTGACTTGCAAGGAAGATACATATTCTTCCATTAGATATCCGTGAGACAAATCGGATGTTACTAGGGCTAGTGACTTTTCCAATTGCTAGTATATAATCTCGGATACTAATACCATCGCAAGATTCAATAACAATAGCTTGATCTTTGGTAGGGTAGGATTGCATTGCTGCAGAGTAACTTAACCTTGGGTTGTTAGGAGATTGATTAAGTGTGTTAGGAACAGTAATAGAGGTTGTCATGAGGTTACCTGGTTCACCGGTACGGGTGGGAATTATGCTTTCTTTATTCTGTCCATTCGTGAGGTTACTTGAGACTTGCTGATTTTCATTATTTAGATTCATTGAGTTAGAAAAAACTTGCCGACCTCCATCAACAGAGGCGGCCATTATCGGTTAGCTAACAAGATAAGGTTATAGGTATGAGAGTGATCCTTTAATGAACACTAATCTCCACAACGCAGATTTAAAACCACACTCACTACAAAAGTACTTAGCAGCTTCACTCTGGTGCTTTAGACGGTAAATTTTAGCTTAGAATGACCGATTATTCAATAGTTCCAAGCGACAATATTACACGCGAACATCATGTAAGTCACTGCCATCTTGATTTCAAGTGAGCATTTGTTTAACGCTGATTTGTGAAATTCTTGCTATACACAGTGAGTCAACAGAACCAGGCAGACAATGTTCGCTAACTGCAGACACAACACGGAGGAGGCCGAGTCTGACCAGGGTATTGCCCTCCTGGCAACACTCGCCAAAAGTGTGTGTGTGTGTGTGTGTGTGTTTGTTGTGCACTGCCCAGGGAACGAGGTCAGCTCAGATACTAACCCACGCAGAACGTATGGAATAAAGTGATGTATTACGGTTCTCAGAATTATAAATTACTGTTATGTGATCTTCGCATTCTTAATAGCGTTGATGTAATTTGTCACAACACCGTTGATAGCTACTCTACAGAATGGATATGTTTCTTTGCTCAACAGAAACACCATGTCACAGTAATGGCTTAGTGCCCTTGCTATGCTCACAGTTAGTATGGTTGCCAGTAGAGGTCTGCAAACCAGCCAGTTCGTTCGCTCATGCTCATTCGACCCTCATACGGTCGAATGTATCTCGGTCGGCTTTGGGCGGGTTGGCTAGCAGCATGTAGTCTCAGGTAAGGCGACTGATGCACTTACGCATGGTATCAACCAACTTACGACGAAACTAACTTAAAAACCACGTGGCTGACTATAAAATGGTGGACACACCATGCTACTATTTTAACGACATTTTCATTGAAGTAATGTAATTAAAATTTTGTTATAAACACTCTAGATCAACTTGTCATGTTAGTAGACGCAAAATATTAACTAGTATCGCATTTCACATCGTCGCAAACATTCACCATTGTTATTTCGTTTGTTTTAGCGCAGACTGAAGCAGTATTGCATCATTTACTCAATCTGGGTTAAGGTAGGTAAGGGTTGTTCTGCCTGAAGGCAGGTCCGAACCTCCGCAGAGGTATTCCTGAGCCGGAGTTTACTTGCGGTAGGGTGGCCAGTTCCTTTCCGCTCCTCCATTCCCTTACCCCCCACCAACAGCGCGTGGCAACCCATCCAACTCCTGACCACGCCCAGTGTTGCTTAACTTCGGAGATCTCACGGGATCCGGTGTTTCAACACGGCTACGGCCGTTGGCAATCTGGGTTAAGCGAGCTCCTTTTATCACTAATTTGGTTTGAACTGAAATTTCTTTCATTTGCCGCATTGGAGGCTGCAATAGACGATATTTTCTTCGCTAACAGAGCAAGTCTTGGAATGTTAGTGCTGTTAATATTCTCCACTATACAAGGGGATCATCGTCAGAAAGGGGATCTTTTAATAAAGTAATTGTTGTATTGCGAATATGGGCAATGTTTATTCGTCCATAGTGTGCGCCAACATTAACTCGTTTTTGACATGGTACCCTCTTGCCGAAACAGCCATAAAGGGACGAAGATCTGTTACACACATATTTACGCACTTCAGTGTAATTGTTTGTTTGATATCATGTGATACTATACGAGGGCGCACTTTACACTCGTGTGCCTTCATATGTGAGGTAGTGGAAGCAAACGTCAAATGTGGAGGCACAACTTTTACATGTTCACCATTCGCAGTTGTTACTAGCGAGAAGTATTCCCACACTTCGCTCTTCAGCCTTTCTTACTCTAGTAATCCACATTCTTTCCTCTCAAGTTTTGCTTTCACACTGTCTTTGGACTCTCCTTCCATGTTCGCAATGAATGTCGTAGTGACTGCGAATGTGAATCAGTCGGACCGCATGTGGTGCGTTCGCTCAGACTGTTTAGCGGCAAGCGGTCAGATAGGTCACGCTCACTAGCGGAGTAGGACTACCTTCGTTCAATCGACCGTAAACGGGGAATACAGACATTTAGTTGCCAACATCGAATTCAACTATGAAGTCATCAACAAGCTCTGCGGCGAAATACTTTATTATTATTATTATTAATTGTTTTACGTCGCACCGACACAGATAGGTCTTATGGCGACGATGGGATGGGAAAGGCCTAGGAATGAGAAGGAAGCCGCCGTGGCCTTAATTACGGTACAGCTCCAGCATTTGCCTGGTGTGAAAATAGGAAACCACGGAAAACCATCTTCAAGGCTGCCGACAGCGACGTATATATGTATATTAGTACGTATGCATGAAAGAAAAATCGCTTATTCACAGCTTGCCCAATTACATGACTGTAATACTACATGCTTTGCTCCGACTCATTGGCTGAATGGTCAGCGTTGAGGCCTTCGTTTCAGAGGGTCCCGGGTTTGATTCCCGGCCGGGTCGGGGATTTTAATCACCTTCGATTATTCTTCTGGCCCGGGGACTAGGTGTTTGTTTGTCCCAACACTTGCCTCTTCATATTCAGACAACACACTACACTACCAATCACCACAGAAATACGCAATAGTGATTACATCCCTCCATACAGGGTTGGCGTCAGGAAGGGCATCCGGCCGTAAAAGAGATTTGGACCAGAAAGTAAGTGAAAAGATGAGGACACTCACTCACAATACCCAGTGCACATGTACGACACAGATCGCACCCGCAACCCCACAGCTGAGGGAAAAGCGGTGGAAAAAAGAGAAGGAAGAATACTACATGCTTTGAGTAATCATATTACAGATGTAACCTAATTTCCGAATTACATGTGAGATACATTCTTAATTCGGTGGCTGTGTTGACGTACATAAGTAAAGTAAATAATATGAAAACAAAACTATACCCTTTTTCACAGTTGTTCAAATACGACTGAGATCGTGAAACGTAAGAACTGAATAAAATACATTTTGACTAAACTACTTTTGCTCACTGGCCATGACTCTGCACCTAAAATATCTTTAATTAAAATGCTTCTTTCTCTCTCAAGTAATTCACAATGAAATAATGAATGGTCAACTGCTTCATCACTGGCATTACATGGACATATGGGGCAATCTAACATTTTTTTTAAACTATGAAAATAAGCTCTTGATTTTCCATGACCCGTTACCACTGCGGTGAAATTTGGTTTTAAATTATTATGTTGGGTAAGTCTATATTACATTGATAAAAAATGATTTTGTTACTGAACCCTTCGTCGTTTGATCCCATTTACTCTTCCATTTTCTCAATATTTCATCTCTTAATTCCTTAATCAAAACACTTTTAGAAATTTTGCTGTAACAGTGACTAATTGCATCGTGTTCTGCTTATGTATGCATTTATTTATTTATTTATTTACTTATTTACTTATTTATTTATTTATTTATTTATTTATTGAGATTATTTAGCACGAAGGCTTGTTGGATCCTTAACAGTTCCGCCATCAGATGTCAGAGATGACCTAGGCGTCACCGAAGAGGCATACTTGGGAAATGAGTGAGGTAGTTGCCCATTTTTTCCTCACAGGGCCAGAAGTTGCTATCACATACCAGTCTGACAAGGCCACTTATTATTATTATTATTTTTTTTTTTTTGCTCGTTGCTTTACGTCGCACCGACACAGATAGTCTTATGGCGATGACGGAACAGGAAAGGGCTAGGAGTGGGAAGGAAGCGGCCGTGGCCTTAATTAAGGTACAGTCCCAGCATTTGCCTGGTGTGAAAATGGGAAACCACGGAAAACCATTTACAGGGCTGCCGACAGTGGGGTTCGAACATACTATCTCCCGAATACTGGATACTGGCCGCACTTAAGCGACTGCAGCTATCGAGCTCGGTGCCACTGAATTTCACACACCAACCGATCCCATGAGTGACATATTCACACCATTCATAACAGGGACTGGCTGTATATGCCATAAATAGCATCGCTCATACCCGAGTCACTTTCAGATCACTAAAGCCAACGACGAGACAGACGGGTCGATGAAAGTATAAAAAAAAAAATAAAAAAAAAATAAAAAAAATATATTCTAGCCCCACTACAAGACAAAGTGTACTCTAAACACTAGGTCTCGCCATCAAATGGACTTCATTTCTCGTCAGTGAGTAAGTACTATGCATTTTTTATACACAAGATGTTTTTCAGAAGGAATAGTAGTATGGACTACTTCAAGTAAAAAAAAAAAAGGCATACAAACATGTGTCCAATTTGCAAATTATCATGTAAGCCTGTGTCCAATGTGCAGTGTGTGCATGTTCGATAAGATGCGTAAATCGTTTATTGATGCATTTATTTTTTATGGCACCACGTTCTCCAGACCTTACTCCATTAGCTTTTTGGCTTTGATGAAAACAGAAGTCTACAGAGAAAGGTGAAAAAGAGATGAATTGGTTGCTCGCATTATAAATTGTTCTGGCCCCGTAAAGGAAGGGCTGTGAGCTTGCATCCGGAAGACAGTGGTTTCGAACCCCACTGTCGGCAGCCCTGAAGATGGTTTTCCGTGGTTTCCCATTTTCACACCCGGCAAATGCTAGGGCTGTACCTTAATGAAGGCCACGGCCGCTTCCTTCCCATTCCTAGGCCTTTCCTCTCCCATTGTCGCCATTAGACCTATGTGTGTCGGTGCGACGTAAAACAAATAGCAAAAAAAAGCGTAAAGGAACGCCACAGTGACCTCCAAAGAGCTACACGTACTAATGCCAAGAGAGTGAAAAGTTCAATGAAGTCGGTGTAGAATTTTTGAACATGACCGTGAACTGTTCAAAGAATATAGGTTTGTACATCAATAAATGCGTCAAGTATTTGTGTTAAACTGGGACACATTATGTATGAAGGTTTTTTTGCACCAGTAGGTCATTTGCGTTGAATTGTTGCACGTTATATAGAATGTTTTCATCAAGAAACAATCTGAGTGTCTTTACAGTTGCCATTCCACACACAATTCACACTGAAAACATGCTTGTATGATATTTTGTACTTGAAATAATCCCTACCACTGCCTCCAGAAATATTGACTATTCCCCCTGACACACCTGTAGTTGTATAGGTATGTTTATTGTTTGTTCGTTTCCGTACTTGAAAATGATAGCACATAGTTGAATGCTGAGCACTAGTCGCCTGTGGAGAACTGTAAACACTACATCTCTTACCGACCTCCTGGTCGTCTATTTACAATAGCAGGCCACTAGCACTGATTTCCAGTTCAATGCCCAGCTCTGCCAAGGATCCAAGGTCTTGGCGTGGACTAGCACGGGATTCCCCATCTCGTAAGTCAAGTGCCATCTTTCTAAAGTTTGACAAGGAAATGAGTGGAAGGAATCAGGTTACCTTAACACAGTACGTTTGGCCAGGAGCCTGAAAATCCCCAGCAGTAATGAGTTAAAAAGGAGTCACATTTCTTCTTAACAAGGGTATATCAAATACTCTGTTTACCTATAAGTCTTAATATTATTTATTTTTATGATGAAGTCTACCCATGAACAGATTTGATTCCTGTTCTCTTCGCCATTACTTTGAGGTATTACAGCGTCTCTCTTGCTTGAGGAGCTGCCTGGCCGATGCGGTAAAGGCGTGATCGGTTCTCCCGGAAGGACGTGGGTTCGAATACCCGTCACGAAGTCGTAAAATTTAAGAAACGAGATTTCCACTTCCGGAGGTGCATATGGCCCTGAGGTTCACTCAGCCTGCACCAAAAATGAGTACCCGGTTAATTCTTGGGGGCAAAGGTGGCCGGGCGTAGAGCTAACCACTCTACCCCATCACGTGCCGAGGTTAACAATGGTGGAAGCCTTTACCTTCCACTCCTCCAAGGGCCTTCGTGGCCTGTACGGAGGTGGCTTTGCTTTTTGCTTTGCTCTCTTGCTTGAGATATCTACAGTTTTCTCCCCGATTCTCCAGACATTCTAAATATTAATGCTTTTACTACCTTTGCGGTTTTAGGAGACACCGAAGAGCCAGAATGTTGTCTCGCAGAAGTTCATTTACGTGCCTGTAAATCCACTGACAGGAAGTTATTACGGTATTTGAGCACCTTTCAATACCAAAGGACTGAGACGGGATCGAACCCAATAACTTGGGCTCAGAGAGTCAGCACTCTAACATGTGATCCAATCGGTCCGGATCAAGTAGTTTTCATCGCAAGGGACATTAAATTTAATGCGTTAATCGTTGTGGGTTTCATTCACCATCATTCATTATATAATCATTAGCTCCTCAACTGAGATTGTGCCGAAAAAAATATGCCATATAATTTCATCTCACCTCATCCCCGGCCCCGTGTCATGAAGAGGGAATGAGGGGTAGACATGCGAGTATTACTACTTCCTTGATCATGGGCATCTTTTGTTACCGAGCTCGATAGCTGCAGTCGCTTAAGTGCGGCCAGTATCCAGTATTCGGGAGATAGTGGGTTCGAACCCCACTGTCGGCAGCGCTGAAGATGGTTTTCCGTGGTTTCCCCATTTTCACACCAGGCAAATGCTGGGGCTGTACCTTAATTAAGGCCATGGTCGCTTTCTTCCCAGTCCTAGCCCGCTCCTGTCCCATCGTCACCATAAGACCTACTGTGTCGGTGCGACGTAAAGCCAATAGCATCTTTTGTTAGAAACGCAGCACAAATTATTGAAAGTAATGTCAAGATCGTCAGTAAATTAAGTAATTAGTACTATTTTGGGAATATTCAATGGTGTCCATTAAAAAATCATTAATACAATCGCATTATATCACCTGTTTGGTTTTCATATTTCAATTTCAGTAACATTTCAAGCAAAGCTGAACGGGCTGTTGCTGTACTTCCCGCACACCTGTCCACGGTTCGATCCCCTCCTTTACAATGTAACATGCAAAGTCTGGTGCTTGTAATGAAGAGCATTTGGCTTCGTCGAGGACAACATATCAGAGAAATACTATTGGTCGCTCTGGGATTGATTTTCCCTGTTTCCTTTCACGTCGGCACAAGGCCATATATTGTAATATTCTGAATTCTTTCCCAATTATAACACACACCGGAACAGGACCTTACTGTAGAAAATAGTCATACGGATGTATATACAGTAACATAGTTGACAACGTTGTCCTAAGGCTCAAGAAACTTTTGCTAGTTGCTTTACGTCACACCGACACAGACAGGTCTTTTGGCGACGATTGGACAGGAAGGACTAGGAGTAGGAAGGAAGCGGCCATGGCCTTAATTAAGGTACAGCCCCAGGACTTGCCTGGTGTGAAAATGGGAAACCATTTTCAGGGCTGCCGACAGTGGGGTTCGAACCTACTATCTCCCGAATACTGGATACTGGCCGCACTTCAGCGACTACAGCTATCGAGCTCGGTGGGTCAAGAAACAATGCATTATAAGTGACAATTCCGTTCTCTACCTTCTCGTTCCATTCCTAATAGGACTACATGTTACGACAAGTTAATTTTCAATATCTACCGAATTTCACAAGTATTTCGATGGAGAGATTATCAGCCATAACTTCTTCATTAAATCCATGTCTGGCCGAGTGAATTGGCTGCGCAGTACACGCCATTTTGTAATAAGCTTGTATTTAGGAGACTTCTCTATTTTTATATCTTCACAATTTGCTTTACATCGCACTGACACAGATAGATCTTATGGCGACAATAGGATAGGAAATGGCTTGGAGTGGGAAGGAAGCGGCCATGGCCTTAATTAAGGTATAGCCCTAGCTGCTGCGAGGTGTTAAAATGGGAAACCATGGAAAGTCGTTTTCAGGGCTGGCGACAATAGGGTTCGAACCCACTATCTCCAGAATGCAAGCTGGTAGCAACGTGACCTAAATCTCACAGCCGCTTGCTCGGTGATGTAATTACACACAATACATTTTCATCATGGATTGTTGCAACTTTCACCGTCAGCAAGTTTCTGTAAACAAAATCTAGAGATATTTTAAAGAGACTAGAGTAGCTGGTGCTTGCCAGGCACTGCGGGAATAATACCCGTAGTCATCACTCGATTAGTGTGCAGCTCGGTGAAGGTTGAGGTCAGTTTGTCTTGGCAAGGTCAGTCGTGTACCAGCTCCGGGCAAACAAACCTATCATACTGCTCGCGCCTAGGTCACTTTAGCTGTCACGACTTCAAACACTTCCTGCGATGTTTACATCGCCGTAATTGATGAGCAAACACATTCGCACTTCACTAGCAGAAGACAAGTTTTCCTGTAAGTACCTGCGACGAGTCCCCTCATTGTTTAACACTTCAGGTGAGAATTTCCAGAAAGCGGGAACGTGTACAGATTATTTTTGCAAAGGAACTGAAGTTACGAAATAGGCCTGACCTAAAATATTACTAGCTGATTGCATAGTGAGATTATTCGTGGGTTCTATCAATAGCAGCTGGAAAAATCGGTAGTTATACATTTTACAAGTTATACATTGTTGAATTTTCTGCTTCATTTAAAGAATAAATCTTTTTTAAATCTTTGATACCAGTGCCAACGTACAAAACTAATTATTAGCAGTGAAAGTAGCCTCTCAGATTACTGCTTGGGTGTATGAAGATACATACGAAGATTAACCGCAATCAACAACGGCACTGATATTTGAATCTCAGATCTCCGAACGATGAAATTTCCACGGCCTCTTGACTACAAAGGGTGGCGTCCCGTTAAAACCGGCGATAGTGGAGATGTTAATTGTTTTAAATACAACGAGACGAAGATCCCCTCTTAACATAAATCACAGTGGAAAGAGATATATGTCAAATCCTTCGAAGAATGATGGTAACAACCACCGAATTGTGTGAAAATTAAGGTTTTCTTAGACCTTGTGTAGCTTATATCGTCGGGGTCGGAAGAGAACAGAGTTGCTTAACAAGAGTTGAAGTTGGAAGGGAAGGATGAATACGAGGAGCCTAGCCCAAGCCAGAGGAAACAATCCTAGACTCACCTAGGGGCCCCAGGGACATCAAACCCACACACACAAATTGGAGACGTCCTGGAAGGCCATGGCTTGGGGAATGGGTGTTTGTGCTATCCCCAACATCCCTGCCGCTCATACCTCTCACACAACACTATCTTCCACCACAATGAGAGGCAATTTCCTACACACGGCAGATGCCGCCAACACTTGTCTCTGGATCTGCCTTACAAGGGTTGCACCAGGATAGCAATAGAGACAGGAAATCATTGTATGTAACACTAATTCTTTGGTAATGGTCGCAAGACCTCAGAAGTCATCTGCTGAAGACTGCAGTCAGACATCGGCTGAATGTAGGCTACTAAATTGATGTAATTAACTGCCAAGAATATAACGAAGTCTGTGTCACTTTCACTTTCTACACCTCGCTTCGGCTCCTTAGGACCATACTTAACACTTGTTAGCCTTTCTGGATTTCCAATACTCCATCATGGCGCAAAATGCCGTTCTTCGTTCTGTAATCCACTTTGCAACAGTTCTCCTTCTCACTCATATGGAAGATCTTTTACCCCATGTACCGAAGTCTTCGACTTACTGCAGTTGCCCATGGAGTTGTACAAGTCCTGAGAAGACTAAAGTAATTTTCCGTGATATTATGACGTTAGGCATTCGAGAAAGAGATGACCGAAAATATGAGACAGTCCATCTCAGTGGAAAGTGGAGATTTTCGCCCTCATTTCTTTTTGACGTGAGCCTAGGATCTTTCGTAGAAGTTGCTTTTTTTTTTTTTTTTGCATCCTGCTTATATCTCTGTGGTGAGTGAGGGTCAAGGGCCAGGCGATATATAGGCCTTCATATCATCATCATGTCCGACTCATTGGCTGAATGGTCAGCGTACTGGCCTTCGGTTCAGAGGGTCCCGGGTTCGATTCCCGGCCGGGTCGGGGATTTTTACCTTCATTGGTTAATTCCAGTAGCCCTGGGGCTGGGTGTTTATGCTGTACCTAACATACCTGCAACTCGCACACCACACATAACACTATCCTCCACCACAATAACACGCAGTTACATGGCAGATGCTGCCCACCTTCATCTGAGGGTCTGCCTTACAAGGGCTGCACTCGGCTAGAAATAGCCACACGAAATTATTAAATCATCATCACCATGGACCGAACAATAGAACCCTATGGAAAAACATGTCCCCCTTTTTTTCTGAAATTAAAGCTTGCTTTGGAAAAATCTGCTTATTAATGTTACTGACAATCGTGTGTCATAGTGAACCGGATTCCTATCGTTATTGTGTATGAATATAACTTAAAACCAAACAAAAATTCAGAACATTTCAACAGAGAAATTCGACTTTAAAACCCGGCCATATTTAGAAGTTAACCTCTCTGACATCAATCACACAACTACTCCATCCTACCAGGGCATTACAAAGAACTTCTACGATGTGTGGTAGCTGCTGTTCATGCAAGAGCACTAAGTTGTTCTTTGTCATGACGAGAATTCTCAAGTTTCTGGAAGGTACCTTATACTTTCCAGCGACTGTACTCAACCCCCGCGGTGGGTCTGCATGTCCTGATGTGAACCTCTGATAGCGCCACTTGACAGATGCGCTTGTCGCTTGCCACTACCGCTGCTAGACGTGAGGTACTGGGCATGATGGATCACAAAGAGGAGGCAGCCACACCTGCCAGTTCACACTCAATCAAGACAATGCACCGAACGCATAAATCAAATAATACAGAATCTTTGTTTAGGGCTGTGAAATTTAGGGCAGACAGCAGAGGAATAATAATACCGCGAAACATGTAAGAATATAGAGAAACAAACGTATACAATACATTAAGGGAATTAAAGGTAGACAGAAAAATAAGAGAATTTATTAGATAAACATTAACCAACATCACTCCAAAAGTTAATTTCTAACTGATTTGTCTGAACCTTTGGCTATTAAAAAGGCAGTCCGGCTAGGAGATTGTTTCTCCCCACTATTATTTATTCTTGTACTGAAAAAAGTAACCAAAACCTTAGAAAAAGAAGTTAAAGGAATAACCATAGGCAGATCATTAAAATAATAAAATTATAATAATAACGTTATTGGCTTTACGCCCCACTAACTTCACTCATGTTCATAAAAAAACAGATCACCTTGAAAGACTAGAGATAAGAAGTTCATATTCACAGAACATGTTCAATAGTATGTTCTGCAGAAACGATTAGCATTTCAGTCACCGAAGTTCAGCATGAGTCCTGTTGCCTAATAGGCACTTGGTCCTCCATGGGCACTGATAACTTGTTGCATGCGTGATGGCATCGACGTTTATAAGGCGCGAATGTCGTCCTGGGGTACAGCCATCCATGCTGCATTCACCTGGTTCCACAGTTCATCTTTGGTGGTTGGCACTGGGTCACAGCGCCGCACCCGTCGTTTCACCATATCCCACACATTTTCGACTGGCGACAAGTCCGGTGATCGGGCGGGCCAGGGCAATAGTCTGACATACTGTGACAACTAGAAGACACGTGTTCGTGCAGCAACATGTGGTCGAGCATTGTCCTGCTGGAATATGATGTTTGGGGTGTCGTGCAGAAAGGGTAAGGTTGCGGGTGACAGGATGTCATTCACGTAGGTCAAACTGGTTACAGGGTCCTGGACACGCACCAACTGTGATCTGTGGTTGTACCCAATAGCACCCCACACCATAAGGCCTTGAGTTGGCGCTGAACGTCTTGTGCAAATGCAGTCAATATGATGCCTCTCCCCCTGTCTGCGGCGAACCAATATGCGGCCATCATTTTCAAACAAACAGAACCTGGATTCGTCCGAAAACACTATCTGCTGCCATTTGTGTCCGCAGTGACGTCGTTCCGTATACTATTGCAGTATAGCATGTTTATGCACATAGTCAAAAGTAGGCGGAGAAATGGACGACGCGCCGGTAAGCCAGGCCGTAATAAACGGCGACGGACTATCACTCCTGATAGTGTAGGATGTGTTACACTGTTCTACTGTTGCGCCAGAGCCCAGGAGAACGCAGATCTGTCCTGCAATGCCATTCCAATTATGTGTCGATCTTCTCGGGGGGTGGACTGGGTGGTGCGAGCAGACCCAATCTCGTCGTGTTCTACGGCCTTCTGTGAACCATTCTGTGTACATCCGTTACACTGCTGACACACTTTGTCGCACACGAGGAGCAATTTCCCGGATGGATGCGTCACATTCTCTCACGCCAATAATGCGCCATCTTTCAAAATCACTCATTTGACGGTACGATTCTCGAATACGTCTGCGAGGCATTCTGCATGTCTGATCAAGTCACACTGATTCATTACCTTCGGTTTATAGCGACAACGAGAGCCGCAGGTACATTTTACCAGTCGGTGGTGGTACGCCGAGATATCGATGTGGACCTTGAACGTGAGGGCCGACAAGCTTCAAATGCTAATCATTTCTTCAGAACATACTAATGCACATGTCCTGTGATTATGAACTTCCTGTCTCTAGTCTTTCAAGGTGTTCTGGTTTTTATGAACATTAGTGTACTTTTACGGAGCGCGGAGGTGCCGGATATTTTGGCTCGCAGGAGTTCTCTTACATGCCAGTATATCTACCGACACGAGGCTGGCGTATGTGAGCACCTTCAAATACCACCGGACTGAGCCAGGATCGAAACTGCCAAGTTGGGAACGGAAAAGGACAAAATTAATCTGCAGACAGTGGCCTTCGTAGATAACCTAGCAATTTTCTGCCAACAATAGGCAAGTAGCAATTTACTGCCTGGAAAGATCTATGAAATTGCAGCCAAAGCCAGACTCACAATCTCGTATGATAAAGAACATTGGAATGGGGCTAAGTCGGGGCACCATGGATTGGTATTGCCGCTAGATGAAGATAAAGCTAGAATTCAAGAGGACAAATTGGGGCAAATATCCGTTTATAGGAAGGGGTGTTAGGGATTGGAATAACTTACCAAGGGAGATGTTCAATAAATTTCCAATTTCTTTGTGATCATTTAAGAAAAGGCTAGAAAAACAGCAGATAGGGAACCTGCCATCTGGGCGATTGCCCTAAATGCAGATTAGTAGTCAATGATTGATTTAATACATTATCTAGTTTGACATTTGACATTTTTCCACCACTGGATCAGAATACGTGTTCAACGAGGTCGAGTAGCATGGTACTCTCTTCATGAGGCTTGGCCACCTTAGATTACATTTCACGTGCACTCGATCAGCCTTTTGGCGCTCGACATTGGTGATTTTGGATATTTTATAATTCTGACAAAACATTCTATTGTTTCGAATGAGTTTTCGATAATTCTGAGAACATTTATTGTTCATACGCCAGGACATTCTGCGAAATGAAGAAATTGTTCACCCTTCTTCACAGCAGTTATCCCAGATGTTCACAATTTGAGGTTTTTCACCATAAACTTGTAAAACTAGCGGTGACGCCAAACAACACCTCACAAGATGTGTTACGACACCAGGGTCTAGGGCTACATCAACTGTTAGCTGCGAGGCAAGGTTTATTTAGTAACTCAAGATGGCGGCGCTGATGACGTCACACCTATGTAAAAGATTTGTTGCTAGGTACGTCTGTTCTTCTTTATAACTATAATATACTAAACCCATAATTCTACGATAATAATTTTTTTATTTCTCAATATTTATTTAAAATAAAAGTTACTTGTTTGAGAGCAGCCATGTTTGCATTTCATGAGTCTGGCTGTCTCGTGGGAACGAGCTCCCCGTGTCGAGCCGAGCCACAAGCTCGTGAAACGCTGGGACACTTCGGTGGACTTCGAATATTCAACAATTTTTCAAATTCAAGGAATTCTTCGTAACAAGAGATTTTGGCAACACAGTAAATCCTGAAATAAAGAATGTAAATTATTCTTAAACCCTACGTGAAGACAGAACCACCAGAGTAAATATAAATGCAGTTAAGTCTAGAGACAAATCCGCATCCGACCCACGGACTACCGACACGTGCCAAGGTCGATGAATGAAGAAAACCCGCGAAACGCACGGGCAAAAATAATTTATTTCGCCTGTTGCGAGTATGGGAAAATTATGAAATTAACACAGAAATAAATCGTAAGTCTGTCCCAAGTTATGGAACAAATTTCAGGAAAATTGGTCTATTGGATGCGGAATTAGCATATTGCACAACCAAGCTTCATGGTGTGAGTAGCGTCATCCCATAGAGTATAAAAGAAATCTCCCTCCGTATATTTCTCAGTGTCTGTCTGGTTTCTGGAGCGGCGGAGCCCGCGTCACTCGTCGGCAGAAAAGTGTGAAAAATTTGGTCTCCAAATAACTTATTACATGTTCGTGGCTATGGTTCAAATATACTGTTAGAAATGGAAGATGATAGAAATTTTCTGAGCTGCCGCTAATGGAAACTTTGAAGGTTTAGAAGTAATTGAATTTCTCTCGGTATTCAGTGTGTGTTTGTTAAAGAGGAGTTTGAAGTTAGCTACTGCGTCTGGTTTCTTATCTGTTGAAACACCTGGACCTTTTAGTAGGGTGAAGGAGGCAGCGGTCTCGTGAACGCAGTAGATGTGGTCATTTGAGCAGAGTGTTCGTCGCTTGCTAAACGTTTGAAAGTGCATTGGAAAGTGTTGTGTAATTTAAGTTGTATGTATGAGAAGATGATGATAAATTTAGCCATGGAAGGCTAAAATAAACGAGGTTTGCTGGTTAAATGCAGCCAAAATCCAGGACGATGGCTACGATTGCAGGTCTGTGAATATTTTGAATCAATGTTGTAGTTTGATTATTGTTTGTCCCTACCAATTTTCATTGCGTGTGTTGGGTTGATATTTTGTAATGATCAGGAAAATATATTATATTTCTGGTCAGCGTGTGAAAATCTTTAGTGTTGTAAAATTCACATTAAGAAAATATAAAATGCGAAGATTAATCTCGTGTTAATATTCTTTGAGATAGTGTCCGAATTGAGAAAAATTAGGAAGGTGATCATGATAAAGTAGTCGTGGCGAGTGTCTTAATTTCGAATATCGTTTGAAGTCAGAAAATTGTTGTCAAAATAATAATAATAATAATAATAATAATAATTGTACCGGGTGGTACACCTCCACGCCGCTAATTCAAACCTTGCGCCAGTTGAAACTCCTCTACTGGAGGAAGTCTGAACTTTATCTACTGTGTTAATTCTCAAGTTTCTCAGAAGATGTCCCTACTTGTAAACTTTGAAGTTTCTGAACTGGGTCGTTTTCGATGTATTTTTGTTTTGCCTGTAGTGAGAAGTGTGAACATTCTCTTCTAGAGGACACTACTGAAGAACTACAATTGTACACCCTAGTGCGAAGTGAAAGAACTGTGTTTTTGGAGAAATTTTAGGTTCATAAGTTTGTTCTTTGTTAAACTTTGTTAAATTTCTTTCAGTTATTGTTTAAGTTGGCAATATTAACCCTTTCTTTCCGCCAGTTTTGAATTCGACCAATAAGGAATTTCTGTAATTAATTTTCCACCAATAATGTGTTTCTTCTTCATCTAGTGTAGGGGTTTTCGTCATTAGCCAATAAAGTGATTGTGGGCGGGTGTCCTCATTCCTGACACGCTTCGAACTTTCCACGAGGGTATATAAACTGCTGATTTTCGGGTCTCCGCGCCACTTCAGTAACATCTATCAGTGTGTAAAGTACGTAGCAGGGGGCGGGAAGCGCCTCTTTCTTCGGGCAGCAGTTCAACCACCAGGTAATGGCCGTTTAATAACTTCTTTTCTTGCTAGCTCAGCAGTTTAACTCTCGGGGCAGGTCCGAAGCCTTTCTACCATGTAACTTTCCTTGAAAATGTAAAGACACTTGGTATCAATTCTATCTTTTTAAACTACATATTGGGATAGCGAGTACTTAACCCTCTCGAGCTCCCACTCATATTGCGTTGAGGTGAACTTATTTTCACAACCGTTTCTTCCTTAACGTAATGCAAATTGTCTCCTTCTATAAGTCACCTCTTTAGTATGGGATTAGCCCTTGCATTACAGGCCTAGCGCCAAGTGGGTTTTAAATAAAGTATATTAGGATTGCAAGAACGCCTCCTCTCAAGTTGGTATTTTGGAGGCCATGTAATTGACCTGTTTCTTTACGTAATAGGCCTCAGTAGGTTGGGTATTTTTACCCCTGTTTTCATGTACTTGGAGGACAGCTTGAAAGTGGAGTTTGGTGTGGCCTTTGATAGGCTTGAACTTAAGAGCGGGTTGCTCTTTCTTAAAATTTGTTTCTGCGTGCCTCGAGGAGGCTTTACTGTGTAATTGGGAGCAAGAGCTCCTGGGCATGATTGGGGCTTCTGCCCCGTTGTTCAATCTTGTATATAGTAAAGTTGGGCTCATTGCTCAAGAATTATGTGTCTGGCTCTCGGAGCCCAAATCCTGTAACACTGTAATTGTACATTTTCGCTTGGTTGCTTTGCTACTCTGTACCTGCCACTCTTGTTATTTCTTGATTTTGAAAAGAAAATATAACCTTGTTAAATTAACTTTAATTTCGTATTTTGAGACCTGTTCACCCCAGCACCTTCTTTCACCTCTGCACAGCCACAAAACCCGGTAACAATAATATTAATAATAATCAATAATAATAATAATAATAATAATAATAATGTCTACCGCGGGATAAAATTTTCCTATGTTAAAAAGTGGATTTAACACGCATGTTCTACAAGGTTTGCGAGTGTCTAGAAAATTCCAGTGAAATCTGATAAAGTTATGTTTCATTCATGGGAAGTAAAATTTTGTGACATCGTGTATGTCGGTGATATGGAAAATCCCGGTGTGTTGTTGTATTCTCGAGGTCCGAAATTGTAGTAACGGTAAAATAAAAGGTATATTTTTTATAAAGGTTATTTTTTTCACGAGAGGATTGAGGTTTGAAAAGGTCTTGAAATACAAGAAAAATGGATTGAGAGCGAAGAATTTATATATGTGGAGATAAGAGTGGTAGGAAAGTTGAAGGCAGAGAAAGCCTGTATATTTTATATAATACCGCCATGAGAAGGCGATGAGAATGAATTTTTGAGACAGGCTATATTTGCCAAGGAAGAATTTTTGAGACAGGCTGTATATTAAATGAGAGATTTAGGTGGCAGGCTGTAGTATATTCCGCTAAAAATCCGAAAGTTGGGACCTGGAGAAGGTCGGTTCGAGATAATTATTGTGTGAAGCACAGTAAATTTCAGATAAGATCCCAAGTGAAAAACGATTGAAACATTTAATAATTAATACATTTTTTTCTCAAGGATTTATATAAATATTTTTTTGTGCCATTAAGAATTTAATAAAAGTTAGTAAGCACATATTTGCTCCTCATTTCAAGTAGTTACCGGGCGAGTTGGCCGTGCGCGTAAAGGCGCGCGGCTGTGAGCTTGCATCCGGGAGATAGTAGGTTCGAATCCCACTGTCGGCAGCCCTGAAGATGGTTTTCCGTGGTTTCCCATTTTCACACCAGGCAAATGCTGGGGCTGTACCGTAATTAAGGTCACGGCCGCTTCCTTTCAACTCCTAGGCCTTTCCTATCCCATCGTCGAAATAAGACCTATCTGTGTCGGTGCGACGTAAAAGCCCCTAGCTAGCATTTCAAGTAGTTAGGCTCTCTTCTGAACCCCATCGTTTGGTTAAGATCGTGACCGAAACATTCCCGCAACGACCCCAAGATTTAAGAGTTCAATATTGCTCTGCTGTAGCAGCTGTGGCCGACCAACGATGGAATGGTAAGTTAAGGGTTCAATACATTATTTCAATTTTAAAATGTTCATGTTTACTTTCGAGCCTCCGTGGCTCAGGCGGCAGAGCGCCGGCCTCTTACCGCTGGGTTCTGTGGTTCAATTCTCGGTCACTCCATGCGAGATTTGTGCTGCACAAAGCGGAGGTGGAACAGGTTTTTCTCTGGGTACTCCGATTTTCCCTGCCATACTTCATTCCAGTAACACTCTCCATTATCATTTCATTTCATCTGTCAATCATTAATCATTGCCCCAGAGAAGTGCGACAGGCTTCGGCAGCCGGTATAATTCCTATCATCGCCGCTAGATGGGAGCTTCATTCATTCTTTCTTGTTTCACGGCCCGTACTTGTAGATATACGGGCTTTTGAGCTATAGGATGTCAAGAAAACTCTTTACGTTTCGTAGAGAACTCTGGTCCGCGTCTTCAGAAGAAGTATTGTAGAAGTCTTCCTCGCGGACAGTTCAGATTTTCTTCTGAAGACGCGAAGCAAGTTTTCTGCGAAATTCTTTTTTATTCGTTTTGCTATTTGCTTTACGTCGCACCGACACAGATAGGTTTTATGGCGACGATGGGACAGGAAAGGCCTAGGAATGGGAAGGAGGCGCCCTTGGCCTTAATTAAGGTACAGCCCCAGCATTTGCCTGGTGTGAAAATGGGAAACCACGGAAAACCATCTTCAGAGCTGCCGACAGTAGGGTTCAAACCCACTATCTCCCGGATGCGAGCCCACAGCTGCGCGCACTAACCGCGCGGCCAACTCGCCCGGTGAAATATAAAGAGTTTCACGTTGTTTTCTTGACACGGCATAAGTCCAACAACCTGTATCATGTTCGTGTTTTTGTTTCACTCAGTGGCCCAGATACGGTTTCGAAACTGTAGACGTATTCATCATCATCATCATCATCTGTTTACCCTCCAGGTTCGGTTTTTCCCTGGGACTTAGCGAGGGATCCCACCTCTACCGCCTCAAGGGCAGTGTCCTAGAGCTTCAGACTCTTGGTCGGGGGATACAACTGGGGAGTATGACCAGTACCTCGCCCAGGCGGCCTCACCTGCTATGCTGAACAGGGGCCTTGTGGAGGGATGGGAAGATTGGAAGGGAGAGGCAAGGAAGAGGGAAGGAAGCGGCCGTGGCCTTAAGTTAGGTACCATCCCGGCATTCGCCTGGAGGAGAAGTGGGAAACCACGGAAAACCATTTCCAGGATGGCTGAGGTGGGAATCGAACCCACCTCTACTCAGTTGACCTCCCGAGGCTGAGTGGACCCCGTTCCAGCCCTCGTACCACTTTTCAAATTTCGTGGCAGAGCCGGGAATCGAACCCGGGCCTCCGGGGGTGGCAGCTAATCACGCTAACCACTACACCACAGAGGCGGACTGTAGACGTATTGTACGTTAAAATCCCAGTGCATGGAAGGATCCTCTTGGTATCTAGATGATCAACAAATGATAGCTCAATTCGGCAACATTTCCCAAGTGACATAGCGAATTCGGTCTGAAAAATAGAGCAGTTTACGGATACATTAAAAAAAAAAAAAAAATTCACTTTCTTCTCGCAGATTGCCGCTGATCGTTACTAAGATCTCATTGCATTAGATATGCTACAACTTGATTCTATTTTCTCCCTATGCTAGCATCCTAATAGATTAAATATCCCGAGTTTCTGAAATAGTATATTCACTCCAATTATTTATTCCCTATCTGAAATTTTATCCTCGGGGCTTTCGTCTTGACTGACATTTCAGTTCTGAAAATGTTCATTTTAATATCGTCCACACTGCGGTTTTTTTTTTTGTAATAATATTAATAGTAAATAACCGTTGATACTTTTCAGACATACAAACTTTTTATTATTTTGTCCTCAAAACGGAGTCTTTCAACCTGTCAATAATTATTACTTAGTTCTTTAAAAACTTGCACTCAGACACGCTGACGGACTGCACTAGGCCTTGTTGGCATGTGCTATTCAGCAGGCCTCACATATAGTGACTTTATTGCTTGCTTTACGTCGCAGCGACACAGATAGGTCTTATAGGAAAGGGTCAGGAGTGGGAAGGAAACGGCCGTGGTCTTAATTAAGATACAGCCCCAGTATTTGCCTGGTGTGAAAATGGGAAACCACGGAAAACCATCTTCAGGAATGCCGACAGTGGGGTTCGAACCCACTATCTCTCGGATGCAAGCTCACAGCTAACCGCACGGCCAACTCACCCGGTTTAGTGACGTTTAGTGATCAGTACTCACGACTGAAGAAAATAATCTTGCCCCTCAATATATGACTGTATTTTATGATAATCATTAACTGGAACTGAATATCTACATGAATACGACTTCCCAATTTGGCCACTATTTGCAGTATTTCTGAACTGGCTCTCGGTTTCCGAAACCGCTTTTAATAGTTAACATTTCTACTGCTTTATATGGCTCTTTAGCATAAATTACTGTTATTCTTCCTGTATTATGGATTCGAGAACAAAAATAATCCTCGCATATATTTGTGTACGACTTCTTGATGTTTTCGGGGAAATCTTAAAATCCATTTTCAAGATATTGTATACGTGTAAATCACGTCCTCTCTAGTCTTCCGTAACACTTTTAAGAAATGTCTCTGTTTAAAACTGTTCTTTGTATCTAGTAAAACACTGACTTTAAAATACTGATATGAGCGGAATAAAATTGAGAATTCAACTTCGGACGGAGATTCAAAGAAGGTAGAATCATAAAATTCAGCTCTGGCATTTGAAGCAGTGCTTCGGAGCCAATTAGGACGTGAATTGCTTTTCTTAGGAACACATTTGGATCGAGCCACTATTTGAACCACAGCGTTACTGATAACCTTGTGACTGTACTGTCACACTTCCCTTAAGATTGCAATTGAATGGTCGTGGTAGTAGCGGTGGTAATAATGGTAATTGTTTTGAGGGAGAGAACAATATAATTATCACAATGTGAAGCAGAGATTGGAGGATAATAACAATATAATTATATTTGTTTTTTGTCCCACTAACTACTTTCTACGGTTTTCGGAGATGCCGAGGTGCCGTAATTTAGTCCCTCAGGAGTTCTTTTACGTGTCAGTAAATTTACCGACATGAGGCTGGCGTATTTGTGCACCTTCAAATATTATCGGATTGAGCCAGGATCAAACTTGCCAAATTGGAGTCAGAAGGCCAGCGCCTCAACCGTCTGAGCCACTCAGCCCGGCATGGATAATTGTATTTCCATTAGTCTTTTCATGTGAATTTTGTTTTTATCTCTACTTTATCATTTTAAAAGAAAATTTGTTATTGTAAGGATAATTTATTCGCTACCATACATCCTACAGCCATATGGTGTTCTGAAGATTGTGCTAGCGAGAGCCCTGTGTAACACTGCTTTCCTCTATCCTTGCTGTATGAACTTAACCTTTGTAGTTGATCTTGAAAGTTGCCTTCAACTCAAAATAACCGTTCGTACCCATTTCTGAGTTCATTGCCATCAGACTGGCCTAAACCTTTCCCCGCTTATAATTCTAAACAAGGCCATGACTATATTTGCATGCAAGGATTTCCGTGACCTTTCACCGAGTAACCTGTGTAAGGCAGTTAAATCACCTCAAGGCCATACTTGGAGGTAAAGAGCAAAAAATCTTTCCAATATGCCATGGATTTCTGAATGGAGGTAATCGTTGTTCTTATTTTACGGGAAGAGGCATCATCAGAGGACTTCCAGTGTTTGTCACAAAGCTTGCCAGACATGTTAACAGTTATGCTAATGTTATTCATTTTACGTCTCACTAGATATCATTTTATGTTTTGCGGTGAGGCCGAGGTGCCGGAATTTTATCTCACAATTCTCTTATGTGATATTAAATCTACTGATACGAGTCTGGTAAAATTAAGCACATCCAAGTGCCATAGGACTGAGCCGGGATCGAACTCGCCAACTTCAACTCAGAAGACCAGTTCTTTTTACTTTCTGAGATACTAAGCCCATTCACCATCATCAACAATTATGACCATAGATCTCGCATCTGTAGCGTAACGGTTAGTGTTATTAGCTGCCGCCCTCGGGCGCCCGGGTTCGATTCCCGGTATTGCCAGAAATTTAAGAATGGCAGGAGGGCTGGTATGTGGTTGAAATGATACATACAGCTCACCTCCATTGGGAGTGTGCCTGAAAAGAGCTGCACCACCTCGGGAGGAGGACACGAGTTACTTTGCTGTGGTAGAACTCAGCAGACATGAGCCAAAGAAGTCATCCAGAGCGTCTATCACCTCGTGAAGGGTTTGGAACTCTTCTTCTTATTATTATTCAAGGTACTTGTCTTACGATGCGGGGTCTGGGATGAAGTGACATGAACTTATATGACATGTTTATACGGCCCGATGCCCTTCTGTCGACAACCTCAGTTGAGCAGCTAATGAAGATGAAATGAATGATTGGCAATTGAATTGGGTAACGAGGTGGAAGTAATCGGCTGTAGGCTATGAATAAGAAATATCCCGATAATTGCCTCGAATTTAAAGTAAATTAATGCCACAGAAAACCATTCTCAAGGGCCCGATGACCTAGATGTTATGCCCCTTTAAACAACAAGCATCATCATTCACAGGATAGCCGACAGTAGGCTTCGTAAACACTAATCTCCCAAATGCAGAGCTTTACTCCATATCGTAGAACTTTAACGCGCACGGCCACTCCGCTCGGGTATTTATTTACTTATTTATTTATTTATTTATTTATTTATTTATTTATTTAAGATCCCAAGTCCTAATTATTTTCCATAATCCGCCGTCGATATATAGAAAAGTAACCTAACTTCTGCGGGATAAAATTCTGTCACCTGTGCGCCTCCGAATTCGTAAAAGTCGAGTAATTAGTAGGTTGCAAAACCTATAACATTTTAATTGAATAGTTTTGTTGTAGATTTATCACTAGGAAATCATTGTGTGTATCTACCCTACATAAACGTGTATAAATACACTCTGTCCGGCTCATTGACTGAATAGTCGGTGCCAGTTCAGAGGGCCGCAAGTTTGATTGCCCGACGATCCGAGGAATTCGACCACGTCTGGTTAATTCTTCTAGCTTGCGGGCTTGGCACTAATTTGTGTTCGTTACACATATTCATATACATTTTTTAAATGCTATTTGTTCGGGGCGTCGACCCATGTAGATCTTTTGCCCCTACTGGCACCATATTATATGGACCCGCGTGTAATTGGAATGGCGGTAGTCTGTGCGTTGTGTGTGAGGAAAGGAAGATTAAGGACGTCACAAACACCCAGTCTCCACGCCAGGGATATTCATCATTACAATTAAAAGCCCCTGACTCGGCCGGGAATCGAACCCGGGGCTGGCGGGTGACAGGCGGACGCGTTGCCCCCTACACCGTGGGGCCGGACTATTCATACACTTACAACACATCACACTACAAGTCACGAAGAAACACGCAATAGTCAATACATCCCTTCACATAGGGTCGGCGTCAGGAAACGCATCCAATCGTAAAACTGGGCTAAATTCATACAAGAGCCGACCCCAGGAAAATAGAATAAAAACAGGAAGGAGAAAAAATAGTAGTAGTTGTAGTACAGATATGGTGTATTTGAGACTAACCCTTGTTGTATTCCTATCTAAGGCACAATATACTTGCCATTGGTTTAACATCGCAATAACAAATGCATGATTTCGTCACCAGAGGAGAGAAAAGAGTTAGGACTGGGAATCGTAAGTAAATAAATAAATACATAAATAAATAAATAAATAAATAAATAAATAAATAAATAAATAAATGAAAGCTAGTACAGAATTTGGCTTTGATAATGGCTACTTTAGGTTGAAGAAATGGATGTAACTTATGTACGAACGATTAAACGTGGCATTACTCAAAATGGCAACGAAAGCTTCAAAGCCATAAGTATTTCTACCATGTGAAACGATCTGCATTTCCATAACTGGATTATATTATATTTACTACTTATGTAAATGACTGTTATTCACAGATATGAATAAAATGCTTCTATTGTCTTGTCGTCGAGTGATGGGTGGCCTGCATGTCTGCATAGGTTCATAGAGGACGATTTATACAACCACTTACCACCCAAGTTCTGCGTTAACTACACCATTATGAAAATCTCTGAGCCTAGGCTGCATGTATGAAATCTAAGTAATAAACTTTACACACTTGAGCCGTGAAACCGGCTTCACTGCCTCCGGACAGTACTTGTCTTGTCAGAGGTTGTATCTGATGAGTGCTCGTAATGGAGAGCGGAGCTTCTCTCAAGAGGAAAAGTAAGACCAGCCTCTGTGTGTCTTCAGGAGAGTTGACATGTGCTGTCTCCTCACAGTTCAAATGTCCCTGTATATCTCGATCAGATCTATTTCTGGTGAGATACAGCGTTTACACTATGTCTTTTGGTATGAACTAGAATATACTTACAATGATCTGTCCCAGTCAGGGCTTTAAATGGAAAATAAGAACTACCGGTACTCGCCTAACATTTCAACACGGATTCTCAGGGGTGAGATTCAGTTGTCAGTTTTCTCTTGCGGGAGTTGGGGTGATTTGCTGAGCGCCAGATGGTAACCAAGTCTTAACATATGGTAGCGTATCAAACGACTGGAATGTGCTTTTCTTCCTATTTTATTTGCTTTACGTCGCACCGACACAGATAGGTCTTACGGCGACGATGGGGCAGGAAAGGCCTAGGAAAGGGAAGGAAGCGGCCGTGACCTTAATTAAGTTACAACCCCAGCATTTGTCCGGTGTGAAATGGGAAACCACGGAAAACCACCTTTAGGGCTGCCGACAGTGGGATTCGAACCCACTATCTCCCGGATGCGAGCTCACAGCTGCGCGCCCCTAACCGCACGGCCAACTCGCCCGGTACTGGAATGTGGAACCCGTAAGATTAGTAAACATCAAGTCTATTAAGATCACTTCTAATAAGATACGTAATTTAATTAGTTGAACTAAAGGCTACTTCACACTCTGCTGTGGATATTTAAAAGTGTTGGACAGCTGACAAAATGGGTAAGAGGTTGTCTGTTTCCTCTCTTTCTCTCTCTTTATTTTTGTCTTCGGGTATAATCCTTATACTCGAATTTGGAATGTTTAGTTGATCACACAGTTTTACTTTCCATATAAGACATAACAGCCTTGTGGCTATATGGGTGGATACAGCACACTCAATGATAGGGATGTCGAGGACTGTAGAAACAAAATCTGAACCAATAATGGAAAGGAATTCAGTATTTACCAGCTGAATATCCATTAATACCGCAGCATTCCGCTACTTTCTAACATATACGGTACCGAGCGATTAGGCTGTGCGGTTAGGGTCGCGCAGCTGTTAACTTGCATTCGGGAGGCAGTGTTCTGAAACCCAATGTCGGTAGCCCTGAAAATGGTTTTCCGTGGTTTCCTATTTCCACACTATGCAAATGCTGGGCCGTACCATGGCTGCTTCCTTCCCACTCCTAGACCTTTCCTATCCCATAGTCGCCATAAGACATGTGTTGCGGTATGACGTAAAGCAAATTGTAAATAATAATAATAATAATAATAATAATAATAATAATAATAATAATAATAATAATAATAATAATAATAATAAAATAAAAAAGACACAGCATTGATTTAGCAGCTTTTCCGAACTACTGTTACTGATTATCGTCCAGTTAAATCCTTGTTGATTTCAGTTTCTTCCTTAGCTTCGACAGTATGAAAGTGACAAGTATGAGCAATGTCAGAAACACCAATGTTTTCGCAGCCAATCACTCTTACGAGTGATTTGAAAGGGTTGCTCATAGGGTTGATTGGTGTACATATTTAAGTGGGCTTGAGAGATTGATATGTACAGACACTTCCTGGTTCGGTGAGACGATAAACGAGAAATGCCTTATTCCTCGTTCAATACGACGCCTGTTCAGTGACACCAGCTAGATTAGAGAAGGCCTGCAAACAACAAGGTGAATATACCAAGAGTGAGTAGTCATATCAACAGCAAACGGCTAGTGCTGTGTAGCTCTATGCTGAGGATAGGAATACATGAATATTTCACAGTGTGATTGTTTTAGAAGAGTGAA
Source organism: Anabrus simplex (assembly GCF_040414725.1). Taxonomy (NCBI): domain Eukaryota; kingdom Metazoa; phylum Arthropoda; class Insecta; order Orthoptera; family Tettigoniidae; genus Anabrus; species Anabrus simplex. The sequence continues at coordinate 438,143,016 of NC_090265.1, read as the reverse complement.
GGTGAAAACTAAAATATATAAAAGAACTTGTGTCCTCATCCCGAGGTGGTGCAGCTCTTTTCAGATACATCCCCATTGGAGGTGAGCAGCATGTACCATTTCAACCACATACCAGCCATTCTTAAATTTCCAAGAGTACCGGGAATCGAACCCGGGCCCCCGAGGACGGCAACTGAAGACTGAGTGTTCATGAGTTGTTTTTAATGTTATTTATGTAATGCACAGTTCAAATTTGTGTTAGTAACAGACACAATGTCTTGCAGATGTTGTGTGAACGGGTGTAAAGGAAATTACTCGACAGGATCGAAAGTGCAAGTGTTTTCATATTCAAGAGAAGAAAAAGGGAAAATTTAACTATCAGCAAAACAACAAAGATAGGTCATTTAAGTTCTTTCACGATTATACTGCAGTATGAAGTTAATAACGTGAAGCATAACCTTAAGTTTACACATAACTTAGGCCAAGAAAATAATTTTCCTGTTTTGGACAGTTTTGTATTATTATTATTATTATTATTATTATTATTATTATTATTATTATTATTATCATCATCATCATCATCAACATTACTGTATCATCGATTGTTGGTAGCCACGTTGAAATTCATAAACTTATAAAGGGAAAAATCAACTTAATTAGGCATATACACGTGTTTGTAACTACACATGTGTATTATAATAGTATTATATACCTATAATATAATCTGGATTGATTCTTAGATCATTATTTCATGGAATAGCACACTTGGTATCTTACTTTTCTTAACATGAAAATCCAGAAACTTATAAAGGAAAACATAACTTATTTAAGCCTAATTTATAATTACATCCAAACGAACATGTTTAATAATAACATTAATGCATCTTTTTAAGTAATACCTTTGTTAATCACAACAACAAATACAGAAGGGATTTAAAGAATTAATAAAAATATTGTTACATCGTATACACTGCCTGACAAAAAAAGTTAAGCACCCGGAAGGAGTGGTCCAATATTATCCCATTTCGGTATAAATGCATACCATTAATATGTGAGTAAATTGTTAGATTTACAATGATCTATAATGTGTACAACGCCCAACAGAGTGCATTCGTGATGGCACCGTCCTGTTGTTAAGATGTTACCAGTCAATTGCTATGAGTATGACAGTTAAGTAAGGCGTGCAGAGAGGGCTACGTGCAATACGAAGCACCCGCGATGCCTCGCAGACGCATTAGACAGCCTATCCTCCACCTGACAGCATTTGACAGAGGCCACATTGTGCGACTGCATTCGACTGGTAGGTCGTATCGTGCAACTGCCAGGCATATGTTCCATTCAGATGTCACAGTGGCCCGATATTGGACTCAATGGGTACATGAGGGCAACCTATTACGTCGTGCAAGTTCGGGTCTTGGTGCATCAAGCATTGCGGGATCTCATAACTTCGGCACCCGCCATCCGCGAACATGTACTGGAGACTCTACAACATCCTCTACAACTCTACAACTACGACTCGCATCCGCCGGATTTGGGGTCCTACCGCACCATGCGTCAGTTGCCATTAACGCCAGAATACCAACGCCTGCGTTTGGAGTGGTAGCTTGCGCGGGAGGCATGGAGAGAGGACGACTGGCATCACATCATGTTCAGTGATGAGACCCGCTCTCCATAACCTCCGATGACCATCGTGTCGGGTTTGGCGGCGTCGAGGACAGAGGGAAAGACACACAGGCGTAATCCCTGGCATCAGAGCCACAGGATATGCGTTCAGGTCACCTCTAATAGTACTTCGGCAGACTTTGACGGCACAGCGATACGTCACAGACATTCTGCGTCCTCACGTCCTACCACGTATGGCACAGCACCCTGGGATAGCGTTCCACAAGATAATGCACGTCCACACAGAGCACGTGCGTCTATGGACTGCCTAGAGCATGCTGAGGTGCTCCCGTGGCCAGCAAGATCTCCGGACCTCTTCATCAATGAACACATGTGGGATGACATTGAAAGGGGACTCCGTCCCGATGCCAACCTGCAGGGTCTGGAGGGACAGCTGCAACAACCGTGGACGAACTTGCCTCAGGAGAAGATCCAAAGTTTGCTTGACACCATTTCCAACCGCATAAGGACATGCATTGCGTCCAGGTTGGGTGCGACACCCTAGTGACCTGGCGCCAACATTCGACCTGCAACTGCCAACGGCCTTGTCTCTTTCATCCCATATTGTAATCAGTTCAATAAAGGCACATGGTCTTTCGGCATATGTAGTTTCATTCACTTTCAACCAGTCTTTCTGGGCGCTTAACGTGTTTTGTCAGGCAGTGTATGTAGAGTATGCACCATATAAATTCAGCACACTGTACAGTATACAAGTAAAGTTTAATTCAGTCGTCACTTACTTATAAAGACTTTTTTCTTTCTAAGCACAGCATCGTTCACAATGCTTTCATTTTTTACTGTAATTATTGAGAAATACATTGGTTTCATCCAGGCTAAAAAGCAAGGTTATGTTGGTTTCTTCAAACTGTTAACTTGTTATTATATCAGCAACTGAACTTCTCTGCATGAATGGGACATACAAATAATCCAAGAACTATAAATTCTTATCTATCATGAACTAGCTTAATTAAATTAATATAACAATTTCTAATGTTCATCCATTTTCAGTGATTCTTTTGGGAATTGTTTATCAAAGGGAAAGATTAGTCATGATGAATGTAATATAATCTTAACTGAAATAACTCAACTTATAGATCATAACTATCTAACAGAAATAGTTATAAATGGGTAAGTTTTATTATTTACAAATATGAAAGATTCTAAAAACTATTTTAGGCCCCAAGGTAAGTTATGAAACTAGGCCCTCGCTAATATTAGTTCCTCATGCATAATTGTCATGTAAGGTTTGCATAATTGTCATGTGGATTACTTGTTGTAGGTATGTGAACAGCATTTTCTTCCTCGTGAAATTAGAAGAACATCTATGAATAACAGAAGAAATGGAGCAGTTACCTCGCACACTCACCAGAGTGAGTCTCCTTTCAACAGCAGTTAAAACTTGAAAGAGGAAAATATTCAGGCAGCTGTGCAGGAGAGTCTGAAGGAGAAAAAAGGTATATGGAAGCTCAATCCGTCGTATCGCTGTGTGTGTTAAAGGCAATAAACAGTCAAAGTTAAAACTATCTGATTTCTGAAGTAACGTTACAAACTCTACATCTGAATTGTTAGCTAACATTCAAATATTCTGTCCTTGCTAGTGAAACTCTTGATGTATCAGTATTTGTTTTAAACCAGCGCACATACAAGATAGGCCTAAATGGAAATAAGTTTTTAACTTGGGTTTCAAGCATGGGTAAATTAGGTGATCTGTTAGAGTGTATGGAAAAAGCTGATGTGCAGATTAATGAACTAAATTATATTGAGCAAATTGCGATTTCTGTTCGTTAGATATTACAGTCACTTTATTTATCTCACTACGGAAAATCAAAAACAAACTTTATCATTGAAAAGTTAAAAATTTATATGAAAGAAACTTTCATATACTCCAACGTTAATAATATTTTCTTGTTTACTTACAGAATTTCTTCATGTACTTACAGGTTTAATAGAGATTATGATTATTTTGTAGGCCCTCATCAATCAACAATTCAAAGTATTCTAGTATTAACTTAGGACCACAGCAGGAGCAATGTGAAAATCATTTTTTGTTATATATAAGAGGTAAATGTATTAAAGGTACTCAATATCATGTCAACCTTGTAATTGATGAAATGCATCTAAAATAATAATTTGATTACAAAGGAGGAAGTGCTGTTGGGATGGTTGACGGTGAATGTTTGAAAGTAAACTCAGCATATGTTTTCATGATTAGCTGTATACTGAGTAGTTTTACAGATGTTCATATCTTACCAGCCAAGAAATTAACTTGCATCAATGGATTAGAACAATCATACTGGGTCTCGAAGACACAGGATTGAAAGCATCGTAATTTCAGATAATAATTCTGTTAATAGAAAGGGAATGTTACCATTTTCAAATACCCCTGTATATATAAGCATCCTATAGATTCAACGAGACCTTTGTTTTTGGTAACTGACTCGGCAAACATTATGAAGTGCATCTGGCATAACTGGTTAAAGCAAAATAATAATTCTTGTATGATTTGATTTATCTGCATTTAAGAACAGTGATTCTTGCATGCAGGATGCCTGTTTTGACACCTTATTGAAGCCATATGATCTTGAACATGAAAATACTGGCAACATAGTCTGGCTTTGAAAGCAATGCGATCGAATAACTTTCAAAAACAAAATTCAAAACTAGATGTACAAATTTTCAGTGATGTCGTAGCAAATGCCAAAAACACTTGTTACCTCACCGTATAGAAAGAGCGAATTATATTAGTTTGTTTGTAAAATTGTGGAATGATTTGCCTGTTCTCACACGCATACTAGTTTATTGTTGCCACACAAAATGTGACTTTTGTACAAACATTTTAGATGATCAAGCCATGTATTCCCTAACATAGAATATGAGTAGAGGAAAACTACTCATTCTTTGCTCTCATGTCATCAGTGTGGTTGTCGCTATTTATCTAATTGTTCAGAAATTGTGAGATGAGTTTGAAACTGAGTTTGTTAAAGTAACAAACCAAAGAGAACTACGAGGGTCGAGTCATAAGTCATGGCAACTATATTTTTTCTAGCGAACAGGAGACAACACGGCAAATCTAAGATATGCATTTGGAAATATATGGCATGTACTTAAGCATAGTGCCTGAAGACAAATTCTGACTTCAGGAGATTCTCGTAGGAAAGTGACAGAACACACGCCATTGGTAAACACTGTTTTATTATGGTATAGACAGCAAATACACAAGACTACGTACAAAGGACAGCTTTCTACTGGTTACAGACCTTCGAAATAATCACCCAAGGTTTCCACTGTGCGTTGCCAGCGGTGGGGCAGTCGCTGAATACCATTCGCTGCATGTGTATCGCAAACGTGTGACACCTCTCTCCGAAATGCTGTTATGATGTCCTCTTTGTTAGCAAACGTAATGGCTTCTTGACAATGACGTGCATTTCTACCGCGGAGAACTGCTATTTTAATATTCGATCGTTGCTTCTGCTTGTTGACTTCCATTTTGTGACGCTCTCACTCACACACTGAACTTAGGGGCATGCTTAGACCCACACTGTTGTTTACATACACCCATCTAGTGGCATCATACGCAAGTACCTACCGTATGTTTCCAAATGCATATCTTTGATTTTCCGTGTTGTCTCCAGTTCGCGAGAAAAAATAGTTGGCATGACTTATGACTCGACCTGCGTAGTTTCAAATCTAGCTTGGAATTCAGTTTTAATAAATTAACTGCTCTGAGAATGTGATAGAGTGCATTTGCAAAACATAATATGGATTTCAACCAATATGTTTCTCAATATGAAAATGAAAATGAAAAATCAAAGCATAGTGAAGGATATTCTTTGAAAGTAAGTGAAGCCTAAATTGAACTTTAATTGTATAGAGTGTCCTGAATTTTTGTGTTGAAATGTGGTTGCGATACATACTGTACATGTAAGTTGTAATCATATTTTTATCCATTACTACTCTGTATTCCTCATAACTATTATGATTAACAACCTATTACTTTAAGAAATATGTATAAATGTTTTCATTCATACTTATGCTAATATGCGTGCAGTTAAAACATGTGAATAGACCTAATTAAGCCATCTTTCCAAGTTTCTGGATTTTTAAGTGTCAAAACAGGTACGTTATAGTATATGAAGTGTATGAAATAATTAATGTAAGATTGATTTTATTAAATTAGTGATGTATGCCACTAGAAATTTAATATTTATTTCTTGTAATGCAGATAAAAGCATTTCTAGAAGTGCTTACCGGTAGGAACTGCTATTCGGTGGACAAAGCTTGTATGACTACTCTCGGTAGGAGCGCTGCTCAGCGCACAGGCCTTCTAATCTAGTTGGCGTTCATGAAACCCATTTCTATTAAAGGTGTAGTTAAAAGTGCTGCACCACCCCCGGTAGCAAGGACAGGGAATTACTGCAGCACTAGATTTATTGCTAGCGGCTTTACGTCGCACCGACACAGATAGGTCTTTTGGCGACGATGGGATAGGAAAAGCCTAGGAGTTGGAAGGAAGCGGCCGTGGCCTTAATTAAGGTACAGCCCCAGCATTTGCCTGGTGTGAAAATGGGAAACCACGGAAAACCATCTTCAGGGCTGCCGATAGTGGGATTCGAACCTACTATCTCCCGGATGCAAGCTCACAGCCGCACGCCTCTACGCGCACGGCCAACTCGCCCGGTGCAGCACTAGAACTTTTCTGCAAATATACTCTCACATTTCTATTTTCTGTTGAGGTATGGGTATATTTCTTAATTTCTTACGAACGACACATTAATAAACTTTAGAATCTTGGTGATGCTTATGCCATTTTTGAAGACATTTACTCGTGTGTGCAGCTATGGTCTTCAAGAGTTTATGGGAAATGCAAATACCTGTAAGTATTAAATAATAAATAACCTAAAGATGTCTTTTCTCGATATCATTTCATAGAAAAGCTCCATTAAGACGCTTCTGTGTAACATAATCCTTTACTCTGATCCCGTGAATACTTCCACGAGAACCTGTAGTATCTCTGACTTAATATACAATCTTGTATGGAAGGATGTTTATTTAATTCAAATTTAAATAATAAGTAACAATTGTCATGGACACTGTAATTGGGACACAAGACCTTCTGTGTCCAGAATAAATAAAATAAAATAAAATAAAATAAAATAAAATAAAATAAAATAAAATAAAATAAAATAAAATAAAATAAAATAAATAAATAAATATTTACCGTTTATTTATATGAAACTAGCAACCCACCTCTGCTTCGTACGGGAGCAATTTTGAATCTATATTGATAGGCTCTATAAGATTTCCTGTTTCCTTTTTGATGTACGTATAATCGCTCAAAAAACTTCATAGAAGGCATATATCGTTGCGGACATTTTCGTAGAGCTGTTTATGCTCAATAATTGTTCCACATGTACACTTGGGACCTATCGTCGACAGTTTAGGCAGCGTAAGCCAGGAACGCACTCTGTTAGCTATATTCCTTTGACTTCCTTCGCTACTGTTCGGTTTCCTTTAGCTGTAGATTAATGTTGCATACACCTAAACCTTCCTCGGGAAATTATCCATACAACGGTGAAAATTGCTTCAAAATTCGCTTGGTAGTTTTCGAGACTAGCCCCCACAAACACAGACAAATGCCTACTGGGACTTCATTTTATAATATATATGGATAATAAATTACAGAAAAAGTGTAAGGAATGTATGAACCTATCAGCGCAATAGTAGCCTAACCAAGATTTTTACCTGAAATGAGATATAGGCCTTAATCATTGCTCTTATAGCATCGGAATCCAGTGCACAAGCATGTTGTTGAGCTGCCACATCCTGAATGTTGGCAGTAGACAGCTTTGGCTACTGTAGATACTGATTCTTAAGGGTTAATATAGGCCGATATCGAACTTCATCGAAGAATGTTGGTTATGCCACTATGGCGCTAATAGCCTCATTTTAATTTTTACATCTCTACACAGACTAAAGCTTCATTAAAAACACTTGTTGAAGGAATTTTTGACTTTTATATATCTAATTCAAGACGAAAATAACTTGGGGCAAGAACTAAAAGATCATACACAAAAATTGATATAAATTACGTGGAGGTTAAGAACCACCATCTCCTTAATGCAGGCTTATATTTACGAGGCCTGTATCCGTCTCAACAACTTTCTCGGTACTTAATGGAGATATAAATGGATCTGCATCAAAACCGTCCAACAACATATGCACTGCAAAACTATTATCTTCTGAAGGCTACATCAAGATTGCATATATGATGAAACGGTAACACCCTACGAGCATTCACGTTTCATTCTATATATTGCAGCAGTTTCAGGGAGAACTAGCACTGCCGTGGTATTGTACATTTAGTTGTACCCTCTACAAAGCCTTTCGTATTTAAAGTAGTCGTTGACACAGTCTCCAGCTAGTTACAAAATTATCATTGGTTCATATTTGCAAGAGCTGAGACCGAACCTGTATCCACTACAATGAGCAACACACAAGAAAGTAATTCATAAACATATTTTGAACTCGGCCTGCTGCTATTGTAATGAGGAATGAAATAAATCTTACGGAATCTAAGTGGGTGTAAAATACGAGATATTGTTTAGTACTGACAAGGAATGGGATATTGTTATGAACTCTGAGGGAACAGTATCCTGCTATAAATCACTACAGGTATTTCAAAGCTCCCAAAGTGAGACCATATTTGCGTGCACACTGTTTAGTTACTGACTATAGAAACTATAGGTTTCATTGGTCAAAGTAATAAGAAAGTGACCGGGAAAGAAATTCATAGAACTCAGGCAACATATTAACTTTTTCTGGACTCATCCACAAAGAGCAGGTCTATGGATTAGCTAAGGGAGCACCACGCACCAGCGAAGAGCTATAACCCATTCCTCCCTCATTACGCATCTTTCAGAGAGCATACAAACAACGGAACGATTCTGTTCAACAATGGGATAGCAATACCTTCTTGCACATAATACACGTAACTCTTGCTTTTTCAAGAGGAACTCTCACCTGGAATTTATTACATCAGTTATTCATACGAGATTCGGCCACGACACAGTTCCGAAGCCATTTCTTCCCGATCAATGTCGTTCACACTCCTTACTGTGCTTGTGATGGGTCATCAATAGGCCTACAAGATCTGAACCTTACCCTTTTAGGATGCTCTAATTTTAAACAATATACGGCAGCCCGTCGGCCTCTCACCGCTGGATACCGTGATTCAAATCCCGGTCACTCCATGTGAGATTTGTGCTGAACAAAGCGGAAACGGGACAGGTTTTTCTCCGGGTACTCCTGTTTTCCCTGTCTTCTTTCATTCCAGCAACACTCTCCATTATCATTTCATAGCATTTATCAGTCATTAATAAATCATCTTGGGAGTGGCGACCCCATTCATTACATCCCTGACCTGGTCAAAGACTGGAAAACAGGTTGTAGGTTTTTCATTTTCACGTGTTATTTTAGATTTGTAAAAATAGAACACTCCCGAACAGTGTTAATACTCTTCAAATATTTCGTAACCGGAAAGTGTTCGCCATGATGAAAGGATATAGCAGTTTGTTTTACATCGCACAGACGCACATGGCGACGATGGAATTGAAAAGAGCTAGGAGTGGGAAGAAAGGAACGTGGCCTTAATTAAGGTACAACTCCAGCATTTGCCTGGTGTGAAAATGGGAAACCACGGGAAACCATATTCATGGCTGCTGACAGTGGAGTTCTAATCCACCATCTCCTGAATGCAAACTAATAGCTACGTGACGCAAACCGCGTAGCCATTCGCTCGGTATAAAAGGAGGATAAACTATGTTACGGAGTTATCCGTGGTAGTTAGAGGTGAAAGAAGGTGCGGGCGAAATAGGTCTCAACTTACGAAATTAAAGTTAATTTTAAAACTTTAACAAAGGTTATATTTTCTTTTCAAGATCAAGAAATAACAAGAATAACAGGAACACAGTTGTATATCAACAAGTTAAGAATGTACAATTACAGTTTATTAATGGATTTTGGGCTTCAAGCCCCAGATCCACAATCCCTGAGCAATGAGCTCAACTTTACTTATGAACAAGGTTCAACAAAGGGGCAGAAAACCCCAATCATGCCAAGGAGCACTAGCTCCCAATTACCAGTTAAGCCTGCTCGAGGCACACAAAAACCAAATTTAAGAAAGAGTAGCCCGCTCTCAAAGTTCAAGCCTATTCAAAGGCCACACCAAACTCCACCTTTAAGCTGGCTTCCAGGCACATAAGAACAGGGGTAATAATACCCAATCTACTGAGGCCTATTAAGTAAAGAAACAGGTCAATTACATGGCCCCAAAATACCAACTTGAGTGGAGGCGTAACTTGCACTCCTAATACACCTTTTTAAAACCTATTTGGCTCTAGGCCGCTTATGCAAGGGCTAATCCCATACTACGGAAGTGACAGGATAGGAAAACTTTATTACATTATGAAACGAAGAAAAACGATTATGACAACGTAGTCACCTCAAAAACAATATGAGAGGGAGCTCGAGAGGGTTAGGCACTCTCTATGCCGATTTGTAGTTAAAGAGACGGAATTTTATACCAAGAGTCTTTTACATTTTAAAGGAAGGTTACATGATAAAAGTTTCGAACCTGCCCCGGGGGTTAAACTGCTGAGCTAGCAAGCAAAGAAGTTATTAAAAGGCCATTACCTGATGGATGAACTGCCGCCTGAAGAAAGAGGCGCTTCCCGCCCCCTGCTATATAATCACACTAGGAAAGATGTTACTGAAGTGGCCAGGAGACAAGAAAATCAGCAGTTTATATATCCTCGCAGAAAATTAGAGACGTTTCATGAATGAGAACCCACACCCCCCTCAACTTTATTGGCTAGGATCAAGCAACATATCCATATCGGAGAAGACACACATTATTGGTTAAAAATTAATTAAAGAAATTCGGGATTGGCTAAATTCAAAACAAGCGGAAAGAGAAGGGTTATACTGCCAACCCAAAAAATGACTGAAAGAAATTTAACAAAGGACAAACTTATGAACACAAAATTTCTCAAAAAACAGTTCCTTCACTTCGCACCAGGGTGCACAATTGTAGTTCTTCAGTAGTGCCTTCTAGAAGAGAATGTTCACACTTCTCACTACAGAGAAAAATAATATAAATCGAAAATTCAGAACTCTTCAAAATTTACAATAGCGACATCTTCTGAGAAACTTTAGAATTAACATGGTTGTTAAAGTTCAGGCTTCCTCCAGTAGAGGAGTTTCAACTGGCGCAATGTTTGAATTAGCGGCGTGGAGGTGTACCGCCCGGTACAGACTACATTAAATTACAACTCACAATTTATGTATCTTCTTCTACCGCGTTTCCAGCAGCTGAGGGTTCGCCAACGCCAACCTTATATGTTAGGATGTAATCACTATTGCGTCTTTCTGTTGTGGTTGGTAGTGTATTGTGTTGTGTGAATATGAAGAAGTTAGAACAAACACAAATACCAAGTCCCCGAGCCAGAAGAATTAATTAAACACGATGAAAATCCCCGATCCTGCCGGGAATCGAACGCGGGACCATATGAACCGAAGGCCTCATCACTGACCATTCAGCCAATGAGTCGGACTCACAATTTATGTATAACAGGCCTATATTATACGTAGTGTATTTTTTCTCTGCATTGGCGTAGATTGTGATCAAACACCAATAAATGACAACAAAGTTTCTTGGAAATGTCACTTCGGTAAATCATATTTCACGGACCTTGAAACCTTCTGAATTTTTACTTACTGCCTTGAAACCTGATCAGTTATTTCATAAGAATTTCATGCATTTCCCTGACCTAAAGTTTCGTGGTCCATGTGCATGTTATTTACAATAGGTTTTAAAGGCCGTAAATATTATTATTCTTTTTTTCACAGCTTGCTTTAAGTCGCACCGACACAGATAGGTCTTATGGCGGCGATGGGATAGGAAAGGGCTAGGAGTGGGAAGGAAGCGGTCGTAGCCTTAATTAAGGTACAGCCTCAGCATTTGCCTGGTGTGAAAATAGGAAACCACGAAAACCATCTTGAGGGCTGCCAACAGTGGGGTTCTAACCCACTACCTCCCGGATGCAAGCTCACAGCTGCGCGCCCCCTAACCGCATGGCCAACTCGCCCGGTGTTTATCATTCTAGTGCGGCCCATGAGCCCATAGCTAATAATATATGATCACGTCATACATTTTAAAGCATATTTCTGACAGGCCATTAAAAGTTTTAAAGGTTATACCAATATCAGGGAATGATCTTCATAATTTATCATTTCGATTCTACAAATTCAGACTTTGAACGTTCTGAAACTTTAGAAATTTATTGAGAAATCTGAGCTTTAATATTGTACATGAGTCAGCTATACATTTTCCATTGGATATCAGCGTAAGCGGGGATAAGGAACTGTCCGACCCCTTCACTGAATGGCCTTCAGTTTAGAAAACTCTAGGTTCGATTCTATCAAGGTCGGGAATTTTACCCACGTCTGGTTAATTTCTCCGACTCGGGATCTGGGCGTGCTGTTCAGACGGCCAATTACAGTAACTTTGTATAGTAATGATGATTGCGATTGCTGTTTAAATGGGCCTAAGAGCTAGGTCTTCGGCCCCTAATGGTACGAGGTGTAACGAAGTGCAAATTAAAACTTCGAAATATACCCACTGACTAGAATCTAAAACGAATGGTGATGAGAAAATGATCGTGAAAAAAAAATCAGTGGATCCAATTCACAATGTCTTAATTACTGGGATCTAAAGGGGTCCAAAATTCAGGTCACCGACCCCTCACAATGGTACTAATCACTAGTAAAACAGAACCATGGTGTTCCTCCTACAGTGGTACTAATCACAGATAACGTACACTCATGGTGTTTCTCGCATGGTGGTACTAAACACAGGTAATGTAAACCCATGGTATGTCACACACAATGGCACCACTTGCAGGTAGCACAAACCCATGGCGTTTCGCACATGAGGGCACCATTAACAAGCAACGCAGACCCATGGTGCTCCTCGCATAGGTGTAGTAATCACGGGCGCTGGTATTCCCGTGGTGTTCGTCACTTGGTGGAAATAATCACAGGCCACGTATACTCATGGGGTCGCGTATATAGTGATAGTAATCATAGGCAATGCAGACCCACGGTGCATCACACATTATGGTAACGCCCACAGGCAACACAATCTCATGGTGTTCCTCACATCATACGAATGATTTTCCTCAATAGTGGTACTAATCACGGGTGTCAGACAAACCCTTGATGTTTCTCACACAATAGTACTAACCGCAGGCAACGTAGACCCATGGTGTTGCACATAATGGTCCTAATCACAAGTAGTTTCATGGTTCTAATACAATTATGCCTTGGTCGCCCGTTTTAGTCACCTCTTATGACAGGCAGGGGATACCGTGGGTGTATTCTTCGTCTGCGTGTCCCACCCACTGGGAGTAGACTGAGAGAAAAAAGCAGGGATCCGTCACTTCAAGAAATGAAGTAACGGATGAAGAAAGCCAAGTTACGTGGAAGGCGTAGGAATGAAAGACTCCCTAGGCAATGCTAGGACTCAGCTAAGGGCCCCGTGGTCGCCAATCCACACTCCGAAGTTGAGAGTCCTTGGGGCCCCTCTTAGTCGTCTCTTACGACAGGCAGGGGATACCGCGGGTGTATTCTTCATATGCACATGTATGGTCTGTAGTTGATGGAATAATAATAATAATAATAATAATAATAATAATAATAATAATAATAATAATAATAATAATAAGAGCAGCTCACTGCATGGACCAGTCATGGCTAGGTTTTCCGTGGTTTCCCATTTTCACACCAGACAAATGCTGAGCTGTACCTTAATTAAGGCCACGGCCGCTTCTTTCCCATTCCTAGCCATTTCCTGTCCCATCGTCGCCATAAGACCTATCAGTCTCGGCGCGACGTAAAGCTACTTGCAAAAAGTCATGACTAGGGCCCGCATTCTTATACGATTACATATTTATTCCTTTACTTGTAGATAACTGAAAATGGAAAACTGTCGACGAATTGTGGTTCTGGTTATACTATGATTTCACTTGACTTATTTATGCGTATTCTTAGTAATATTACATATTTCACAAATTATGCGAAGAATGTAACATTTGTGTACTGTACCAGGAAAGCCTAGGTCCTGGTCCATATTAATCGAAAGAAACGTTATTCCAGCATAAAAGATTCGACCGACGTACGAACATCTATGTAAAGAATGTTCCAGTATGTGCCAGACCCCACGAGTGCACTAGGCGGAGTCAAGTGACGTCACCTGTCGCTCGAAGCTCACCTCCCCTAGAGATATTTCTCGAAAAGAATTTTCTTTTGTCAGCTTTTCAACGCCTTAACCAATTTCAACGGGACAAACGCTGAATCGTAGCGGACGTCATAAAAGTTAATCCCTGTGAATTTCGAATTAATTCATCCCATGGTTGTTGAGTTATAATAATTTAAAGTCTAAAAGATATTACGCACTCACGGTCACATGGCCAAGAGATGCTACCCCTCCCAGCGCTGGTATCTATATATGTCAAGGCCAGCCAGCAAGCAGGCCAGTACAAGGACGAGTATACAGCTGTGTGTGAGTGAGACAGAGGAGAGACCGACCCGCGTACAGTATGTTCGCGCAGTCACGGTGAAAGTACTTGCCGTCGCATTTCCGGAACACGAAGTTATATCGCCGACAGAATTATAAAAGACGTCGCACTGTGTTTAGTACATCGCGTCGCGACTACAGTCTAATCCTAAAGACATTTAAGAATATAATACGAGTGAACTTATTGAAGTGCAAATATCAACTATTTAACGTTCACAGAATATGTCATTACGTGTAGACTTAGGTTACTTCAAATGATATTGAACTTCTACAGAAACTAATGTGTAGAATCACCAGAACTCATTTCTTTTCGAGTATTGAACTGTATTTCTTTATTCACGCCACATCAGTATAAGACTTACAGTAGTAATTTGAGTGAAAACTAAGAACTTTTTCTGAGGTAATATAACGTTATAATAACAAGATAAGCGGAAAATAATCCTTAGTGACTTAATGACTGTGTTCAAAGACTGTGATTATCGACTATGATTTGCCTTTTCAAGTGTGAACTGTGTAATTATGAACGTTTCAGTAACGATTTTAAATAGTATTTCATACAGGAAGGACTGTGATTCTTTATTTAACGTCTTGAAATTCAATTACGCCATAAATAGTGTTCAACAGTAGCCTAAATGACAGTGTCAGTGATAACTACTCGCACTAAGTGAATTTTTCGTGTGCGAAAAATCACCCTAACAAGCTGCAATTCTACATGATCCAGTTCCAGCCGTCATCACCTCATCGGGAACGTCAACATGGTGTGTTAAGGGAACATCGCCGATCCTGATTCTCCACGGAACATTCCAGATGTCCATCCTTCGACATTTTGTAGCAACATTTCTTTCCGTAAGTGAGTAGTAACAAACTGACTAAAATTTTTTTCATTAATTTTGAACAGTGGAAACTCCAGTGCCGCGTGTGAACAAATATTTCAGAGTTCTCATAATTTCTCAGAAGTGATTAATTTAATTTCAAATTTCATTTTTATATCTCACAGAAAGACTTTAGGCTTTTCAAGTGTGTTATATATATCAAGGTTTACGAACTGAAAACTGAAAACTTTTAACAGAAATTTAATTTCTCATATCAACTTACAATTACAAGTGTGTGCTTAGGTTTGGAAAGACTTTAGGTGGAAATTCAATACCTCATATTCTCACATATGAAAGACTTTGGAATCAGTGATATTTATTCAGGAAGATTACGTTCAAACTTTTAATGCCAGATTTGAGTCCAATAATCATATTGCAGGGTGAAGAATTAATAAATTGTTTTGAAAAAAAAAATTTTTTTAACCATCTATTATTCGCTCTGCGAGTCTATCCTACTCTGTATCGGCTCCAAAACCAAGTTCCACTCCCTGAGGTCCTACTCATGCCCTTTGCCCAAAAACTTTTCCTGGTACAGAGAGGATAGTATAATAATAGATGGCGCCGCAACTTCAAGGGCTCGATTTGGAGCCGTGCCATAATAATAGATGATGCGCCAATAATAATCGCAACATTCAGGGTTCGATTCAAGTCATAATAAATTGCATTTTGAGTACAGGATCCGACTGCAACTATTACGAACACGAAGAACTTGTTGTATTTGACTTATTCGAATATTCCGGAAACATGGATAACTTACTTGCAGCAATCGAAGCTCTCAGGCTTAGCATTAACGATCAGAATGCCAAGATTGATCGAATCAGTACGCAAATGGTAGAGTCTAATAACCAGTTGCAGGCTCAAAATACTCAACTTCAACAACAAATGCAGGCCCAAAATACTCAACTTCAAGCGCAGTTAACTGAGTCAAATAGTAAGGTTGAAGACTTAACTTCTAAAATTGACAGGACCTTGGACACTAAGTTTGCTGAAGCGGATAAAGTCATTAATAAAAGGCTCACTGAATCTAGTGCCCTTATCGAGCAACGATTCCGTGAAGCTGGAACTCGCCTCGAAAAGAAACTTACTGATTCTAGTGCACAAGTCGAAGCCACATTGAAAAACATGCGGGATCAGTTTGTTGAAAACTTAGAGTCTATTAAGGAAGAAATAAAGACAGAGGTCGTCAAGTCTTTAGACAAAGATCTTAGAAATGTTCTTCCTTCCGTTCAAGCATTTTCCACTGAACTCAAAGATTTACGGACTGAATTTCAAGAATCCCATGGTAACATCTCACAAACTCAAGTAAAGCTAGCTCAGGTACAGGAGACCTTGCGGGATGCATTAAAGAACGATGTGGGTAAATTACGAAGCGAGATAGGATTAATTAAGAGCACGCAAGGAGAACTCGACAAGCGTATTACAGGACAGCTAGATAGCACGCATACCCAGATAGCTGCTTTCTGTAAAGACGTACAAGTCATTAAAACTGACTTGAGAAATGAAATAACAAATTTAGACACCTCAATTAATTCTAAAATTCAAAGCTTGTCTGAAGAAATGAATCAAATTAAACTCAAAGAACATACGACTGACGTCACAATTCCTGGTTCGTCGAGGGAAGTACACAGCACAACAACACTTATTAAAATACCAGATGACAAACCAGTCAAATTTTCAGGACGTGACGAGTATACTGCTCGAGAATTTTTGTTAAATGTCGACGATTACCTGGAAGAGAATAGGGTAGATGACGATAGAAAACTTAGAGTAGTATCCAAACTTCTAGAAGGACGAGCCTTATCATGGTTCATAGCTTTTAAGAGCAACTTTAAAAACTATGACGACTTTAAAAAGGCACTTCTTAAACGCTTTTGGGATTCAGAAAGACAGCACCTTGTCAAGATGCAACTCTACTCTAGTAAATACAATACTTCAGTCAATACTTCCCGATATTCCGATTATTGCCTAATGCAATTAAAGAAGCTACAGTTTTTAGATCCACCTTTGCCAGATATCGAACTTATTCAGATCCTGACACTTCAATATCCGCCTCATGTTCAAGAGATACTAGTCGCTGCCAACATTAAAACATTGGAGCATTTTGACGCTACTTTGCGTAGGTTAGATACGGCTAATACCCAATCTAGTCCGAAAACTAACAGGAGTCGAGAAATAAATACGAACTCTGCGGAAATAAAACCGCCGGAGAGAGAGGAACCCAGGACACGTGAAGAAGGCAGATTAAGCCCTACCAACCCAACCAGATTCCGGAATTTTAGACGTCAGAGGAATCAGGATAGACACCCTTACGAACCTAGGAATTTATGGAGACAGCGCGAAAGCACTCCTGAAGAAAATCGTGAGTCCAGACGACGAGAACTTGAAAGTAGATGGAAGGATACACGAGAATACATCAGGGAGAGAAATCGTAATCCTGATGAGCTTGGAGCTACATCCCTGGAATACCAACGTCAATTCGGACCAAGAGAACAAAGATCACCTGATCCTGAACCAACAGGCGCTATAAAAAAAACGCCGATATCGCAATAGGGAGATTAACTACAGAACACGATGAGGACGAGATTTCAAATTATTGTACTGCTGTTATCAATTACTGGCATATTGACGATTCCGAATTACTATTCGAAGACGCACAAACACTAAGGCCAATTATTACACGTTCATTACCTGTCATAACAGTACGCACAGGCAACCTACAGGTGATTACGCTCATCGATTCTGGAGCGCAAGCTTCTTTAATTTCTGATAGGCTTGTAGACTCGCTTAAAAATCAGAACAATGTTTTGTTATTGCCTGCAGCTCAGATTAAAGTAAGAGGGATAGTTCCTGATAAAATTGTTAAATGTAAATCCCAGGCATTTTTAGAGTTTGAAATTAACAGTCAGACATTCGAACACATATTTTTGGTAGTATCACGTCTTAACTTCAACTCAATACTTGGATCAGATTTTATGATCAAATAACAAGGAACCATTGACTATGATGCCAACCTCGTAAGATTAAAGAATAATTCCGTAGGACTACAGCTGGTAGGACGAAGTGACCTGGAAGTTCAAGAGAAGGGAGCCCGTTTCGAAGAAGCCGATGGTGACATTATTAAGCCCGCTGTAAGCGAGGTTGCGCCAGCCGTAGCAGAAAGTAGAAAGGGTGACCAAAGTGAGGACGATGCAGAGTCCCTATTCAATGAGAACTCCATCATAGGTCCGGACTATATAATGTCAATAGCCAGTGTGGTTGAAGACCCGGAAATTAAATTAAAATTGGAGGAGGCCAAAAATGACGTTCTACAAAAATTTGCATGTGTATTCGATGACAAGCCTGGAGAGATAGCTGGCTACGAATATCATCTTGATGTAAATGACTTGGGACAGAATATTACCAGCTCTACCAAATACTATTGTGCCGCAGCAAGTTAAGATCAACGACGCGCTGACCAGGTTAAGATATGCAGCCGCCCTCAGAGAACGACGCCAGCGTAATAGGAAGTTCAGAAGATCATTGAATCCTGGAGACCTTATTTTAATACGGAGACCAGCTACTTCCAACCCTGAGAGAAGGATTTACGCTAAGTTCTGTCCACTATTCGTAGGTCCTTACCGTGTCCGCACTGTATTGAGAAACGGGGCTTATGAAATTGTAAAATTGGACGGCACTTTCGAGGGTATTTATAACTCAGCCAATTTAAAACAATATGTACCACAGGAAGAGTAAAGCCTGGAAAAGAAAATCCTGCGTATTTTCTTTTCGTCCAACCAAGGGGAAGATGTACCAGGAAAGCCTAGGTCCTGGTCCATATTAATCGAAAGAAACGTTATTCCAGCATAAAAGATTCGACCGACGTACGAACATCTATGTAAAGAATGTTCCAGTATGTGCCAGACCCCACGAGTGCACTAGGCGGAGTCAAGTGACGTCACCTGTCGCTCGAAGCTCACCTCCCCTAGAGATATTTCTCGAAAAGAATTTTCTTTTGTCAGCTTTTCAACGCCTTAACCAATTTCAACGGGACAAACGCTGAATCGTAGCGGACGTCATAAAAGTTAATCCCTGTGAATTTCGAATTAATTCATCCCATGGTTGTTGAGTTATAATAATTTAAAGTCTAAAAGATATTACGCACTCACGGTCACATGGCCAAGAGATGCTACCCCTCCCAGCGCTGGTATCTATATATGTCAAGGCCAGCCAGCAAGCAGGCCAGTACAAGGACGAGTATACAGCTGTGTGTGAGTGAGACAGAGGAGAGACCGACCCGCGTACAGTATGTTCGCGCAGTCACGGTGAAAGTACTTGCCGTCGCATTTCCGGAACACGAAGTTATATCGCCGACAGAATTATAAAAGACGTCGCACTGTGTTTAGTACATCGCGTCGCGACTACAGTCTAATCCTAAAGACATTTAAGAATATAATACGAGTGAACTTATTGAAGTGCAAATATCAACTATTTAACGTTCACAGAATATGTCATTACGTGTAGACTTAGGTTACTTCAAATGATATTGAACTTCTACAGAAACTAATGTGTAGAATCACCAGAACTCATTTCTTTTCGAGTATTGAACTGTATTTCTTTATTCACGCCACATCAGTATAAGACTTACAGTAGTAATTTGAGTGAAAACTAAGAACTTTTTCTGAGGTAATATAACGTTATAATAACAAGATAAGCAGAAAATAATCCTTAGTGACTTAATGACTGTGTTCAAAGACTGTGATTATCGACTATGATTTGCCTTTTCAAGTGTGAACTGTGTAATTATGAACGTTTCAGTAACGATTTTAAATAGTATTTCATACAGGAAGGACTGTGATTCTTTATTTAACGTCTTGAAATTCAATTACGCCATAAATAGTGTTCAACAGTAGCCTAAATGACAGTGTCAGTGATAACTACTCGCACTAAGTGAATTTTTCGTGTGCGAAAAATCACCCTAACAAGCTGCAATTCTACATGATCCAGTTCCAGCCGTCATCACCTCATCGGGAACGTCAACATGGTGTGTTAAGGGAACATCGCCGATCCTGATTCTCCACGGAACATTCCAGATGTCCATCCTTCGACATTTTGTAGCAACATTTCTTTCCGTAAGTGAGTAGTAACAAACTGACTAAAATTTTTTTCATTAATTTTGAACAGTGGAAACTCCAGTGCCGCGTGTGAACAAATATTTCAGAGTTCTCATAATTTCTCAGAAGTGATTAATTTAATTTCAAATTTCATTTTTATATCTCACAGAAAGACTTTAGGCTTTTCAAGTGTGTTATATATATCAAGGTTTACGAACTGAAAACTGAAAACTTTTAACAGAAATTTAATTTCTCATATCAACTTACAATTACAAGTGTGTGCTTAGGTTTGGAAAGACTTTAGGTGGAAATTCAATACCTCATATTCTCACATATGAAAGACTTTGGAATCAGTGATATTTATTCAGGAAGATTACGTTCAAACTTTTAATGCCAGATTTGAGTCCAATAATCATATTGCAGGGTGAAGAATTAATAAATTGTTTTGAAAAAAAAAAAAAATTTTTAACCATCTATTATTCGCTCTGCGAGTCTATCCTACTCTGTATCGGCTCCAAAACCAAGTTCCACTCCCTGAGGTCCTACTCATGCCCTTTGCCCAAAAACGTTTCCTGGTACAGTACATATAAGCGATATTAACATTGAGAAACGTTTATTTTATTTTTCATTTTCAGAGCATAAGGACAATAGGAAATTAGCTTAGTCTCTTCTTCTTTATCTGTTTACCATCCAGGGTCGGTTTTTCCCCCTCGGACTCAGCGAGGGATCCCACCTCCACCGCCTCAAGGGCAGTGTCCTGGAGCTTCAGACTCTAGGTTGGGGGATACAACTGGGGAGGATGACCAGTAACGCGCCCAGGCGGCCTCACCTGCTATGCTGAACAGGGGCCTTGCGGGGGGATGGAAAGATTGGAAGGATAGACAAGGAAGAGGGAAGGAAGCGGCCGTGGCCTTAAGTTAGGTACCATCCTGGCATTTGCCTGGAGGAGAAGTGGGAAACCATGGAAAACCACTTCCAGGATGGCTGAGGTGGGAATCGAACCCACCTCTACTTAGATGACCTTCTCAGGCTGAGTGGACCCAGTTCCAGCCCTCGTACCACTTTTCAAATTTCGTGGCAGAGTCGGGAATCGATCCCGGCCCTCCGGGGGTGGCAGCTAATCACACTAACCACTATACCACAGGAAATTAGACAGAACAACGAATTGTGTGAAATACTCCACGATTTACAGTGCAGCACGCCTGCTGGCCTTGTTCGTTAAGGCGTCTAACACTGTGGTTAGCTAGTTCGAGTCCCGTTGGTCGAAAAATGTTGCACCATCGAAACGTTGGCTGGCAGGGTGGGAGAGGGAGTGGTACACAACTTCTAGTCACTAGATTCCGTGCCATAAGCCTGGATTCAGTTCCAAATCTCTGCGCAGTGTTCATATGGAGTGAGGGTAGCCTGTATGACACTGTTGATGATTCATTCGTCGGGTGGTGACGTTAAGCCTTGAGCAGACTCCTTGGTGCTATTCGACAAGAATAGTCTGAGTGCCGACACAGAGTTTCTCCCCATTTTTTCTACTATCATTTATCATGCCATTCATTTAATCTCATTGACTCCTCTGATAAAGTTGACGTCAGGAAGGGCACCCGCTCGTAAAAACTCCCTACGAAGATGCGTCCCACTTCATAACCGACCCGTAGAGAAACAGGATAAGCGTTGGACATACACTCCGCGCTTTACAGTGCATAATGTTCTCTTTGTATATCTGAAGTATTTTTGATTATGTTAGAGCCTCCGTGGCTCAGGCGGTCTCTCACCGCTGGATTCCGTGGTTCAGATCCCAGTGACTCCATGTGTGATTTGTGCTGGACAAAGCGGAGGCGGAACAGGATTTTCTCCGGGTACTCCGGTTATCCCTGTCATTTTTGATTCCAGCAACGCTCTCCAGTATTATTATTTCATTTCATCTGTCAGTCATTAATCATAGCCCCAGTGGAGTGCGACAGGCCTCGGCAGCCGGAACAATTCCTATCTTTTTTTTTTTTTTGCTGTACGTCGCACCGACACAGATATGTCTTATGGCGACGATGGGAGAGGAAAGGCCTAGGAATTGGAAGGAAGCGGCCTAGGAATTGGAAGGAAGCGGCCGTGGCCTTAATTAAGGTACTGCCCCGGCATTTGCCTGGTATGAAAATGGGAAACCACGGAAAACCATCTTCAGGGCTGCCGACAGTGGAGCTCGAACCCACTATCTCCCGATTACTGGATACTGGCCGCACTTAAGCGACTGCAGCTATCGAGCTCGGTACAATTCCTATCCTCATCGCTACATGGGGGATTCACTTCATTCACTACATTCCCGACCCGGGCGAATAACTGGATACAGACTGTGAATTTTAATTCAATTTGATTATGCCCTTAATTTGTTTTCAGTGAGTAACTACAGTATACTTACTGTCAAATTAAGAAATGAATATACCATGTAAATTATCTAAAGTGTTGTCCTAAAATATGGAGGTATTTAAAACAATTTTAATGTCTCATTTCATAACGTAAGGTAATACACGTACAGTTTTGCACATTTAATGGATTAATACTACGTATTTTATGAATATTAATTATATATTTTATGAATATTACATACTTAGTTCTATATTTATCTGATATAGGCTACATTTTTGCATAAATATTTCGCAGTTTGATAATAAATAAAAATCCAGGCTCTAGATATGACTGCTAAATTCCTCTCCCATATGAGACAGTCACGATCTGGTATGTTATGGAAAGAATTAAACATATATGTTGCTTGACATGCTCACAGGCCTACACTTGTTGATACAGTGTGTTGTTACTGCCAGCTGTCAGTCATAATTTTGCCACGTTATGAACATCCTACCACGGTCCCACATATAAATCTGTACTCAATTAGTAGCATCTCTTGTTACCGCAGCAAAGATATTTTGTTTTGTTCACTGGGCGCCACATACTTCATCCTAATAAGGAAGCATACCAAGGGAATGACTATCTCGTTACGAAGTACGGAGAGAAATGGTGCACTTGCTCAAGTGATTCCATTTCATAGCTTGAGAAGTTAATTGGAAATCGTAAATATTTCCTCCAAGTAGCCTGAGGTAAAATTCATATTCTCTTTTCTTTTTCTAATCGGATACCAGTTTTCAGGGTGACTGAGTCTGAAAGTAGGTTCAGGCTGTCCGAGAATGGTAATCTCTACCTTCTTCAGAAGGGCAGACAGGTGATGGACAGTGAAAAGTTCAAACGTTTACCGGGGAGCAGAAACCAATGTTTGTTGTTGCTAAGACTGTACATTTAAATAGGAATACAGGCCAAATGAACTGACAAAGTTTGATGATATTTTACGAGTTTGAGGCTAACGTTAAATGTCTGGACTAAGTTGCATCTGACACCACCTTGGACAGTAGGCCTATGGCATTTTAAGAAAAGTTTACTTTCTTTCATTATTCATCACAAACTACAGTCGAACGTCGATATTTAGAACCTCCGTTACTCGAACTAACTTAAATTTCCCGGCCGTTTGTCCTAATCTTCACGAGTATTTATTCATCATCATCATCATCATCATCATCATCATCATCATCATCATCATTTGTTTACCCTCCAGGTTCGGCTTTTCCCTCGGACTTAGCGAGGGATCCCACCTCTACCGCCTCAAGGGCAGTGTCCTGAAGCTTCAGACTCTTGGTCGGGGGATACAACTGGGGAGTATGACCAGAACCTCGCCCAGGCGGCCTCACCTGCTATGCTGAACAGGGGCCTTGTGGAGGAATGGGAAGATTGGAAGTGATAGGCAAGGAAGAGGGAAGGAAGCGGCCGTGGCCTTAAGTTAGGTACCATCCCGGCAGTCGCCTGGAGGAGAAGTGGGAAACCACGGAAAACCACTTCCAGGATGGCTGAGGTGGGAATCGAACCCAGCTCTACTCAGTTGACCTCCCGAGGCTGAGTGGACCCCGTTCCAGCCCTCGTACCACTTTTCAAATTTTCGTGGCAGAGCCGGGAATCGAACGCGGGCCTCCGGGGGTGGCAGCTAATCACGCTAACCACTACACCACAGAGGCGGACGTGTACTTATTTATTACTCGAAATTCGGTTACACGAGTTTCTCGATTTCCCGAAACAAACATTTCCTCCCTTGAAGCGAACTGTACTCCGTAACTCGACCTGTTGTGCAACACGGCATTTGTGGTTTGTGACGAACAGTTAACAAGTAAGGAAAAGGCCACAGTGATGCTGGGAGCTAATATGACGGGAAGAGAAATATCAAAACTTCTAGTGATCGGAAAATCGGCGAAGAATCGCTGTTTCTCGGGTGTGAATTAATTACCAGTCACGTACGAAAGCAACCTCCGAAGTCGCGGATGACAAGCTCCATTTTACGAATCTCGATTGCGTGGTGTTGACGAAATATTTCAAAGTGAAGGGAGGAAAGGTTAACAGTAACAAACAGAAGAGGCTAACGGATTTTTTCCAAAGGTGTTAACGAGGTATGTTTCTTGTTTCACTACTGTATCCTGTCTTCTCAATAATTACTATAATAAGGGTTATAATTAACGTGATGTCGTAAAATAGAGTTTGTTTGTACATTTTTAAATACTGTTAAAAATAATGTATTCAGTATAAGCCCGTAGATACATATGATTCAAGTATGTCCTATAATGGTCAAAAACGGTATTCTCTATATCTCGATATTTCGATATCTCGAAATAAAATTTAGCTCCCGAGGTGATTCGAGATATCGAGGTTCGACTGTATTTAGCCAAATGGTAGATCACAGATCTAAGACAAGTGTAGCCAGTATTTGGTTCGATACTGTGCGATCGAGCACGCTAAGCGGTGAAGAGTGAACTCAAATACCAGATATCTTGCAGATATCATCAGGAACGAGACCTAGAAGATGTCAACGCCAGGAGCTGAAACCAGGAACAATCCGCGTGCAATACCTGTGATCATGATGGGTTAAGAAGTCGAGACATAGCGGATATGTAATCTGTTGGCTGGTGCAGTGTAAACTGCTGAAAGTGAAGTGCCACGATGTCTTATTAATGCATGATTCTTGGTATACGTAAAGTGCTTTCTTATGCTATTTGTTTTACGTTGCACCGACATCCCCTTCATCTTGATTTATAGTGACAGTCATTTTCAACATTGTGAATTTTTTTTAGAGTTGGCTTTACGTCGCACCGACACAGATAGGTCTTATGGCAACGATGGCACAGGAAAGGCCTAGGAATTAGAAGGAAGCAGCCGTGGCCTTAAGTAAGGTACAGCGGTGAAGAGTGAACTCAAATACAGCATATCTTGCAGATATCACAAGGAACGAGACCAGGGAGATGATCTCAACGCCAGAAGCTGAAACCAGGACCAATCTGTGTGCAATACCTGCAATCATGATGGGTTAAGAAGTCGAGACAGGTACAGCTTGCCTGGTGTGAAAAATTATTGGTCACCACAGGATGGCACGGTGATTTAGCTTCTGACTTTCCATCCAAACGACCACGACCGATGGATCCCGGGTTGGAACTTGTACATGTAATATCACATTGTGTGAAACCCCGCATAAATTCGAAATTAATGAGTTTCTAGCTCATGATATCGTTTTTTCAAGAGAATGAAATCCACATTTAAAATTTTTCTTATTTATAGATCCAATTTTTTAAATAATATATATATGTGGGGCAAATAAAATATATGTCTATAAATTTCCATATATGACACTTGCTGCGTCCTATTTTATTTGTTGTTCATGTGTCTAAAATTTTTACTTTAAAGATCATAATTCAGAAAATACTTAAGATATTTGGATAGAAATTGTAGGGAAATTTATTTTATTGATATGAAACACTTACCACGACTCTTTTCTCGAAACAAAATACAATGAAAGAACAGGAGTCCCAGTGAAAAAATCTGATAGGGTACAACGTACAAGAAAAAATTCTGCAGAAATACCTGAAGCAATTCTTTTACATTATTTCTGAAGAAGAGTAATGTTATTTTCCACTGAAGGTATATATAGCATAAACTACATATATCTCCAAAAACTATGCAAATCTGATTATGTTTCACAGTAAATTACTAAACTTTAAAAAGTGAAAAGTCCGGCTTCTGGGCTGAATGATCAGCATCGCCACCTTCGGCTCAGATGGCTCCGGGTTAGATTCCCTGCCAGTTCGAGGATTTTAATCGCACCTGGTTTCTTCGTATGACTCGAGGACTGAGTGTTTGTGTTTGTTCCAATACACTCCTGTTCATACACAAAAACACCACGCCATATAAACACACAAAAGTGAATACATCTCTGATAGAAGCAGAAGTCAGGGACAGAGTTATTGTCCACTGTTCAGTGAAAATACCGAGGACTTGAGCGCTTTTGCATATTAATTGGTTTAAATGCAAAGTTGTTGAACTAGGCTAGGCCACTGATTCGTCGTAATTTCAAACAGCTGGGGAACCCCCGAAGCCAACGAACTTGCTGTTGGTTACTTAAGCTCACCGTGAGGTGAAAGCACCATCATTCTTCCGTTGACTTTTACAGAGTTTTACGTGACGTGGTGCGGTCGCCACGAGGAGTGTTTTTCCTTTGTGTACACTTGTATGTGAGAAACAGTGAAATTTTTAATAATTAATACCGTGATTTTGGTCTAAACTATATACTTTCTTTTGCTAAGTGCAGGTTGGTGTTAATTACGCTCAGATTACTACGTAAACTGATAATTTAAATACTCGCATATTGAAAGTAACAAACGCGACAAAATATTATTATTATTATTATTATTATTATTATTATTATTATTATTATTATTATTATTATTATTATTATTATAATCGGTCGGTACGCGATCGCGAACTAGAAACTGTACGAGTGCGTTCCGAATGATTTCGAGCCGCTGTCAAAGACTAGTGCCGAACCTATGAGATGCTTTGTGTATAATAACGTACGATTTGCTAAAATATATTCCGTACGACGACTAAGACAAGTGTAGCCGGTATTTGGTTCGCTACTGTGCGATCGAGCACGCTAAGCGGTGAAGAGTGAACTCAAATACTACATATCTTCCAGATATCAGCAGGAACGAGACCAAGAAGACAATGTCAACGCCAGGGGCTGAAACCAGGACGAATCTGCGTGTAATACCTGTGATCATGATGGGTTAAGAAGTCGAGACAGGTACAGCTTGCCTGGTGTGAAAATGGAAAATCACGGAAAACCATGGAAAACCACCCTCAGGGCTGCCGATATTGGGGTTCGAACCCACTATCTCCCAGATGCGAGCTCACAGCTGCACGCTCCTAACCACACGGCCAACTCGCCCGGTCGTAAAGTGCTAGTGAGGGATTATATATGTTAATTAAATGTAAATATCAGCCAGATCGGCAATTGCTAGATTTGATTTTGATTAAATGTAAATTTGTACAGGGTTGGTATGCATGCTCAGTCTTTTCTGTAAACAATTAGCTGGATGGGAAACAAGAGAACACTAGGTTTATGGTGAATTTTTCCTTGTGTTTTGTTGTGCAGTGTATATTATTTCTCAATGTTACAAGCGATAGGATTGTCTAGTTGTGTTCTTCAAGTAACTCACGAGCTATACACCCACTGCGTTGGAATAAATTTCATGTCATTTGGTTAGATAATTTCAGTGAGGGTGTCATTTCTGCATGTTGTAGGCTTATTTTTAGTCTTTACGATTTTCCTAGCGTTGCATGTACGCCGTTGTTTCAATATAGGATCATTTAAATGGATTGGAGGCTTGTTTGGGGCGAAGGCAAGCAGGGAATCGAACCAATGGATCCGAATTGAAGGGCGCGTGCCGTAGCACGGTATGTTAAAAATGGCGTATGTATGTGAGGCCAGAGAGAGCCATGAATTTATAGGGGGTAGACATTTAATTGGATTTTGACTGAGGCTTAGGTCGTTAGAGATACGCCAGGCCGGTGAAACTATTGATTATTTGAGAGAGGTAGTTGTCTCCCCGCTGCGTAAAAGAAAGCCCGCCGGAGGCCGAATAATGAATTGGTTCCTCGAGAGAGGAATGCAGTCAGCTGATGTCCCGCTACCCCTGTGATAGTGAAAGTATTTGTTCCGCTGGAGACCTTCCCCAAACAGCAGACCAAGCCTAGAGTATCGATTCGTTTCTGACGTTGACAGCTGACAAGGAAGCACGTGGCGTGAAAGAAGAAGAAGACTGTGTAGCCTGCGACACAATCATATGCAGCCGAGTGAATACGGGAATGTTGCCCGATTCCTTCTTTATTTTGTTACTAGCGAATGTACCCGTGCTTCGCTACGGTATTCTACATTGTATTCGAATATCGAAGTAAATAGTGTACATGCAGTAAATAAGATAGTTTTAAAATTGCATGTCTCTTAGCGTTATCCGAGAAAGAGCATGGGGAGGTCCCCGTACGTTTCCAATGTAAAGTGTTTGTTACGGATTTGTGATATAACGGCAGGCTCACTTGCCTACTGGCATTCACAATCAGGTTGGGAAGTTTACATTATAATTGCAGGCCCCATTGCCTACTATGCGGACAGAATCGATTTGGGGAGTTTTCGTTAAAATGGCAGCCCCCCTTTCCTACCTCCAGACAGATTACAGTTTTTATTATAATGGCAGGCAATTACCCTACTATCACTCGAAATTGAGTTGTGCAGTTATCATTATAATGACAGGCCCCTTTTCCTACTGCCAGCCAGCGTACTGCCAGTCACACCAAGTTGGTGAGTTTCCATCAAAATAGCAGGCCACTATGCCTAATGCCAGTCACATTTTAGATGAGTACATTTCTTTATAATGGCGGGCACCTTTGCCTACTGCCAAACACAATCGGGTAGGGGAGTTTTAAACAAAACTGCATGCTCACTTACCTTCTGCAAGTCAAATCGAGAAGGGAACTATTCATTACAATTGTAGGCCTTCCTTACTAATGACAGTTACACAGGAGTTGGAGAAGGAACCCTTTCCTACTGCCAGTCAAAGTCGGTGTGGGGAGTACTGATTACAATAGCAGACCGACCCTTTCTCGATCGCTAAATCGACATCAGTGAATATATATAGATCGACATACGAAAGTATATGCGTGTTTACAATATTGAAGACCTTCATTTACAGATTAACTGCTACTAAACGTACGTCATATCGACAAAGGATTATACCATAAGACACGCCGGATTTAGTGGCCTAAATGGCTGGTCCAATGATATGTCATCTATTCTTGGGTCAGATTTAGAAACGTGGAACAGGGTAAAGGTTTTGTAAGATCATCTCACATTACATTACTTTTCGGATAATAATGTGACAGCTACATACGTA
This sequence comes from Anabrus simplex, assembly GCF_040414725.1. Classification (NCBI taxonomy): domain Eukaryota; kingdom Metazoa; phylum Arthropoda; class Insecta; order Orthoptera; family Tettigoniidae; genus Anabrus; species Anabrus simplex. The sequence goes on along the minus strand of NC_090265.1, from coordinate 438,113,483 downwards.
GCATTTGGCTCACATATGGCTACTGAGTGGGCCAATTTTCGTGAAGAGTTTGATGATTCTGTATTTCATATAAGTAATTGAAAGTATGAATAATGCATGTGAAAATTCCAAATTGACTTAACATCGATTAATAGAGAAAAATCAAACGTAAAAGGGATACAGATACGGCATAAAGTCATAAGACCAAGGTTGTAGATCATTCCAAATTGAACGGAGATTGTGCAATCCGTTACGTGATAGGAATTTCCGAAGGTCTGCACCATCATTAAAATTGCCTGCATATTTCGATATTCTTCGGGGATAAAAAATGAAAAATTTAATGATATAGGATTTTTCATTCGTTACAGGCTAAAACGTATAATTTTGTCAAATTTCAATTATCTTCTTATTCTTCTGGCAGATTATGCCACAATGTGGATTTTGGGCGAGGCGGGTAAAAATTAGGACTTTCAGGAAATCAAAAAATATGGAGATTGTTATTATTACCCCTTAAACGGAAAGCTGTACGAAAATTTCGCCAAAATAGTCAGTGTAGAGGTACACAGTCGTTACGATTTGATTTATATAGATAAGGAATCTGCTCCATGTAAAACACCTTTTGGGCTATGTCCGCTGGACTTAACCTGCAAAAGTGACCATTCATGATATCTCCCTTATTAATCCTCCTGACGAAAAAATGCACATGAAAAAAAAGGTTTAGAGGTGGAATTCCATCAGGTTTGGTCGATTTCCAGTCAGGTTGGTCTTGTTCTGTATATATTGTGGAAGAGTAAAATCACCATTTCGGTTCCTTATAAACCGCCAGTCCATTCCGGAACATGAAATGTTATTTACGTTTAAAACCTACCTTTGGACAGGTGGATGCTAAATATAAATTTTGTTTCGAATGTCTTCAGTAGTTTTCAAGTTGTAAGGAATACGCTTTACACGCACCCGCTCGTGAGTTAAGTCCGATGGGACTTGTACAGAAAAACGGTCCTTTAATGATATCTCCCTTATTGATCCTCGTATCGAAATGATGTACATGAGAAAAAAAGGTTTAGACATTAATTTCTACCAAGGTAGGTAGACTTCCATAAACTTTTGTTGTGTATATTTTTTGGAAGTGCAAAATCACTGTTTCGGTTTCGTATAAACCCCCAGTTAGTTCAGGGATTTAGAAACAATATTTGCCCTGAAACCTATCAAGGACAGGTGTATTCTAAATACGAATCTTGGTGGAAATGCATCCAGTAGTTTCTAGCATTCACGTACATACGGCGTAATTAAGGAAGAAAATAATACAGTTAAGAATGTTGAAACTAATAGAAAATGGATTATAACTGAGGACAGCCGGATAACGACAAATAAATAAATGCCGTGAGTTATGGATATAATAAAGCGCTAACAGAGGAGAAATTTAGGTTCAGTGATTCTTAGGTAAACAAATATGAAGATGACTAATGGTGTTATTACTTAATCTATTCGAGGGCGGTTATAACCTCCAACGATATTCCGCCAATATCCCGCAGATGAGCCGATTGATGCCTCTCTTGCCATCTACCCAAGGAACAACCACGAATTTAAAAGCATGATGAGGAAAATGGCAATACGTTACTTCCCTACTGGCATGCAGTCAGAGACGTTGCCATGGTAACCTGTAGGTTCGTTCTCGGTCTGTCGGTCACTAAATGCAGAGCATGATACCAGCAGAAAATTGTAAATTTCTCCGTCATGTGAAGAGTAAGGTAAATTATGAACATAACGAAAGTTGTTTATAATGAAGAGACGTTTCACGTACGGTAAACGAAGTTTACAGAAAATCAATAGTATAAGAGAAAATAGAGGAAGACCACTGTGGTTTTCCTATAAACACCCCGTCTATTCAAAGATTTTAAAATTATATGCATATCGGAACCTTTCCTGGGATGAGTATACTTTAAATATGAAGTTTGGCTGAGATCTATCCAGCCGTTTCGACGTGATGGTGGGAAAACCACTCTGGTTTTCCTATAAACCCCCCGTCTATTCAAGGATTTTAAAATGATATGCATATCTAAACCTTCCCCGGGATTAGTATACTCTAAATACAATGTTTGGTTGAGATCCATCCAGCCGTTTCGACGTGATGGTGGAAAAACCATTCTGATTTTCCTATAAACCCCCCATATATTCAAATATTTTAAAATGATATGCATATGGAAAACTTCCCCGCGATGAGTATCCTCTAAATATGAAGTTTGGTTGAGATCTATCCAGCCGTTTCGACGTGATGGTGGAAAAACCATTCTGGTTTTCCTATAAACCCCCTGTCTATTCAAGGATTTTAAAATGATATGCATATCAAAACCTTCTCCGGGATGAGTATACCCTAAATATGAAGTTTGGTTGAGATCTATCCAGCCGTTTCGACGTGATGGTGGAACAGACAAACAGACAGACAAACAGAAACAATTTTATTTATATAGATTTTTACACTCGTTCTTCACCCCCTTTCCATCCCCGCCCAAAGGAGTCCTACGAGTGCCTTACACAACAGTATATTTTTTTCCCAGATATTAAGTCTTATTTGTACCTATTTTGGTTGACAGCTATGCCCAAACGTACATGCATAATCTCACTGCTCTAGAATCCTGGAGCTGACGTTGCCATGGTTACGGCAGTTCATTTCTTTATCCGATTCCTAGAGCAGGGGTAGTGTGGTGCCAATATCTCCGTAACGGTTGGTTTTAGGGCCTTAAAACATGGTTTTCGGGCCCGTAGGGCTTACCGAGTTTTGTTCTTTGCGTCAAGAGGATTAAATTGAGCTTTGTCTCGTCCTTATACGACAAATTCGATATTTTGCCTATAATAGTATAAGAGAAAATGGAGGAAAACCGTTTTTCCTATAAAACCCCCGTCTTTTCAAAGATTTTAAAATGATATGCATATCGAAACCTTCCCCGGGGTCAGTATACTCTAAATATGAAGTTTGGTTGAGATCTATCCAGCCGTTTCGACGTGATGGTGGAACAGACAAACAGACAGACAAACAGACAAACAGAAACAATTTTATTTATATAGATGTTATGTACTTGTTTTATTTTAAGGATTGTGTTATTGCTATGTGCTGTGATATGTATGTCTTGTTGATTAATATGGGATATAGCTCGTAAGCGATTTGATTGTCGGTTTCCAGTTTTGGCTGGTCATTTGATGTGGACCGCGTGTCACAATTAGGGTCTGTGCTTTTTGAAATGGAAAAGTGACTAGCCCCGTGCCAATGCGTGTTACATTGTTGTGCCCGTGTGTGACGGATATAAATATAGGATTGTCAGTGTATCACTAGTATTTTCGTACGGTACATCATGAATTAATGCTTGGACTGTATTTATCACGGTCGATAGGTCACTTGACATCGGTACTTAACAGACGCACTTACACACGCCTTACGATCTCGCAAACTCTGTGACGTATCTCCATGTATATATTTTAATGTTTTGTGATTTTCTTGGGTCGTTGCCCAAATTTGAATCCATTTATATAGATTTGTTTGATAATATCATTTTCTTTGCGATGTGCGTGACACATTTTTTGGGGACCGTTTTGAGGCCGAATTTTAATTGTTACTGATTGGATATTTTAGTCATGGATCATTTTATTTTTCGTTTAATAAATCCATATTACCTCTTAACTGTATTTCTCATTCAACATGTCTCCCTTATTCCTGTCATTATACTAAGTAGTATGTTTTGATTTCGACATTTTATTTTACCTTTTGGCAGTCTATACTCACCCTCTACCCACCTGAGTTTAGTCAGACAGGAAATGGAATTATCGTCCTGGGTAGATTTTCATGCCCACAGTACGGTACAATATATTACGAATGGTAATAAATGTATATTAAGCATACACACATTTTTCTAGGCAAAAATTGCACTTGCTGATGTATAAAAAGCTGAATTGTGCTAGATTTCATCTTCCAAAAAGTATACCTCCCCACCTCAAGTCAAGAAATCCACGTTTTATTTTTCTCTTCACTAAAACAGGTATATGTTACATCTATTACAAGTGATATGGGAGCTATTTGTGTTGGACCAGACAGACTGCAGGGGCATTTGTTAGGATGATCAGTTAAGCCGTTAATACACAGGCAGTATTATGAATAGGAGCCATGGAATTTCCTCGTTTATGCAAATTATAATTAAATTATAATAGCATACGAGTTAATTTATAGGCACCAAAACTTCATACTACCGAGATTTTAAAACTCCTATACATTATACAAAAGTATTAAAACTCTAATATTTGATACATCCGTATACTGTACGTGTTAAACACGTATGAAGAATCTTACGTAACTTCCAATTAGAGGTACATGTTTATTTCTACAGGGCATAGACAAGGTCATTTACGCCATCAACTAACTGGTCTGAACCACCTAGCTATTTTTCAGCAATTCATTATAACACCAACACTGATTTTGTAGCAGAATGATTATTCAAAAATAATTAGGATATATTACCTCATAATTCGCCCAAGTTATCATAATTTGCCTGGTCTAGCTCAAAATATTTCCTTGCCAGTGACGTTTCTGTCGCAGACGAGAACAGTGATGACACAGTACTGCAATATTAACAAGCTATCAACATGATGAACATCTAGGCGGGAGTGTCTGACGAATAACCATGTCTTTGGTTATTATAGTAATATAATTTAAACAAAGATGCACTCCGGTCAATTAAAATTCCAAAGTGGGAGATAAGGCACTTACAAGCCTAAACGCAAAAACCGGTGCGGACGAAGTGCAGCTTCACTCTCAGCTCGCCAGAAGGGAGCTCTAATATGCATGTTCTAGCAGACACAGTTACAAGGACACTGATGCCACATGGAGCTGGTGATAACTACCGTCTGCAAAAATACGTTTTATGGAAGTTTTGAGGAATATATACGAAGAATTGATATAACTTGAGAGATGAAGGAAGGCAAAGTATTATGCTTCTTGAATAAAGAGATGTCCGCCCCTGTGATGCAGTGGTTAGTGTGATTAGGTGTCACCCCTCGGAGCCCTGGGTTCGATTCCCGGTTCTGCCACGAAATTTGAAGAGTGATACGAGGGCTGGAACGGGGATCACTCAGCTTCGGGAGATTAGAGAGGGATTCGATTCCCAACTCAGCCATTTTCGAAGTAGTTTTCCGTGGTTTCTCCCCTTCTTCTCTAGGCAAATGCCGGGATGGTACCTAAGTTAGGGCCTCGGCCGCTTCCTTCCCTCTTATTTAGCAATTCCTTCTAAGCTACCCATTCTCCACAAGGCCCCTGTACAACATAACAGGTGAGGCCGCCTGGGCGAGGTACTAGTCCTGCTCTCCAATTGTATCCCCCCAGACCTAAAGTCTCACGCTCCAGGACACTACCGTTGAGGCGGTAGAGGTGGGATCCCTTTCTGAGTCCGAGAGAAGAACCAACTATGGAGTTGTTTAAGAAAGAAAGAAAGAAAGAAAGAAAGAAAGAAAGAAAGAAATGTATATTCAAGAAAGGAAGATGTACTTACCGGGCTTAAAGCAGTCTATTTGTTTTACGTTGCACGACACAGACAGGTGTTATGACGACGATAGGATTGGATAGAGCTAGGAATGGGGAGGAGGAGACTGTAGCCTTAATTAAGGTACAGTCTTAACATTTGCCTGCCGTGATTATGAGAAACCACGGAAATGTCTTCAGAGCTACCGACAGTGCGGTTCGAACCCACTATCTCCCAAATACAGTCTCCCAAATATCCAAAACAGGGTAAAGATAAACAATGAGGGATGTAAGTAGAAGAAACCTACAAGCAGTTTTCCAGTCAGTGACCGGGTCAGGGATGGAATGAATAATTTTGTAGCAGTAAAGGATCATAGGTGTTGGGGAGAAGTTGACAGACATTATACTAACAACAGCAACAAAATCCGAGCGAGTTGGTCGTGCGGTTAGGGTCGTGCAGCTGTGAGGTTGCATTTGGGAGATAGTCGGCAGGCCTGAATATGGTCTACCGTGGTTTCCCATTTTTACACCAGGCAAATGCTGGGGCTGTACATTAATTAAGGCCACGGCAACTTCCTTCCCACTCCTAGCCCTTTCCTATCCCATCCCCGCCATAAGGCCTATCTGCGTCGGTGCGATGTAAGGAAATTGAAACAAACAGCAACAACAAATGGCCGATTGCGCAGCGGGAGAGTGTGACCGCAGCCGGTCTACTTGGAAATGAGATGAGGTTGTGACGAAGAGCGGCGAGAATAAAATGGTCAGACCGGATCAGAAATAATAATAATAATGACGTGTGGCCTCAGGAGAGGCCTGGTGCAGGTCTTTCGATTTGACTCCCGTAGGCGACCTGCGCGTCGTAATGAGGATGAAATGATGATGTAGACAACACCTACACCCAGTCCCCGTGCCAGGGGAATTAACCAATTATGGTTAAAATTCATGACCCTGGCGGGAATCGAACCCGCGATCTCTGTGACCAAAGGTCAACACGTTAACCATTTAACCATAGAGCCGGACAGATCAGAAATGAAGAGATACTGAGTGATGTTGAAGAAGAATGAAACGCAATGAAGACAGCTTGGAAGAGTAAAGAGTTTCCGATAGGACACGTTATGGGGAGAAACCGTTTACAGACAGAAATATTGGTTGTAAGATGAAAAGGGAGGACAACAGGAAGAAGCACTTTTGGACTGTTGACGGACTTAGTGAGGAGAATAACGTATGGTAGAATGAAGAAACATTAGCATACACATACTTGGAAGGGGCAAATTCGTCGATACCTGCTTAATAATAATAATAATAATAATAATAATAATAATAATAATAATAATAATAATAATAATTTCGTTAAACCTGTCATACGAAATTATTGCATTTAAATCTATCGAATGCTACAAATCTCAGCCAGAATCGACCAACTATAAAGGAACTGTTCAGCTGGACTGGTTTGATTAAAGGTGAGGAAATCGTCATCATCATCATCATCATCATCATCTTCATCTGTTTACCCTCCAGGGTCGGCTTTTCCCTCGGACACAGCGAGGGATCCCACCTCTACCGCCTCAAGGGCAGTGTCCTGGAGCTTCAGACTCTTGGTCGGGGATACAACTGGGGAGAATGACCAGTACCTCGCCCAGGCGGCCTCACCTGCTATGCTGAACAGGGGCCTTGTGGAGGGATGGGAAGATTGGAAAGGATAGGCAAGGAAGAGGGAAGGAAGCGGCCGTGGCCTTATGTTAGGTACCATCCCGGCATTCGCCTGGAGGAGAAGTGGGAAACCACGGAAAACCACTTCCAGGATGGCTGAGGTGGGAATCGAACCCACCTCTACTCAGTTGACCTCCCGAGGCTGAGTGGACCCCGTTCCAGCCCTCATGCCACTTTTCAAATTTCGTGGCAGAGCCGGGAATCGAACCCGGGCCTCCGGGGGTGGCAGCTAATCACACTAACCACTACACCACAGAGGCGGACGGTGAGGAAATCGTAAAATTTAGAAACGAGACTTCCACTTTTGGAAAGGTTCAAAAACCTGAGGTTCACTCAGGCTTCCCCAGAATGAGTACCAGGTTAATTCCTGGGGACAAAGGTGGTCAGCCCCAGGGCCAATCACTCTATCACACTATTGATAGTAAAATCTTTTACTTTCCTCTCCTCCAAAGGCCTTTCTGACCTGCTTTTTCCTTTTATTTATCATCCTCGGCGTGACCGAATTCGTTTTATCCATTGCGGATACCACTACTAGTCTCCCCATCACTCACAGAGACACTTAACAGTCCTGAGTCTCCTTTTCCAATACTGGAGCCTGACAACCTTAAAAACCGTAATAATATTACATTAACAGACACGTTAACGACTTGTCTCGGAATGATAAGCACTGTGGTCTCAGTTTCTCCGCCCAACAAGGTTTACACATTAATCTTCTAACTCGGTAGTTTCAATTAACAAGTAAGTATACGTTCTCTGATTGGACCGACTTGGCTTCGTGTTGCTTAACACTGAGTAGCCTTGATATCTCCAATCTTAGAAACCACTTGACACATTTTATGAAGTGTGCCTGCCTTGTTTATTTCACTTCGGCTATGAAAATGGTTTAATTCTGTTTACTCTTAAGAGTAACTCGTAAACACCAATGATGAAATTTAGATTCAAATTAACTTCAATAATGTTCAGCCCAAGCGCGTCGGCCTCTCACCGCTGAATGCCGTGGTTCAAATCCCGGTCACTCCATGTCAGATTTGTGCTGGACAAAGCGGAGGCGGGACAGGTTTTTCTCCGGGTACTCCGGTTTTCCCTGTCATTTTTCATTCCAGCAACACTCTCCATACTCCTTTCATAGCATCTATCATTCATTAATAAATCACTTTGGGAGTGGCGACCCCATCGTACTAACAGCCTATATCTGCTTCATTCATTACATCCCTGACACGGTCAATGACTGGAAAACCGGTTGTAGGTTTTCATTTTCAATGTTCAGCCCAATAAAATTTCTGGCTCTTCGAAGAGCCGATATAATTCGAGGCATAGTGGATACGTTGCAATAGAACCTCACTAACTCGCCATTATTTCTTCTACTTGTTACTTTTTTTTTTTTTTTTTTTTTTTGCTAGTTGCTTTACGTCGCACCGACTCAGATAGGTCTTATGGCGACGATGGGACAGGAAATGGCTAGGAGTGGGAAGGAATCGGCCGTGGCCTTAATTAAGGTACAGCCCCAGAATTTGCCTGGTGTGAAAATGGGAAACCACGGAAAACCATTTTCAGGGCTGCCGATAGTGGGGTTCGAACCTACTATCTCCCGAATACTGGATACTGGCCGCAATTAAGCGACTGCAGCTATCGAGCTCGGTCTACTTGTTACTGTCCGTCGCCAAAATAATGCTTGAGTACATCGTGTAATGCCTATTATTATTATTATTATTATTATTATTATTATTATTATTATTATTATTATTATTATTATTACTTTCTTCTACCACTTTTCCTACACTTTGTGGGATCACGAGTGTGAACCGTATTGCACATGTGGATTTGTCCTTGTTTTACGGTCAGATGCCCTTCCTGACGTCAACCCTATGTGGAGGGATGTAATCACTATTGCTTGTTTCTGTGGTGGTTGGGAGTGAAGTGTGTTGTCTGAATATGAAGAGGAGGGCGTTGGGACAAATACAAACAACCAGTCACCAAGCGAGGAGAATTAATCACATGCAATTACAATCACCGATCAGGCCGGGAACCGAACCCGGGACCTTTTGAACCAAATGTCTCAAAGCTGAGCATTCAACCAAGGAGTCTGACATTAAGATCATCATCATCATCATCTTGCACTTTTATATGAAAAATACCTGAACAAGTCTTCTGCAGATATATCAGTAATGGCTTAATGGCTCGACTTATCACAATTAATAAGATAAATTATTTTCGTTTATCCTATGGTTTTTTGTTATGCTTTTTTCAGTATGCATTCCGCTCAGCTAACGACTTTAAAGATAGTCGCAATGCCAGATTTGGTGTTATATTTCTGCAAACATAAAAACAGGGGATAATGAAGCTAAATTGAACTGATTATGATACACACCGCATCCAAGATAACAGTGAAGTAACAGTAAGAAATTCGAAATGTACGAAGGCAAATAATATTTTATATTAATAGATGGTAAGAATGAAATGGAATGGCGTATGGCTTTTAGTGCCGGGAGTGTCCTAGGACATGCTCGGCTCGCCAGGTGCGGGTCTTTAGACTTGACCCCCGTAGGCGACCTGCGCGTCATAATGAGGATGAAATAATGATGAAGACACATACACCCAGCCCTCCTGCCAGCGAAATTAACCAATGATGGTTAAAATTCCCAACCCTGCCAGGAATCGAACCCGGGACCCTGTGGCCAAAGGCTAGCACGTTAACCATTTAACCATGGAGCCGGACGATGGTAACAATGAAAGTTACCTTTATTAGTACCTTTGCAATGATAAAAAATAAACTCGTTTAACGTTGTCGGAAACACTCCAGGGAACTTAAGGAGCACTGCAAGTATGCACACAGTAATGCGCCATGTGCATTCATATAAACAAATAAAAAAAATTAAACGACAAGTAAACGACCAAAATTAAACTGGTCAGAACCCTAGCTGTTATGTGCCATATTCTTTACTCATGGAAGTGACTTAATGGGAAAATGTGATTTTCCTGTGTAGACAATTCCAAAACAGAATCATGTTCCCATGACCTCAGTGGACTTTGACCGTTTGCTTTCCTCCTACGAACTTTTGTTGATAGACAAAAAATACGAGTTATCTTAAACAACTGTCACAGGTCTTTGAAAATGTCCTATTGTTCAAATAATTTCTGAAAGTGTTTTAATATGACACTTATTCTGTACTACTAGTATAAAGAGACGAAGTTTTTACTGTTGCCCATGATAACTACAAAAATTACTGAACGGATTTTGGTGAAAGTGTCATCGACCTCTTTGTTATGACGATGGGCGTACCTAACATAAGTTCGGTATTAATTCACCGTGACAAGGGAGAGCTGCTGCTAAGGCTCACTGTAGCGCGGGCGAAGCTGTGGGAACGGTTAATAGTAGGTATAAATGGAATTTATCCATACCGCTGTTCACCAAAACAGCGTCCAAATTCTTAATTAAGTCATTGTCACAGCGTTCGATTCAAAGGATTCTAGGTTCAATTCCTGACTGGAAGTGAGGTTAATCCTTCTATCTCGGGGACTGGGTACTCATGTTTGTCTCAACAAAAACCTCTTCGTATACAACTCAGCACACCATCAATCACCACTCAAACAAGCCATAAGCCATAGTGAACACATGTCACCACATAGTGTTGGGGGTCACGAAAGGCATCAAGCCATAACATTGGATTTCCACCAGGGAGTGGGAAAATCGGCGGAATGAGCAGAGAAAAGTAAAAGAAGAAGAAGCCCGTTCAATAAAAACGGAAACCTAACGTATGATGCACTATCGGGTAATTTTTCACAGTGTGCAATAATTGGGAAATATGAAGAAATATGTGGCAATGCACTGAAATTTGTCCATTCTGTGTAAAGGGCCGTGTAGATTGGTGACATGGCTTGGGCAGAAAGGAAGGAGGGCCATCGCCATGTGCCTGCCCCCTCCAATAGGTCCCAGCTTATATGGTTGTGTCCGTATTCTTCAGGATCGGAAACCAGGTTCCAGGGACACCACGGAGACCAGGCTGCGTCGCAGGTCGTAAGGCTTCCCGCGATATGGTTTGGTAGCCGGAAAGGCAGATGTTCGATAAATTTCCAAATTCTTTGAAATGATTTAAGAAAAGACTAGGTAAATAACCAGTAGGCAAACTGCCACCTGGGCATCTGCCCTAAATGTTTTTTTTGCTAGTCGCTTTACGTCGCACCGACACAGACAGATCTTATGGCGACGATGGGAGAGGAAAGGCCTAGGAATGGGAAGGAAGCGGCCGTGGCCTTAATTAAGGTACAGCTCCAGCATTTGCCTGGTGTGAAAATGGGAAAGCACGAGAAACCATTTTCAGGGCTGCCGACAGTGGGGTTCGAACCCACTATCTCCCGGATGCGCCCTAAATGCAGATCAGTGATGACTGATTGGTTGAAGTCATTAGATGTTGAGTTTTTCTTGAGTAAGATGCATACTGTTTTTAGAGGAATGTGTTTTTACATTTTTTGCTAACGACTGCAATATTCCTCGAAATATTTATTTACGAGAGTTTAAGAAAAGCGAGCGTGTCTTTTTTATAATTTTGGTGCAACAGTTTCTCCTCTATAGTCCGTTATTCTCTTAATGATGAATATTCAATGTTTATAATTATTTTGTCTTTAATATCTGTATCTGAGGAAACGGGACTGCAAGCACAGAAATACGATTAAAGTTTTATGCGCATACAGTGAGAAGTTTCCATTTCTTAGTTATTTTTCCACTATGCATTTTACACAACAAGACAAGCTACTTAAAGCTGCTGTAAAAATGTAATTAGCCGCCTCTGTGGTGTAGTGGTTAGTGTGATTAGCTGCCACCCCCGGAGGTCCGGGTTCGATTCCCGGCTCTGCCACGAAAATTTGAAAAGTGGTACGAGGGCTGGAACGGGGTCCACTCAGCCTCGGGAGGTCAACTGAGTAGAGGTGGGTTCGATTCCCACCTCAGCCATCCTGGAAGTGGTTTTCCGTGGTTTCCCACTTCTCCTCCAGGCGAATGCCGGGATGGTACCTAACTTAAGGCCACGGCCGCTTCCTTCCCTCTTCCTTGCCTATCCCTTCCAATCTTCCCATCCCTCCACAAGGCCCCTGTTCAGCATAGCAGGTGAGGCCGCCTGGGCGAGGTACTGGTCATTCTCCCCAGTTGTATCCCCGACCAAGAGTCTGAAGCTCCAGGACACTGCCCTTGAGGCGGTAGAGGTGGGATCCCTCGCTGAGTCCGAGGGAAAAGCCGAACCTGGAGGGTAAACAGCTGATGATGATGATGAAAAATGTAATTAGTACACGTATTTTTACTCATTAAAACTCGGCAGATGCTGTACAAGCATATCTAATGTTTTACTGCTTCCAGTTAGTACTCTTTACGTGTTTGATGATGTGTATTTGCCAAAAGAAATGAACTGATTTTCTCAATTCATCCCATGTTTGAACCTTTTAATCCACATTTATAATAATAATAATAATAATAATAATAATAATAATAATAATAATAATAATAATAATAATAATAATCATAATAATTTTTTCACCACACTAGCTGTCCGACTCGTTGGCTGAATGGTCAGCGTACTGGCCTTCGGTTCAGAGGGTCCCGGGTTCGATTCCCGGCCGGGTCGGGGATTTTAACCTTAATTGGTTAATTCCAATGGCCCGGGGGCTGGGTGTTTGTGCTGTCCCCAACATCCCTGCAACACCACAATAACACGCAGTTACCTGCAAATGGCAGATGCCGCCCATCCTCATCGGAGGGTCTGCCTCACAAGGGCTGCACTCGGCTAGAAATAGCCACACGAAATTATTATACCACACTAGCTAGTTTCATGAAGTTCAGGGACGCCAGAGTTACCAAAAATAGTGTCCTGCAGAAGTTTATTTCACATCCTAGAAAATGCTACGACAAGAGGCTAGCGTATTTAAGTAAATTTAAGTACCTCTGGATTGAACTGGCTTTGAACCCGTCTACTTTGACTCAGAGAGCCAGCACACTTATAATCTGAACAATTCAGCAAATCGTAAGTACACTTATCAGTACTCTCAGTTCAGACAAACTATCAAATAGATTCACACACATAATGTACGCAGAACTGTTTAGCTCTATGACCCAAACTTCTTAGAAGAAACTAAACAACAATAATTATCCACTGGAAGCTACTGTTGCTTCCAATAAGAAGTTTATTTTATGTAACTGTCCCTTTCCGTGCTTTATAATGCGACGTTTCGGGTCTGAAGTCTGCTTTCCATTTCTTTCTCCCAATGACAGATGCTGTCAGCAAGAGCAGCGTGACTATCACAACAAAGTAAGCCGTCATTAAAAGACATTAAACAGCCATAGAACGTTCTTATCAGACATGAACTTGAACTAAAGGGGCATTCATTTAAATAATACATGATGGAGCCCCCACGTGTCCTAGGAGGACCATGTCTGTTTTATCAACAGAGCACGGACCAGACAGCCACTTGGGACAGTCTGAGACATGTTAATGTTTTGTGCAAGTCCAGACAGACTCTCAAGGGACAAACACAGTTTCCGGAATGTATAACACATTATCTAAGCCATGCACAGCGCCATGCACTTTGCACACTTCTCTTATGTTAAAAATAATTTGATATACTGTAATTGCTACCATCGGGTTACAAACACTCATCTGACCTCGCATGAAGGCAGCTAAAAAGTGTCACTTCTAAATGCCAAGTTCGTGATGTAATCCATCTTCCGAATCTTAGTTACCGGTGGCTAGGAGTGAGGTAGATCTACATCCTTCTTTTTTTTGGCACAGAAGAGGACTTTATGAACTCAAGTTGGTGGGAATGATCCCGGTTCAGCCCAGTGGTACTTGGAGGAGGAAGGTGCTTAAATACGTCGGCCTCGTAAAGGTAGACTTAGCGGCTAGTAAAAGAACTGCGGGAGAAAACTACGGCACCTTGGCATCTCCGAAAACCTAATTAATGGTATGTAAAACTAATAATATCATTTGGTAAAGAGGTGAGAGTCCGTATCCATCTCAGAGTGGTCAGTGTCTTGGTCTTTGGACCTCAGAGCCCATAGGTTCGATTCCCTGCAGGATCGTGTAATTTTAACTGTAAGCAGTTAATTCTCCTGTCTCAAAGATGGGATATTTGTGTTATCGCCAACATTTCTGATACTCGTAATTCATAAACAATACTATTCTCCACCACAGTAAGAGCTACATTGGACAACAATAGCCGTGCATGCCATTATTAGAGGTAAAGTGGCCGGCCGAATCATGATCCCAAGATTGTGGATTTGATACCAGCTCAGTCTCTTGTTAGTAGATTCACTGGGACATAAAGCAACTCCTGCAGGAGGTTTTAGAGGGCGGGGGAAAAATCTTAATACTCCACGTCGTAATTGTTAGGATGTTACTGAGCCATGCTGACGAACTCTACATCCACTCAATAAAAGTAAAGACTTAGAAATCGCCCGACATAGCTCTGCTCCGTTGCTATACATTGAAAAAACCGGCTATCGAAGGCCTTTAGAACAGCGCATCAGATGCCTGCAGTTAGGAAGTTGAGGTTATACGATGCATTAATTATACTATTACTTTAACGCCATTTCATTTACTACGTCTATATTGAAGAGACGCCGAGATGTCGGAACTCTGTCTCCCAGTAGTTCTTTAACGTGCCGAAAACCAGTGCCATAGAATTGTCGTTTATGAGCATAATTAAATGACACCGACTTCACCTGGGATCGACACCGCTTTCTTGGGAACGGAAGGAAAACGACTAACTGAATGTTACAGTGAGCAATGCCACTGTATTTATATTGGTGTTTGATTTGTTTTCCGTCTCACTGACTGCTTTTACATATAAATGTTGAAGTTTTATTAAGAACCACGTTCTTAACAGGCAATAGTCCGCCTCCGTAGCGTAACGGTTAGTGTTATTAGCTGCCGTCCTTGGGGGCCCGGGTTCGATTCCCGGTACTGTCAGAAATTTAAGAATGGCAGGAGGGCTGGTATGTGGTTGAAATGGTACATGCAGCTCACCTCCAATGGGGGTGTGCCTGAAAAGAGCTGCACCACCTCAGGATGAGGACACGAGGTTACTCTAACTGGCAATACATTTTTTTCACATGAAATATACCACCATATTTTGTAGATACATACAAGACGGTTCGGAACTGAGTTACGACCTTTTATTACAAAGTATAAGAACCAATGTGCTTGGTGTAAAAACGTAAATATGTCCATTTTCAGTCACGTTAATTTGTCATCAATCCCTCGAACTAACAAAGTCGAAAATAAGGAGGAATAAGGAATATTAAAAGATGATGATTTCGAGTGAAATGCTCACAAAATATCAGCAATACATAAATAATCATGTTTTAGCTCAAACTCAATGGCTGCATTCGACATACAACCGGGTACGTCAGAAGAAACACAGAATTTCAGAATTACATCTAAAATGGGCTATACTCAAGAGAACTCTATAGAGTAGGGGTTAGGGTTGAAAAGAACGTACACCGGTTATATGAAAATAATATTAAAAATAATATGAAAAACATAATTCGATATCCCGCGCTGTTGTCACTATCAGCTGCTGAAGTTAGCCCATCAGATCACTTCACGGGCGAATTCAAATGCGCTTTTGGAGGCGGTGTTTCTAAATCTGTTCGTGGATTGGTCGAGCTTGAGAGCCAAGCCGAGAAATGACCATCAAACGCATACCCAGCTTGGCTTTCAACAGGTGTCACCGCTATGGCGCGATCCTGTCCATGTTCATATCCCTGCCCTGATGAAGTTTTTCCTTCAGCTGGTTTCTTCAAGCCGCTCTTCAGCCACTTGCAGAGCGACCCGCAAAGCCTATTTGAATTCTCCAGCGAAGCGATCTGATTGGCAAACTTCAGTAGCTGATTAAATTATAACAGCGCGAGATATCGAATTATTTTTTTAAATCCACTCACGCTCAAATACCCAGTTCACTTTGTTCCCAACCACCCCGTATAACGAGCTTCAAAGTTAAAGGGATCATCTTCAAAGCCGGGAGGGATGAAATGACAAATCCTAGCTCAAATGTCCATTGTGTTCCATCTTACCCGCTCGCCAGGTCTGGTCTCATGACTAGCGCCCAAAAGTTAGGCAAAATGCATATTTGATCTGGGTGGATATATGAAAGTATCAAATAGAGGTAAATATGTTTCCATGCGTTTGCGAAGGGCAGGATCAGTTATTTTGTTTTCTGTGTCTATTTTTATCTTCCGCTGTCTCTTTGAAAGTTAAATGCTAGTGTTTTACCTTTTTTGAGTTGCTACTGATTCTGCTATTATTTACATATTCAAATGTATCACTGGGAAGAAAAAAATATAATTCCAATGTACTGTACTAATAATAGAGAAATTTCATTTAAATTTAACAGATAAAATATAACATTAGCACAAACGATATTTTCGTATTACACAAATCTCTACTGAAAGCCAAAAGCCAACTGGTGGAGAGGGTTGCTGAGTCCCATACCTGCTACGCAAGATGAAGTGCTAAAACGTGATGCAGAAGTAGTTTATATTAAACTATTTTTATTATTTAAACTTCCATTTTCGTAACTTAAAATGATTATTTCCATTAATTTACTGCCTATTTCCTAAATTTTAAATGCTTATTTTCCTGCGTATGTTATTAGCTAAAAGAAATGACTGAACTTATGAGCTCCCCTCGCGACCAACTCAGTCAACCACCACTCATAAAAGACACCTCTGTTCTACACGCTAGCTAGCGGGCACGCGAAATTAGTACAGTCAAGAAATTACTTGTCTGGGGCCACATAGAATTGTTGCAACCGGAAATTGCTGGGAACACCTTAGAAGAAGCCGGTTTCGATATTTTCAAAAATGCAGTTTGTAGGAGAGGAAGTGTAAGGAGATGTGGACAGGCTAGACATAACGTTTGATTTCATGTGCCACTGACCTAAGTGCAGCATTCTGCGATCTCATATTCTTATTGTCGACACGAAACGATATTTCCTATAAAAATATGGAAATAATATATCAGTCTGATAAAATGGAGTTCTAATTAATTGCTTAATTATCAGACAAAAGCGGTGGGGGCTCTCATTAGGATCTTAGGGTCATATCAATGCACCGAACGACATATATATTTGATAACATTAACACTTCTATGTGGCAACTTTGAAGGTTTGCTGACATTTGGTCTTTGTTTTATCGTAAGATATTGAAATTATGTTTTTGAAGAAATATACAATTATGCAATGCTTTACGCACGTCTTTTTTTAATGACACGGAGATCCACCTCACGATCCCCAGGTGGTATGCAACGGGTGAAACGTGAAAGACAACAGCCAGGCACCGAGCTGAATCTGGTATTCCTTGCACTTCCCGATGCCAGGCTCCTCTTGTCTGGCCTCCCTTGGACAACTCAACAACGGGAAGTCATTTCAAGGATAACCAAGAATGGCTAAATCTGTCTCGCGGATCCATGGTTAATGGCAACCGTAACCTGTGATTGTAAAGATAGACAGAGATTTCCTGGCCGGTATCTTAAAATGAAAGTAATTCAACAGCCTGAGTTGGATAGAAAGAATCATCCCTAATGACTAACATGAACTTAGTCAGGTCCTGCTGCGCTGTCAACCAGTATTTATAAGAGCTAATAATGATATTTCTTGCTTGTTTAGAGATGGTAGTACTAACTTATACGTATTTCGTCCATTTTTACCCGAGCTGCTTCACTATTTTAGACATATATTACACTTTTCCTCGGAAAGTGTTTTCATGAAATGTTCATGTATGTAGCCTACTTACTTTCAATTGGACACCTTTTAATTTATCATCTTCAAAGCGATGTATTGCCTTCCTTCTTTGGTTTAAAACACATAAAGATTGACCTCAAAATTGTATCTAGCTTTACGATTTTCAGGGGCCCTTTTTGTCGTGCCAACGCTGCAATTACATATTTTAAGAGAGGCGATCATAGTCTCAATTATTATTATTATTATTATTATTATTATTATTATTATTATTATTATTATTATTATTATTATTATTATTATTATTTAGTCTTTATCCCGGGCATTTCTGGTGTGGCTTCACCCACCTGGCTTATTTTGGGTTTTGACCGGGGGATTTTTGGCCGGATGCACTTCCTGACCAAATGATGTTTCAAGTGAAAGTACCGACCCAAAATCGACCGTAAATTGAACCTCGTTCGTCCGGGTGGAAAGCGAGCACGGCACTGTGCTTCTGTAGAGTGGAAATATCGTCTCAAACTTATCCACTACGACTTTATTTTGAAATTCTTCAATAAAACAACAATTTGTGTCAATAAGTATTTAGAAACATAAGTTTAAAATGAATTCAGCTGGATGTAAATTCTAAATGCCAATTGCCAAAAATGAATAATGGATCCAGTGGATGGAATTTGCTAGATTAGCTATGCTGGCTCGTACAAACCGGGAGAAAGGCTCTTGAACTCTATATTTTGTTCCGGTAATTTACATAATTTAGTGAGTGATCATTGTCTTGGTCTTGGTTTCAGTATTTGTAAACAGGACTAGTACACAGTGTGTAGATGGTATGTTATTAGAATGCTAACCTCAGGCAGATAAAGATCGTGAAGGGCCGTATCTGGCCCGTGAGTCGTTTAGTTAGTGTGTCTGCTCCAAAGTTATTAACATAGAAGTTGAGAGCTAGAAATAAAAAATTAAAAAACACTCGACAGATTCGTGATTGACATCGAGTAGAGGCGCTTCATACAACCATTAATCTCTGCAGTGTCCTTGCCCTTCATCTCACGCCTGATAATCTTCGAACTGGAAGAGAAGAAAGCACAGCACTGTGCTTGGAAATGGCGCGTGTCATTGTGGTAGATTCGCTGCTCTCTCCCTATCCAGCCGGTCAAACATTCTTTAGTCATTTCGAGGCAAGTCTGGCTCCATGACTGAGTGGTCAGTGTCTTGGTCTTGGGGACTAGGGCCCTGGGTTCAATTCCCAGCTGATTGCGGAATTTTAATCGCAAATGGTCAAATCTTTGACTCGGGAACAGGGTATTCATGATGCCTTCGAAATTCCTGCAACTCGAACACAACACTCACTATCTTCGTCCACAATAACACGCAGTTTCGCATCCACAGCAGACGCCGTTGAACAATATCGAAACGGTAGCATCCGGTTTTAATAGCCATATAAAATTATTATTTTGAGGCCAGAGATATTATTCGCATTAGCCTCGTATTGTTGCAGTGTGTGAGTGGTGACTTGATGTTGGAATAAACTCTGCTTCCTGCCACTGTACCCCGGCTTTTCAAAGGATCTCAATCCTGGTCTAAGGGATGAAACGGGTTTCACATAGCAGATCCAAGACAGCCAAAGGCTGTATAGATGGATCGCTTATTTTTGTGAGTGACTTACTAGGATCGCCAGATTTTTAAACTGTGTTGAAAAGTATTGAATGATATCATCGGCTTACTGTATTTCAGACAGTAAAATATTCAAACAAGCTTGCGGTTTATCTTACTGTTGATATCTGATTATAACCTTCGGTTTTACACAGAATTGGAACAACAGGGATGTGACTTTTCAATTTGAGACCAATATTAACCTATCCCTGGGTCTCAAGATAGTTGCATGTCAGTCTCACTTTACACCCACTAACCTAATAATACAGTGGAAATTATCTAACACTGTCGCCCTCCTCCAGATGCTTGTCGTTTTTACGTTTTTTAAGTTTTATTTTTAATTATTTTGGCCGTTAATTTCAGTTTACATTTATTTGGTAGCCTCCCCCCCCCCCCCGGGAAAGTGCTCACATTACGGACAGTCAAGTATATTACGATACTAAAACCTTGCAAATTTAACATGGTGGTTGACACATTAGTCTCTGTATAAAACGAATATAGACGTATTATAGGGCACAGCCTAAAAACAATATAATGGACATATCATTTTATTTAATTATATGGCAATTGTTTCAGAACACTGCCAATGTTTAACATACTTTGAACATAATGGTTGCATTCTCAGAGATTTGTTTTACTTATTTCTATCTAACAACTGTTATTTTGCATTACGGTATTTAAATCGACCACCTGCCAAAGTAGTATATATTACGTGTTTGACCGACTGAAAGGTCACTTTCAATAACTTAAATTACCAGTAACTGTAATTTGGTAACACTGAAAGTAAGGACTTTCAAACGAAGTTTGTACAAGTACATACTTAAAAATAATTCTCCATAATATCTGCTAAATCCACTTTTTGAATGTGATATCCTAAGAATATTCAATATAATTCCAATGAACTTACCATGTTTATAGAGAATAATACAGTTCGATATACTTTCTCAAATAATGAAAATGAAAATAATTCCAATAAATGAGATCATTGATCTAATCTTGAAACAATATTTCAAGAAGTGTAACAATCAGTTTCACTGCTAGTTTTCTTAAACATCTCGCTTCAATAAAAAACTGGCTGGTGAATTTTTGCGAAGAAATTCCATCTCACTAGCTTCCACATTCTTTGAAATATGCAGGAGTTACGTTTTTAATTTTTTTTACCATTTGCTTTACGTCGCACCGACACAGATAGGTCTTATGGCGACGATGGGATAGGACAGAGTTCGAACCCACTATCTCCCGAGTGCTATCTCTCGGGTGCATGACCCTAACCGCACGGCCAATTCACCATATATGATACTATAGTATTTAGCTGCTTGATAAGACAGGTTCAGAGTAGAAGGTATGGTTACGTATGTGCCGCAATGGATGTGCAGAACTACATAATCTCTCTTGGTACAAGTGCTATCCCAGCACTTTCCAGTTTAAAGCCCACATACTGTACTGTGACAGGAGATCCTAACAACATTCCTCAGTTTGAAACTCCCATATATAGCTCACAAGTTGCTCACGCGTAAAAATAACTGTATCCTCTAGCGTGATACAAGAGTTAACAAGCATGATTCTTGAGAACAAGGGACCAGTTGATTGACATTGACAAAAACAGCCTCACGAGAAAATATTTTGAGGTTTTAGCCACTCTAACATCCTACTCGTTGGCTGAATGGTCAGCGCACTGACCTTAGGTTCAGAGGGTCCTGGGTTCGATTCCCGGCTGGATCGGGGATTTTAACATTTATTAGTTAATTCCAATGGCTCAGGGGCTGGGTGTTTGTGCTGTCGCCAACATCCCTGCAACTCACACACCACACAACACTATCCTCCACCACAACAACACGCAGTTACCTACACATGGCAAATGCTGCCCGCTCTCATCGGAGGGTCTGCCTTATAAGGGCTGCATTCGGCTAGAAATAGCCACACTAAATTATTATTACTATTAGCCACTCTAACACGCCTGTTTATTTGTAGCCCAGTATTTAAGCGAAAGGAAATTTCAGTCGTAGTCTTGCTTCCCATCCACCGGTCTGAGTTCGTTTCCTGGCTTTAGCACCAATTTAAGACTAGTTTGAAGATACAGAACAGGTTACACTCAGGCCCAGGAAAACAATAAAAAATCCCATTCTTGGCGTCCCATGAAATATTTATGTCATCGTAATAGGCTTTCAGCTATAGGTCGTACAGAGCAAAATGGCCAACAAAGACCAAATGGCCATGTTTGTTCCGTATACTATTTTGCTCTCGACACGACCACATTGGTTGCTATTATTTTTATGTCGTACAAACTCAAGACAGGTCTTATGGTGACGATGGAATAGGACAGGCCTAGGACTGGGAAGGAAGCAGCCACGGCCTTATTTAGGAAACAGCCTCAGAACTTGCCTGGTGTGAAAACAGGAAACCACGGAAACTCCTTATTCGGGGCTGCTCACAGTAGAGATCGAACCCATCATCTTCGAAATGCAACCTGACAGTTACACGACCCGAGATGCTCAGCCAACCCGCTCGATGCGTTTCTAAGAAAGTAGTATGTCCTAGTTAACAGATATTTACTTACTATACAAATATTACATAATAGTATTTTCAAGTTAATTTCACTTATGGGGCATAAATATATAAACACTCAATAAGTGGAATTACAAGAAGTAATATTGAAAAGTAATTATTTACAATATACTGCTTATCAAACTAAAACAATGCCCGATGTCTATCGTAGTTCACTGTTCTCCTCTTTACTCATATGTTTTTGCTAGGGGCTTTACGACTCATATGTTTCGCTTTTATAGTGGTAACCGCATGGTGTATACTGAAGAGCGTTCGATTTCTTAACAGGTAGTCCATTAAGCTGAACGAGCATTATTGATGAAAGATGAGTTAATGACAGCCTATTGGGTGATGGTATAAGGATATTGTTCCTACAGCAGAACCCACGAACACATTCTCAAGAACTACAGGAAATACGCAGTGGATCCGGGGTCCGGAGAAGCCGGCTATTTTCTTCCTCTATATTCTAAATAGTCTTTGAAACCATTTAGTACCGTCTGACCTTCATCGAGTTTGATTCTAATAATACACCTGGAAACAAAGTTTCTTCCGTATAATATGTTTACATCATTCGGTCTACTATCACGATTTAAGATTTATATATCATTCAATAATTCTGAATATGTATATTCGTTACTTTCATCAACGATGCTGCCTTTGTGTATTTTCCAGCAGAATCATTTTTTTAAGAGCATAGATTAAATGACATATTTTTCTATGAATTCGTCACCCCAAGCAATACTGAATTGCCTGGCTTGGTGCTGAAGTGAGGGATATCTAAGTTCTTATAATGCATCACACAGCAAAGTGAAATCCACCAGACATTCATATGATTCAAGCCCGTTTAGTAAACCCATATATTTGGACCTTTCATCTTTAGTTCCACTATCGTTCACAAAGGTGGTCAAGACTTCCATGCCTGGCAAGTTGGCCGTGCGGTTAGGGGCGCGCGGCTGTGAGCTTGCATCCAGGATATAGTGGGTACGAACCCCACTGTCGGCAGCCCTGAAAATGGTTTTCCGTGGTTTCCCATTTTCACATCCAGCAAATGCTGGGGCTGTACCTTTCTTAAAGCCATGGCCGTTTCCTTCCCAGTCCTAGCCCTTTCCTATCCCATCGTCGCCATAAGACCTATCTGTATCGGTGCGACGTAAAGCAGATAGCAACAACATACTTCCGTACATCGGATTTAGGTGTAAAACTGTTGGCAACCCATCTTAAACTCATATTTTTTTCCAAATCTTTTCACTTCTATGCCCAAATCAGACGCAAAGCTATAAATGTTTTGATCTTGCAAAGAGTCACTTTCATGTACCTCAAACTTATTGATTGAACAATGTCAAATGATCAAACCAGGAATTTTATCTTCTATCTGCTTGGAAACCCCTGACTTGACTCGAAGCATGACAATGGCTACTCAGATGCAAAACAAAGCAAATGTTTCCTCAGATAGCATACATTAAAACCATAAGACAACTAAAATCGATGAGTATTTAATATTTTTTTTAGCTTTATCATCATTTAGTTCTATAATGCAGTTGTAGGAAAATTATGGTGTCTGGAGCATTTAAAATTGCACGTAGATACACAATGAGAAGTGATTCCCTATTGATTGCTGTCGATTCATCGATTAGAATTGATTTTTTTTTGTTATTTACTAATTCCTGTGTTAACTTGCTTTTAAATTCACCAGCAATATGATCAATTACAGCCATTGCACTAGATCGAGACTGAAGGCACACACCTATACTAAGCCAGCTTTTAGCTGCAAATCTAACAGACTGTTATGATCAGAACTTCGTATATTTTGCTTTGAAAGAAACCATGCACTATGAGACACTCGTTTTATGTACATATTATATTGTAACTAACGTCCGGCTCCATGGCTAAATGGTTAGCGTGCTGGCGTTTGGTCACAGGGGTCCCGGGTTCGATTCCCGGCAGGGACGGGAATTTTAACCTTAATTGGTTAATTTCGCTGGCACGGGGGCTGGCTGTATGTGTTGTCTTCATCATCATTTCATCCTCATCACGACGCGCAGGTCACCTACGGGTGTCAAATCAAAAGACCTGCATCTGGCGAGCCGAACATGTCCTCGGACACTCCCGGCACTAAAAAAAGCCATACGCCATTTCATTGTAACTAACATCTGCACTGTTTTCAATGTATATTTTTTTACGTCGCACCGATACAGGTATTATGGCGACGATGGAACAGGAAAGGCTTAAGTGTGGGAAGAAAGCGGCCGTGACTTTAATTAAGGTACAGCCCCAGCATTTGCCTGGTGTGAAAAATGGGAAACTACGGAAAGCCATCTTTAGCACTGCCGACAGTGGGCTTCGAACGCACTATCTTCCCGATGCAAGCTCAGAGCTGCGCTCCCCTAACCGCACGGCCATCTCGCCCGGTTTCAATATTCTGCTCCTTGTTTAAATTTAAAATATCCTCAGTTTTAACATGTGATTGTGAAATTTCATGAAGGCAATTTTTCAACGAGATTTCAGTTTTCCTTTCGTGTTTGCCATTGTATGTCACAACTAAGCTGCAACATTCAGACAATGAGATTTATGAGAATTCAAGATTTTCATACTGGAACACAGCAATGAATGTTTTATCTTTTTTTCCTTGCCACTCCCTTTCAGACCTACTATCAACATTCATTGTTGAATTATTAATGCATTATTACATACGTTTTCATTATGCACTCTTATGCCTTTCAGCGTCCAGTGTGCAAGCCTCTGTCAATTAACTGAATGCCTCCACAATCCTTTATTTCTGACTACCGAGCGAGCTGGTTGTGCGGTTAAGGGCACGGAGCTGTGACCTTTCATCCGGGAGATAGTGGGTTCGAACCCCACTGTCGGCAGCTCTGAAGATGGTTTTCCGTTGATTCCCATTTTCACACCAGGCGAATGCTGAGGCTTACCTTAATCAAGGTCACGACCACTTCCTTCCCAATCCAAGGCCTTTCCTATCCCATCGTCGCCGTAAGATCTGTCTGTGTCGGTGCAACGTAAAACAAATTCTAAAAAAAAAACCTATCTGTAACTACCTCGTCTACTTCCACACCTTTAAAACATTAGAAACTGAGTTTAACCATTGGTTTCCCTCTACTTCTCTTATCTTCCCTGATCGAGTCCATTATTCTCCTAGCCAACCTACCCTCCTCCATTCGCCTCACATGACCTCACCTCCGAATCCGGTTTATGCGTACCACTTCATCCATCAACTACTTTCTTAACAGTCTATCTACTCATTGGAGTAATTTTAGTCTAACGTAGAGTCTAAGTCCTAGCAAAATCCCTTATGCATTATTATAAAATGGAATCGTTTTCTTGAAATGACACATGTCAAAGTTTTGCCACAATTGAGTTAAGGCAAGTAATACAGTCTTTAAGTATAGATCTATCGTTTTCTGCAGAAACTACACACGTCACTGCATTGCTTTATCTGGTAGCTCCGCCTGGTAATAATAGTTTGTTGGAGAAACAGCACTTGTCACTGACACTGTACGTTTTAAGTGGATATCTCCAAACTAAGATTTATTGACATGTGCTGTTTCAAGAAAAAAACAACGATTCAATTAAAATAATGTTGATTATGTGTTGAATATTTATACTAGCCTAATAGAACTTGTATATGGCCATATGGCTGCGTTTAAGTTGTTGTTATTATTTTTATCAACTCATTCCGAGTACCATCCTTCCACTGTTCTCACCTCTCTGTACCAGCGATCATTACGTACAGAATACTGCTGATCGCATCTGCGAGCTCCTTACTGCGTTACCTTTACTGCACCTTGATTCAGTTCCACTTACTACACTACAATCCTGGTAGAATACACATGACAAGTAGTTGAAATTGTCTACCTGTTTCAGTTTTGTATTACCCGCCTGATATTCGATCTTGCAGCCTAATATTATACTCCTTACCTGTACCTATCACTGCTCATAACCTTCAATTCTATTTCCAATTCTCGCAATGAAATCACATATTAGCACTATCCTATCCTTACTGTTTAATTTGATTGCAGTTATTATTATTATTATTATTATTATTATTATTATTATTATTATTGCAAGTTGCTTCACGTCCCACCGACACAGATAGGTCTTATGGCGACGATGGGACAGGAAAGGGCTAGGAGTGGGAAGGAAGCAGCCGTGGCCTTAATTAAGGTACAGCTCCAGCATTTGCCTGGTGTGAAAATGAGGAAACCACGGAAAACCATCTTCAGGGATACCGACAGTGGGGTTCGAACCCACTATCTCCCGAATACTGGATACTGGCAGCACTTAAGCGATTGCAGCTATCCAGCTCGGTATTATTATTATTATTGTCGGATGTCAATGCAGCTTCGTACACGTACTCACTATCGGTGGGTACGGTATGTAAATGATTAGATTTGCAATTCTATGTAACAGGAAGAACGGCCACCAGAGTGCATTATTGTTGTTCGTGTTTACTGTTGTTACCGGCCTGGTAGGGCGTATAACGGGCGTCAACAGCGTCACATGTTGAGTGATCAGTGCGAAGAACACGAAGATGCTACGTACTCGAGTGAGACAGCGTTATCAGCACCTCACAGATTTTGGAAGATGCCTCATTGTGAGACTCCATTTGGCCGGCTGGTCGAATCGTGCAATGCCCAGATTTGTGGGGCCTTTAGATGGGACGGTGGCCCCATGTTGGACTGCATGGGAACGTGAGGGCTGACATGGTAGTTTCAAGGTTCCGGTCGACCACGTCTGACCACCACAAGGAAGCATCATCATATTGAGCACCAAGCACATTGTAACCCCTTCACATCTGCGCCTGTACTCTGAAAACATGTAATGAACTCCCTGCAACATTCTGGGTCATCCTGCACCATACCGTTGCCACCACAACACAAACGGCGGCGTTTGGAGTGGTGCCGTGACCGGGAACCATGGACTGCTGGTGAATGGTCGAATTGTACTCAGCGATGAATCGCTGTTCTGCACTACCCCAGAATTACCATCATCTGCGGGTGTGGTGGCGACCTGGGGAGAGAGATCCCATTCGTCCAGTGTTTTGGAGAGGCACAGCCGTGTTGCCCCTGGTGTCATGGTGTGACGAACGATCGGGATGACTTCCGGTCACGGCTGGTGGTGGCAGAGGGAACCCTGGAGTTATAACGGTACGTCATGCACATCCTGCGTCCTAATGTCTTACTTTTCACGCGACAGTATCGTGGTGCCATTTTTCAACAAGACAATGCTCATCTACACTCGGTATGTGTCTCTATGAACTGTCTGCGTGGTGTTGAGGTACTCGTGTGGCCAGCAACAACCCCAAATCTGTCCGCGATAGAGCATGTGGTTCCAGCTCGGACATCAACTTCTGCTAGTTGCTTTACGTCGCACCGACACAGATAGGTCTTGTGGCGACGATGGGACAGGGAAGGGCTAGGAGTGGGAATGAAGCGGCCGTGGCCTTAATTAAGGTACAGCCCCAGCATTTGCCTGGTGTGAAAATGGGAAACCACGGAAAACCATCTTCAGGGCTGCCGACAGTGGGATTCGAACCTACTATCTCCCGAATACTGGATACTGGGCGCACTTAAGCGACTGCAGCTATCGAGCTCGGTGGACATCAACTTCATCCCAGTGCCATTATCCAGGATATCAAGGACTAGATAGAACAGTTGTGGGCCAGCTTGACTCAGGAGAGGATATATCTCTTTTAGGACATCGTTCCCAACCGAATCAGTGCATGCATCCGGGCCAGAAGGGATGCGACATCATACTAAATGGGCTCGTAATACCAAGATATTCGTGAATTTGACAGAAATAAATCACTGAAATAACATCACATACACTCTCAACCCATTAAATTTTGATTTTGTTTCCTCCTCCCCTTCTGGATGATTCATTTTTTGTCAGGCGGTGTATTTAACTTCCAGTCTGCAAAACAACAGCCTACGTATTTGGATGTTTATCTGATAGTCGTAGTGCTGGCCCATAATCATTAATTTTAACACATTCATCGTCTCATAAGGGAAGTGGTTTCCAATTTTCACACCAGGCAAATACTGGGGTTGTACCTTAACTAAGGCCACGACTGTTACTTCCCCAATCCTAGTCCTTTCCCATTCCTACGTTGCTGAAAACATTCGATGTGTTAGTGCGACGTTAAGCCCCTGGCCAAAAAAACAATTTTATATTAACGTCTCATGGGAGAAAAATGCACTCACACTAATAGCATTGCACCTTTCTTGACCTATTACGAACACATTGTTATAAATATATATCTGACACATGAAACCTACAATCATAATTCATAACCATTCAATAACAATAAAAACCACACGGCACTTTCGCCCTTGAAAGGGCTTTGGCCTGTCCGTCAATAACAATAATAATGATAATAGTGCCCGGCTCAATGACAAAATGGTTAGCATGTTGGCTGGGTTTCTTCTAAGGGGTCCCAGATTAGATTCCCGGCGGGGTCGGGGATTTTAACCTTCGTTCGTAATTCTGATGTCCCGAGGGCTGTGTGTGTGTGTGTGTGCGTGCCATTTTCTGAATTAGAATTCATGACAGGGCTCCATTCTCACAGACACTCAGGTCGCCTATAAGGAGTCAACTCGAAATGCCTTCACCAGGCCTCTCCGGAAGGCACACACCATTATGATTATATTATAACAGTAAATGTCTATTATTCTTTTTATTTCTAATCGTCGTAAAGACGCCAGGTACTGAAATTTATTCGGAGGGAAGATCTTCAACGAACCAGTAAATTCACATCCCTCTAGCATTTAATCCTTTCTAAATTAAAAGAGGCTGTGTCAGTATACGACTCTACAGCCTTGAGTTGAGCAGGAAAACGTAATCAACTTAATTGTACAACTGGCCTGTTTAGGTTCTTGATCGCCATGCTGCATGGAAGGAGGTGAAAGTTACAGAGATGATCTGAGGCTGTGAAAACCTTTCTCCATCAGTCTAAATTAAAAATATGCTCTATTCTAATAACAGTGATGTCACGTGCTGTTTAGTACTTTCATAATTTCTGAACGGAAGGAGAAGAAGAAGAACGATCGCAGGCTTGAGTGAGCTTTTTACGTCTAGAAGTGAAACGAGAGTCAGCGAGCAAACTTCAACACCGACAGCGACTTCTTGAATGTTTTTCATTCATCAAAGTACATATTTCGATGTGATCACCTTAGCTTAATCTTACTTGCTTGACCATTCTATAATCACTTCAGATATTATAGTGGAATTAGATTATGTGTTAAGTTGGAAAATAAATCGCTTTGGCCTCCTCATTGCAGCTGTTGGGACAGATGTTCAAAATGAATACGACATTAATTCTTAGAATAACAGATTTACTGAGCTTCCTGATGTACAGTCTCAAGTGTATGATGAATCTGTTATAAATATTGATGTGGGAGCGATGAACTACGAAGAGGTCACGATGTGGTTACTGACAGACATGCAGACAGGGATCAAACGAGTTGTGATGACTACAAGTCGTGGACCTTGTGTTCCCTATACATGTCAAGGGTAGCCACTTACTTAGCCTTACAACTTGATAACATCAGAGCCATTTCCGATAGTACCTGATCCTGAAATAACTCAGTGTGGGCGCTTCGTCCTCGGCTTTCACCAGATGATGTCGAACGGGTTACCACCTGTTCTCCCCTGTTGCAGATTGAAAACTGCTTCAACCTCAAAGTAATCAGTAGCAGCGGTTCGGAATTAGAAGTTGAAGGGGGGCACAAAAGTTTATAGACAACAAAACGTAACGGGGGTCTGGGGAATATAGAGGGGGCAGACAACACATTTCAAACAAAATGAGAAGTTTTTGATACACCAGGTTGCATGTGATATAGGACGTGTTTCATTAAAAAACTTAATAACATTCTAAATTTCTCCAAGGGCTATTGACAGTTCTTACGAATGTGCCCCACGGGTCACCAGTTCGACCATACTGATTACTCTATACCTTTCTGGAGATGGACTTTACTTCTTAATATCGAATGGGAAGATGTACTAAGACATACTGTAGCTATTTGATGAACTAGAGCGAATATAGTTTGCAGATTTGTTATGTAATTATTTGGTGTTATTAAGTTCATTAACATAGTACATAAGGGATGAAATTTTTGTTTGTCACCCCTATATCATCACCGTTTGAAATAAATAAATAAATAAATAAATAAATAAATAAATAAATAAATAAATAAATAAATAAATAAATAAATAAATAAATAAATAAATAAATAAATAAATAAATAAATAAATAAAATGTGTGTGGTGTATTACTCAAGACAACTGACAGAAATAATCACCGTCTAGTCATTGAAACCAGACCCTTCTTAACAACCTTTACAGAAGCTAACCACAATGAGACCAAAAATTGACCGAGGAAAGGAAAACAGGGCAGCATCAAAATAAAATAATACGGAGGAACAGAAAACCACAAGGCACCAAGAAGAAAGCGGCCGCAATACCCACCACCAAGAACATCAAAAGCAGCAAACAACAACACGGCTAAAACACAAGCAGCGTGATCGACAGGTGGCCCAAATGATCTCAAAATAAATAAATAAATAAACAAATAAATAAATAAATAAATAAATAAATAAATAAATAAATAAATAAATAAATACCATTCAAGACTCTGGAGCACCGCTGTGTCGAGTATATTGTAGTCTGTGGTAATTTCACCATCAACCGTGTGTGGTATCTTACCTGCAAAACAGAAATACAGCATTATAGCAATAGCTTCATATTGGAGAATATATGGGAATACAACTTCATAGCAATCTATATATGTATAAAGTAACTTGTCCTAACTGACTGACCGACTGACTGATTCATCATCGTCTAGCCAAAACTACTGGACGTAAAGAAATGAAATTTTGAGGATGTATTCATATTAAGATGTAGGTGCTCGCTAAGAGAGGATTTTTGGATATTCCGTCGCTAAGGGGGTGAAAAGGGGGTTGAAATTTTAAAATGAGTGTATCTATATCTCAAAACTATAAAAGTTTACACATGTAAAAATTGGTATTTAGAAACCTCAAAAATAAGGAAACACGTATTTTTTTTTCAGAAAATTCCAATAGGAGGGGTGAAAAAGGGGTTGAATGCCATTAATCAGGATACCGGTACTTATATCTCAGAAACTGAAGATATTACTGACCTGAAAATTGGTATTTAGGAGCTCCTTTAATAAAGAAACAGGTATTTTTGCGTTTTTGGAAAATCCAAATAATAGGGGGTGAAAGGGGGGTGAATTTTTAAAACGTGTGTGTCTACATCTTAAAACTTTAAAAGTTTACAGATGTAAAAATTGGTAGTTAGAATTTCCTTTAAAAATAAAGGAACACTTTTTTTTTTTCTGTAAATCCCAATAGGAGGGCTGTAAAGGGGTGAATAATGGGTTGGATGCCTTTAATGAGGATACATATATCTCAGAAACTGAAGATATTACAGAACTGAAAATTTGTATATGGGACCTCTTTTAAAAATAAAGAAACACGTATTTTTTGCTTTTGGAAAATCCAATTAATGGCGGTTAAACAGGAATGACAAATGGGGTGAATTTTTCGATAGACTATATCTACAGAATATCTGAGAAACGTCAGATGTTACAGACGTAAAAAGTGGGTATTTGGAATTTCCTGTAAATGTAAAGACACATAGGTGATTTGTTTTTGGAAACTCCACTTAAGGGGAAATAAAAAGGGGTGAAATTTTAAAATGAGAATTCTACAGTATATCTAAAAAAGCGTAACATGTTACAGAAGTGAAAAATGGTATTTTTTATCTCTATTTAAAATAAAGAAACGCGTATTTTTAGTTTTCGGTGGAGGGGGGAATAAAAGTGACTGAAAATTGTGTTGATTTCTTTTAATTAGGCTACTTATATCTCAAAAAATGAAGATATTAAAGGCGTGAAAATTGATATTTGGAATCTGCTTTGAAGGTAAAGAAACACGTATTCTCGGAAAATCCAATGAAGTGGGGGGGGGGTTAAAGAATTGAAAACTTAATTGACTTAATTGTATGAGAATACATACATCTAATAAAAACTAAAGTTGTTACAGATGTGAAAATTGGTATTTGGATTTCCTTTAAAAACAAAGAAAAACGCGTTTTTTTTTGGGGGGGGGGCATATTGGGTGGCGGGAGTGAAGAGGAGTTGAATTCCTTTCATGAGGACACTTAAATACAAAACTGAAGAAGTTAGAGTCGTGATAATTGGTATTTAGAAGATCCTTTACTATTAAAGAAACAAGTAACTTTTGCCGGAAAATTCACTAAGTGGGGGGGGGGGAGGAGTTTGAAAGGAAGTGAAAAAAAGTTAATTATTTTTATGGGGATACTTATATCTCAAAACTGAAGGTAACAGACGTCAACATTGGTATTTGGAATCTCCTTTAAACATAAAGAAACACTCCTTTTAAATTTTATTTGGGGGGGGGGGTTGTAAATAAATTTGGGGTGTACAAGGAGGTGAGACCAATTGATTTTACTGTTCATAATGTACTTATAAGGAGCCTCCGTTGCTCAGGCGGCAGCGCGCCGGCCTCTCACAACTGGGTCCCGTGGTTCAAATCCCGGTCACTCCATGTGATATTCGTGCTGGACAAAATGGAGGCGTGACAGGTCTATCTCCGGATACTTCGGTTTTCCCTGTCATCATTCATTCCAGCAACACTGTCCAATATTTCATTTCATTTGTCATTCATCGATTATTGCCCCAGAGGAGTGCTTCGGCAGGCGGCACAGTTCCTATTGTAGCCGCTAGATGGGGCTTTATTCATTCTATTGCTGACCCTGTCGAATGACTGGAAACCGGCTGTAGATTTTCGATGTCCTTATTCTGATCATAAACCGAACATTTTTAATCTTTCCTGGGTTCGTTTTCAACAGCCATCTTTTCCTTCGGAGAACGTTCTTAGATTACAGTAGATTCTCCTGGCATATAAATAAAAAATTAAACAGATTTGAAATAAACGATAGGAATGGCATTGACCGTCAAATTGTTCACATCTATAATAAAGTCAATAATGCACGGAAGTATGTCATTCGTATCGCCAGAAATCCCGCACACTTGTGCCTACGAGCGTCAATGGCGCTGGTCACATTGTCAACAATAACAATGGCAGCAGATGTAATTTACCGCCAAGTAACAGTCTTGCATCTTGCTGTTGCTGTGGGGTCCAGAACATCTAATAATAATAATAATAATAATAATAATAATAATAATAATAATAATAATAATAATAATAATAATAATTAGTTCTGGACCGTCGTCAAATGTGCGGACCGCGGTGGAAACGGGTCCTGGACGGGTAAAGGCTAAGAATGCTGTCCGGCCGCGGGTTCAGTACCGCTAAGACACCCAAGACGACACCACGTCCGATCTCCCGAAGGATTTGATCCATATTAAAAATGCTTATTGGAAAAGATGGCAAAGATTTAGGGACCCAACTGACCGGGTGGAATACCTGGACCTAGCCCGGGAAGTACGAAATCGATTGCTGGAAAGAAAGATTGAAAAATGGGAGGAAACTTGCCGTAATCTATTAGAAAACCAGTCAGATCGCGAATTTTGGCGGATTCTCGCAGAAAACGAGCCAGATCGCGGATTTCGGCGGATTTTATATAAAATAATAAGCATTCAATTATAAATTTCAGTATAATACCGTAGCGAAGCACGGGTATCTTGCTAGTATTTACATAAAACAACTTAACAGTTAACTTCAGTCACTTTTCACTTAGAGCTATGTTTAAAGAAAATTCAAATCATTCAAACGAAATGAACTCAACTACTGTTATGTAAACTGATGCGAGGTATTCAGGAGATCTTTGAATGAAGAGGAAGGGCGATGAAACTATATTTATTTTTGTATGGTATTCAACAGTGTACGTTACAGAATATATTCATCTACTGTTAGTTCATAATAGTTTATGTATACAAATATATTGCCATTGACATTTTCAGCATGCATTACTTGCAATTTCGCAGCTGTTTGAAAATCAGTACACAGTTGAACATTTCTTCTATAAATTTGTTGCCATACCATCTACCAATATTATGAAATTGTTATCTCACTGTCTTAAAATTCCTAGCCTAGAAAGCGATCGATACAGTGAAGGTCGTTCGTCTCCAGAACGTCTCTTGGTGGTGTTCGAACCTCCGAACTCCACGTTAACAGTCTCATGATCGATACTGACTAACCGAATTGCTGGAATTGTGAGATTGTGAATCTTGGAAAGGAGATTCAATCTTTCTCTCTTTTTCCTTTCAAACCAGTTATATTCTGTTTCTGTTTGTCGACTTTTACAACAAAATACCCGTAGGACTTTAGAAAATTTAAATGTGTAGCCGGCAGGCTTAGTTTGCACCCGAAGTATACGGCTTTGCAACGCGTCTGCTGCCGATTCCGAGTAATAGCCAATTCAAAAGTGACAATTCTCTGGTAAAGCTCACAATACAGTATATTATTATACTAGGTTTCTAGAAATATAAACGAAGGAAAAAGAAGTACAAAATGTCTCGCAACGAAAGACCTTCAGTGACAGGATTACATGCCAAGAGAATAACGAACAACGTTAGAAACTTCGTGAGGATAAGATTTCTCGGAAAATATACCGATTCGGTGTCTTAGGGGCAAAATCTAATTATTACAGTGTCTTTATTGACTATTCTTAGAAAAATGAACAGGCTTGGGCACAGAGAATTGGATGGAAAAATACAGAGCATGGTTCCTTTGATGGGTAGCCTGAAGCAAGTCTATTCCTGCTGACCAGCGATTGACCAAGAACAGCTAATACCACCCTGTGTTGTGTCGATCTGTCTGCACGAATTAATTAACTGTATACTTCGACCATCAGAACCCTGCGAGCAAAGAAAAAAGTCATAAGAGAATCTGGGAGCCAAAGAAGACTGGTTCCATTCTGAGCAATGCATACTTCAGGTGGATATTGATGAATTTTTCAGAGATGTCCACATTCTTCCCAGATAATAGTTGATACAGTATTTAACGAACTGGAGTGTAAACATGTTTTAGAAGGGAAAACACTTATGCTAGAATAATAATAATAATAATAATAATAATAATAAGAAGAAGAAGAAGAAGAAGAAGAAGAAGAAGAAGAAGAAGAAGAAGAGGTGCAGACACTTAACTGAAGCATGGCAACCTTGTGACTCCTGATCGATTTCAGAGCTCTGAAAAGAAAGTAATGAACGTTCTCGAACCAGGATAGTTTTACAATATATGGGCTTCCATCAACTTAAACGGATCGGTCACCAAACCATCAAAGAAAGCCTGAAGATTGCTTTCCTTGAGAGAGCCATAGAGTCATACACGTTTTGAAATAATTCCTAAATGTAGGAAACAAAGTAAAAGTAATTATTTCGCTACACCTGTCATTTATTCATTTAGTGTCATTAAATGGTTTGAAACAAATTTAGTGGACTTCAGATACAACTGAGGAAATGTCTGACACCAAACAGAATGATTCGTCCTAATTGTGCAGTTGAGCGTATTGCCACGTCTAAAAGGGGGAAAAGGAGGACTGTGGCCTTATTTACGGTACATTTTCGTGGCATTAAAATGGAAAAGAACAAAGACCCATCTTCAGGAATCCCGACAGTGGGGTTCAAACCCACGATCTCGTGAATGCAAGCTCACGGTCACCAAACTGTGTAGCCAACTCGCTCGGTAACCATTTCATTGTATATAATTTGCATGATATATTGTTGAGTATTGTCATTATTATTATTATTATTATTATTATTATTACTGCATTACCTATACAAATAAAATCGTAACGACTGTGTGTCTGTACATTGACAATATTGGCAAAATTTCCGTAGAGTTATCCGTTTCAGATGTAATATTGACCATCAGCATATTTTTGAGCTTTGGTGTCTGTCTGTTTGTACATAACTTCAAAACTACGGGATACATTTCTATCAAACTTCATATTTAAAATCCAGTTGTCCTTGGGTAGGTTTTAAGACCAATATTGTCTCCAAATCCTTGAACTGACTGGGGGTTTATACGAAACCGAAACCGTGATTTTACACTCTCACAAAACATACACAAACAAAATGGAAATCTACCTGCCTTAATGGTAATCAATTTCTAAACCTCTTTCTCACATGCATAATTTCCATACGAGGATTAATAAAGGAGATATCATTAACGGACCGTTTTTCAGTACAAATCCCACCGGACTTCACTCAGGAGCGGGTGCGTGTAAAGCGTATTTCTTATAACTTGAAAACTACTGGAGATATTTCAACCAAACTTCATATTTAGCATCCACCTGTCCAAATGTAAGTTTTAGGTCCATACCATGTCAAATTCCAGAAATGGACTAGGAGTTTATTGGGAACCGAAAATAACTTTCCTCTACCAAAATATATACAAGACAACCAGACTGGAAATCGACCAATCTTGATGGAAATCCATTTTAAAAACTTTTTTCTCATGTGCATTTTTTCGACGGGAGATTTAATAAGGGAGATATTATGAATGGTCGGTTTTGCAGGCTAAGTCCAGCGGACATAGCCCAAAAGGTGCTGTACGTGGAGCAAATTCCTTAATCATCTATATAAATAAAATCGTAACGACCGTGTGTCCGTGCATTGACTATTTTGGCGAAATTTTCCCACAGCTATCCATTTAAGGGGTAATAATGACCATCTGCATATCTTTAAGCTATAATTTCTTGAAAGTCCTACATTCCCCCCTCCCGCCCAAAATTAAGATTGCGGCACAATCTGCCAGACGAGCTAGGAAATTGGAATTAGGCAAAATTATACGTTTTGGCCTGTAACCGACGGAATATTTCCAAGATCTTCAAATTTTTCACTTATTATCCCCGAAGAATATCGAAATATGGAGACAATTTTAATGACGGTCCAGACCTTCGTTTCGAGGTACTTCGCGGCTAAACGATAAGTCGTATCACAAAACGTATGGCACAATCTCCGTTCAATTTGGAGTGATTTACAATTTTGGTCCTATGACATTTTGTCTCTCTCTCCCTCTCTCTCCCTCTCCGTTATACGTTAGATTTGGCTTTATTTCTCGATTGTTCTTAAATTTTGTTCTTTTCACACATATATTACACAGTTTAACACACTTATAGGAAAGACAGAGTAATCGAATTTTGTTCGCACAATGATACGACCAATGGCTAAGTGCGAACCAAATTTCATGATTCTAGCTTCCACATAAGTATGTGAAAAATAACGTAAAATGTTAAAGATTTACCCAAATTTCACCCCATTCAAACATCGTAACTCAATCGAACCCATAACTATGGCAGATACGAGAAAACCTTTTAAGATCCAGCATGTAGAGCGACA
Source organism: Anabrus simplex (assembly GCF_040414725.1). Taxonomy (NCBI): domain Eukaryota; kingdom Metazoa; phylum Arthropoda; class Insecta; order Orthoptera; family Tettigoniidae; genus Anabrus; species Anabrus simplex. Next base: position 438,076,017 of record NC_090265.1, on the reverse strand, counting down.
AAAGGGGCGTCTGAGGGAATATTTCCAAGATCTTTATATTTTTCACTTTTATCCCCGAAAATATATCGGAATATTGAGGTAAATTTAATGTATTCGCAGACCTTCGTTTCGATCGCAGCTAAACGGTACGTCGTATCACAAAACGGATGGCACAATCTCAGCTCAATTTGAAGTGGTCTACAACTTTGGTTCTATGACGTTTCGTCATATTTCTATTCCTCATATATCAGATTTGTCTCTATTTCTCGATTATACCTACATTTTGCTTTGTTTGCACGTATAATTCTTAGTTCGAATCACTTATACGAAAGTTAGAATCATCTAATTCTACACGAACACTGGCCCACCAGGTATCCACACGTGAGTCAAATTCTATGTTTGTAGCTGTCTTATTAGTACCCAAAAGTAATGCACTGTGAGAAAACCTTACCCAAATTTCACCCTACTCAACATTTATACCTCAATTTTACTCATAAATAGATGAGACAGGAGAAAATATCTTAAAACCAGCCATCTAGACCACTAAATGAAGCGTCTTATGGTACAATCAGTTTGTCGATGTATCGTTTAGCAGCAGTTAATCTGGAAATGAAGGTTTCCAATACTGTAAACTTGCATATACATCGTATATCGATCTATATACATTCATTGAAGTCTATTTGTAGCGATGTAGAAAGGGTATATTTTCCATTATAATTAATATTTTACATCGATAGTGACTCTCAGCAGGAGGGTGTCTGCTATTGTGATCATTACTCTCCACATCGACTTTGACTGGCAGTAGGAATGTGATCATTCTCCAACTCCTTTGTAACTAAGTTTAGTGAGGAGGGACTACCATTGTAATTAATAATTCCCTTATCGATTTGAACGGCAGAAGTCACGGGAGCATGCAATTTTGTTCAAAACTCTCCTAACAGATTGTGTTTGGGAGTAGCGAAGTGTGCCCGCTATTATAAACAAATTTACCCATCTAAAATGCGACTGGCATTAGGCATAGTGGTCTTGCTATTACAATGGAAGATCGCCAACTCGGTGTGATTGTCATTAAGAAAAGGGGCCTGTAATTGTAATGATAACAGCAAAACTAAATTTTGATTGACGGTAGGGAAGGTGTCTGCTGTTATGATAAAATCTCCGTAACTGTAATCAGTCTGGAAATAGGAAAGGGCGCCTGTCATTGTAATGAAAACTCCTCAAATCGATTTTGACTGCGCAGTAAGTAATGGGGCCTCCCATTATAATAAAAACTTACGTACTCGATTGTGAATGGCAGTAGGCAAGTGAGCCTGCCGTTATCATCACATCTCCACAACTCGCACTTTAAATAGGAAACAACGTATGGGAACCTCCCCCTACTGTTTCTGGATAACGCTGAGAGACATGCAACTGAAAAAAATCGTATTCACTGCATGTACAGTAAATGACTTCAATATCCGTATACAGTGTAGAATACCGTAGCGACGCATGGGTACATTTGCTAGTTATTATTGTTCCGGGGTTTCCGTAGTTCACAGAGGGATAACAAGCGTGTGGGTTGAATGGCTGGACAAGGAATTAACTAGAGCAGAATTTAACACCAACACATTTCGAAATTGCATTTCTTTCCGTTTTTTAAGTTTAAAAATCGGTAAATAGAAAATCAGAATGAATAGCAAAAATATTAATGAGTTCGTAAGCTCTAGCAATAACAGGCACTTAAAAGTCCGGAAATCAGGTTAAATATTTGCGTTTATTAACAGTTTGATTGATTTATATAGAAATAGCGTTAATGCTCTTGACAGGAACAATATTTTACAAGAGGATGTTTTATTTGTTTATTTATTAATACATCCATAACAGGGTATATCTCCAATTACAATAGATGGTAGAAAATGCATTCAATATATAAATAGTACCTATATATACAAAATAACATAACAATAAAGAAAACCAAGACAGCCATGACTATATTAAGAATATTTTGAACATATTTTCAATAAAACATACAAGTACATAAAATATCAAAATTAAAGGAGAAGAAAAACAAATTAACAGGGAAAGTGGGAAACAATCATAAAAATAGTAAATACACAAACACATATACATTGTCAGAAATAATAGTGGCGTTACATACATCATATTTCAGTGCTGAAATAATTTCCTCCAATGAATTATTTATTTTGATGTAAATGTTGTTTAAATATTTTTTTTTAAATAAAGGAAGTAATAAAGCCAAATCTATTTGTCTGATGTTATTCTGTTATATACTCCACACATTCTTACAACTGGTGAATTTTTATGATGTGAGGTGCTTGAGAAGCGGCAGTAAAATGTTTGTCTCAAACGTAGAGTTACCATCTTGGTAATGAAGTTGATTCTTTTAAGAAACTGTTGGTTATCTAATATTCCATTAACTGTCTTCTAAAGAAATACCTGTTGAGCTAATGTTCTACGTGTACTGAGCTGCATTAAGCAAAAGTAATTTAGTAGAGTTCTATAAGAAACTCTATGATGATATGATGATCGGTTATATTTTTTAAAATTAATATCGCAAAAATTTGTTTAGTATTTCTTCTATTTCGTTAATTGTACACATGTACTGAGGAGCCCACACTACACATGCATATCCAAGTTTACTTCTAACAAGGTAACCGAATAAGATTTTTAAAGTATCTTCATTGAAAGTTCTCGAGTATTTCTAATAATAAACCTTAATTGTTTAAATCCATCATTTGTAATTTTATGAGTATGACTGTAGAATGAAATTTTTGAATCAAGCATATCACCCAAATCGTTTACTAATTTAAGTCTCTGCAAGATCTCACCATTTATACTGTAGTTGTGCACAAACACATTCTTATTACGAGAAAATGTGGTCACAAAACACTTTTATATATCGAAAAAAAAAGAAAGCCTGTCTGCAACACACCGTTTGTAACAGTTGTTCAGACTGGTTTGCAATGTGCGAGTCTGCGCTCCAAATATACCATACTCCCGTCTCGCAGAGGCATTAGTTTCTTTTGGAGTACTTCAATTCCACCTGACAACCTATCGGTTGTCCTCACATTAAAGTATTTATGCACAGTTGCCCCGATGTGGGCTTATCTATTGCTCAACAGTTTTAGAGTTCACTGTTCTCAAATGGAACCAACACAAGGAAAATTTCACACTCTGAAAATAATATACAGGGGCATAATAGCCCATACTACATGGCCTTAATGGGAAAAGAAAAAGGTTGAACATTACCGGCCATAAACAAAAGGCAAGGAGGCGAAACTCTTGCACTCTTTCAAGAAATGTTAAAACGCTTAGTGGGCTTATGGCCCAATAACACAGAGGCTAATCCTATACTACACTGGCGTGACTAAAAGGGTTAACGAAATTTAGGTTTTTGAAAACCTTAGTCCCCCCATGCAAGGTTGAAGAGGATACAGCAGAGGGCCAACACTCTTCGTTCCCTTACATTACCTATTACCCAGTAGGGAATAGAACAGAGCCCTCAAACTTGCCAAAAATTCTACATTTAAACCACCAGATTTAGAAATTTACATTAAATAAAATAGGTTTGAAACCTTTCCCTCAATCTATCACTTGTCTAAGAAAATTCCGCTGGGCCTTTCTCACGCAGACCGCGCCCCTGCCTCCCTTAGGACACGCAGCACTCTCAATCACTGGAGCAATTCAGATAATACGGCCCTAAAGTGCCCTGCTTTTACTTTAACCTCTTCAGTCCCGAGCCTGTTAATGCATTCGATGTGTTATATTTTGCTCAAATAATTTTAAAAAATTCACCATAGAAAATTAGTGTGTTTCACTAAGTTGTTTTATTCGTGTAGCATATGTGCTACATCAGGACGCAAAGTTGACTTTCCTACCATTATTACGTTTTTCCTTAAATTATTTTGTTTTATTGCAAGTAGACAAAACCACATGTAGAGCATATGCTACATACGGACTGAGGAGTACTATAAAAGCAGGGCACTTTAGGGCATTCGGAATGAGGAGATAAAGGCTAGGAGGCGGACAGGTCAGTCATTAAGGAGGCTTTAATGCACTATGGACAGTCGTAAAAATATGTTTTCATATGGATGTAGTGTCGTTCTAAACCACCTCTGGGTATGCATTGCATTCACTGACGAAACTATTGTCCTTGAACATCACTCAACGTCCTGTTCATCGAAACAAAAACCGCTATCATCTTAGCAAATACCGCTATTTCCGCGTATGGAGATAAAGACATTAAAGCATCGTCTGCTGCAAGAGTGTCCGGCGCCTTTTACTTTAAAATTGGCCTTAACTCATTTATACACACAAGTATGTATTTTAGTCCGCCACTGTGGTGTAGTGGTTAGTGTGATTAGCTGCCACCCCCGGAGGCCCGGGTTCGATTCCCGGCTCTGCCACGAAAATTTGAAAAGTGGTATGAGGGCTGGAACGGGGTCCACTCAGCCTCGGGAGATCAACTGAGTAGAGGTGGGTTCGATTCCCTCCTCAGCCATCCTGGAAGTGGTTTTCCGTGCTTTCCCACTTCTCCTTCAGACAAATTCCGGGATGGTACCTAACTTCAGGCCACGGCCGCTTCCTTCCCTCTTCCCTGTCTATCCCTTCCAACCTTCCCATCCTCCCACAAGGCCCCTGTCAGCATAGCAGGTGAGGCCGCCTGGGAGAGTTATTGGTCCTCCTCCCCAGTTGTATCCCCCGACCCAATGTCTCACACTCCAGGACACTGCCCTTGAGACGGCGGAGGTGGGATGGATCGCTCGCTGAGTCCGAGGGAAAGAAGAGAAGAAGAAGATTTATTTAAATTTTAAAATTACATTAGGTGATTCATTAAAATATGAGAGACTTTAATCATTTTCTACTTCAAAATATTTGTTTGGCCGTGCAAGTGGCTGTGCGGTTAGGGTCGCGCAGCTGTGAGTTTGCATCCGGGAGATAGTGGGTTCGAACCGCACTGTCGGCAGCCCTGAAGATGGTTTTCCGTGGTTTCCAATTTTCTCGCCAGACAAAAGCTGGGACTGTACCTTAATTAAGGCCATGGCCGCTTCCTTCCCACTCCTAGCCTTTTCCCATCTCATCGTCGCCGTAAGACCTATCTGTGTCGGTGCGACGTAAAGTGAATTACAACAACAACAAATCTATGTCATTCATAAGCATGAAAACAGCTTGAACACTACACAGTTTAACTTACTACATATAACTGAGATAAAGAGTTATGTTATCAAATATTGTGCTACTTTACTAAAGACATGCCAATAGTCGTAGCCGTGTTGAAACACCGGGTCCCGTGAGATCTCTACAGTTAAGCAATATTGGGCGTGGTCAATTTTTGGTTGGGTTGCCACGCGTTGTTGGTGGCGGGTAAGAGAATGGAGGAGGGGAAAGGAACTGGTCACTCTACCGTACGTAAACTTCGGCTCAGGCACACCTCTGCGGAGGTTCGGACCTGCCTCCGGGCAGACAAATACAATACCTGCAGATTGGACACTAAAATGTATCAACGCTCAGCTAGGAAAACGCCCCCTTTTAAATAAAAATCCAAAAATGATATTAAGTTCGCCTTCTGACTCTAGTAAATGGTTATTCAGGTCGATGTAAAATTCGTCTCCATTCTGGAGTAAGCCCTATATCCAGTTATATACTGTAAAATACTGCGGTACGATTACCATACTGACACGTTTGTCTTTGAATACAGAACATAACCCTCAACTATTCATTACCAGAAGAGGTGATGAGTACATCTGTATCACTGTCATTTTTTCATACGGTGCGCTCTCCAGCTCTTCAAGAATGTTATTCAGAATCAGTATCCACCTCGACCTTCTGAAAATTAAATTGTTATTTCCTCGTACTTTTGCACAAAACACTGGGAACTTGAAGACTACATTAACATGTCTCATGTGCCCATTAAGAAATGCAAGACAACATGAACATGTCTCATGTTCGTGGTGGGTCATTAATGGCTCCTCAAATCAGTTCATACTATTACTGTGATCACATTAAATAACATGGATACATGGAAGTTATATACAGAATGTTCCCAAAAATGTAGAAAGTAAGAAGAAATATTAAAGTACGAGCCTACGTCCTATGGTTAAACGTTACGAGCTATGCCCGTTTGTGTTAACAGATGGAACGGAGGTGAGGTTTTGTATTAATTTTGGAATTAGGAATTCCATCTTAAGGTCTCGTATCATTTAATTTACTAATAAATCCTTACCGAGTTCGATGACCAATAACGAAAGTAACAAACTTGTTCTAGAAAAACACTTGAGGACAGGGTAAGCTTCTGGAATTCGTACCTCATTTCTGAGCGTAGTATTACCAAAGATTCGACAGACATCTGGAGTAAGCCCTATATCCAGTTATATAAAAGACTAGGATACAATTACCATACAGACACGTTGGTCTTTGAAATACAGAACATTACCCTCAACTATTCATGAACGCAAGATATTTCTGGAATTCAGCCTCTGGCGCTTGGCGTGATGTTCTTCACTTTCGAGAGTGGTGGATCGAACCTCGCCAGAAAGTTCACATTCTCGTTAATGTGAGACAGAAAATGGAAATAGCTTATAATACAAGTTATTCAAGTTAATCACGTTCCCAATAATCCATAAATATTTCATTGGGACAAATGAATTTGACTGCACTTCAAATTTATTATTATTATTATTATTATTATTATTATTATTATTATTATTATTATCATTATTATTATTAGACACAGGGAGTGGGGAAAGAAGTCTCATTATAGCAAACCACGTCGCTCTCATTATTGACTGCTGCACGTCCAAAAGTCAGGATGCCTATATCGAAGTTAAAGGACATTTTGTGTCAAATGAGTTATTGATGTATGCTTTTTTTGGAATAAGCCAAGCTCAAAGGACATCAAGCAACATATAATACTGCTGATCGTTTTTCTGAAATGATATTTCGAAAGGCGTTAACAGGAAAAGTGCCGGGCGAAACCACCGACAATGCAACAAACATGGTTGCCGCGTTAAAAATGCTAAATCTACGGCATGTGCCCTGTATGGCTCATATTACATTTGGTGGTTAACGATATGATCGAAAGTACTCCTCCTTTTGAATATCTACTGAATCTTTGTTCCAGATTTGTCACCTTTTTCAAGCAAATCAACACGGCGTAAGAAAAACTTAAGACCTCTCTACGTTTGTCAGGCATTCAAGAATTGCGACTAATTCAATAGTGACTTACAAGATGAAACAGCAAGTTAGATATGATAAGTACAATGCTGGAATTTATTCTTTCTCAGTGTGAACTAATTAATGCACCTCAAGCCCTGAAAGCCGAGGACTGGCAAATAATGAAGGAAGTATCATCGATCTTGCACCCTTCGAAAAGTATTACTGTTATTCTGCCAAGCAACTCTGTATGTATCTTGGGAAGGTGTAGGAACCCAACTGATGAGGCCACTGCTACACTGGGGCGAAACGCTGGTAATTTCACGATTGAAAAAAACTAAAGAGCTTAAAATGTTTTAACTCTGTATGTAACTTCCTCCCAAGTCATTTCCTTAGTTGAAGGACAATTTTTTCAGGTCTCAGAGAGAAAGTCGTACACAGAAGTGGTGCTAATCTTTCAAATTTCGGATGCCATTTCATGAAAGCCGCTCGGTGACTAGGGGGACTACGCTTTTAGACCCACTCTACAAAAAAAGTAGCATTCCAAGTTGCTGAAAAGGCTGAAACAGATGAAGAACGCGTGCTTGAAGGAGCGAGCGACAAAATCGCAAGAAGATTGTGCAACTACTTGTATGCTGTCTTCAAATTTGGAAGGGGCTGCAAATGATCTAGCGTTCATGATAGTAGAAGTAGCACAATTGAAGCAAACGTCGACGGTGCAATGAGATGCTGTAATTTCTGGAAATGCACTCGCTGTCAGACACGGTGGATACGGTTCACCATTCGTCCACCAACCATTTAAATAACTTATGTGAACTTGCCCTTGGTTACCCACAGCGTACCTGCAACATCTCTGCCCACAGAGGAGGTGCTTCATTGTCCTGGATAAATTATTTCCAACCGAAGGTCGTCCCTTTCTTCAGACGAGCTAAAACTCTGATATATCTGAATAGAAATTCATCCTATATAACACCTGCACCATGGAATACACAAGACTAACGGCACTTTCTATACCATGCCTGTGTACAATGCACAGTGTCTGATTCTAATGTTAATGCTTGTCACAAAATGAAGAAGTGAGTTCATTTGTAGTACTTTATTTATTTCCATTACTGATATTATCTTAACAAAGTTGTGTCACTTAGCTTTTTAACTCATAGTTATCAGTTTATGTGAGTGTAGGCACACTTCAAAAAATGAGATTTTGTTTCGTCGATAAGCACGTGTTTTATAGAATACTCCTATCCACATTAATACATATTTATTTATTTATTTATTTATTTATTTATTTATTTATTTATTTACTCATTTATATGTCTATTTCTTTACTTATGCCTATTTTATATGCCTAATATCAAGCAATATACCCACAATGTTTGTTATATTGTAAATTTATATTACATTATAGAAAATACGAAAATAACCAATAGCAGAATGTACCAAGTATTGTACCACTGATAATAATTGATGATATTCTTTATTAATAGGGCCTATAACCTAGATGTTAGGCCCCTTTAAACAACAAGCATAATTTTTATTAATGTATGCCGGCGTGAATGGCTCAGGCGGTTGAGGCGCTGGCCTTCTGACTCCAACTTGACAGGTTTGATCCTGGCTCAGTCTGGTGGTATTTGAAGGTGCACAAATACGTCAGCCTCGTGTCCGGCATGTAAACAAAGCTCCTGCGGGGCTAAATTCCTGCACCTCGGCGTTTCCCAAAATCCGTACAAGTAGTCAGTAGAACGTAAAGCAAATATTATTATTATTATTATTATTATTATTATTATTATTATCATCATCATCATCATCATCATCATCATCATCATCATCATCATCATCATCATCATTATTATTATTATTATTATTATTATTATTATTATTATTATTATTATTATTATTATTACACTTGCTTAGAAGGTCAACACAATATTTAAATTTACCACCATAAATTGTACTCTGTTCTGTACTTTAATCGAGTAATGACGTCACAGTGCTTGCTCCGAACTGAACCGCTCCGTCCCCACCATGTTTTGGCAAGGCACTGTTTTGCGTTTCATCATCTTTCTAGGAATCAACCCTACTATGAAATTCGTAAGTACCTTCAATTCGATACCGTTAAGCTAGTTCTTCTTATAATTGGTACAGTAAGAAAGTACAAATATCACAATTATTGATCGGTAGAAAAGTAATACTTATTCGTTGTAAAATCGAACAAGAGATGGACGAATCTGTTAAAACAAAGAATATTTATAGACCAATAACGTAATTTGAAAGGTTGCACGAGGTATGAATGAGCTCTGCAATGAGAATATGCTACACACCCCTAAAAGTGGCTACCATTGTGTTAAGAGGAAATAGAGCAGCACCTAGCGCTAACACCGATAATTCATTAGAGATATTCTACAGGGCGTGAACTAAAATGTATGCACGCCCATTGCACGCTAACCTACGCACGTTAGAGAATGTTAAGCACATGATGTAACTTGAAAAAGGTGAAGAAAATAACCGGAGATTTATCTCTCTGCTCATAGCTGCTATAAAGTGACTACAAATCTTCGTTGGACGTAGGAAGCTGAGTGATGTAACAAATGGCAGAACTAGAGGTCTCTCTTCCCCCATGGCAGTATTATCTGCTTCAGTATCTGGGCTCCTAATTCAGTGTAGCGTGACCAAGTGAAGTGTCAGTTCACAGATTCAATTTAAAATGTTAGTCCCTCCTATTAACTCGTAGATGACAAGATATAAGGCAACGTTAAACAGCTTATTAAAGTTTTTCTTTATTTGCTCCGTTAAGATGGAGGGTCTTAAATAAGGGAGTAATGGTGTAGAGTGTAGTTTATTATGCTGTAAATGCCTAAAATCAATAACATTAGAAAGAAAAGCACATCAGTAGGATTTACGAGTATTTAATTCCCTTAAACTATAAACTTAAAAACCAAAGAACTGTTGTTACGGCAAATGGCACGATCATTAGGTCTAGAGCAGAGCACCCCACCAGTTTCACTCCTGTGTACCCTTTTTAAAGCGATTTCTATAAAAAAAAAATTTTGCTAGCTGCTTTACGTCGCACTGACTCAGATAGGTCTTCTGGCGACGATGGGACAGGAAAGGATTAGGAGTGGGAAGGAAGCGGCCGTGGCCTTAAGGTACAGCCCCAGCATTTGCCTGGTGTGGAAATGGGGAACCACGGAAAACCATTTTCAGGGCTGCCGACAGTGGGGTTCGAACCTACTATCTCCCGAATACTGGATACTGGCCGCACTTAAGCGACTGCAGCTATCGAGCTCGGTGATTTCTATAAATTGTACCCCATTTTAATGTAATAACTGTTTCTTTCAATATTGATACTTTGGTTCAGTGCCTCTCTTAACGTAAAATAGCAGATATGAGGTAATGAGTTGGGAGAGAAAAATTACAACAGTAAGGGTACAAACCATAGATTTAATTCTACAACATTCATATCATGTTATCGCTGATGAAAAATTTAACAAACTCATTTAATAATAGGTTATTTGTTTGTGTTGCTTAAAGAATCTGCAATGATTGTTGCATAGATCGCCAGGAAATGGAAACTTCGTTAATAAGATCCTTAAGCTTGCTTTCATGCATTTAAGTTTCTTGAAATCAGGCTAAAAATATGCGAGATATAGTCCTAAATTTGGACTTGCATGAAGCTTGTTGTTGTGCTTATTTCTTTTATGAAGGTGTAAGACGAAAGCCTCTCTTCAGTACAGTAGTTCAGCACTTGTAAATAAGAGGTACTTTAACGCCTCCTTACCGAGCTGTTCCTATTCTTCACTGATATCTATCCAGAACGTAACAAGATGATTTTAATTCAAAATTTAATGAGGCAGGAGTTGTAGTAATACTAACCAAATGTTAACTCGTAACTCCGCTTCCGAAATATAACGTAGTTCTCTTCTACAATTCATGTAATTTTAACGGACTTAATATGTAGACTTCGTCATTTTCCAAAACCTAACTTAACTCCATGGCACTACATCTTAGTCTACCAAGAGACTGTTGCTCAGCCAGAAAGACAGCAGATTTCGAGGTGATGCGTGTTCACCGAGACGAAGCCTCTCTGCCGTTATTTTTGGCTTACTAGACGGGGCGCGCTATCTTACAGTCAAATAGCTCCTCAATTGTTCTCACGCAGGATGAGTGGACCGCGACACCCCCCCCCCCTTCCGCCAGTTCCAGATGAAAATCCATTACTTGACCGGCATTCGAAGTCTGGAAGAGCACGGAGTTTCTGAATACGATGTCCCAAAACCCTGGCAAGAAGAAGAAGAAGGTTAATTCGGGATGGCAAAGACTGTCAGAAGGAAGCCGATGACCTAGATGTTAGGCCCTTTTAAACAACAAGCATCATCATCATCAAGACTGTCAGCTACACAACTAATTTTTCTACTCCGCTTATAGTCTATGATGTAGAAACTGCCCCTAGAATACGGGGCCGACGAACACATATAGTGACGAGATTAATTAAAGGAGTACGGAGCGAGTTGACCGTGCGGTTAGGGTCACGTAGCTGTGAGCTTGCATTCGGGAGATGGTGAGTTCGAATCTCACCGTCAGAAGCCCTGAAGATGATTTTCCGTGGTTTCCCATTTTCACACCAGGCAAATGCTGGGGCTGTACGTTAATAAACGCCACAGTCGCTTCCTTTCCAGTCCTAACTCTTTCCTTTCCTTGCGTCGCCGAAAACGTTCGATGAGTTCATGCGCCGTTAAACACCTCGAAAAATATATATAATAATAAAGGAGTCTGCCCACTAAATTCATCTAAGTGGACGCAAGCGGGAACTTTCGCACGATCAAACCTCATTTTATTGTATTTATTGGTAGACTACTGTATTGATATTTAAATTGTAAAATGCTCAATTTTAATTGTAATTCCCTACGGAAATTTCCATTACGTATGATAAAACATTTCCCGTGAGATTGCATCCGGGAGATAAAGGGTTCGAATCCCACTGTCAACAGCCCGGAAGATGGTTTTCCGTAGTTTCCCATTTTTCACACCAGGCAACTGCTGGGGCTGTACCTTAATTAAGGCCAGGGTCGCTTCCTTCCCCCTTTTAGCCTTTTCCTATCCTCCCATCGTCGTCATAAGACCTGTGTGTGTCGGTGCGACGTAAAGAAAAAAAAATCCCTAAAAGCACAATACGGTTCCTTGGCTGAACGGTCAGCGTAGTGGCCTTCGGTTCTTAGAAACCTGAGTTCTATTTCCGGCCGTATCGGAGATGTTAGCTGTGTCCGTTTAATTCCTCCGAGTGCCAGTGTTTTATAAACACACCCGTCTCAGTTACGCACAACACATCACACTACCAAACACCACAGAAAAGTTTAATAAGTGCATACATCCCTCCACATAGGGCTGGAGTCTAGAAGGGCACGGGGTTGCTGAATACGATATCCCAAGACTCTCGCAGGAAGAAGAAGAAGAAGAAGAAGAAGAAGAAGAAGAATGGAACGGTACAGGATGTGTTGCTTTAGTCTAGTATCTTCTAAACCGAGTGGGTATTTCTAGCTGAGGCAATTGAAACGTGGTTGGTTCACTAAAAATGACGTGGGTTCGATATCCCGTCATCAGGAGGATAAAACATTTAGAAACATGAATTTGAATCCTTTTTTTTTACAAGTTGCTTTACATCGCACCGACACAGATCGGTTGTATGGCGACGATGGGACAGGAAAGGGCTAGGAATGGGAAGGAAGAGGCCGTGGCCGTAATTAAGGTTCAGTCCCAGCATTTGCCTGGTGTGAAAATCGGAAACCACGGAAACCCATCTTCAGGGGTGCCGACAACGGGGTTCGAAACCACTATCTCCCGAATACTGGATACTGGCCGTACTTAAGCGACTGCAGCTATCGAGATCGGTGAATTTCACTTCTAGAGGGGCTCATGACCCTGAGAGTAACTCAGCCTTCGCCAAAAAAGAGACCAGGTTAATTCCGGATGGCAAAGACTGTCAGCTACACAACTAACTTGTCTACCCCACTTATAGTCTATGATGTAGAATGGGATAGCTTTTACCTTTTTCTCTTCCGATGGCTTCACAACATTCACGGAGATGACTTTGCCCGTATAACACCAACTTTTGTTGACACGCGTTAACATGATAGACACAGAATTTCAGGAAGAAGTAATCCAATAAAGAGGTCACTTTAACATAATACGCATTAAAGGACAACAAGCCGGGCTGAGTGGCTCAGACAGTTGAGGCGCTGGCCTTCTGACCCCAACTTGGCAGGTTCGATCCTGGCTCAGTCCGGTGGTATTTGGAGGTGCTCAAATACGTCAGCCTCGTGACGGTAGATTTAGTGGCACGTAAAAGAACTCCTGCGGGACGAAATTCCGGCGCCTCGGCGTCTCCGAAAACCGTAAGAGAGTAGTTAGTGGGACGTAAAGCAAATAACATTATTAAAAAGGACAACGAATGAAAGCAAATCAGCTATCTTCGATCCTTGAAGCGAAATGAAATGGCGTATGACTTTTAGTGCCGGTAGATCCCAGGACGGGTTCGGCTCGCCAGGTGCAGGTCTTTCGATTTGACTCCCGTAGGTGACCTGCGCGTCGTGATGAGGATGAAATGATGATGAAGACGACACATACATCCAGCCCCCGTGCCAGCGAAATTAACCAATGATGGTTAAAATTCCTGACCCTGCCGGGAATTGAACCCAGGCCCCCTGTGACCAAAGGCCAGGACGTTAACCATTTAGCCATGGAGCCGGACGGTCCTTGAAGTAAGACAACGGTACAGTCACTTGGGAATTATGAATATAATGTTTGTTATCTAACGGGCAGTGTTTGAATTACTGGGCATATTGTTGAACACTCACCCCAATGGCTGGTTGGATACTCAACAGCTCTGCTATCAGCTATCATAGTTGGCATAGGCGTCACTGAATAAGCTTACAAGGGAAATAAGGAGTGACGTAGTTCCCCGATGCTTTCCTCACTGAGCCAGCATTTGCTATTGCATATCAGTCTGTCAAGCACCAACCAACACTATGAGCAACATTTTATCACCATTCACAACAGTCACTGGCTACATAACGAATATCATTACTAGCATGGCCCGCATCCCAGTCACTTTCATGTTGTCGAAGCCAAGCTTGAGACTGAGACAGATCATTTTTTTTTTTTTTTTTTGCTAGGGGCTTTACGTCGCACCGACACAGATAGGTCTTATGGCGACGATGGGATAGGAAAGGCCTAGGAGTTGGAAGGAAGCGGCCGTGGCCTTAATTAAGGTACAGCCCCAGCATTTGCCTGGTGTGAAAATGGGAAACCACGGAAAACCATCTTCAGGGCTGCCGATAGTGGGATTCGAACCTACTATCTCCCGGATGCAAGCTCACAGCCGCGCGCCTCTACGCGCACGGCCAACTCGCCCGGTCTGAGACAGATCAATGAAACATGAAAGAAAGAAATTTGTTCTAACCTGTACTGAAGACATAGTGCTCTACGAACACCAGACCTCGCCAGCAATGGCCTACTAGGCATACGAACAGAAAATATGTTATACTGAATAACTGAAGTGCCGGGCTGAGTGGCTCAGACGGTTGAGGAGCTGGCCTTCTGACCCCAACTTGGCAGGTTCGATCTTGGCTCAGTCCGGTGGTATGTGAAGATGCTCAGCCCCGTGTCGGTATATTTACTGGCACGCAAAAGAACTCCTACGGGACTAAATTCCGGCAACTTGGCGTCTTCTAAAACCGTCAAGAAAGTAGTTACTGGGGCGTAAAAAAATAATAACATTATTATTTCATGTTCAAAATTATAATTTAACTGTACAATTTCAGTTCCTTATCAGCTACGGTTGTTAAACAAATCTTCACTCTAAGTTCTCGAGAACTCGCCTGTGGAACTCTACCAAGGTAAGGCAGCTGCTCTTCACCCAATAGTGACATCACATATACCTGTTCTACAGGTATATAGCCTGTACTTTCTCCCTCTAAAACTTCTTCTTCTTGATACTTTAAATGTTCGTTCTGAACCATTCTCTTACATCACACAGTCTATTAATTCCGTCACATCCGTGTAGTCAGAGCGGTAAATAAAGCCATATGATAGCCGGGCTAGTTTACCACCACATCCTGCTTTGCTGCGACAGTCGTGCCCGGACAAGATTACAGTGTCAATTAACACTTCTCTAAATGTATGTGAACCGTGAAATGTTTGGCGTAAATCGCCGTACGATTAAAGTGTTTTACAGTGTTTGATTGATTCAGTTGTGTTAAGCTTGAGTACTGAATCATAGTTTCTGACAGAAGGAATCCATATTCCTGAGTTAGATAAAAATAGTTATTCCATTGGCCAGTTTCTTTATATTGCATGCGTTGGTTTATGTCTGTTTATTTTGAATTATTATTGGTTTCAACTCCTTTTATGGATTTCGGAGGTACCAAGGTGCCGAAATTTTGATCCGCAGGAGTTCTCCTACGTGCCAGTAAATTTACCGACAAGAGGCTAGTGTATGTCAGTTCAATTACCACCGGAATGAGCCGGGATCTAACCTACCAATATGAGCTTAAAAGACCAGCACTCTACGCCTGAGCTATTCAGCCCGGCTGTTTGTTTATTTGCTTGTTTGTTTGTTTGTTTGTTTACTACTCAGCTCGAAGTTTGGTTGTATCGCCAAACAATTCCACCGTCAGCTGCCATAGAAATCCCCGGCGTTTCTGAAGCGATAAACTAGCATATTCAAGGAACGAGTTAGTTTCACATTGCTTTCTTCACTGAGCCAAACGTTGACAAGCCTAATAAAATACACATACCAACTGATCTTACAGGTGACACTTTCACAGTATACATCACAAAAACAGAGTATTATTACTCCTACATGAAGTCACTTCTACAATGCCAAAGTCAAGAAGGAAATGAGAGATTGTTGAAAATAACAAGCATGTTCCAGTGCATACAAGAAGGCATTGTGCACAATATTTACACTTAAGGAAACCTTAATATAGAAAAGAATAGTCTAATTTCCTACACGCAAAATCACTCACTACAGGATCTGTACCGAAATTTTAGTTGCCGGAATGAAGGATTAAGTCGGAGGAATGCTTTGTCATGCAATCGCTTTGCAAGCATCCATCGGTATTGCACATAATGCAACATATCTAGAGCATCGATATCAGCAGTGTGAGGGAATATTCATGCTCTCCACTTCTGCTATGTCCCTTTCTTCATCGCTTTTTTATTTTGCTGCACATTTT
Source organism: Anabrus simplex (assembly GCF_040414725.1). Taxonomy (NCBI): domain Eukaryota; kingdom Metazoa; phylum Arthropoda; class Insecta; order Orthoptera; family Tettigoniidae; genus Anabrus; species Anabrus simplex. The sequence goes on along the minus strand of NC_090265.1, from coordinate 438,059,653 downwards.
GGATTTTTAATTCATCGGTTAAAATCTGGTCTACTTTAGAATTCTCCTCTTTTAGCCATATACACTAGCGTCCAAACGTTAGCAGGAATGTCAGACGGATTGCTGAACAAAAAGAAGGCGACTCACGTACCATATGTCACACAACTTGTCCAAAAAACAGTGTCAGAAAGGTTCTGATAGCTAAGGAACACCTTTGACAACAACTAACAAAACTTGGCAATGTCTTCCACAATAAAATGTGCTGTTAATAGGGCGTATGGTTACCCCTAACGGTCCTACATGCTTCGCAGCGATGTGGCATGCTCTGTATCAGATGGTCCAAGAGTTCTTGTGACAGTCGATCCCATTACTCCGAAAGGGCAATGCAAACGTCTTGGAGGGTCCTTGGTGGAGGCTGAAGGGATGCAATCCGCCTCTCCAATGCATCTCAGGCATGTTCCACAGGATTCAGATCCGCAGACCTCGCTGGCAAGTCCATGCGATGAATGTCTTCGCCAGCCAGAAATTCATCCACCAGAGCAGAGCGGAGCGGTCGGGCATTATCGTCCATTAAGAGGAAGTCTGGACCCAACCGCACCTCTGAAGAGTCGAACATGTGGTCTCAGTACCTCATTCCTGTACCCAAGTGTTAACATTGTTCCTCGGACCACCCATGAAGATGTGCAGGTCCGTAGGGCCATTTAAATATGATGCCGCCCCACAACAAACTGAAGCGGAATTCGTATGTGAAGAGCACATGCCTCCATTCATTCATGGTCCAGTTTCGATGTTGACGGCTCCACAGTAAACGGGCCCATCTCTATGCTGGATTGAGCGGGACGCACACAGCTAGACGTCGGGCAAACAGCCCTGCTGTTCTGAGCCTCCAGTACACAGTTTGCCGGGAAACGGCAACCCCTGAGACGGCTGCAAGCTCCGCCGACAATTGTCTTGCAGATGCACTCCGATATCGTCGGGCGGTTAAGGCCAGATATCCATCCTGCTCTGGGGTGGTTACCCTTGCTCGACCTCGTACTGGCCTACGACTAACATCTCCTGTGTTTCGAAATGGTCTCCAAAGCCTGGAAATGACACTTTGTGGCACATTCAAGGATACGGTGACTTCGGTCTGTGTCTGGCCTGCTTCCAGGCGGCCAAGTATTCTACACTGCAAAACGGGGTCCAAATGGCGTCGTTGTACCATTATGTTGTCACGCTCACCACGAGACTACACTTCGCACGCCATAACAGAGCAAACACGACTGAGGGAATATGGGGCGCAGGCACTGGCTGTGTTTACAGTACTTTGCGGTTACGCCGCTAGTCAAAGGAGGGAAACTCCTTTCCTACACAGAGCGAACACGTAAGATTGGTAGGTGCATATGTTGTGCGATTTGCGGTCTATTTCCTGTTGCCCTGCTTACTCGTAACTTATGCTCAACTTTTGGATACTAGTGTAGTATCATGGTATCACAATAAATTTCCTACAAGAAGTAACCATTTTAAATAAATCTTTGACACATTGTTGGCGTCCAGTTTTCAACTGTAGCACAGCTGTTGATAGCAATTCGTAGCTGCACAGAGGAGTGGTATTCAAAGTGTGGTACCACCAGGGGTACGTGGGGGGCTTCTCTCAAGGGGTACACAAAATGATTGCAGCTTCTAACTGTTTTCGGTCAGCATTTCAAAAAAGAGTTGAGCCAGCTCATTTTCCATAAAATCTTGTTTTTATTTAGTGTTTATCAACCACTGCACAGAGTCCGAGCTATCAATTCTAAAATATGAGGTATGACTCATTTTGACTAGATATGTAAAAATGTTTACTTACGCTGCATTGTTCTATTTTAAATTTTTGTTTCGAAATCCACTCATTCACTTCAATTTTCCTTCACTAGCAATGTATATAGTAATTGTTGCGTTAATAATTATACTCTTATATATATCGTTGCTAGGTAATTAAAACCTCGTAATTCCACCAAATACTTTAAAGTATTTGATTCCACTCATGAGAAAACATTTCTCCTTCTGGGGTGTGAAACCTTACCGCGTTGCCTGAGAAGGGAACAGAAGACTCCAATGTCGAATAATTGGGCAATCGTTAAGCACTGAAAATGCCAGGAAGAGTTCTCCAGCCACTGCTGACCGCTCAGCTTTGGGCTGCTTCTGTAAACTTTACTTGGAAGGTGTTACGAGGTTTCTTTGACCAGCAACGGTACACTAATGTTATTTGGGAACAGGAAGGTATAGTGGCTTAGCTGCTTGACTGTCATCCCAGCGACTGGGGTTTGATTCCTTCTCTTGCTGGAGTGGGATTTTCAGTTAAAACTGTGTCGACAGTGGGGTTCGAACCCACTATCTCCCGATTACTGGATACTGGCCGCACTTAAGCGACTGCAGCTATCGAGCTCGGTCCTTCTCAAATGGGCTTCGTTCGCATGCCGTGGTGGTGGTGGTTGTGGTGGTGGTGGGGATTTCTTTATCGACTAAAATCTGGTCTACTTTACACTATACTTCGTAATTCCGTAAATGAATATACAGTATTTTATACACGTAGGCCAACATGTTTCTAGAAACGTAAAACCGAACAGCACCAGTTACGTTATTGCATCCACTGAGATTGTATAACGACCTATGCGCCGTTCGCTGTCCAAACCTACTCGACGGTTTGTATCCACTTCCTGCTCAGCTTCCAATATCGAGCTCCCCTTGGCACGCGTCATCTTTCCACACGATCCGTATTGTAACAAAGGCACTGGAAATTAATTTTGGCCGATATGGTTTTCACTTGAGCAACTTACACTCAACCGCAATAACATTGGCTGGTAAAGAAATATTTGACTGTAGACTATACAAATGCGAGGATATTCGCAAACTGTGGATAGCCAGCGGCTGAAGAGATGATACTCGAAATCCTATCACCTGCACACTATGTTCATTGTATTTCAAACAAGAGGACGGTCAATTTTTGTACGATTGAGTGTACATCCTCCCCGCTACCGCTGTACCGATTTTCATGAAGATCCGAGTGCAGTACCTCGATTACTACCCTTGTTGGTCTGCAATGTCATGAATAAGATCCCTTCTGCAAATTTTAAAGCACTGGTGAGCAAAAAGGGCATGTAATTGGTTGACATTTATCAGGAAGGCTATGTTAGGTCAGCTGACGTATTTGCAATGTCGTCATAGTTTAATTTAATGTAATTTAATTTAATGATGTATAAATGATTGTCCCTTAAGAGTCACATTCCACTACACTGCAATCAACTTCATGTTCTACAGGGAAATATCAGCAGTGATGTCATATTTCGCTTTTGGAAAATCAAATAAATACGTCTTTCAATAAATGAAACATCAGTTGATACCGTAACGTTACTATGAGCCGGGCTGAGTCGCTCAGACTGTTGAGGCGCTCCTACTTGGCAGGTTCGGTGGTATTTTAGGTGTACATATACGTCAGACTCATGTTGGTAGATTTACTGGGATGTTAGAGAACTCCGGGACTAAATTCCGGCATCTTGGAGTCTCCGAAAAACATAAAAGTAGTTAGTGGGACAAAAGCGAATAATATTATTATGATAACTAAACATTTACTGTTGACATTCCTCCCCTGCTAACCACGTGACCTTGCCGCGGTGGGGAGGAAAGCGTGTCCCAATGAAGGAGATAGCAGTGCAACCATATCGCATGGGTATCTGTCGAGAGACCAGACTAATGAATGGTTCATCGAAAGGAGGATAGCAGCCTTTCGGAAGTTGCAAGGGCGGCAGTCGATATACTTGACTGATATGGCCTTGTAATAATACTCAGCATGGCTTAATTGTGTTGATACTGCTACACGGCTGAAAACAACGGGAAACTACAGCCGTAACTAACTCCCGAGGACATGCAGCTCTCTCTGTACGAATGATGTACTGATGACTTCCTCTCGGGAAAAATATTACGGAGGTAAAATAGTCCCCCATTCGGATCTCCGGGTGGGGACTACACGAGAGGGAGAAATCATCAGGAAGATGGATACTGACATTCTGCCACTTGGAGCGTATAATGTTAGAAGTTTGAATCGTTGTAGTAGGTTAGAGAATCTGGAAAGGCAGATAGACTAAAGTTAGATGTAGTTTGTATAACTGAAGTACGTTGGCAGGGAGAGCAGACTTTTGGTCGGGTGCCTACAAAATTATTAACACAAAATGAAACAAAAATGCAGGAGTTGGTTTGATAATGAATAAGAAAATTGGGTAGCGGTTAAACTACTACGACCAGCATAGTGAAATGATGCTTGTTGTCAAGATAGACACCAAACCAATGTCCACTAAAACAGTGTAGGCCTATATGCCTTCTAGTTGAACAGATGAGGAAATTGAAAGAATATATAAAGAGAGAGAAGATTTAATACAATATGTAAAAGGTGACGAGAATCTAATCGTGATGGGATAGTGGAATATAGTGGTAGGCTAAGGAAGAGAAGGTAATGCTGTAGAATTCGGATTGGGACAAAGGAATGAAGAAGTCGGCTGGTTGAAATATGCACCGATCATAATTTAGTCCTTGCTAATATTTGGTTGAAACACCACAAACGACGGTTGTATACATGGATGAGACATAGATACACTGGAAGGTATCAAATAGACTTCACTATGATTAGGCAGAGATTCAAAACCCAGGTGCTGAATTGCAAAACTTTCCCGAGAGCAGACGTGGTCTCTGACCACAAATTGTTGGTCATGAAATGCCACCTGAAGTTGAAGAAAATGAAGAAAGGAAGGAATGCAAGGAGATGGGATCTAAACAAACTGAAAATAAAGAGTGTGAGGGACAGTTTCAAGGAACATGTTCCACAAGGATTAATTGAAAAGGCTGAAGGAAACACAATAGAGGAAGAATGGACAGTCGTGAAGAATGAGATAGTAAGGATGATGAAGAAATGTTAGGAAGAAAGGAAAGGTCAACTAAAAACCAATGGATAACTCAGGCAATACTAGACCTGAATGATGAACGGTGAAAGTACAAGAATGCAAAAAATGAAGAGGACAGAAAGGATTACAGGCGATTAAAGAATAAAGTGGATAGGAATTGCAGGACAGCTAAGGAAGAATGGCTGAAGAAGTGCAAGGATGTTGAAGGTTGTATGGTCCTACGAAAGGTGGATGCTGCATACAGGAAAATCAAGGAAACTTTTGGTTAAAGGAACATTAGGTGTATGAATATTAAGAGCCCAAATGGAAAACCACTCCTAGGGAAAGAAGACAAGGCAAAAAGACGGCAGGAATATATCCAACAGTTTTATCAAGGTAAGGATGATACAGTTCTGGAACAAGAAGAGATTGTTGAAGCTGATGAAATGGAGGACCCAATTTTGAGCTCAGAATTTGACAGAGCTTCGAGAGACCTTGACAGGATAAAGGCATCTTGTATTGATGACATCCTCCCTGAATTATTAACTGCCTCAGGAGAAACCAGCATGGCGAGGTTATTCCGTTTAGTGCGTAAGATGTACGAGACAGCAGAAGTGACATCCGCTTTTCGGCAGAATATTGTTATAGCTATTCCCAAGAAAGCCGCTGCTGACAAACGTGAAAACTACCTCACCATTAGTTTAGTGTCTCACGCCTGCAAAATGTTAACACGTATTATTTACAGAAGAATGGAAAGACAAGTTGAAACTGGGTTGGGAGAAGATCAACTTGGCTTCAGAAAAATGTAAGAACAAGTGATGCAATCCTGACTTTGTCTAGTTTAGAGGATTGAATTAAGAAGGCCAAGCCCACATACATGTTGTTCGTAGATCTTGAAAAGTCATTTGATAATGTTGATAGGACCAAGGCATTTGAGATTCTGAACCGGGATCAGGTACCGAGAACGAAGAATTCTCCACAATCTGTATACAGATCAGTCTGCCGTGATACGAATAGAGGGTTTTGAAAAAGAAGTATCAATCCTGAAAGGCCTGAGGCAAGGTTGCAGTTTGTTCTTTTCAATGTTTATATAGAACCGGCGGTAAAGGAAATCAAAGAGGAATTTGGGAATGGAATCGCAATTCAAGGAGAGGAAATCAAAACCCTGAGATTTGTCGATGATGTTATTTTATGTGAGGCTGCAGAAGATCTGGAGAAGTTGCTGCATGGTATGGACAGAGTCGTGGGTAAGGAATATAAGATGAAAATAAATAAGCTCAAAATAAAAGTAATCGAGTGCAGTCGAACGACGTCAGGTGATGCAGGGAATATTGGATTAGGAAATGAAGTCTTAAAGGAAGTAGGTGAATGTTGTTACTTGGGTAGTAAAATGACTAACGATGGCAAAAGCAAGGAGGACATAAAATGCAGACTAGCACAAGCAATGAAGGCCTTTCTTAAAGGTACTCGTCCACGATGCAACAAAACTTGCATGCAACTTTTGTGTAGCGCAAGAAAAATGGCAGGCCCTGTTTACGCACAGCACACAAGTTTGCCTTTTTTCTTGTTGCGCAACACGAAAACTTGCGCGCCCAAGGAAATGTTGCACCGAGTGTTTACACCACGCTATTTAAGTGGCGCAAGTTTTCTCGCATGCAACTTTCCTAGTCAGCTGTTCTAACGGATGTGAGTGTTTATAGTAGCAAGCATGTCTTCTGGTGAGGTGTTATCGGCGGCTTGCTTATCGCTGATTTTATTATGGCGACGAAAATAAAGACGAGAAAGAGCGAGACGGAAATGTTGGATGAGGGAACGGATTTTAGGCCGTGAACATTGTGGTGTTGTTAATTACTTGCTACAGGAATTGTACATGGGAGACCAAGTCTTCTGCAAGAATATCCTGCGAAAGTCAGCGGCTGATTTTGAATATCTGCTGAGAAGAGCAGCGCGGTTGGTACAAAAGAAAGACACACTAATGAGAAAATGAATATCACCAACGGATCGCCTTGTTAGCAACAGGTACGCCGATTTTTAAAAAAATATGGATTTTATACAGTACACATAAGGAATCATTTCTTTTAGCTTATTGTAATTTCCTACATTTTGTTTTGTTACAGGTGACAGTTATCAGTCATTGATATCGACATGCTCTATTTCACGTGTAATATCTGAAGTTTGTGCTGCTATTTACATCATGATGAACGCTCTCTGCCGTTTTTGTTTATTTCTGTAGTCCGTTGCCTCAACCTTCCATAAACATTATTGTGTTTCAACTAAATATATCAGCTTTCTCGTCATCTCCCTCGTTCATTTCGTGTTCTGAGACATTGTAACGTGTAAATGAACTTACGTAAATTATGCAATTATTACTAAGATGGGTATCTATTTTGAGGCATGTTATATTTCATTTACAATAAAGGATATACAGGTACGTACTTACGTTAATTTATTCCCGAGTGTGAACCTCTCAAACATCAGTATAATGTCACAGCAGACGGCCACGTCAGAAAGTTGCGCCACAAAAATGATCTAAACTTTTCACGCCACTTTCAGATGGCGCAACTTCCTCTCTTTCGCTGTGTACACGATGCCACTTTTGACTTTGCACGCAACTTGGAAGTTGCGCAGAATTCGAGTGGCGCGTGCAACTTTTCGAATTGCATGACTGTTTACACGAAGCCACTCAACTTTTCTTGCTCAAATCGAAGTTGCATGCCATTTTAGTTGCATCGTGGACGAGTAGCTTTAGAAAATAAATTTGCTCACTTCGAACATTGATATAGCAATTAGAAGGATGTTTTAGAAGACTTTCGTCTGAAGTGTGCCATTGTATGGAAGTGAAACGTGGACGATAACTAGCTCAGAAAGAAGAGGATAGAAGCTTTTGAAAAGTGGTGTTACAGAAGAATGCTGAAGATGAGAAGGATTGATCGAATCACGAATGAAGATATACTGAAACGAATTGGCTAAATTTGACTAGAAGATGACAGAATGATAGGATACATCTTAAGACACCCAGGACTTGTGCAGTTGGTTTTTGAGAGAAGTGTAGGCGGTAAGAACGGTAGGGGTTGACCAAGGTATGAATATGACAAGCATATTAGAGCAGATGTAGGATTCAGCAGTTACGTAGAAATGAAAAGGTTAACACAGGATAGGGTGGCGTGGAGGGATGCATCAAACCAGTCTATGGGCTGATGACTCAAACAACAACAATTCATTTATTTGCATCTAACGAATCACTTTCGAGGCACGTCTGTATGGAATTTGGGGTCTACAAGTGCAAGGATCTGTGCATCGAAAGAGGGAAACTCACTCAGAACATATGAAACTACCACGAATGAAATAATCAGTTATCTAGACCAGGGCCTCTCAGGGTGCATGCGCCTGGTGCATGCACTGTGCACGGTACAAAAGACGACTGCGCTTGGTTGCCCAGAGTGCAGATCCCCACTCCTCGATTTGGAGCAATAGCTCTGTCTCTCTTTACCCACGCCTGTGTCGCTCGCTCCCTCTGTCTCCCTCTTCCTCACTTGCTCCGTAGCGTTTCAAATCCGAGCCGAGCTTAGCCGAGTAGCCCAGAGACGAAGGGTTGGTCCGAGCCTAGCCGAGTGGAACCGATGCACAGTGCACGGAGCTCTTGCGCCTCGATTTGCACGCGTGAGTTTTTGGGCGTTTGCGAGGCCCTGATCTAGAGTATGGTGCATCATTGATGGAAGAGCCTTCTATATGTCTTTTAGTGACTATCATCCATCATTACTTCACACCACAGCTCGAAAAATCACATCGACTGTCTATATTCTAACGCCCCTATTTGATATGTTTCTCAGTCTTGGCCATCCATAGAGAGAAAGTCCGTAGTCACAACGACACAGATAGGTCTGCAAGCAAGCAAGCAATCAATTCGTTTTTATTCGTGGTGAAGTTAGGGCTCTAGGTGCTCTCTTGCTTAAACACATCTAAAATAATTAACAGATATATAGTCTTATGGCGACAATAGGATTCGAGAGGGCTAGGAGTGGGAAGGTAGCGGCTGTGGTCTTAATTAAGCCCCAACATTTGCTTGGTGTGAAAACAGGAAACTACGGAAAACGATTCTTAGGGCTGCTGACAATGGGGTTCGAACCCAATATCCCCCGAATGCAAGCTCAGAGCTGCGCGCCCCTAACCTCACGCCCAACTAACTCTCTCGGGTTTTTAAATTCCTTCAGCATCTGCAGGCTGCCACAGCAGCTCTAGAACAAGGGGTATCGCATAGTAACAGCATCAAATTGATAGTAATGTACAGGGTGATCACAAAGTCGCATTACATAGATATTGTTTCCTGTGTATTGCACTGATATTAATAAATTGTTGTTTCTTATTGTTGTAGGTGTTGATATACATCTAAATAATGGCGGATGAGTCCACTTACACCATGGAGGAACGGATCGTAATGAGCACGTGGGCTCACGAACAACCGCATACAGGAAAGTCAATGAGAGATATTCAACATGATTTCACTGTAAGGTTAGAGAATATCTCAATATCTCAATGATGTATTGCCAGATAAATGGATTGGACGTGGTTTTGTCCATTTGCCTGTGCTTTTGGAGTGGACACCCCGAAGTCGTGATCTCTCATCCTGCGATAATGCAGTATGGGGGTTCATTAAACAGGAGGTTGCTGCCGCTCGTTACGAGACAGTTGACGAACCTAAGGATGCTATTCGACGTGCATTTACTACCATCACGTCAGCAATGTTGAGGATAATTTCACATCGTACATGGAGGAGAATCATACTCTGTTATGAAAATGATGGTGTATACACAGACACCCTGAAATAAATAATAACGAATAGTCACACTACCTCAAAGTTGTCCTCTGCCATGATCCCACAACACTAAGGTAAGTGTGTATTCTGCTCGAAGGCAGGTCCGAACCTCCGCAGAGGTTTGCCTGAGCCGGAGTTTACGTACGGTAGGGTGGCCAGTTCCTTTCCGCTCCTCCATTCCCTTACCCCCCCCCCCCCCACCAACAGCGCATGGCAACCCATCCAAATCTTAACCACTCCCAGTGTTGCTTAACTTCGGAGATCTCACGGGATCCGGTGTTTCAACACGGCTACGGCCGTTGGCCCCTAACACTAAGACACACGAATTCATTACCATCTATGTAATACATAGGGGGTAATGGGACTTTGCGATCACTCTGTACTTTAATGACATTCAAATTTTCATTCATTGTTTACAGCATAAAATGAACATATATACGTAATTTTTAATTCTGAAGTCCTCTTGTACTGCTATCCGCAAGAGGGTTTTTATTTTTGCATGTAGCGTATAAATGGAGATTTACTGTTGACATTGAATTACGTAAAACATCTAGATCTTTTAAAAACAGGAATACCAAAACGAAGGAAGAACGTAACTGAAAATTTTGTGACACATACTCGCGCACCGAAGAACAACCCAATCATATCGCATCCTGCACGGTTGCTGGGTAAAACCGAGTAACACATTTTGTATCGCTAAAGTAATGACGCAAATTTTCACATGACCTCCAGTCACAAGTATTTTTGTCAAAAATATGGTTGAACATGACGATATCTAAGACGTCAATTTAGGGAATATGTATATTGATAATTCAGCCCGAAGGCTGGTTAGATCCTCCACAGCTCCGCCAGCAGCTGTCATAAACAGCCCAGTTGTCACTGAAGAGGCATACTAGGGAAATGAGGAGTGAGGTAGTTTCCCGTTGCTTTCCTTACCGAGCCAGGAGTTGCTATTACATATCAGTCTGCCAAGCCCACTGAAATGCATGCACCAACTGACCCTATGAGCGATATTTTCACACCATTCATAACAGGGACTGGCTGCATAAGGAATAGTATTACTAGCATCGCTCATACCTCAGTCACTTTCATATTGTCGAAGCCAAGGATCAGACTGAGACAGATCAATGAAAGTAACAAATTTATTCTAGCCCATACCAGAAGACATAGTGCACTGTAAACACTACATCTCGCCAGCAAAGCCATAATTTAGGGAGATAAGCCAGAAAAGTTGTTACATTGCCACAAACTCCGTGTGCAATGCCCCAAGAATCCTTCAACTCTGAAGGTACGAGTGTTACGTTAAGGAAGCATTTCATATTCACGCCTTTTATGGCTATTCCCTTCATCATCATTATATGATGAAATCTAAATTTATGTGATAGTGCTTCGCCTTTAAACAACAACAATTACTGCCACCTACATGCGCAATGCCATCAAGCCTGGATTTAGGCAAGTCTGCATCCTGGGCACAGCCCATTTTCCTACCCCCCTCCTACAGTATTAAAAGTGAAGCCTACAGGATTGTAAGAAAACTGAAAGATCAAGTACTAAGAGTAGTTAATTATTGATATAAAATCGGCTTTTGTAAGGTTAGATGAAGTAATAAAAACATGCTTTTGGACTATATTTGGTACTAAAATAATAATATCTACATAAAGGCAAATTGTAGTATTATAGGCATTTTACTGCTCTGTTTAACTGGTCACAAATTCGTTACTCTGTTGAAACACACAAATTTATAATATTTATTTATTTATTTATTTATTTATTGACTTTAGCAGTGGCGAAGTTAGGGTTCGTGGCCCTCTCTTACACTTAACCACATAATTAATCTACAGATAATTACATATATAAAAGAAATGTACTATTCTATCATAAAATCGAAGATAAGCTAAAAATTACAGATTTGGACAACATATAATGAAGAAAGAAAGCAGAGTTCAACAAGTAAAATAGAATAAAATTCGGAGCGTATAGATAATGAGAAAGAGACAAGTCATAAAAAGTAAGATACAAACTGGAAAAGATAAGCAATGCATAAAGAGAACACAATAAGTAATAAAGCAAATGGAAATATAAGTACGGTATGGCCATAAAAGTGATCTATGTACATGAGTAAGAAGCTAAATATTATGTACATTACACTATAATAATAATAATAATAATAATAATAATAATAATAATAATAATAATAATAATAATAATAATAATAATCACACAACCTATCATACGTCGTCATACACACGAAACAATCAGCGGTATTCAACAGGTAATCTCTACATGCTGTCTTAAATTTCTATATTGAGTTTGAGTTCCTTACAGCAGCTGGGAGTGAATTCCAAAGTCGTGACCCAGCCACAACGAAGGATATGTTATATATTGAAGAGTGGTTGACGGGAATAGCGAGGGAAGTGCCAGATCTAGTGTTACAATTATAGAATGAGGATAATAAATGGAATTTTGAAGAGATGTATTTGGGTAGATTTTCCTTCTGAGTTCGATATATCAACGTAAGTACGTGGAATTTCCGTCGCCTCTCGGGTTTCAGCCAGGAAAGAAATGTGTAGCTAGGGGTTATGCGAGCATCATAACTCAAGTTAAAAACAAATCGAAGACCAGAGTTCAATGCTCGTTGAAGTTTCATAGTTTGTTCACGGGTTCCATCAATGAGGACAATGTCGCAGTAGTCTTGTATTGGTAGTATCAAAGTTTGGAGTAGTTTTATCTTTACGTCTTGTGGCAAAATGTCCTTATGTCGTTTCAGAGGGTGTAGCGTCGCGTACATCTTTCTACATGTATTTCTTACGTGTGCAGACCAGTCAAGAGTTTCAGTCAGGGTCATAACTAAGTTCTTCACTTCCTTACTGAACAGGATTACAGTGGCATTTAATGTCACCGGAGGAATAGCATAATTTTTATACATGATGCTTAATAATTTCTGAGAACCGATAATAATTGTTTGAGTGTTTTGGGGGTTGAGGAGGAGAGAGTTTTCACTGGCGTACACACTGAGTTGTTGAAGGTCGGAGTTAATATCCCTTATTGCATTCGATATATCATTTATATTAACGTGGCAGCAAATTTGGAGGTCGTCGGCAAAGAGGTGATATCTATTATACTTTATTTTAGAGGAGATATCATTTATATAGAGGACAAACAAAAGGGGACCAAGAACAGAACCTTGGGGTTTCTTGCTTCCGGAGTCGCCATATCGTAAGATTATGAAATAATAAATGAAAAGGATAATAGGACCGTTAGAACAGTATACATTTCGAAAACTGAAGAAACTAATATAACTATTTTAAAATCTGTGAAAACGTTTAAGTAATATGATGAGATGCTTATTGTCTTTACCTTTTAATTATGCAGTAACTATTTAATTTAAAAAGTAAATAATTAACATTAAAATACCATTCTTTTATAGAACAGTAATGATAAATCATTAATTTGGTGAACTTTGAACCTCCCAAAATCTGGCATCCTGTTCCCGTGCCAACAAACTAGTGTATAAATCAGACACTGCATATCAATCTCAAATCACTGACAGGCTCGGAAATCGAACCTGTGCCGGTAAGGACGACAGTATAGAACACTAATTAAGGTAAACATGAACTGATCACCTTACGTGAGAAAAACTGTGCTTCGTAAGCTTTTATAGCACACTTTTTTCTTCGCTTAACTATGAGTCCTCTGTCAGGGTTACAACCATTAAAGACTGGATAATAGATCGAACAAGCCACAGTAATAGGCTAGCACGCACTTGTTGAATGGTTGCGCTTTTGGAGTGAGTGAACGGCGCAGAATGCAGAGGACAGAGGACAATTAAATCAGGGCAATATCTAGCCTCAGTTGACCTCACACTGACGCAAGTACAGCACTTTCACCAAGCAAGATAAATCACTTGCAGTGACCTTGACCCTGTGAATTTCCCACGAGCGTGGCTCCCAGCAACTCGATACTACTGTTCCATGCTATTGTTATGACGCATTCATTGTTCAGGAGTCGGATATCCCAGCGCCATACAGCCAGCACGACGCTGGACCGCAGCAACATACACAACAAGGGCTGTAACAGTACCTCGCCAGACCTTACTGGTTGAACATGGAGCTTTACGAGTTGTGATAATAAGATTACCTAATCTGTAATACAGTAAAAATATAGCAAAGCAAAGTCATCTCCGTACAGGAAAAGGCTTCCACTATCCGTAACCTCGGCACTTGATGAGGTAGAGTGGTTAGCTATACGCCCGGCCGCCTTTGCCCCCAGAAATTAACCTGGTACTCATTTTTGGTGTAGGCTGAGTGAATCTCAGGGCCATGTGCAGCTCCGGAAGTGGAAATCTCGTTTCTTAAATTTTACGACTTCCTGACGGGGATTCGAACCCACGTCCGTGCGGGCGAACCAAGCACGCTTTTACCGCCTCGGCCAGGCAGCCCCAAAGTAAAAGTATATGTACGCTTAATCAAATATTACGTTCGAAATAGTTATTTTTAAGCCCGCAAAGAACTAATGCCGGTAATGTTATTGGTTTTTGCACCACTAACTACTTTAACAATTCACTGTGGGTGGGGTTCAACTTAATAAAGTGACCCAGTTCAAATAACTTGGGTCATGCATCACCTCAGACTGGAGTACGATTCCTGATGTGAAGACATGAGTCAGCGCCGCATGGATGAAATGGCGCCAAGTTACTGGCGTCCTGTGTGATAATAAAATTCCATTGAATCTACAATCTAAAATCTACCGCACAGTGATTATACCGGTGGCCCTCCATAGATCTGAATGCTGGCCTACAACATCGAAGCACGAACAGGCACTTCATGCAGTGGAAATGAAGATGCTGCGGTGGTCCAATGGCCTAACTCGACTAGACCATATCAGGAACAATGCTGTTCGGAAGAAATTTAAGATTGCCCCAGTCACACAGAAAATGCGTGAATTATGTCTGCGATGGTATGGGCATGTACTCCGTAGCAGTGAAACTCATTTGCAAAGAACGTGGAGGGTCGCCGACCTCGAGGGCGACCTAAAACATGCTGGCTGAATAGGGTGAGAGATGACATGCGGCTCACCAAACTTAGCCCTCAGGACGCTAGGGATCGATTGAAGTCGAGGAAACATTGCAAGAAGGCAGACCCTACATAAATGGGAAAATGCAAAGAAGATGATGAACTACTTTAACAATTTGTAGATACACTGAGGTGCCAGAATGATATCCCGAAGGAATTCTTGCACGTGCTAGTGAAATGTCGTATGGCTTTTAGTACCGGGATATCCCAGGACGGGTTCGACTCGCCAGGTGCAGGTCCTTCTATTTGACTCCCGTAGGCGACCTGCGCGTCGTGATGAGGATGACATGATTATGAAGACAACACATACACCCAGCCCCCGTGCCGTAGGAATTAACCAATTAAGGTTATAATCCCCGACCCGGCCGGGAATCGAACCCGGGACCCTCTGAACCGAAGGCCAGTACGCTGACCGTTCAGCCAACGAGTCGGACACACGTGCTAGTAAAACTACCGAAGTGAAGTTGATCACATTAAAATACCACCGGACCGAACCGGGATCAAATCCGCCAACTGGAGCTCAGAAGACCAGCGCTCTACCATCTAAGCTACTCAGCCTGGTCACATTAAACAGTAAGAGGTATTTTCTGCACATTTTAATCCTTTCAAGCCTGACTGACTTTGGAAGAAAACTGATTTTAGAGTTAAACGTGGTATCCAGATTACTGAACTGAAATTCGAACATGGCTGTGTCGTGGGTGATGACCGCAAGTTATTACATAGAAAACGCACCGCCTGATAGGTATTGAAAATGAAGATGCACAGCCTATTTCCATTCATTCGACTGGGTCAGGAATAGAATGAATGAAGCCCTCATCTAGCGACCATGACTCAGCCGTTTGCCGATGCAATCAAGTTGTTTTCTAAGGAGGGGTCATATCCATAGGAACTATACCGGCTGGTGAAGCCTGTCGCACTCCTCTGGGACAGTGATTAATGATTGATTTTTTGCTAGATGCTTTACGTCGCACCGACATAGATAGGTTTTATGGCGACGGTGGGACAGGAAAGGTCTAGGAATGGGAAGTAAGCAGTCGTGGCCTTAATTAAGGTACAGCCCCTGCATTTGCCTGGTGTGAAAATGAGAAACCTCGGAAAACCATCTTCAGGGCTGCCGACAGTGGGGTTCGAACCTATTATCTCCCGGATGCGAGCTCACAGCTGCGCGCTCCTAACCGCACGGCAAACTCGCCCGGTACAGATAAAATATGAAATGATGTTGGAGATAGTTGCTGTAATGAAAGATGAGAGGGAAAACTGGAGTACACGGAGAAAAACCTGTCCCACCTCCGCTTTGTCAAACACAAATCTCATATTGAGTGACCAGGATTTGAACCACGGAACACAGCGGTGAAAGGCCTGCGGACTGCCACCTGAGCCAAGGAGGCACATCAGGAGTATGGGTTTTAAATATTATTTTGACATATTTCTTAATTCTGAACAAATTTATATATCTGTGTACAATGGGTGTGTGACGAAAAAACCGTATATAACGAGACTGGCGGTCAATATTACGCGCGAAAATTGAATGGATGTATATTTTACCACGCAGAGTCGTGGGAGCGCCGAAGGGTGTACCAGAGTCTCTTCATCATCACCAGAGTGATCAGTATCCACACCTCTGTGTTCCAATCATTTTCCACCACTCGGGCAGTGGGCGTGCTCGGCTGCGGCTCCAGTAGCGTGGAATTCGCTTCATGACGCTCGGTCGCCTTAACGCCCCCTACAAACCTTTTGACGTTCACATGATTGATTTTGAACTTTTTGGAATAAACTGACAACTCGCTCTGTCCAACTATCGCAACATTTAGCAAAATAAAGACTTTTCCGTACTTCTTCGCACCACAGCTTTCTCAAATGAATTCTATTTCATTTGTTTTGAGTAGTAAGAAGAATGCAGTCTACCGTCCACTCTGCCATACTAGCTCAAGGACCGTTTACACACAGTAGAATAATAATAATAATAATAATAATAATAATAATAATAATAATAATAATAATAATAATAATAATAATAATAATAATAATAGCTTTACGTCCCACCAACTACTTCTACGGTTTTCGGAGACTCCAAGGTGCCGGAATTTGGTCCTGAAGGATCAATCTACCGACACGGGGCCGACGTATTTGAGCACCTTCAAATACCACCCGGACTGAGCCAGGATCGAACCTGCCATATTGGGGTCAGAAGGCCACCGCCTCAACCATCTGAGACGCTCAGACCGGCACACCCAGTAGACAATAGTGTATTGTGGTGTGGTTAAAGTTGTTCAGCTAGAATTTCAAAACTGGTTCTCTTCAAAGCCCTCATCTCTATTCTTTCCATTTCAGCCACAGCGATATACCTAATCTTCGTTGCGCCTGCGAAAACCGCAATGTGCGATGTTGTCCAAGAAATACTGATCCGCAACACATATTCAGTATAATTAAGAATGATAATCTTTGGTAGCCTATAACCCGAACAATATTGAACCTCAAGGTGACAGAAATTTACTTGGTCATCTGAAATATTTCACAGAGCAGTTTTCGCAGACGCAAGGACGTCCTGTTTTTCTTTCAGTAATTTATTCAACCTAAATTCCAGAAGCACCCATATTCGCCATATAGCTTCAATGTGAAGTTGAAAAGTTTTATCTTTCATGAATTTCATTTTCACACTTGACACAACGTAACCCCCCAGCATGCTCACTCTACCAGCTACTCTACTCCACTGAATACAGCGCATTTACACGGTTAAAGTGCTACAGCAAGAGCTATATTGACGGCTGTGGGGATAGTAGAGTAGAGTTACTTAGACACATGTCGCTATTAGATACTCTACTGTACTCTACTAAGTACTCGCCAGATTACCCTATCCGCGTAAACTGGCTTTAAGGAATGTGCAGATGTACAACGAACTCTTCGATGATCCTGCCAACACTAATCTATAGGGGTAAGGAGTATGGAGAGATCAATCAAAGGACCCCTTCCCAATCAATACAGAGATGAATCTCTGCAGATTAGAAGTACAGATTATTCATATGTTCCATGCAAAATTTCAGCTGCTATGACGTATGGTTTGGTATCTATTATATTGTCTTGTTAATAATGTATGTCAAATGAAGAATTAACTGCTAGTGTGTACTTTTCATTGTATATTAAAGTATGGGATCGATTTTCTTGTTTACAATCAGGACACTTTCATTGTAAGGCAAGTAGACTTTCACGACAAACAAGTATTCGTCTAGTCGACTCAAATACCGTGATCTATACGCAGTGAACCACACGGCTCCCATTCACACAAGGGAGTAGTCAGCTTGCTCCCATCATTAAAACATTTTGTGACAGACTTGAACTAAAAATGGGATGAATAAATAAGGAAACAACTGAAGCAGAAAGACAAGTTTCAATACGCATTTTCCGAAAGGGAAAATAATTCGAAGATGTAAGGGAATTCATAATGAGATCCCTCACTACATTTGGGACCAACATTTAGAGGTTTCGTCAAATTTGAGCTTATCACAACAGAGTGAGATGTAGTCACTGGTATCGTCTAAGAACGAAGAAACGTAACGTAGCTGGAAAAGTTACAGTAAACCCGGAAATGAATGTTCCAAAGGTAGCTGCTGAAGTGGATCAGGAATTAGGAAGCATATTACAGCACAAACAATAAGCAGTAAGTTTAGTAAGCTGAATATAATGGTTGAACTGCCCGAAGAAAAGGCTCTTATTAGCCAGAAGCAAATACAATAGCAACTTACATGTGTCATGGGGAACATAAAAGAAGGCAGGCATGAGTCCTGGAGCAACGTTGTATTTGCGCTTGAAAGTAAACTCAACGTTTTCAAGTCAGATGGGTGAGAAACAGAGTCGCGAGAATGAACTCTGAACTAAACACGAACAATTGCACAGCCACAGGTAAACATAGTGGTGGTTCCAGCCTTGTTTTGGGGTATTTGGGTGTCAATTCTGTTAACAAGTTATGTTTCGTCGATGGTACTATGGTCCACAAACACAAGTGTAACCTGCCCAAGAGTATTAACGATATAGGTGTTATTGAAGACTATGTTTTCACCAAAGATAACGATTCTGCGTATACAATCTTTAACAAAAATTGCTGTTGCTGTACAACACGCCATTTTGTATAACAACGCCATAAGCACCGGACACCAACCCCATTAAGAAATTGTGTATACTCTGGAAGTAAGAATTCGTAAACACAACATCTCGAACAAATATGGTTTCAAGAAGGAATTAGGCGAATGGAGGAAAATACTTGCCGAAACAACAGAAAACTTGTTCAAATCAAACTCACGAAAGTTACAGGAAATAAAGTAAAAGTGGGTAACCTACCAAGTATTAAGATTGTAGAACCAGACCCTCTGAAATGTTTTTATGCATAGCACACGAATACTTGTTCGTGGTTTAATTATGAATATTTTTCTCTCTTTGTACTTTCATTTTGAGCAAAGTGTTTATTCTGCTTTCCTCATAACTGCAGTTTGTCTAAACTGCAAATCTTACAAAACAAATTAATTAATTTATGATCTGGTATTTAAAAGAGAGAAAAGCAGGGCGCTTACAGTTAAACATAATTTATTTGGATTGCTAGTTGCTTTACGTCGCACCGATACAGATAGGTCTTATGGCGACGATGGGACAGGAAAGGGCTAGGAATGGGAAGGAAGCGGCCGTGGCCTTAATTAAGGTACAGCCCCAGCATTTGCCTGGTGTGAAAATTGGAAACCACGAAAAACCATTTTCAGGGCTGCCGACCTACTATCTCCCGAATACTGGATACTGGCCGCACTTAAGCGACTGCATGATTTGGATTAATGTACGTTGTAACGAAATAACAGTGCAACAGAGTCCTTCGAATTTTTCATACGTAGACCATGATGGTTATGAATTCCTCAATGGCTATATATATGATTCCTAAGGATAGTTCAGGAACCTCTTAGATAGTATGGACATACATCATTAAGCAAAGTGTGTCTCAGGTCAAGCGTTTTACAAAAGTCGACAAACCTATTTTTCGTTGAAAGAAAAGGTATCTAGAATACGTATGTTTTGTACCTACGTCACAATATACAATGTGTTGAGGTGCGCACCATATTACTTTCTTTTCTGCCAAGTATATACAGTGCATCCTTAAACTTGATACCCGAGGGAGAGCCGGATACTTTTTGAGACACTGTACCTTCTCATGTCCTGTAATTCTATTTCCATTTCTCGCATTAAAATCTGGTTAGACCCAAATATGCATTTTATACGTCATGATACTTTATTGACCCACCTGACTGATATAATAATCCTGCATCTTTTGATTTTACTATGGGAGGAATTCACATCATAACTATTATTTGGTAAATACATTATACCGAGAGTTGGCTGCGCGGTTAGGGTCGCGCAGCTGTGAGCTTGCATTCGGGAGATAATGGGTTCGAACTCCACTGTCGGCAGTCCTGAAGATAGTTTTCCGTCGTTTCCCATCTTTCACACCAGGGAAATGGTGTAATGTAAAATAACATTTTTTTATTTTTATTATAACACATATTCGATATGTGGTCACGATATCCCTCCTCTTGGTGCTACAAAACCATTCGTCATACCCGGCTGAAGTTTTGCGTGGAAGACATAAATAAACTGTACTTCTTGTCTGCCGAAGTTGGTATCAGTGGTATCGATTGGGATGAATTCCTGATAAGATTTAGAAAGTCAGCCCTGTGAGGCTGATGACTGGAATGGAATATAGGCTTACCCATTTAATATCTTGGGGTCTGAAGTTGCGAGACGTGTGTTACAGGCACAGGACCATAGCTGAGTTTTACATTTCTTCCACATACATGTACCAGAAATGTAAGTCTGTTCTCCTCCGACATCGATGGTGTTAGTTTTAACTTGAAACGTCTAAAAATCTCGTTTTTACGACCTTTCTTCGATGGATTGGATCTCTCAGTCTCTCGTTTCTTTTTCTTCAGCTGGTAATCAGAGGGCCTGATGCTCTACATGATTTTGTTCATTAGTTTTCCATTGAATTCCAACATCTTGGACACACTGTGGTAAACACAATTCAAGGAGTATCTGGTTGCACCCTAACTGACATCCCCGGAACTCATATTTTGCAAGTCGGAGTTGATAACCACAGAATTCCAACAGAGTTTGCTTTTGTTGCATTTATCTCTCACATCTCTCTCACTGAAGCGTAAAATATACGTACAATAACATGTTCTGACTGGCTGATTCATCATTGCCGAGCCAAGACTACTGGAAATAAAGAAATTTTTTTACGATATGCTCACTAAGGGACTTTTTTAATATTCCGTCGGTAAGGGGAGAATTTTTAAAATATATATATCTCGAAAAGCGGTTTAAAGAGGTGAAAATTGACATATGGAATCCCCTTTAAAAGTAAAGAAACACTTACTTTTTGTTTTCGGAAAATCCACTTAAGGGGGGTAAAAGAAAGTGAAAAAGTGGTTGAACCCTTTTTATGAGGATACTTGTAACTAAAAATCTGAAAACTGGTATTTGGAATCTAATTTTAAAATAATTTTTTTTTTTTTTCGAAAATCTTCAAGCTCCTGTTTTCTGTCGAGCGCCAGTGTTTCACTTGCGTAAAGGACTGTTGGTTTTATGACTGTGTTGTAATGTTGAATTTTGGTATATCTTGACATGCATTTTTTGTCGTAGATGTTCTGTACTAACCCTAATGCTCTTTTAATTTTTTGGAGACGAGTTTGTTGTGAGATATTTTCAAGGCCTGTCGGTATGATAAATTCTCCGAGGTATTTAAAGTAAAGAGCTCTCTCAATTGTACCATATTTTGTTCTCAGTCTCTTGATATCTGTATTTGAAGATAAGAATTTAGTTTTCTCGGATGATATTTGCAGTCTCACCATTTTTGCACTATCTTTAAGTATCTAGAGCTGTTTAACGGCAGTCTCCTCATCCTCTATTAGTGTCGCCAGATCATCTGCAACAGCGAGCTATGATATATAGAGGTTATCTTTGGGAAAGCCAAGTCAGATTGGCTTCCAAAACTCACATTTCTTCAGTTCTTCTTCCCATTATTCCATAACCTTGTCTAGGACGAAGTTGAAATGAATAGGAGAGAGTCCATCACCTTGTGTCACTCCTGTTTGAATGTCGCAGTATTATGAGATTTCCCCTATAAATTTCACTTTAGATTTCGTGCTAGTCAGTGTTTGTTTCATGAGTTCTCGAGTTTTGCAATCCAGTTCCCTATCTTCTAGAATTTGGAGAAGTGAGGGCCTGTCGATCGAATCGTAAGCCTTTTTCAAATCTACAAATCACACGAGGGGTTTTTGTCTGAGAGTTCGCATTTTGAGTATATTTTGAGGTTAAACAATTTGTTCGTGGCATGACCTATTTGGTCTGAATCCTGCTTATTATTCAGCTAATTTGGGTTCTGATTGCTTTTGTGTTCTCTGCAAGAGACATGATGATAAAAGTTTGTAGATGACAGATACAAGAGAGATCCCTCTGTAAACATTTACATCTGAGTTATCACCCTTTTTTATATAGTGGATGAATGAGAGAAATCTTCCAGTCATCCGGGAGCTTTTCAGTTTTCCAAATGTTTTGAATTATTTGTGTAATTTCTTTGAATGAATTTGGGCCTACATTTTTTAAAAGTTCAGCTACAATTCCGTCCTCCCCTGATACTTTTTCGTTTTTCAATATCTTCATGTGTGAATACATTTCTTCTTGTGCTGGCCGTGACGAATTTTATAGTATGATTTCTGGCTGCTTTTTTTTGGGAATCTCTCTGTAGGTTCTGGACAGTTTAAAAGATGTAAAAAATACGTGGCTAGTTTCTGGCAATTTTATTTATTTTTTAAGGCCAATTTACTATCTTGTTTCAGAAAGCAAAGGTTCCGTGGAGAAAGCCATTTAATTTGGCTCGCGAAGGTCTTGTAAAAATCGTGTGTGTTGTAATTTTTGAAATCGTCTTCAATTGACTTCAGTTAATTGTTGACGTATTTCCGTTTATCTTAGAATCTTAGACGTTTGTTATCGAATTTCGAAAAATTTCTTCTTTGTTTCTTCTCATTTGGTGCAATTGTAGTTTTGAAATGCCTTTCTTCTTTCTTCTCGTGCGCTCTTACATTCTTGATTCCACCAAGGGTGTTTTGGATTCTTGTGGAGAGGGATGAGATCTTTCGCCGTTTTCATGATCTTATTTTGAAATTTCTCCCAATTCTCTGCAGGTTGTTCTTCCCATTCTTCTGTTATTTTGGGATCATCGGCATTTTCCTTATGAATTTTCTTTTGGGTGTGAATTTAATTTTAATCCTGGTTAAATTATGATCCGAATCGATGTTATCACCTCTGCGCACTGCACATCGTGAATTTTCTTCTGATAATCATATGATATTGCCACATGATCAATCTGAAATTCTCCTAAATGGTGGATGGGTGATCGCCATGTTTTTCTGTTTTACGGGATTTTTCTGGAGTGAAGTTGCATAATTTTAAATTTGTTTGTTGCATAACCCAATGAGACATGTGCCATTCTTGTTGGTGAACCTGTGTGCTGGATAGCCTGCTACTGACTTCTTGCATTTTCGTTCCCTGTAAATTTGTGCACTTAAGTCCGGCTCCATAACTAAATGGTCAGCGTGCTGCCCTTTGGTCACAGGGTTCCCGAGTTCGATTCCCGGCAGGATTGGGAATTTTAACCATAATTGGTTAATTTCGTTGGCACGGGGCTGGGTGTATGTGTCGTCCCAATCATTTCATCCTCATCACGACGCGTAGGTCGCTTACGGGCATCAAATCGAAAGATCTGCATCTGGCAAGCCGAACTTGTCCTCGGACACTCCCGGCGCTAAAAGCCATACGCAGTTCCATTTTGTGTATTGAAATCACCGCGTAGAATTTTTACATAATCTTTTGGGAATTTGGCCATCTCTCTTTCAAGCTCTTCCCAGAATCTTTCCATTTTCTCCCGGCTCTTTTGTACTATCATCATTTGTTGGTGCATGGACATTGATAAAGATGCAGCTTTTGTTGGTGTGTTTGATTCTTAAAGTCATAAGTCTATTGTTGATGGGTTTCAATTTTCTTGTTTGTTCCACTTTTGAAGATTCTGTAATTATTGTAGTCTATCGTTTCTGAATCTGTGAAACGTGTTTCTTGCAGGGCCAGAATTTGGATTTTCTGCTTCGTGAGATCTTTTGTGAAACTATGTAGTTTTATTGTTTGAATCAGTGTCTGAATGTTGAATTTACCAATATAAGTGTGTGTTTTCCGTGGAAGTTTACCAGAGCACTCCGACATACTCTCTCGTACAAGTCCTCCCCAGAATTCGAATGCTTGGTTGCCACTTTAGCGTGGGCGGATCGTCCCCTTGGGGTAATGTCTTTACTTATACGAGTCATGCTTGTTTGTAATCAATCTTCTACCTTTAGCTAGTGGTGCAGAACCAGGGATTGTTAGTTCCTGGAGCATGTTTACAGCCGCACCTCTGGTGAACAGACGCTGACCACTTTGCCACTTGCTACAAGTCAGACGCGAAGTGGTTTTGTATCGATTCTTCCGCCCTGTCTGCCATTGGGATACATCCTCTTCTGTCGTAGAGACCGTTAACATTTTTCTCTTTACCTCAGGTGATTCGCGAGAACTTATTTGGCTAAGCCTTATTCACACCTGTCCTGCATATCTACGAATCTTCCCCTATCAGCCATTGGAACCCGCCGTGTCGGGGTTGAGGTGCCCTCACTCAGGGTTGTGCTTAGCTCTTACTCAGTTCGGAGCTAAACCCCCACGCAAGCTAACCATGTCCAGTATAAAAGCCTCATATTGCCCGTCTTGAAGATTGCTGACAATACTGGCAGACTGTGTCACCTAGACAATGCCGAGATAGTTAGTAGAGTGCAAATCTTCTTCGTGATTTCCATAGGAGTAATTAAAAAAGATACAAAATGTGTGACAGTTAGGACAAAGCTTTTGGCAAAATATAACGAGTGACTCTCTAGGTAGTGTTATCTATGGAAGAAATGTAGCAATTGATAAGATGGCCACAAATATTACCTGGAGGGCACAAACGAAGCACAGGTCTTCTGTATAAGTGGATATAAGACGCAGCACTGTTACACACGATCTCACCCTCACTATTATTGTTATTTTCTTAGTAATTTATATTGCTGTAAATAGATTAATATCCTTTGACAATATTTAAGATAATTAGATTAACTTCTTATTGCAAACCACTAAACAATTCCAACATTCTTCATACTTGAGGTTAACCACTGTCTATTATTTGTATATAGCTTATGCTATAATGTTTAAGTTTATTTTCCAGATTTCCAACTTATGTTCTTGTATCAGTATAAATACGTAATATTTTAGTTTTTTTCCTTTTATTTCCTACAATAAGTGTTCTGAACATTTTATTCAATGTAGATGCTACATAAAAGGGCTCATTAGCCTCACTACCAAATTATGATCAATGAATACATGAATTTGAATTTTCATTCATTTATTCATTTGTTTGACATCTCTTGGTCAGCTTCTGCGTTTTCAATCCGAGCTGATGCCCTGTTTTCGTGAAGGGTCGGAACCCTACTTTTCCTCCTTCAACATGTGAAATGTGGACTAGAATGCACCTACAGTATCCCGTGCCTGACTTAACAAATGAGTTACCTAAAAGGCAGACAGTGTTGTTGCCCACTTACGGTGTCAACTTCTTATCTAGGACCCCGGCGACCGACAACCTGTCAGGTGTGGTGATGCCAGCATGTGCCCGTTCCCTTTCCCCGAACGTTGTAACAGATGACTAAAAGGGAGAATTCCTAGTGACTCAGTTTCAAAGGATGGTGTGGCGATCACAACGCTCTCGTGATAGGTTTCTCTCTTTTACCTATGTGACTGTCTTTGGTCAAATGTTGCTCTCGTCCAATTTCGGCAGTATCAGTTTTACGAGGCCTACGGAGTATTTCCCTTCACGCCTTTCATGGCCTACCTCTTCCTCTCGCCGATATTCTTCGAAGGATCAGACTTCTGTAATTATACTGGAGGGGGTCATTTTCCGCTGAAAGCGGTATTCTCTACCATTATCGCCATGTGTCACTCGGTAGCGTGGATAGCCAATTAGTAATAATATCAACGTTCTCCACTGCAGCCTTACTTGCTAGGGAAACACAGCAGCCTCCACCAGGATGAGCAATACTGGGTCCCCTCCATAATGTGTTTGATGAAACAAAGATCTGTTGGCTCTTTCATGTTTAAGTACTGCCTTATCGTACTGCGTCAGGCCCTTAACGTGGGAGTGAGAGGAGAAAGTTAATCTTTTACGAGGATAGGATTTATTACCATAAAGAATTAAAGTTGTATGCGATCTGAGTGAAGAATGAAAACTTCCGGTGGTGTTATCAATATTTTCCTTTCGTTTCATTAAGCCTATTAATCTTTCCGCGCCTCACTATGTGCACTATGCGCCTCACTCTTCCAGTCAGTGGAATTCCAACACTTCCACAGCCTCCCTCTTCAATGAGCTTAATTCTATACACTCTGTCTTCCAAAGGAGTATAATCCACACCAATTTTTATGCTTATTAAAGACTATGGAGAAAGTGTGAGCGAATTTCGTTAAGTGGATCAGCTACTGATATATCTCCTCAGTAGTCTATGAGAATTTCTGCAACAACATAGAAATAGCTATGTTCACACTGTAAATATGTAAGAGGGGTCCCTATTGAATTTTCTATTTTTTTTTTTTTGGTATTTGTTCTACGTCGCACCGACACAGACAGGTCTTATGGCGACGATGGGATAGGAAAGGCCTAGGAATGGGTAGGAAGCGGCCGTGACCTTAATTAAGGTACAGCCCCAGCATTTGCCTGGTGTGAAAGTGGTAAACCACGAGCTGCCGAGAGCGGGGATCGAACCCACTATCTCCCGGACGGAAGGTGACAGCTGCGCGCTCCTAACCGCACGGCCAACTCGCCCGGTTTCATTATTTTTAGCTTGATTTACACCAAATATAGGGAAACGATTAAAATCGGATACATTAAATTAAAAGCCGGATTAAATTGAGCCAGTACTGTCGAAATTATGGCTACTTTTTTCTTCTAGAGAAGGGGTATGATATTTTTTCAAAATTCTCCAGGCACACCGATCTTTATTTTTAAATTTGAAACTTTTTTAAACTCACAAGGGCCAGAGGGACAATTTGTAGTATCATGTTATTAATTAAAATCTTCTGTTTTAACACCATTATGTTAATAAGTAGTATCGTATCTCAAAGGCAGTTGATGTTTTCTTTACGTGCTGATATTACCGAAAGTGTTCAACTGTTTTAAAAATGGATGCTACAAATTATTAATCATATACACAATGAGCACATTTATGTGAAGTTAAAAATTAATAAAATCAAAACTGTTTCTTTTCGGAGCATTTTAAATTCCAAATAATGTATCTTTTGAGAAATGGTGAAGTTGGAGTCGGCGTGCCTGGTTAAAGTGACGTGTAGCTATGATTTAATCATCTCCGCAGGACCTTTGAAGAAGATCGCACAGGAAAAAATAATCACCCTATGGCCCGAAGTTCGGAGTGCCTCTCCTATTACTATTTCCTATTATATTTACGTTTTTCTTCGGTCATTTTTGGCCAAAACTTCAATAGCGTCTCCTCTTAAGTCAGTCCGGTACAAGACGTAAACTCGTGTCCTAGTCCCGAAGTAGTGTAGCTCTATTTAGGCACACTCCCAATGAGGGTGAGCTACGTGTACTAACGCAAACCAGCCATCCTGCCATGAAATACAAATGCCTTACAGAGTGAACTACTCATCTCATCTGAAGTTATGTAATCAGTTTGAATTTGGTCTCAAATGGACCTTACACCCATCAACAATACAACAAATAACAATATATTGTGCGTAATACACTGTACAAAAGTTTTGGTTTAAATTTAACTAATAATGTTCTAAGTGCATATATTTTTATAATGGCGCACGTGTTATTATTAAGGGGATGCTAGACGAGTACTGACAATGCTCAGCAATTGTTTTATTTTACTAATTCGGAAAAAGGATAATTCTTAACATTTGAACAACTGAAAAGAATATGATTCAAATCTTGTGTTGGTGATTGAGCAGTCTGCTGGTGACGGGGGGGACGAAGGTCTTCTTATCTACGTAATGTCGAAGAAAACAGCGGAAAGCAAGAAACTGGAAGCAAGTGTCACTCACTATTTCCGTCAGCAGAAAAGAATGGATAAGACAGCACGTTCAAAGACATCGTCAAATGCATCGGCAGGCACCCCAGCCCCCGCGCAGCTCACAAGGTCCAGGACGGACCTCACGGATTCCCAGGAACTCCAAGACACATCTGATAATGCTGCTCCTCCCGTGCAACCCCCGGCAAACCTCGACTGGGAGACGTTGGTGCGTACAGTACAGCGCCTCGAGCAGCAACTCCCAAGACCGGCACACCGGTCCCGAGCGGTCCCCGGCCCCTAGCTGCCGCTCTGAGCCGCCTGAAGACCTGGATACGGATGAAGACGACGCCGACGACGGTCCAGACGCCCTACCATGGAGAGCATTGGCACCATCCTCGAACCCGACGGGCCTCACTGTTCCGCAGCCCGAACGAGCATATCGACTGGCTGAGGCTGTGAAGCACCTGGTTCCGGCGATACCTGTAGGACGAGACCAGCACGAGGCTCAGGCCCTCTTGTCGAGCCCTATCTAATCGGGCCACGCACAACGGCGCTTCTTCTACACACGGGCCTCGATCCTGTACCTGTTCCTAACAAAGGGCTGAACATGGCGGTCCAGGTGGCCAACGCAACGGGAGACGACTTGGTCAACCTGCCGCCAGGTTTCCAGTTCCAACCTCCCACCCGGGCACCCGCGGTCAGCCGCAGCACGGGGCCCGTAGTGGAACAGCAACCGGAGGGACGACCTAGTGAGGACGCCCGGGAATTGCCTGCCGCCCGACGCGACCTACCGACAGTAGAGACTCCAGCTTTCTGAACGGCGGGACTTGTGTGTTGTATTATTTTCTTTATATGTTCTTATTCTGCATTATTATTCTTCTTTTCTCGAGCGTTTACCCTCTATGCATAATGTAATAGTGCCATGTATTGTTCCAATGCGCCTAGAGGCGCACCCTCTGTATATATTTGAAGTACTTGAGGGTTGTTTGGGATGATACATCCAATGGGCTGTCCGCATCGGGATTGGGGAGTACCCGACCGAACGGTCCCACGGATGAGTTCCCCCCTCTCAAATCGCTCGCCTTGTCGCACGCGGCTGCCGCCAGTGCTGGCAGTGGTGGCCTCGGAAGCTGCCGTGGTTTAACCTCATTACTTACTAAATAAACCTTCGCTCTGAGTTCCGCTTGAAAATCCATAGGTCTCGTGAATTTGATTCCGCTGTTTGTCCCTCGTCGTAACATTAGGCAGAAGCTTCTTTTCCCTCTCCGAAAATGGAGTAAGGTAGCCCATAGAAATTCCTGATTGTGAATGCCATCGGTCTCCCGAAGCAAACTCAGATTCCGTGGTTATATTATTCACACCCAATGATGTTCAAAAAGCATTATGGAGTTTATAAGTGTAAATTATGTATTTCCAGGGTGTCGAAAATGTACCTATGGAGTAGAAATTGGACGTTTGAAATTTGAATTGGTACTTTCTGCAGTGCAGCCTCCGTGGCTCAGGCGGAAGAACGTCGGCCTCTAACCGCTGGGTTCCGTGGTTCAAATCCCGGTCATTCCATGTAAGATTTGTGCTGGAAAGAGGAGGGGACAGGCTTTTCTCCGGGTACTCCTGTTCTCCCTGTGATCTTTCATTCCAGCAACACTCACCGCTATCATTTCATTTCATCTGACAGTCAATGATTGCCCCAGAGGAGTGCGACAGGCTTCGGCAGCCGGCACAATTCCTATCGTCGTCGCAAGATGGGGGCTTCATCCATCCCCTCCCTGACCCGGTCACTGACTGGAAAACAGGTTGTAGGTATTCACTTTTTGAAGTGTAGTTTTCTTTACAGGAGACGTTGGAAATGTCCTCCTGTGGCCAGCACCCATGCCTGCACACGACGCTGCATGTTGTTGAACATTTGCTGGAGGGTCTTGTTGGAACCATCTCTATTGAATCTCACGCTCAGTGAGCTGGGCCGCGAAAGCTTCCAGAATGTCAGTGCGGTAACGTTCTGCGTGTATGGTATCGTGGAAGCAAAATAGTCCAATAACACGCTGCCGACTTAAGGCACAACATAACCCCATCTTCTGATCGTGTAGAGGCATTTCCTTCCACTCTTGAGGGTTGTCAGTGCTCCAGACATGAGTGTTCTGTTAGCGTATCCGGGCAGATGAAACCACCATGTCATTCCTAAATTTTCTCTACACTACACTGCACAATTACAGTTTGGATACCCTGCTCTTAAAAGTAAATATGTGAACATATGTGATTTATCGTTATAAGCAGGTTTCTGAGGTTTTAATTTTTAGTTCTAGCTGCTGAGTGGACGTTGACGGGTTAGGTTTTGTAACTGCAGCAATAATGCCATCTAACGCAGATGATGATAATAATGTTATTTGCTTTACGTCCAACTAACTACTTTTACGGTTTTTGGAGACGCCGAGGTGCCGGGATTTAGTCCCGCAGGAGTTCTTTTACATGCCAGTAGATCTACCGACACAAGGCTGACGTATTTGAGCACCTTCAAATACCACCGGACTGAGCCAAGATCGAACCTACCAAGTTGGGGTCAGAAGGCCAGCGCCTCAACCGACTGAGCCACTCAGCCCGGCCAACGTAGATGAATGGTAGCAGAAGAGTGAAAGAACACAACTTAAGTAACAACGGTTAGTAATGCTATTGCTGGTAAGTTTCAGGGATTTATTACGACTATGTAGGACATCACGGCTTGACGATTATATTTTCATTCTCATTTCGAATCCTCATTATCTCCCCGAAGAGAATGAGATATTGATTACGAGGTTTTCCAGCTTATAATAAAAACAACCACGACTACAATCACCACACCTGTGTGATAGAATACATTAATCCCCTGCCGTCCGCAAGAGGCAACTAAAAGAGCAATGGGCTCTGAACTTGGAAGCGTATGTTTGAGAACACAGGACCCCTAGCTGAGTCTGGGAACACTTTCACTTATTTCAGATTCCTCACTTTCATCTTTCTCTATCCGACCTCCTTTGGACAAGTTTTGCTCTGTTCCGTGTTAGGTTTGAGAGGCCTAGGTGGGTCTTTCATTTTCATGCCTTTGGTGGTCCTTCCTTGTTACATGCTTCTGTGGTAGTTGGCAGCGTGGTGTGTTGATTGTAAATGAAGAGGTGCGTATTAAGACGAACACAAACACAGAATTAACCAGCCCCGGCTAAAATCTCCAACCACTGAGCCATCGATCCCATGGCCCCTACCATAACCATTCATCCAAGGAGATCGAGCACTCACATTAACTTGTTAAACATTTTGTATGGAGTTTAGCCAATGTGTGGAAGATTTTTCAGGATGATGTAGGTTTGGCGACTATAGCCAAAAGACCTCCATTTTCACATGACTCTTCATTTCAGAACCCGCATGCATTAACTTACGATTCGAACCACGGTTGCCTTGGTGAACAGAAATGATTATGGCTCTGACACGCCTAAGTCCTGTGGGTGGGGGTGGTAGAATAACACTCACGGTATACCCTGCCTGTCGTAAGAGGCCACTAAAATGGACTCCAGGGACTCAACTTAGGAGCGTGGGTCGGCGACCTCGGAACCCTTACCTGAGTCCTGGCATTGCTTACACTCACTTTTGCCAGGCTCTTCACTTTCATCTATCATATCCGAGCTCCCTTGGTCAACACTAATTATTTTTCGACCCCGACGGTATTAAGGTACTCGAGTTCTGGGGTGTATGTACTTTTCACGTCCTTCGTGGCTCTTGTCTTGTTCGGCCGATACCTTCATTTTTCGAACCCTTCCATTTTTTATCTGATTAGCGTTATATAGAGGATGGTTGCCTAGTTTTAACTTCTTCTTAAAACAACAATCACCACCACCACCACCACCATCCAACACCCCTGCTTCAAGTGACTAATACACATTGATGTCAGAAATTGATAACATTTACATAGTTACTTCAGGGAGTTTCAATGTGGGTATGTGTTAGTCTTGAAGTGGCACCTTCTTGTTACCATGGCTTTCAGGTTCGTTGCGTTTAGAAATGTCGGCAGTAGAAACAAGTGCTAATATCAGCACAAATCTCCGTGAGGATTCTACGAATGTTACATTAGAAGGCAATAGTTGTATAGTTAAAATGGACGAAGGTTTATGAATGGAATATTAATGATTCGTGTCCACCGTAAGTGTAACTGCAAATGTGGTAAGTGTACTGAAAGAAGCAGCGAAGAGCGATTGCCAGCAATGCCTCTCACTTACCGCACATTGCACGGTATCCCACTTCGAAAGCAATAACGTGTGAAATTAATTCCCTTCAATATTATAAAGAAAGCCATTTCCAAACATATAAAGACGACCCTGGGATGACGAGCAAGTTGTCTTGTGGTAAGGGTCGCGCAACTGTGAGCTTGCATTCGGAAGATAGTGGGTTCGAACCCCACTGTCGGCAGCTCTGAGGATGGTTTTCCGTGGTTTCCCATTTCCACATAATTAAGGCCACGGCCACATCCTTCCCATTCCCAGCCCTTTTCTGTCCCATCGCTGACATAAGGCCTCTCTGTGTCAGTGCGATGTAAAGCAAAATTGTAAAGAAAACAAAAAATAGGATCCTTGGATGAGTGGAAGGCTTTCGCATTTCGATTGACCACGAGCCCAGTAGCTAACAAGCTTATATTTTCATCCTAAGGCGAGTCAACGTTATACAGTAGTAATTACTTATTAATGTGGTATAGTCCGACTCGTTGGGTGAATGGTCAGCGTATTGGCCTTCGGTTCGGAGGGTCCCGCGTTCGATTCTCGGCCGGATCGGGATTTTAACCTTCAATGGTTAATTCCAATGGCCCGGGACCTGTGTGTTTGTGCTGTCTCCAACATCCCTGCTACTCTCACACCACACATAACACTATCCCCTAACACAATAACACGCAGTTAACCTACACATGGCAGATGCCACCCACCCTCATCGGAGGGTCTGCCTTACAAGCGATGCACTCGGCTAGAAATAGCCACACGAAATGAATTAAATGTGGTATAAAATACGGAAAATAATTGTTTAGTACTGTATTAACCTGGTGTGATTTGTATTGTGTAATGAAGCCTGTGCCACACTCTTGTAGTAGGCCTACGTAAAAAACAAAATAACAATTGAATATATGGAATATTTCTCGGACTAGCAAATATAGTTTTATGAGAATTAGTAGGTTAACAACACAAGAATCGTGGAATGTGTAGAATATTCCTTGGACTAGCAAACATACTTTTATGTGAAGTCACAAGAATCTTGGTATGTGTAGAATATTCCTCGGACTAGCAAATATAGTTTTATGAGAAATAGTATGTTAACAACACAAGAATCGTGGTATGTGTACAATATTCCTCGGACTAGCAAATATAGTTTTTGAGAATTAGTATGTTAACAACACAAGAATCGTGGAATGTGTAGAATATTCCTTGGACTAGCAAACATATTTTTATGTGAAGACACAAGAATCTTGGTATGTGTAGAATATTCCTCGGACTAGCAAATATAGTTTTATGAGAAGTAGTATGTTAACAACACAAGAATCGTGGTATGTGTACAATATTCCTCGGACTAGCAAATATAGTTTTATGAGAAGTAGTATGTTTACAATACAAGAATCGTGGAATGTGTACAATATTCCTCGGACTAGCAAATATAGTTTTATGAGAAGTAGTATGTTTACAATACAAGAATCGTGGAATGTGTACAATATTCCTCGGACTAGCAAATATAGTTTTATGAGAAGTAGTATGTTTACAATACAAGAATCGTGGAATGTGTATAATATTCCTCGGACTAGCAAATATAGTTTTATGAGAAGTAGTATGTTTACAATACAAGAATCGTGGAATGTGTACAATATTCCTCGGACTAGCAAATATAGTTTTATGAGAAGTAGTATGTTTACAATACAAGAATCGTGGAATGTGTACAATATTCCTCGGACTAGCAAATATAGTTTTATGTAAAGTCACAAGAATCGTGTAATGTGTAGAATATTCCTCGGACTAGCAAATATAGTTTTATGAGAAGTAGTTTGTTCACAATACAAGAATCGTTGAATGTGTAGAATATTCCTCGGACTGTTAAGAGGTAAAGTAGCCCACATTAAAACAAAAGAACCGAAGAAGGTGTAGCACATTTTTCGGACTAGCAGGGATGTTTTCGAAAGCTGTGTAGAGCGCCAGTGGTTAACTAGAGGTGCTTAGAACATCGGTTCTTTTTTACTACTGGTTTAACGTCGCACTAATGCATCGAAGGTTCTCAGTGAATGGGAATGTGATAGGACTGGGGTGATAACGGCCGTATCTTTAATTAAAGCACAGCCTCAGCATTTCTCTGGCATAAATTTGTAAAACACGGAAAAATATCTTCAGGGCTGATGATGGTGGGATTCGAACCCACCACGTCCCGAATGCAAGATCACAGCTGCGTGAGCCAAACCGCACCACCAGCTCACTCGGTTCTTGAATTTTAATGCATTGGTTTGTAGAGATATTGTAATAAATACAAAATAGTACTCTACTGAGCAGAGAGAGGGAACAAAAGTAGACACTCCACACAGCGTACATACACTCCTAAAGTAAATCGTCTGGGAACTCTACGCTGAGGTTCTTCCAGCAAGGACAGTAAAGTGCGAATCTAAGGCCCGGGGACCACTAAACTTGTCGCAAAGATACATACTTTCTGTTTACTTCTATATTTCTACCTTCCTATACAAGCTGTTAGTTTCACTAATCGTTGTATGTATTTTCTTATGATTTACCTGAAGTTTATGACTTTTCTGGATTCACTTATATTTCAACTTCGCTCAGCAGTAGTGTTATAAATATTATTCGATATACGGATAGGTTTGTCTAGAAATTATACTTCCTTCTTTTCCATAGTGTAAAGGACCACTGAGATCTCGTAGCGCCTTGATTTTACTTAGCACACTGACATTTTCCTGGGAAAATACGTTGCCAAGTACATGAAATAACTCGGAACTTAATTTGGTTTCACCTAACCACACCATCCTACCAACATTACTCCCTTTCTCCGAGAAAACTCTACGATACCGTGTACATTACAATACAATGTACTATCTAGTAGGTTGTACTGAGCTTGAGTAGCAATTTCTTGGAAAGGATTGGGAAAAATTAAGTTTAAAGTCTTCCTTTTGACACAACAGTCCATAAAATTGGAGTATAATCACTTAAAGTTGTTAATGCCCAGGAGCAACAGAACTAATGTAGTCTGCCTCTTTGTGTTTCGAAATTCCGGTATTTTTATATGGCTCACGCAACTGATCCCATTATAGTGGAATGTCTTATATTTGTTCGCCAAACTTCTTGTCAACGCGAGTACCATATTGTTCTTAAGGTCGATTATCTCGCCTTCTCCAAGGCACCTTGCGACTGTCTGACAAACATGTGAATCACTCGGAGCAATGCACACTATTTACGTCACTACGAACACATTTCTTCCGCGAAGTAATTATTACAGCACTCAGAGATGCGAGAGATGACAAGAGGTGGATGAGCGCCTCAGGGTACGACTGACTAGATCAACTGCGCGCCGTTCATTTGTTCATTGTATGAAAAAGTCTTCAAGAAACAGAGATAAATGAATTTAAGATACAAATGTGTATCAAGAACGATTTAACGACATACATACTGTACCGTACAAATGATGAATCCGTTGTGTTGTTTGAGTCATCAGTCCATAGCCTGGTTTGATGCAGCTCTCCATGCCACCCTATCCTGTGCTAACCTTTTCATTTCTACGTAACTATTGCATCCTACATCTGTTTGTCATATTCATACCTTGGTCTACCCCTACCGTTCTTACCACCTACACTTCCTTTAAAAACCAACTGAACAAGTCCTGGGTGTCTTAAGATGTGTCCTCTCATTCTATCTCTTCTTCTCGTCAAATTTAGCCAAATCGATCTCCTCTCACCAATTCGATTCAGTATCTCTTCATTCGTGATTCGATCTATCCATCTCACCTTCAGCATTCTTCTGTAACACCACATTTCAAAAGCTTCTATTCTCTTTCTTTCTGAGCTACTTATCGTCCATGTTTCACTTCCATACAATGCCACGCTCCACACGAAAGTCTTCAAAAACATCTTTCTAATTCCGATATCAATGTTTGAAGTGAGCAAATTTCTTTTCTTAAGAAAGCTCTTCCTTGCTTGTGCTACTTTGCATTTTATGTCCACCTTACTTCTGCCATCGTTAGTTATTTTACTACCCAAGTAACAATATTCATCTACTTCCTATAAGACTTCGTTTCCTAATCTAATATTTCCTACATAACCTGCCTTCGTTCGACTGCACTCCATTACTTTTGTTTTGGACTTATTTATTTTCATCTTGTATTCCTTACCCAAGACTTCATCCATACCATTCAGCAACTTCTCGAGATCTTCTGCAGTCTCAGATAAAATAACAATATCATCGGCAAATCTCAAGGTTTTGATTTCCTCTCCTTGGACTGTGATTCCCTTTCCAAATTTCTCTTTGATTTCCTTTACTGCCTGTTCTATGTAAACATTTAAAAGGAGAGGGGAAAAACTGCAGCCTTGCCTCACTCCTTTCTGGATTGCTGCTTCTTTTTCAAAGCCCTCGATTCTTATCACTGCAGACTGATTTTTATACAGGTTGTAGATAATTCTTCGTTCTCGGTATTTGATCCCTATCATCTTCAGAATCATAAATAGCTTGTTCCAATCAACATTATCGAATGCCTTTTCCAGATCTACGAATGCCATGTACGTGGGCTTGTCCTTCTTGATTCGATCCTCTAAGATCAGTCGTAAAGTCAGGATTGCTTCACGTGTTCCTACATTTCTTCTGAAGCCAAATTGATCTTCTCCCAGCTCAGCTTCAACTTGTTTTTCCATTCTTCTGTAAATAATACGTGTTAAAATTTTGCAGGCATGAGATACTAAACTAACGGTGCGGTAGTTTTCACACCTGTCAGCACCGGCTTTCTTGGGAATAGGTATAACAACATTCTGCCGAAAATCGGATGGGACTTCTCCTGTCTCATACATCCTGCACACTAAATGAAATAATCTTACCATGCTGGTTTCTCCTAAGGCAGTCAGTAATTCAGAAGGAATATCATCAATTCCAGGTTCCTTGTTCCTATTTAGGTCACTCACAGCTCTGTCAAACTCTGACCTCAAAATTGGGTCTCCCATTTCATCAGCATCAACAGCCTCTTCATGTTCCAGAACCAAATTATCTACATCGTTATCTTGATACAACTGTTGGATATGTTCCTGCCATCTTTCTGCTTTGTCTTCCTTCCCTAGAAGTGGCTTTCCATCTGAGCTCTTAATATTCATGCACCTAGAATTCCTTTCTCCAAAGGTTTCCTTGATTTTCCTGTATGCAGCATCTACCTTTCCCAGGACCATACAGCCTTCGACATCCTTGCACTTCGCCTTCAGCCATTCTTCCTTAGCCACCTTGCACTTTCTATCCACTTGATTCTTTAATCGCCTGTATTCTTTTCTGCCCTCTTCATTTCTAGCATTCTTGTATTTTCGTCGTTCATCAATCAGGTCTAGTATCTCCTGAGTTATCCACTGATTCTTAGTTTATCTTTTCTTCCTTCCTAACATTTCTTCAGCAGCCTTACTGACTTCATTTTTCATGACTCTCCACTCTTCTTCTATTGTGTTTCCTTCAGCTTTTTCATTTAGTCCTTGTGCAACATGTTCCTTGAAACAATCCCTCACACTCTTTTCTTTCAACTTGTCTAGATCCCATCTTTTTGCATTCTTTCCTTTCTTCAATTTTTTCAACTTCAGATGGCATTTCATGACCAACAAGTTGTGGTCAGAGTCCACGTCTGCTCCTGGGAAAGTTTTGCAATCCAGCACCTGGTTTCTGAATCTCTGCCTAATCATAATGAAGTCTATTTGATACCTTCCAGTGTCGCCAGGTCTCGTCCACGTGTACAGCCGTCGTTTGTGGTGTTTGAACCAAGTATTGGCAAGGACTAACTTATGATCAGTACAGAATTCAACCAGCCGACTTCCTCTTTCGTTCCTTTGTCCGAATCCAAATTCTCCTACTGTACTACCTTCTCTTCCTTTGCCTATCACTGCATTCCAGTCTCCCATCACAATTAGATTCTCGTCACCTTTTACATATTGTATTAAATCTTCTATCTCCTCATATATTCTTTCAATTTCTTCATCATCCGCTGAACTAGTAGGCATATAGACCTGCACTATTGTGGTGGGCATTGGTTTGGTGTCTATCTTGACGACAATAATTCTTTCACTATGCTGGTCGTAGTAGCTTATCCGCTGCCCTATTTTCTTATTCATTATTAAACCAACTCCTGCATTTCCCCTGTCTGATTTCGTGTTGATAATTCGGTAGTCGCCTGACCAAAAATCCTGTTCTTCCTGCCAACGTACTTCACTTATACCAACTACATCTAACTTTAGCCTATCCATCTCCGTTTTCAGATTCTCTAACTTACCACAACGATTCAAACTTCTAACATTCCACGCTCCGACTCGTAGAATGTCAGTATCCGTCTTCCTGATGATCGCCCCCTCTCGTGTAGTCCCCACCCGGAGATCCGAATGGGGGACTAGTTTACCTCCGGAATATTTTACCCGGGAGGAAGCCATCATCAGTACATCATTCATACAGAGAGAGCTGCATGTCCTCGGGAGGTAGTTACGGCCGTAGTTTCCCGTTGCTTTCAGCCGTGTAGCAGTATCAACACAGCTAAGCCATGTTGAGTATAATTACAAGGCCGTATCAGTCAATCATCTAAACTGCCGCCCTTGCAACTAGCGAAAGGCTGCTACCCCCCTTTCGATGAACCATTCGTTAGTCTGGTCTCTCAACAGATACCCATCCGATATGGTTGCACCTGCGGCTCGGCTATCTGCATCATTGGGACACGCAAGCCTCCCCACCGCGTCAAGGTCACATGGTTCGCAGAGGAATCCGTATCAAGTTGATTTAAAGGTATGCGTACTATACTTGAAGTATGTTGAAGATACCTCGTCATATAGTTCTAGGCTTTCATTCAGCAGGACCTGAAGATGTTTCTCCGTGGTTTCCTATTTTCACTTCAGGTGCTGGGATTGTTCGTTAATTAAGTCCATGGCCGATACCTTGTACGTCCTAGCCCTTTGCTCTCCTAGTTTCATCAGCCACAGTGATTTGAGCTTGCTGGGGCTGACGCTACCTCGAATTTTATACACAACTGATAGTT
Organism: Anabrus simplex; assembly: GCF_040414725.1. Taxonomy (NCBI): domain Eukaryota; kingdom Metazoa; phylum Arthropoda; class Insecta; order Orthoptera; family Tettigoniidae; genus Anabrus; species Anabrus simplex. The sequence continues at coordinate 438,020,496 of NC_090265.1, read as the reverse complement.
GTTAATGTCAGTTTTATCCCCTTTTTTGTGGATTGAGTGAATAAAGACACATTTCCAGTCTTCAGAAATTTTCTCCGTAACCTAGATGTATTCAAGAATTACTTGAATTTTTTGAGCTAGGCTTTCACCTCCTAATTTCAACATTGCAGCGATAATACCATCTTTCCCTGGGGCTTTGTTATTTTTAAGTTCATCTGGATTTGGAGTAGGTTGTTCAAATGAGAGTTATTCCACAGGAGGTTTGCAGTTTAAACGTTCATGGAAGTAGTTTACGAGAAGTTTAGAGTTTCTTTGGTAAGTTCTTGGTAATTTGATAGTTCCTCAGTGAATGTTTTGTAAAAGTTTCTTGTTTTCATTTCTTTTTTTGCTAGTTGCTTTACGTCGCAGCGACACAGATAGGTCTTATGGCGACGATGGGACAGGAAAGGCCTAGGAATGGAAAGGAATCGGCCGTGGCCATATAAGGTACAGCCCCATTATTTGCCTGGTGTGAAAATGGGAAACGACGGAAAACCATTTTCAGGGCTGCCGACAGTGGGGTTCGAACCCACTATCTCTCGGATGTGAGCTCACAGCTGCGTACTCCTAACCGCACGGAAAACTCGCCCGGTTTGTATTGTTCTTCAAGAAATTTTGATCTATTTCTGTCAGTCTGTTTTGATAATATTTGCGTTTTTAGGATCTAATCATATTTTAGGCTTCTTTCTGGACTTTGATGAATTCATGCCAGTTTTGTTCTATTTGATGGGAACTCAATTTTTCCCAGTATTGTATTATGCACAAGCGTCTATTGCAAACAACTATCGTCCTTCACAATAATCCCCCAGGGCGTCAACGCATCCTTGCCAACGATGACGAAGGCACTGAAAACATCGGGGGTTTGGTTGCGTCAATTTGTACGACCCGCCGCCGATATAATGATACGATGGTTCCATTCAACGGCTTCTTCAGTTTCGGAATGTGATCGAAATCGCATGGAGGGTGTTTTAAGGGGCCTGCTTCACTTTACTTACACCCATCTTCCAGCCCGGCCGGGTGCACACTGACTGTGCCAGACGCTGGTACCTAGGCCACCCGTGCCCACAGATGTAATCTGCAACATGTGCCTCAGGGTTTCAAACTAAAAACTAGCTTTTGCTGCCACATGTTCGGACGATATAACACCGCTACCACGACTCATGAAACGTTCTATGTACTTGACATCCTCGTGGTTATGACAGCCATATTATCCAGAGTCACATGAGCGAGCGAGTTGGCAATGCCGATAACTAGTCATCATTTTATAGACCTGATTCTTCAAACCATCTACAGCGGAGTAGAATATTCTCCGAAGTAATCAATCCTCTCTTCAACTCCAGTGATTCTACCACTAAGCTGGTTCATACACAGATTTTCAACCATCGTGTTTACCGTTAACTTATCATTTACCGCTGTGAGCTTGCATCCGGGAGATAGTAGGTTCGAATCCCACTATCGTCAGCCCTGTAGATGGTTTTCTGTGGTTTCCCATTTTCACACCAGGAAAATGCTGGGGCTGTACCTTAATTAAGGCCACGGCCGCTTCCTTCTAATTCCTAGGCCGTTCCTATCCCATCGACGCCATAAGACCTATCTGTGTCGGTGCGACGTAAAGCCCCTAGCAAAAAAAAAATATCCTTTACCTCTTCATTACGAATACATTTCTGTCACATGATCATAATAACATTAATTCTCATTACTTTCATGTTCATAACTCTACAGTTTATGGTACCGGTATATGGAATTAAAACTTCATTCACAATTTGTATGCTGAGTATTCAGCCTGAAGGCTGGTTTGATCATATACAGCTGTGCCATCAGGCATCATAGATGGCCCAGGCGTCACTGATGAGGCGTACAAGAGAAATGAGGTGTGAATTAGTTTCCCGTTGCTTTCCTCACCGAGCTAGATGTTGCATATCAGTCTGCCAAGACCACTGAAATGCACGTACCAACTGATCCAACTAATATCGTTCGTACCTTAGTCACTTCCTTGTTATGTAAGCCAAGAATGGGAGACAAGTCAATGAAAGTTACACATTATTTTGTTCTTACTATACCAGAAGATATAGTAAACAGCAGGTCTCGCCAGCTAAGGCACATCCACATTTTACTTCCTAACATCTAGGTTATCGGCCCCTAATGGTGCAAAATGAGACGAAATATAATGACAATTAAAAATCCAAAATTCATCCACTGACCAGAATTCAAAACGTGATGATGAAGAATGAATGGATGAATATGAATTTAAAATAATCAGCGGATCCAACTCACAATACTGAAAATTAAAAATAATTCTAAAATCGATCCACTGACTAGAATTCAAAAAGACGACGATGAACTATGATTATGAACTTCAAATAATCAGAGGATCCGACCTGCAATGCCCTAAGAAACTATCTTAGAACAATAGTATTGCTAACCAAGGGACTGCTTCCAAAGCACAGTCCCGAATCGATGATGCTCGTTGTCTAAAGGGGTCCAAAATCCAGGCCATCGGCCCGTCATAATGGTACTCATCGCTAGTAAAGTAGAACCATTGTATTTCTCAAGTTGCGGTACTAATCAAAAGTAACGTAGACTCACGGTGTTCCACACATTATGGTTCTACTCACAAGTAATGTACGTCGCACAGGTCAGCCAGACCTATGGAGACCTATGGTTTTTCTCACATAATGGCACCACTGATAGGCAACTCTAACCCATGGTGTTCCTCACCTAGGTGTACTAATCACAAAAACCCGAAATATCCCGTGGTGTTCTTCACATAGTGGGTACTAAACACAGGCAACCCAGACCCACGGTTTCGCTCATATAGTGGTACTAATCACAAGTTCTGCACTCCCATAGTGAACCCATTCTCTGCTGCTGCTAATTACAAACCTATTGTGTATCTAACATAGTGCTATCATTCGCAAATAAAGGCGACCCATGGAGTTCCCGCATGATAGTACTAATCACAAGTAGTTTGATGGTTCTATTTCAATCATCCCTTGGTCACCCCCTTTTAGTCGCTTCTTACGTCAGGCAGGCGGTGTATTCTTCGTCTGCGTCCCCCACCGACAGGGGTAAGACATTTAAGGGCAGCATAAACTCCTAACTTAACTTTCCTATAAAACACCACAACTGAGAATCCACCACGTTAGTGCAGATGATTCAATTTTTTGTCACTACACCCTCATCTCGGGAGAACATAAGACTGCATATTTTACAATTTCATGATAACAAGCAGTATTTCAATGCCAAGAATTGGAATATAGGCTACTGTGTAATATGTTAACAAGACACATACGAAGTATGTATTAGAGACTAAACATAATTGTACAAATTAGATCTTAATATTTTAAACATGTAAGTTAAAATATTGTTCCAATTGTTGTCAGTAAAGAATATGCCGCACTAGTTTGGATGTTACGGGAGCCGCGTAGGCGAGGCGATAAAGCGTGCTTGGTCCACTCGGAAGTACGTGGGTTCTATTCCTCGCCAGGAAGTTCAAAAATTTCGAAACAAGACTTACACTTCCGAAGAGGATATAACCTGCAGGTCACACAGACTACATCAGAATTGCGTGTTGCGGACAAAGACTAACCACCCTATCCCTGCTAGTGCCGAGGCTACCTTTCACCGCGACAAGGAACGTTGTGATCTGTACCAAGACTGCTTGCCTTTGATTTTAGTTTGGATGTTGCGATATCAGTTATACCTAAATAAGAAGAATTTCAAAACAAATCTCCTCGGCACCTAAACTGTAAGTATAATATCTCATCGTAATCATATAAATAGTTACGGAGGGATTTTTAGTACGAAACTACAACCATACTGAGAAAGTTTAAAAGCAATACTTTTTTCTTTCATTTCAACGGTCAATGGAATCCGAAGTGTCTGTTGGAAAGATGCATTTTAACACAAAGGAATCAAATTTACGAGTGTGCCAACCATCTTTTAGCGAACATTGCAGTTACTAATAGAAATCTCAACGATAAAGAATGTGTAGCTCCTATAATGATCACATCTTGAGACATCGTTCTCCAAGAAACAACATCCTTTAAATAAAACAGTCTGAAATAGTTACAGTAATATCTGACAGTGGAAAATATTTTTTTTTGCTAGTTGTTTTACGTCGCACCGACACAGATAGGTCTTACGGCGACGATGGGACAGGAAAGGGCTAGGAGTGGGAAGGAAGCGGCCGTGGCCTTAATTAAGGTACAGCCCCAGCATTTACCTGGTGTGAAAATGGGAAACCACGGAAAACCATTTTCAGGGCTGCCGACAGTGGGGTTCGAACCTACTATCTCCCGAATACTGGATACTGGCCGTACTTAAGCGAGTGCAGCTATCGAGCTCGGTGTGGAAAATAATAAGAAATTCTTACTAGTGGTAGAAGTTACTAGCTGCTGTACCCTTTATTGACGGTACATTCACATAGTATGTGCGCGATTACATTTTTGTCCACCATTTATTGAACTTCCTACACAGGAATGGGACTAAGGCTCGAGGGCCTTATTGGAAACCTTAGTCATGTTCGAGCGCCGCACTTCACTAATAGGCCAATTTTCGTAAAATGTTGCGTATAGTAGACCTACGGAAGTACTATTACGAAATAACATTCATAATTCAATTGAAATAAAGATTTCATAATTTTTAATTACGTAGGTAATCATTATGTTACAATTGCATAAAAGAATGAAATTTGGAGCCGGGCTGAGTGGATCAGATGGTTGAGGCGCTGGCCTTCTGAAGGTTCGATGTTAGATCGTTCCGAAGTTGCTCAAATACGTCGGCCTCGTGTCACTAAGTTTACTGGCATGTAAAAGAACTCCTGCGCGACTAAATTCCGGAACTTCGGCGTCTCCGAAAACCATCAAAAGTAATTATTGGGTCTTAAAACCAATCATTATTTGAAAATTGTATTTTAAATTTTTATAAATAAAAAACAGTCTATTCAGATCAAGTGAATATTTAAAAACGACGGAAACAAATTTGTTCAGAATAGGGTCTATACCGGGTATAAAAATTAATACATTTTTGTACGACCAACAACATTTTCTTTTGTAACTATTCTTCATATTATTCATTAAAATGCTCTCGCGGGCCGCATCATACGGTTTCGCGAGCCACATGCGGCCCGCGGGCCGCCATTTGGGAACCCCAGTCTATCTGGATATCCGTTTAATGTCTCCATGCTTCAAGGTTTCTCTTCTGTTCGTATCCGGCTCAATGGCTAAATATTTAACAGACTAGCCGTTAGTCCGAGGGATTCTGGGTTCTGTTCGCGGCCGGACCGTGGATTTTAACCTTCATTGGTTAGTTTCTCTGACTCGCGGGCTGGGTGTTCGGACCATTTAAGCATTAGCATTCATCTTAGATAGGGTCGCATTCTCACACACGCGTAGGTCGCCTATAAGGCGTTAACTCAAAAGATCTGAAACAGATCTATCTAGAGCCAGACTCTAGTTTATTATTATTATTATTATTATTATTATTATTATTATTATTATTATTATTATTATTATTATTATTATTATTATTATTATTATTATTGTTGTTGTTGGTTATGCTGGATAGAGTACCCATCTCTAAATCCGGAACCAGGATATGGATACAGGCACTGTATAGTATATCTTGGTAACCTGAAGACCAAAGCCTCCGTAGCTCAGGAGGCAGCGTGCCGGCCTCTCACCGCTGGGTTCCGTGGTTCAAATCCCGGTCAATCCATGTGAGATTTATGCTGGAAAAACCGAAGGAAGGACAGGTTTTTCTTCGGGTACTCCGGGTTTCTCTGTCATATTTCATTCCAGAAACACTCTCCAATAACATTTCATTTCACCTATCTGTCATTTATCATTGCCCCAGAGGAGTGCGACAGGTTCCGGCAGCCGGTACATTTCCTATCCTCGCCTCTAGATGGGGCTTCATTCATTCCATTCTTGATGTGGTTGACTGACTGGAAATAGGCTGTGGATTTTCGACATGAAGACCAACACTGATACGATGTTTCACTCTGATTTCTTCCTGCTAAACTGAAGTTACGCTCCTATTACTTCAAATCTGACTGCAATGATAATTCTAAGGTCAGAGAGTAAATTAAGTCAGCTAATTCTTCCTGATGTCATTTCTTGATGGATACAGTACTTTTGCATCCATCTCTTGGCACAGGCCAGAACAAAGTGTAGCTTCCACTGAAATCCAGTCTCATCCATGGCTGTGACAATATGGAAGCTGCTGGGGTATGGGTGGTGCTGATTAATGACATTCAGAGCACAACCAGTGTGTCTGAGTGTCCTGAAAGGTGTTGCTCATAGGGTTAGTTGTGTTACAATAGCACTGTCTGGCCCAGTGAGGAAAGCAATGGCAAACTACCTCACTCCTCATCTTGCCTAGTACGCCTCATTTTGGTACTGCCATTGGTTTTTGTGGTTTCCCTATAACTGCATAGCCTTTGGTGATGCTATCTGAGGATCCAACCAGCCTCTGGGCTGATGACCTAACAGATAGACATTACGAAAATTCACCCTTTCTGTTTGATCACTGTCTGACGGAACTTCACTCATTCCCTCTGTGTACAGAACTTCCTCTCTGCCCTCACACAGATCGCAAAATGCCAGTACAAAAGCAAAGTACCAGGCTAATATTAAAATACAGACAGATGTACAACGCCTTTAAAACGATTTCGGGATTATCTCCATTGCATCTCGTCACAGGGTTTGTTATCGGCTGTTGGACCTAAGCTTTCACACGTCCACCACCGATATTTCACTTATTTTACTTTATCAGGAAAAGATACAGGAAGAAAAACATTCCTAAACAATATTCTAAATGCATTTCCTACCATTATTTCCGTAAAACGAGCTGTAAGATACATACACTGAATTGCGTGTTGTTTTTTAAAAATTATTTTACGTCGCACCGATACAGATAGGTCTTATGACGACTATCATATAGGAAAGGGCTAGGAGTGGGAAGGAAGCGGCCGTGTCCTTAATTTAGGTATAACTCCAGCATTTGCCTGGTGTGAAAACGGGAAACCACGGAAAACCACCTTCAGGACTGCCGATAGTGGGATTCTAACCCACTACCACCCGGGTGCAAGCTCACAGCTGCGCGCCCCTAAACGCACGACCAACTCGCTCGGTAATTTCATGTTTTAGGGACACTCTGAAGTCCTTCTGCTGACTATTTTGAACAGCATATAGCTAAGATCCTACTCGCCTTTATCCTGAACTTAAATATCTTCGTGGAAATCCACCTATCCGTTTTCTTGTGATGCTGTAACAAGCAGATACAATTTTAACTGAACCAGACATATACCATTATTTGTCCTGTCCTGTAAGAAACACAAATATCAGGTTCGTGGAGCGTGGCATTGTATGGAAGTGAAACGTGGACGATAACTAGCTCAGAAAGAAAGAGAATAGAAGCTTTTGAAATGTGGTGTTACAAAAGATTGCTGAAGGTGAGATGGATAGATCGAATCACGAATGAAGAGATACTGAATCGAATTGGTGAGAGGAGATCGATTTGGCTAAATTTGATGAGAAGAAGAGATAGAATGATAGGACACATCTTAAGACACCCAGGACTTGCACAGTTGGTTTTTGAAGGAAGTGTAGGTGGTAAGAACGGTAGGGGTAGACCAAGGTATGAATACGACAAGCAGATTAGAGCAGATGTAAGATGCAATAGTTACGTAGAAATGAAAAGGTTAGCACAGGATAGGGTGGCATGGAGAGCTGCATCAACCTAGCCTATGGACTGATGACTAAAACAACAACAACAACAACAACATTCAAAGTGTATAGATAGAGAAACGATTTCTACGTACAGATGAAACTGCGTTTAAACTGTCAAGCGTCCAATTTTATTGTTCAGTGATGTAACTGAAATTCTTCATGGTATCGCTCTCGAGACTGGAATCCGTATCATTCCTTTAAATAAATAAATAAATAAATAAATAAATAAATAAATAAATAAATAAATAAATAAATAACGCTGCTTTATGTCGTGTGGCACTCAAGTTTGTAATGCAGGGGTAGTTTTCGAAAGCGGTCTGCGGAATCCAAGTCAAAGGTTTCCGCTGCTAAATGACTGGGAGTGCGATACGTTGTAAACAGATTTATGAACGCCTTGATCTACCGGCTGAGGAAGATAGAAGTGGCTGGACTTGACAATTCACCGAGAACAGAGAACAAGAGGTCACTCGTCGAAATAAAATGACTGATTTCATTAAATTGCGTTTGCTTTCATTTATTAGTTTTATTAATTTACTTCAATTGTTTTCTTCGTTCCAATAAGTACATCTACAGTTTTCGGAGATGCAGGTGCTGAAATTTTATCCCAAAGGAATTATTTTACGTTAGTTACCTATTTTGCTTAACGTCGCACCGACACAGATGTCTTACGACGACGATGGGGTAGGAAAGGTTTAGGAAGTGGAAGGAAGCGGCCGAAGCCTTAATTAAGGTATATCGTCGCCATAAGATCTATCTGTGTCAGTGCGACGTAAAGCAAATAGCAAAAAAAAAAGGTACAACCCCGGCATTTGCCTGGTGTGAAAATGGGAAACCACGGAAAACCATCTTCAGGGTGTAGCGGTTCAAATCCCGTTACAAGATAATATGTATATTATTATTATTATTATTATTATTATTATTATTATTATTATTATTATTATTATGTCCGTATTATTATTATTATTATTATTATTATTATTATTATTATTATTATTTTATCTGTGAGATTACTATTATTTTGTTATAATTCTTATTCAATTCAGTTTACAATGCTTGTCGCTTGCAGGATTGTACTTAGATGTATGCATATATACGTGTGTGTAAAATAACACTCAATACATGTACAGTGAGAGTTTCGATGTATCAGATGTTGGATGTGACGTTGTTATATTTTGCACTACTGGCGATTCTGCCAAGTCATCGCCACGTCATGGCTACGTCATCATGAGCTTTTAGCATTTCGCTCAGAGAGTCGGCCGCCCCAGGTGATTTCACCATTACATGCAACAGTTTGAGGCGTTGTGGGAGTATGTCATTGTTATTTCTGGAGATTACGTAGCTGTATCAACCAACGTCTATAAAAGGTGGGTGCATATTGTAGCGTCAGTCATTAGTTAAACGGAAGCTGAACAGTGAAGAAGTCTACGAGATGAAGAGACCTCAGTCGGTCAGTCAACGAGTGTGAACGAGAGATGGAGAATACTCAGTGAGCCATTAATCATTGGTCATTGAGAGAGTGAGGCCAAAGTTAGTTGGTCACTTAGTTGAAGACATGGACGCAAGGGCTTACCATGGAGTCAGAGAGGGCAACTCTGGACCTGCCATGAGGTAATACCATATTGACTTACAAAGAAGTCAGATGATATGGAGAAGAAGCAGTCACAAGGATGTACCACCAAGTTAGGCGTGACACATCTACAGTAAACACCAGATCAAAGGAATACGTCGTAATTACACTAAAAGTGTTGAAGGTACAGTCAAGTGAATCAGTGAGGGAAATATTTCGTATAAATTGTTAAATGTCCGGTCAAGAAGAATTCAAATTCATGCGTAGTTTCTTTCAGTTGCAATGTCATAATTTCATATTCTCATCTGTTTATCGCAACAAGACTCACTATTTTTTATATATTATTTAAAGAATATATTTTGTTCTATCAAACGAATTCATAGTTTTATTTCAATGACAGTAAAATATCCTAACCTCAAAATTAATGGGGAAACCGAACACCAATCTCCTTTTCCCAGAACTTATATGGTATGTTGTCAAAAGTAAGCTTATTACCCTACACCCTAGAGATAGTCAAGAGTCTCATTCTATTATTGCTGCACTGAGTGGCAGCTGGCGCCCTTCAAATAACGTATGTGTAAGTAAGCAGGTAAGAAGTAAGTGTGAGTACAAGGTCCGACGAGTGTGTATTTTATTTAATGAATGTCCGACTCGTTGGCTGAATGGTCGGCGTACTGGCCTTCGGTTCAGAGGGTCCCGGGTTCGATTCCCGGCCGGGTCGGGGATTTTAACCTTAATTGGTTAATTCCACTGGCCCGGGGGCTGGGTGTTTGTGCTGTCCCCAACATCCCTGCTACTCACACACCACACATAACACTATCCTCCACCACAATAACACGCAGTTACCTACACATGGCAGATGCCGCCCACCCTCACCGGAGGGTCTGCCTTACAAGGGCTGCACTCGGCTAGAAATAGCCACACGAAATTATTATTATTATTATTTAATGAATGTTAATTTTCATAATTTCCATTTTAAATGCAGATATTCAGATTTTTCAAGTTAAATGCAGTTTTATATATTTGTAAAATTAGTAAGAGAGTCAGGAACCTTTCAAGGGCTGCCGAGCCCACTCTCTCCCGATTACTGGATACTGGCCGCACTTAAGCGACTGCAGCTATCGAGCTCGGTATTATTTTACGTATCGGTAAATCTACCGAAACGAGACTGTCTTATGCGAGCACCTCCTAACACCATCGGACTGAGCCGGATCGAAATCGCCAACTTGAATACAGGTCAGCGTTCTACCTGAGCTAATCAGCCAGGCTATTTTTACTTAATTAATTCATTAGTTTATCTGTTTATTAATGTTATAACAGGAAGGAGAATAGAACATTGAAAAGAAAGTTAAGCAAGATTGTGGTCTAGGCGATAATGTACGGAGGCTGGTGAGGCATGGGGTATCATAATGAAGCTGGATAAGAAATTGAAGGTGTGGTGTTTCAGTATTGAACAGGATAAGGAATGAGAATATCAGAGGGGCGGTTGAGGTGAAGCCATTGATTAGCAGGAGCAGGAATGTAGATTGAGATAGTGTAACCATATGGAAAGAAGACCAGAATATTATGTGGGAGCAGGAGGATTTGTAGAATGAAGATGAATAGGTGAAATAAAATATTTCATAAAAGGTACTTTCATCTTATTTATTTATTTATTTATTTATTTATTTATTTATTTATTTATTTATTTATTTATTTATTTATGCCAGGAGCATTACGAGGTGTAGTTTAAGAGGGTGAACCTCAGTATGTTCCTCTGCACAATTTCAGTGGATCGGCTTTAAAGAAAATTCTCATTTCATAAAATTAACGCTGGGTCTACAACTTCAGAACGCAAGAGTTTCTCGTACGATATAAGTTTCCTCACGACTACCGGGATAAGACAAAGGCCTCGCCAAGGCAACTGTCTTACAAAGACCTATTCTTCGACCCCAGGAGCATCATAAACTTATTCACTATTATGCTAGGTGATCAGATATGCTTTATTCCGGCGAACGGTGTTTTCACTGCGGGCGAGCGCGTGCTCGTTCGCCGTCTGCAGGTCGAAGTCAGTAGAGGGAAGGTAAACTATGCAACAGTAACACAACAAATTTTAAGTTCACTATTTACCAAATTAGGAAGTGTTGAAACTGTACGCCTTCATTCTCCACACATTTTTGGCACCTCATTAGGAAATTATTCATCACTCGCTGTAGCTGAAGAGTCCCGGAAATTTACTGACAAATACGGTATTGGTTTCCGTTCTTGTATGGTGTGCAGGTTCGTCTTATAAATGGCATTTTGTAATTTTCCCCAAAGATAATCGCAGGCGAAAAAATAGCAGTGCCAAGTGGGCCACAAATCCCTACTAAGAACTCAGTTCGGGGGAAACGCTTTCTGAATTTCTGTCGTAAAATTGACAGTGCGAGCAGTTCAGATTACTGTTGAAAATGCAAAATCATGCTCCCCGCCGATTCATTCTCAGGGAAGAAAAAGGGGGTTAGTATGGTATTCACATAAGTAACAGAACCAGTCGAATTCTAAAATTTATAAAAATCGTCCTATGATTCTTTTGCCATTAAGGGCACATAACACGCCGATTTTTGCGTCATCGAGGGGCACTTCATGTACGAAGTTTGGTTTGACAGTACTGCAGTTACGACTGTTCTGTGTACACACACACAACCATAGAGGGGGAACCAGGCCTTGTCCGAAAAGAATATTAAATGTGAGTTTATTTCTCCATTGTATGCACTTTCTAGACTCCATTAAAAATATGCAACTATGTACAGGGACACCTTACCAAAGATTATGTGGCGTAGTTATTTTGTATCACTTTAAGTGTAATCATTTTGTAGTCTTTTGTACAGAATGATGTGAAATTTCTCCTTGTTTTGCAAGACGACGAAGTGATTTTTGTTTAGAATTATTGTCTTAACGATGATCAATGCCAGGTAATTCTTCTTCGTTGAGAACCCTACACTGCCCTTATGGTTTCTTAGGCTGGATACAGTTTCTTGAAATTTATTATAAAGATTATGGACTGTTTTACGGCTTGGGGCGTAAACACTGAAATCTTTCTAGAAAAAGTATTTGAACTCCATGAGCTGAGTAACACATATTAATCTTACATAGACACGCTGTGTCGTTGGAAACACACGAGCCATAACATCATTTATGACTAACCACAGCATTAAGAAAATAACAAAACACACACACGCACTTTAGGAACGGTTGAAATACGACTGCGACATCGGTGTGTACAAGGTGGGCTGGCACGCGTGTGCGCGCACACGAAACAATGATCGGGGTGAAAGAACAAAATATATGATGGCATGCCGAGCTATCTCCTTCCCACACAGGGAACAAGTTGCTCGCCCACAGGTAAAAGCACCGCGCGCGGAGTACAGCATACCTGATCACTCTGTATCAGGTCAGTACAGCGGCCATTAATTGTCAGACTACTTGGCTGAATGACCAGCATTGCGCCCTCCGTTTCAGAGGGTTAGAGGGTTAGATTCCCGGCCTGGCCAGGGATTTTAGCCACATATGATTAATTCCCCTGAATTGTTTTAATACATGCCCCTTAATTTACATACAACACACTAAATACCACAAAAATGCAATAATGAATACATGTCCATGTACGGTGGGTGTCAGGAAGGGCATCCGATTGTAAAACTGGGCTTAGTAATCTTGCATGATTGACTCCAAGGAATTGGGAAAGGTCAGTGATAATTCCGTCGCTTCACCGGTAAAAGGTTGTATTCCACAAAGCTCTTCCTATCGATTAGTCTCCTTAAGACTGGTCACGCCTCCGAGCCACATATGGTTATGCAGTCCACCAGAACAAATTTTGTTGTGTTCATTTTCCTATGCCCATGTGTAAAGGAAAATTAACACTACTGTACCGTACTATACGAATGTATGCTTGCATTACGTATTTACGCACTCCTATTGTGTAATGCATGTTAGGTTCATTTTCGGTTACTCGTCGGCATAGGAAAACGAACACAACGGACATTGTTCTGATGGGCTGCATATCCATATGTGGCTGGGAGGCGTGACCAGTCTTAAGGAGAATTATCGATAGGAAGAGCTTTGTGGATTACAACCTTTTAGCGGTGAAGCGACGATTCATAAGCTACGATGATGAAGGTAACAGAGACAAGCACTTGCTTTATCAGAACTGGGTCATTCACGATGATGAAAGATGTGATTTGAAAGGATCAAGTTCGTTCGAAATTGTGACAGTGACTTACTTCCTTAAATGGCTACGCTCCTTCATATGACGTGATGACAAGTGAACGGAGGCCTTCAAGGAGCAGCCTCGCTGATGATGAATGTACTACACTAATTCAAGGTTGACTGAATCGATACGGACAAGTCGTTAGACGGCTCTAAAGGGTGGGTTCAATCCCCCGGACCGACCGGTTCCAGGGACATCGTGATGTACTCCTCCCAGTCCCGCACGCGTGTGTCTGTACAACATTCCCGCTGATAGAAATGCCACCAGAGAACAAACACAAAGAACCGCAGATTTGGATACTGGTCTATTTGGAGATTCAAAATGCAAATCTCGGTGTTAACAGCTTCAATAGCGTAAGTGACCTGGTTCTGCTGCAGAAAATCCTGATAGAATGTTTTATTCATGTCTTCAAATTCCTTTCTTATTAGCAATAGTGCACCATTATGCTGAGCGATTTGGATATCAGGATAAATTAACATGTTGTTGGATACCTTTAAAAAGATATGGACTGAGTGAACAATTTCCTTACCAATAATTGTAATCACATGAAATGAGTTATGCTTAACTTTCAGTAAATACATGTTACTTATTAATTTCATTAGACATGTTTTCATACCCTGCCTTTAAAATAACGTAGGTACGTTACTGAAATTCTAATAGGTAGGTCTATTGCCGGAAATAATTTGAGAACGTTTAAAGTACTGAAATGACACCTTCAAATAATCACATATTTATTTGTACGACTAGATTATTATTATTATTATTATTATTATTATTATTATTATTATTATTATTATTATTATTATTATTATTATTATTATTATTAAGGGGTAAAACACAGAGACAATAGGTCCACAGCTAAAATGAAATTGGAAGAGTACATCAGTAATACTTTCCTAGTTTTAATGTTACAACTTAGAAACTACTGTAGCATCGAAAATTATTGATTTGCTTTTACCAAAATACTTTCTGTAATAATAAAATCAAAAGCAGTTTTAAGTTACTGCGCCGGGGGAGCTGCCTGCGCAGTTCGGGTCCTCTAGCTGCGAGCTTGCATTCGGGAGATGGTGGGTTCGAATACCACCGTAGGTAGTCCTAAAGATGGTTTTCCGTTGTATCTCAATTTTCACAAAAAGGCCGGGACTTTACCGTAATTGATGGCATGGCCACTACCTTCCGAATCCTAGCCCTTTTTATACCATCGTCGCCAAAACCCTGAGTTAGTTCTACGTTTTAGGAGTAGGGAAAAAAGAAACAGAGTTTGTCTTAGTCAGTGGCAGAGTCCTCTATATGTCTATATTGTCTCTATTTAATTCAGTTGATGTTGATTTACTCCATTTATATGACTGTGTAGTGTAATCTGCCCATCGTTACTTAGGTTGTACCTTGGGTCCCTTTCCGACGACTTACAACAGAAAATTTAGTTATTAGTGTATTGTGTTGGTATTCATGAAATCATCAAATAAAATTTCATCCACCTTGTGTTTTTGTTTCAATTTATGGAATATTTTCTTGATACGACATCCCATAAATTGTGTGAGCACGCAGCAATTACAATTTGTGCACTGAACTTTATTTTTTTTGCTAGGGGCTTTACGTCGCATCGACACAGATAGGTCTTATGGCGACGATGGGATAGGAAAGGCCTAGGAGTTGGAAGGAAGCGGCCGTGGCCTTAATTAAGGTACAGCCCCAACATTTGCCTGGTGTGAAAATGGGAAACCACGGAAAACCATCTTCAGGGCTGCCGATAGTGGGATTTGAACCTGCTATCTCCCGGATGCAAGCTCACAGCCGCGCGCCTCTACGCGCACGGCCAACTCGCCCGGTGCACTGAACTTAGCTTTTAGGCAGAACATTTTTTTTTTTTTGGATTTAGGAATAATTTCGCCAACGAATAGAATACAGTGATATCATAACGATCGATTCCGCGGTAAAATGGTCAGCATTGTGGTTTTTGGACCACGGAACGCCGAGGCTCAATTTACGACCAAGATGTGAGATTTTATCGCGTATAATTTATTGTGTCTCGAGAGCTCGGAGCTGATTCTTTCTTTAAAATTCCTTCAAAACTCAATACAGTGATACGCAATTTACTTTCCATGGAAGAGGTCACCCATTGATTTCCGAGGGTCAGCCACACGAATTTATTACTATGATGTATCATTGCAGTGTCCAAATTATCTTAAAATATATTCAGAATTATTAAGATAAGGAGAGGAAATCAATATAACTATCTATTAATAACTATCTTCTCGTTTTTCTTTGCATTTCATTCCTTATATTCAAGATAGAGAAAAGTACTTTAAATTCTAATTAGAAATGTTTAAGTCATTTTGTTCATTGATGTAAATGTTCGTTTGCCCAATGTTTAACAACTATCAAAATGATATTGAACAACGGAGAATGATGTGAGAAGAAACTGGTGTATGATAAACAATTTCGTTTGTTTTGTCATTTGCTTTTACTAGAAGCCGCACTGCATTCTCCCGTAGCCATCTCATCTGTTCCGCAGATGTACTTTTGGTCTTATTCGACCCCTTTCTGAGTCTAGTTCCCTAACGCATGCGTTTTATATAGGCTTTTATCCGCTTATCAGTCTTATATTTGGACATTTTTGTGAAGTGTGTTCAAGTTAGTCCATATTCAACCACAAAACCTCCAATTGCTTCTTTAATTAGGTCGGATTCTATTCCGTCTGATGTTTTCTTATATACTGTATATCGTCACTCATCTCTGCGCGACATCTACACGTCAAGGTACAACCTGCGGTAGGTGACTTTCGACTACCGAAAACGTGTCTTAATTTGGCGGCCATTTTGATATGGCATCATGCACATTAGGTCAGCTAACGTGATCTCGTTTTGTACTTTCAACACAATATAAGAATCATTCCCGTTTGTATAGAGCTATTTTGAATTGTTTCATGAAAAGCTTCACATCAATTTTTCGCAGGGAATCCCCGATCCCAATTTGAACGAAGTTTCACATTCAAACATAGAAACAAGATTTTCACTTCCGAAGGGGTTCACTCGGCTGACGCTTAAAATGAGTAGCGGTACCAGTTTAATTCCAAGGAGTAAAGGCAGGGGTAAAGGCAGCCTAAAAAGGAGCAAGCGAAGTTGCCGTTTAACGTGACTATTCATTAAGAGATCACATGATCTCCATTTTCACATCGAAACCGAATTACAGGGATGCGAATTTATATTTGAAAATCCCACATGCATTGACTGAGATTCGAACCACGAACACCTTGTTACAAGTCCTCGACTATACTATTTAACTATCATGTCACCCTTCTAAACAGTCTATGGCACTAAGAATGGAACTGCTTGGATTGAATCAGACATATTTCAATGAAACTTGGGTGAACGAACAATTAACGTATCCTAAATACAATGGTAATGATCGTTTTGCCGTAAAATCGCTTACGTTATAATTAATAATTATAATTACAAAAAAATAGCTAGCTGGCTCAGAGCAGTTGGTTGATGATAATGTAGAATGACCTTCCATATGCAGTCTAGAAATAACTGATAGTCCTGATTTAAATTTACATAAAACACCGAAAATGAGATTATGGTAATACACTACAAGCCCATTTTACTAACACAATGAATGTATCAAAATTTTGGGATTTCAGTACTTCTATATCTTTTCTCAGTGTCCCATTTACTCCACAACATGACTAAGCGTGATTGGAGAAAGCTAAATTTCAAGTTGAATGTGATTTCTTTGACATTCCTGACGATGTATCTGGAATAATAATAATAATAATAATAATAATAATAATAATAATAATAATAATAATAATAATAATAATGGCCTCCGGGGAGGCCTGGTGCAGGTCTTTTTCCGGTAGACTACCTATAGGTGACCTGGATGCCCTACCTAAGATGATTTCGAATGTTGAAGACACCATATATACCCAACCCCGAGCCAGACGAATTAACCTATTAAGGTTCAAATCCTCACCCGGCCGGAAATTGAATGTGGAGGCCTTTGGGCATGGTAGCCATTTAGCCATGGAGCTGCATCTGGGACTCTGAAGTTTCGAGTTTCTCAACTCTCAACTACACAATTGCATCATTAATCAAATTTTCTTAACAGATATCTGCATCAAGACCCACAAACATGTTCCTAAGGACAACTTACCGAGTTACCTGCCGTACTCATTTCAGCAGTATCTATCTAGGCTCATAAACACGTGCCTTTACCGCTATGGACATCTAAAATTGGCACGATAGTCACTGATTACATCTGATCTTTCCATCGTATTTGATTTTATACCATTTTTGTCCTACAACTGTATACTAAGACAGCAACTGACAGTCCTCAGCGACACCCATAACATACGCAATTCAAGTGTAAGTGCGAACGGTGGAAGTGTAAGAGACCTTTTCGTACTGCAATCTGTTGATGGTGGTTATTTTTAAGAGGAAATACAACTGGGCAACCATCCTCTATTAAATCTAATCAGAAGGAAAAATGAAAAACGTCCGACACTTCGAAAAATGAACGTATCGTCAAAGAAAGGCAAGGGCCACGAAAGGCGTGAATATGAAATAATCCCTAGGAGTCTATGCTGTAATACCGTCGGGGTCAGAAAAGAACAAGAGGTGACTAAGGGAGGTCGGATAGGATAGATGAAAGTGAGGAGTCTGGCACAAGTAAGTAAAAGGAACGTCAGGATTCAGCTATAGACCCGTGGTTGCCAGTTCATACTCCCAATTCAAAAGCACTAAGGGCCTCTTTTAGTCACTTCTTACGAGAGGCACTGGGTACCGTAGGTGTTTTTCTACCTCCCCCACCAACAGGTGGGTACAACCCGGGCTTTTGAGTGCACCTCGTGTAACAGAGTCTACGCTGGGCCGGGAGAGAAAGAAGGTCGAGCAGTGAGGCTTGTAGCTTTCACAGTAATCAACTTTTAGTACATTCGATTCTCTAGCTAGAGACAACGCAACACGATGCGCATTCTCCTCCAACTTCGATTAACCGTAATTGACAAACAGCAGTAGTGTACTGGACCGTACTTCTTGGCTTAGTATCCTTACCATTGCCCAATTCCCCTCTCTGTGTTCTGCCTTGGAGGAGAGACTAGTCATGTAGGCTTACTATGAATGGACAGTCGTCCACGAGCGGCGCACTACTTGCATAAACTACCACAAACGCAGAATCTTCTCCAAGCGCTGTGCTCGATACAGAGTCACCTACACTGCCCAAATCAACTATCTTGGCCTTCCTTCCTTCCTTCCTTCCTTCCTTCCTTCCTTCCTTCCTTCCTTCCTTCCTATTTATGTTTTGTTGTTGTTAATATATACATAAGGCTTTGTTGTGAAATTTGTCATTTTATACGTAGGCAGTTTTAGTGCTTCTGATAAGACAAACAAATCTTTTACATAAAAAGACTACGAAACTTTAGAAATAATCTTGTTTGCGCATCTCCAACAAGTATTTGCACCCTATGGCCGACGGGGTGGTAGAATACGTCCGTGGTATCTCTTGTCTGCCGTAAGGGGCGACGAAAAGGGGCAACTCCAGGTACTCTCAACTTTGTGCGTGGGTCCCCTAGTTAGTTCTTCATTGGTTCTATGTACTTGTGCCAAGCTCCTCAGTTTCAGTTTTCCTATCCGATCACACCTTGCTCAACTCATTTTGTCTTCCGATCTCGACGGTGTTAAGTTTGTGAAGCCTGGGGTTCACTACCTTAGTGGCTCTTCGTTAATTTTTGCCAATATTTTCTTCCAAATGTCGAAACTTTTTCATTTCTCTTATTAAGGTGATGGTTGCATATTGTAGCTGTACTTCCTCTAAAAACAATTATCACCATCACCAATTCATCAGTGAATGCGACTCTTCTTAATTATATTCGAGCGTATTTATGTAGTATATAACATGATTTACGAAGTAGAAAAAACGTGTGTGAAGGATTTTATCTTACAGTTGACTGATATACGTGCTTTCTTTTGAGAATTCACTTTCTTATGTGTGAACTTTTACGATAATATCTCGACGAATTCCTCGTTTACCCTATTCTCTTAAAAGTTTAAACATGACCGTCAGATAAGGTCGATGTTGATCGCAATTGGTAGGTTGGTAAGTTCAACTTCATATCTTATATTTCATCCTGAAGCTATTTAGAACAGTTTTGTTGATAAACAGTGCCTAACGTAGATCTGATTGATTTGCAGTCATGCGTATTGAGTGCCATACGCAACACGATTGTACCGTAATGCATTTGTGGGTACACCTCCTCACTGCCCGAGGATATAAAATGCTTTCATTGACGGCCATCATGAGTTGTAAACGAGAACAATAATTTAAAATGCAACGTATAATGCCGTATGTCTCCTAATAATTACATCTGTAAATACCGAGGAATAAAACGTACTTGGATTGCAAGTTCAAGCTGAGGTGAAGACAGGTGTGGTGGTGCTTGTGCCAAGAATTAATGGAGACAGAAAGTAAAGAGTTGAATGACAATCAGGTGTGAGTAAGCAGGGAGAGACAATCCCTTGGAAACATTAACAATTCAATGTCTTCCCTGTAATATTTTCCTTTATTCATGTGAAGATGAATCATCAGTTCACACAGAACTCGACTAGTCATACACAAACAAGTCGAAGCAATGTGACTATCTGTCTCAAAATTTTATACCATAATTTAAGCATCTCTGAAGATTCCCAGTATTATCTGATATGAAAGTGCTACCAGAAAATATAATCACCAGGATGTTGTTTCGCTACCGAGCAACCACCGGTCAGCCTGCAGATTACAAAGTGACGCGAGATCAGTGCCACTAACAATTTGTACGGTTTTAGGAGACGCCGAAGTGTGGTAGTGGTGATTATTGTTTTAAGAGGAAGTACAACTAGGCCTGAATTTAGTCCCGCAGAAGATCTTTTACGTGCCAGTAAATTTACGGACACGAGGCTGACGTATTTGAGCATCTTCAAATACCGCCGGACTGAGCCAGGATCGAACCTGCCAAGTTGGGGTCAGAAGGCCAGCACCTCAACCGTCTGAGCCACTCACCCCGGCAGTGCGACGGATCCTCTCTGCCATTATTTTTGGCTTTATAGCCTGGGGTTGCTATCTCACTGTCAGATAGCTCCTCAAATGTTCTCACGTAAGCTGAGTAGACGTGAAAACAGTCTAAAGATCCAGGTAAAATTGCCCCTCCTGTTCGGGAATGAAATGTGTGGGCTCCGGGTAAGATAGAGACTCGCTATTCCTAGACTGTGATACTAGCAAACCATTGCAGAATTTGGCTTTAGTTCGAACACTTTCTACTAATAAGTTAAACTGGATTAATATCTAGAGAATTTCGCGGCATTTTACTTCTTAATGAAGCTATTCTCATCGAATATTACCGTTACAACCAAACGTCACTGATAGTAGAGAGAAGCAGCTTCCTCGAAAGTTATTACCAGTCAACAGAATGCTTCAGGTCAACTTTTGTATGAAACGTCACGAAGACTTTAGTATATAAGTTGGGCATTACCCTTTCCTTACCGTATATTCATAATTCCACTTTACATTCACTCTTCTGAACATATTCCTCCTTTAATCATCTACGTTTTGTACTAACCGTTTATCACTTCTGAAAGACCACATTCAGTATTAGTTTTGATTTCATTTTTAATTTTTAATGTATTTTAAGTTTTCAATTATATTTTTATTTCAATATATGATTATTTTTTGATGGATGCAGTACTTTTGCACCCATCTCTCGGTACAACTCAGAGCAAAATGTAGCTTCCACCGAAGTCCCAGTCACGTCCGTGGCTGTGACAATATGGAAGCTGCTCGGGTATGGGTGGTGCTGAGTAATGACATTCAGAGCACAACTGTCTGTCTCACCATGTTAGAGAGTCGGGGTATGCAATCTGTGCGAGGTTTGGTTTTAGGTACGCACTCCCTATATGAACATCTGCACAAAAATTAACGTTGCTCAACTTACATAGTTTGGAAGAAATTTAACAAGCCGAACATATAATACGTTACAACAGACAGACAAGTCACTTGATGAAAGAGTTTGCGGGAAACGACGATTTGTTTCAGAAACACTGTTCTTTGAGGCCAGTAGCTCGGTGTTTGCTGATCTGAAGCACTTCTTTACTTGTTTGTTTGTTTGTTCTAAGTTTATTGTGAATAAAAATAATACACAAAGCTTATTATTTATATTTTTAATTAGGCCTAGTTGGAATTGCAAACGTCCGTGCATATATATATATATGTGTGTGTGTGTGTGTGTGTGTGTGTGTGTGTGTGTGTGTGTGTGTAGAGAGAAAGAGAGAGAGAGTATGCGAGAAAGAGAGAGAGAGTGCCGTAATTGTAAACCATTTGTGAACCAAACCAGTCTGTGATTAAACATAAAAGAGGACAACCCCTAATGAGTGGCGAGAAGACGTGTGTGTGTGTGTGGTGTGTGTAGAGATAAAGAGAGAGTATGAGAGAAAGAGAGAGAGTGTGTGCCGTAATTGTAAACCATTTGTAAACCAGACCAGTCTGTGATTAAACATAAAAAAGGACAACCCCTAACGAGTGGCGAGAAGACGTGTGTGTGTGTGTGTGTGTGTGTGTGTGTGTGTGTGTGGAGAGAGAGTATGAGAGAAAGAGAGAGAGAGAGAGAGAGAGAGAGAGAGAGAGAGAGAGTGCCGTAATTGTAAACCATTTGTGAACCAGACCAGTCTGTGATTAAACATAAAAAAGGACAACTCCTAACGAGTGGCGAGAAGACGCGTGTGTGTGTTTTCCAAATTTTGTGAAGAAAATCCAGGATGTACTCTGGATGAAGTAACACATGCAGTGGCCGATGTAACAAATATTTCTAAGGCGAGCATTTACCTTGCTAGGAAATTATTTAAGGTTGACAGAAAACTGGTTACGCCTAAGGAAACACGCAAAGCGAAAAAGCTAAGTGAAAAATACGACAATTTTACGAAAGATATTATCCGTAAAAATATTCACGACTTATTTTTAAGAAATGAAGTACCAACTCTTAATAACATATTAGCTTCAGTTATAGTGATGATACATTGCCTACATTTTCTCATGCAATTCTTGACAGACTTTTGAAAATTATGAACTTCGCTTGTATGTTTAGTCTTCAGCCCAAAGGCTGGTTGGATCCTCAACAGTTCCGCCATCAGCTGTCATAGGTGGCCTAGGCATCACTGAAGAGGCGTACTAGGGAAATGAGGAGTGAGGTAGTTTCCCGTTGCTTTCCTCACCGAGCCAGAAGTTGCTATTACATATCAGTCTGCCAAGCCCACTGAAATGCATGCACCAGCTGACCCCATGAGCAATATTTTCACACATTTCATAGCACGGACTGGCTGCAGAAGGAATGGCATTACTAGCATCACTCATACCTTTAGTCACTTTCATTTTGTCAAAGTCGAGGATAAAGCTGAGACAGATCAATGAAACAAAATTGCTCTAGCCCATACCAGAAGACATAGTGCACTGTAAACACTAGGTCCCACCAGCAAAGGCACTTAAGTGTCTCGAAATCGCCAGTGGACACTTACTGGAAAGAATGAAATAGTGTTGTGGAGGAAGAAGGTATACGTCAGATTAAGAAATTTCGTGAAGAGGGTAGATCTATTTATTTCCTTGATGAAACGTGGGTAAATACAGGGCACACTACTAATAAGACAATTTGGAAAGATGAAAGGTCCCAAGGGCTCACAACTTGCGAGCGTGGGTTGGCGACCACGGGCCCCATAGCTGAGTCCCGACATTCCTTCCACTTGTGGCAGGCTCCTCACTTTCATCTATCCTGTCCGATCTCCCTTGGTCAACTCTTATTCTTTTCCGACCCCGACGGTATTAGGTTCCCGAGTTCTAGGGAGTCTTTCATTTTCGCGCCCTTCGTGGCCCTTGTCTTTCTTTGGCCGATACCTTCATTTGATGAAGTGTCGGATCCCTTCTATTTTTTTCTCTTTGATTAGTGTTATTTAGAGGATCGTTGCCTAGTTGTACTTCCTCTTAAAACAATAATCACCACCACAACCTTAGAATCGAGCTCGATAGATGCAGTCGCTCAAGTGCGACCAGTGTCCAGTAGTCGGGAGATAGTGGGTTCGAACCCCACTGTCGGCGGCCCTGAAGATGGCTTTCCGTGGTTTCCCATTTTCACACCAGGTAAATGTTGGGGTTGTACCTTTATTAAGGCCACGGCTGTTTCCTTCCCACTCCTGGTCCCTTCTTGTTCCATCGTCACCGTAAAACCCATCTGTGTCGGAGCGACGTAAAGCAAATTGCAAAAACAAAACAAAAACAACCACCACGTTGGAAAGATGAAACTATAAAATCTAGTACAGATGGATTTCGTAGGGGATTATCGAATGGGTTGAAATCTACGTCCGGCAAGGGTAAAAGACGTATTGTTCTCCACATAGGAAATGAAAACGGTTTGCTCAGGCGAAACAGTCTAATGAACGAAAGAGAAATGTTTTGGAACAGGTAGTACTTCAGAATGCACGTGATTGCGATTGTCTTCTTCAACTCTCAAACATGGTGAGACAAACTGTAGTGCGTCTGAGTGTTACGACATGTGTTGCTTATAGGGTCAGTGTGCTGCAAGAGCCATTTATGGTCCAGAGAAGAAAGCAATGGCAAACTACTTTACTCCTCATCTTGCCCATTACACCTCATTTTGGCATTGCCATTGGTTTTTGTGCTTTCCTTATAACCATATAACCTTTGGTGGAGCTATTTTAGGATCCAACCAACCTCTGGGCTGATGACCTAGCAGAAAGTTCAAATTAAGGTGTATCGTAGATGTAACGTATATTCCACTGCGTGTATCCAGTAAAGTCTCCTTCACACAACACATGTACTGTACAATATACAGGCACTAAATGCTAGAGGGCACTAGGAAACTACAGTATTTACACACATGATTTCCGTAAATTGTTGCGAATGCATGTACTCTTTAGTCGTCGTCGTTCTCTGCCTCTTATCTGAGGCCCCGAGCTCGATTCCCGGCTAGGAAAAACATTTATACTTGGATGTTAGGGCTGGTTTGAGGTCTACTCAGCCTATATGGGAACAAATGAGGAGTTATCTGACTGAGTTAGTGGCTCCGATCTATAAAGTAGTGGTGGTGGTGATTATTGTTTTAAGAGGAAGTACAACTGGGCAACCATCCCCAGTATATCACTAATCAGAGAGAAAAAATGGAAGGGGTCCGACACTTTGAAAACTGAAGGTATCGGCCAAAGGAAGACAAGGGTCACAAAGGGCGTAAAGTAAACTCGTGTCCTCATCCTGAGGTGGTGCAGCTCTTGTCAGGCACACCCCCAATGGAGGCAAGCTGCATGTACCATTTCAACCACATACCAGCCCTCCTGCCATTCTTAAATTTCTGGAAGTACCGGGAATCGAACCCGGGCCCCGAGGACGGCAGCTAATAACACTAACCGTTACGCTATGGAGGCGGACACAAAGGGCATGAAAATGGAAGACTCCCTAGGCCTCCGTCGGGGCCGGAAGAGAACAAGTGTTGACCAAGAGAGGTCGGATAGGATAGATGAAAGTGAGGAGCCTGGCACAAGTGGAAGCAATGCCAGGACTCAGCTAAGAGGCCCGTGGTTGCCAATCAACGCTACAAAGTTCAGAGCCCCTGGGGCCCCTTTTAGTCGCCTCTTACGAAATGCAGGGGATACCGTGGGTGTTATTCTACCGCCCCCACCCACAGGGGATCGATTGTGTAAAGCCAACAATATCAATCAAGTGGATTCGTCGCCCTTACTACGCGTAACCTAGTAATCTGCCCGCCGGTTGCTATGATCGTCTATACGGTCTTTCGTGAGTGGGTGGTTCTAGTCCCGTTGATGGAAAACCTTCTCCATCAGAATATTGGCCGGCTGGTACACAATTTCTAATAATTAGATAGCGTGCCGAAAGCCTTTAATTTTAAAAATTATGTCATTTGATTTACGTCCCTCTAACTACGTTTTATTTACGGATTTTCGGAGACTCTGAGGTGCCGGACTTTGGTCCCACAGGAGTTCTTTTACGTGCCCGTAAATCTACCGACACGAGGCTGACGTATTTGAGCACCTTCAACTACCACCGGGCGAAGCCAGGATTGAACCTGCCAAGTTAGGGCCAGAAGGGCAGCGCCTCAACCGTCTGAGCCACTCAGCCCGGCAAGAGTTTAATGTTAAACCTCTCAGCAGTGTTCATATGTAGTAGGGGCATATGATGCTGTTTATGGGGATTCGTCCGTTGGATGGAGATGTTAAGCTTTAAGCAGACTCCTTGGCGTAATTCGATAAGAGTAGACTATTTGCCGACACCGGGTTTTACACTCTCCCTACCCCACCACCGCCAATCTGACGCGCAGGTCACCCATGCGCGCCAACTAAAAAGTACCTGCACCAAGTTTCTTGGGAGGGTACTTCACATCACATCACATCACATCACATCACATCTAATGACTTTGTAGGCTACAGGCATTCAGGTAAAGTAGCGGTCGCTGTGTAGCCCGAAACCCATCAGGGCTGTATCGGTTTGAGTATTTCTTTATGGCGTGACTATCTACAAATTAAGGCTAGGAGATCCTTGTTGGAGGGATAGGCAGCATCTGCCGTATCATGTGCTGCGCATGTACGTTGCAAAGCAATGTGTTGAGGAATGTATGTTAGTTGCAGGGAAATGTTGAGATAGTCT
Organism: Anabrus simplex; assembly: GCF_040414725.1. Classification (NCBI taxonomy): domain Eukaryota; kingdom Metazoa; phylum Arthropoda; class Insecta; order Orthoptera; family Tettigoniidae; genus Anabrus; species Anabrus simplex. The sequence goes on along the minus strand of NC_090265.1, from coordinate 437,994,263 downwards.
ACAACCCGACCGGTGCTACCACTCACCCATGGAGTCAGACATGATAATGATGATGATGATGATGAAGCTAGTTTTAAGGAGGGGAGGCTGTATTCAAATAGTTGTTTCATTAAAAAGATTGACACAGAATGGCCATCAGTCCTGCCTTATAAATTTCTGATACTGTATGTGGGTATAGGTCTATACAGTCTGACGAGTAAACGGGTATGAAGTGTTCTTTAAAACATCGTTTCGAATACGGGATATTTGTAGCTTTAAATGTCACCATTATGTGCTAACATTTCATTTTTCATACTGTTGCAGCATACAACTACTCTGTTTATTACGCACACTTCGTGAGAGAAGAATTAATTGACTGGAGATTTCTGAGTCTCAGAATACGACACGACAGAAAGGAAGAGCACGTTATCAGAGATTTCTTGGCTAGTTAATGCACGGTGAGGTATCTACACAAGATGAATAGAATGTTACACTTCTGTGATTTCGAAACCATAGGTAGGAAACATAAGAAACAATTTACTAAAGAGCCATGCAGGAAAAGATTTGAAACACTGACGTGAATTAGAATTAAATCAAGATTCACTGTAGCAAACCTCACAGAACACGCACCTGTGAAGAAACTATACAATGGGAATTCCTAGAATATAGCCTATCCATCGTATAATGTGCTAAAGCTCAGTTTCCATTTCTGCAACTACGCATGCAATACGATTCTCAGAGGCTACAGTACGGAAGAGGAGACGTATGAATGAGATTACGCGAGGGATGGACGCAAGACAACGGAAGTCTTCCGATCTCAGACCGGAAGACACGTGCGTCTTTTGACTCTCTTCGGTTGTTGTGCATGTTTCACAACCTGATCGTGTTCGCTATTTGTGGATATAGAGTGGTTAAACCACTTACAGTAAGCGTTCAAAAATCTCTCGAAATCTATCGATGACTTTCGGGTAAACAGAGCCCCTTACTCTATAACAAAAAACTGACATTTTTTCTTCGTAAATTTCTGTTTAACCAACAGGAATGCCTTATTGTCGTTTCTCATAACAACTTAAATGGCAGCAGCTACCGCTATGACTATCACTTTGCTCAATATACTCATCACTGTCTTCTCAAGCACGCAGCCAACGCAGTACGCAGAAGTACAAATGACACAAGTTGCATCTGCGAGTGACATGCCGCTATGTTGCCTGCCTTTTGCTTCTCTGCTTGCCTAGAGGCATGCCTCAGGCTGCGTAGCTTCACAAATGGAAATGAAGCGTTATGCGAACATTTAGCGTGAAAGAGGTAAACAACATGTTCGGGAACATTCAGTCCTTGTTTCACGTCACACTAACAATGACAGACATGGCGGAAATGGGATAGACAAGGGCTAGGACTGGGAAGGGAGCGGACGTGGCATTAAAGTACATCTCCAGTACTTGCCCGCTTAGAAAATAGGGAACACTGGGCGAGTTGGCCAGGCGGTTAGGGGTGCGCAGCTGTGAGCTTGCATCCGGGAGATAGTGGGTTCGAACCCCACTGTCGGCAGCCCTGAGGATGACTTTTCGTGGTTTCCCGACTCTAGGCAAATGCTGGGAATATACCTTAATTAAGGCCATGGCCGCTTCCCTCTCACTCCCAGGCCTCTCCTATCCCATCGTCGCCATAAGACCTCTGTGTCGGTGCAACGTAAAGCAAATAAATTTAAAAAATTACAAAAATAAGGAACCATTGAAAACCATACTTAGGGCTACCGACAGAGGGTTCGAACTCCACTATCTCTCGAATGAAAGCCCACAGCTACGGGATCCAAACAGCTAAACCAACTCCTTTGGTGTGTTTCAAGGTAGTACAATAAATCTGTAGTCTACAGTGCATCCGAAGAAATGCCGATAGACATTCTTTAAACTAAAAAATTGCTTTTAGAACGAGTTTTAATGAAGACATTCGCTACACCTTTAATGCTGCTTGTCACTTTGCTAATACTGTAGTCCGCCTCCGTAGTGTAAGTGTTAGCACTATTAGCTGGCTTCCTTAGAGGTAGGGATTCAATTCTCGGTACTGCCAAAAATGTTGTAGTTGAAAAGATTAATTCAAATGCCCAAGTATTAGCCGCCGCAAACAAATAAGTTTCATTCAAAATCATCTTGCTTGAAACAGGATGAATATGTGCAGGTCGTAGGATTCCAAGTATCACCTCTTCTGCCACCGCCGATACTCAGTTAACGAATATCCTCGCGTTTTGAGAATGTATAAAATTAAATATTTCTTTGTCGGCCAATTTTTGTGCGGTTGAGTGTAGATGAAGTTCACCTCCAATGGGATTGTGGATGAAAATAGCTGCACCACCTCGGGACATGGATACGAATTTATAGCTTTTACTTTGCTAATATAACTACACAAGTGTACATCAAAGCGTGTATTGGACAAATGCACATTAAGAGCAAGACAATTGTTTTGTTACGACAGATGAGGTAGGCTTATGCAAAGTCTGATGCTTAATTTTCCGTATAGTAATAGGGAGATAGTAGGTTTGAACCCCACTGTCGGCAGCCCTGAAAATGGTTTTCCGTGGTTTCCCTTTTTCAAACTAGGTTAATGTTGGGGCTGTACCTTAATTAAGGCCACGGCCGCTTCCTTCCCACTCCTAGCCCTTTCCTTTCCCATCGTCGCCGTAAGACGTATCTGTGTCGGCGCGACGTATAACAACTAACAAAAAAAAATCCGTACAGGACTGTTAAGAATACGACGCACTTGGTTTCTCGCTATCATTTTTATTGTATTTTTTCTGGTGGTTTAACGTCACGGTTACACATCGAAGTTTTCAGTGATGCTGAGATGGAAAAGGGCTAGGATTTGGAAGATAGCGGTCGTGACTTCAACAACGCTATAGTCCTGGCATTTGCTTACTTTAAAAATTGGAATCCCGGAAAAACATCTTCACGTCTGCTGTCGGGGGGATTTGAACCCATCAATGCAAGCTCATAGCCCACTTGCTCGGCAAAACTGTATTTATTAAGAGGTATCCTCGAAACCTTTCCTTCTTCCTACTCAAACTTCCTCACCGAACTGCTCTCTGCTCAAATCGATTGCGTATTCAATGGTAGGAGTGATAAGAGGGAATAGCAGTGATTTGCATATCGTAAGCGGAATGATTACAGCTTCACCCACTAACGAGGAGAATGTAAAGGTGTTTAACTCAGAGTGGAGTCCTATACTCTCTTCCTTTCTGCAGCAGTTATATCATAGTTTCACTTCCTTACATGACTATACTTCAGACAAAATCCAATACGTTAGCTCAGTGCGTAGCATCACGGCCAGTTATGGCTGCTTGCTCTGTACTTCGGATACAGATGGGTTCGAATATCCCGTTGCTATCCCCGAAAAGGTTTTTCGTATTTATCCATCTTCAACACCATGCAAATGCTGGGTTGATACCTTTCTTACGGCCACGGCTGCTCCTTTCCCATTCCTAGCCCTTTAAAATACATCTTCACATAGCGGTAGTTGTAGTTCACCCCCTCTGGGGTGTGTGGGGAAAAGCAGGTACAGAAGTGGCGGACACTCGCGTCACAAAAGTAAAAACCAATATTTTGTGGATTATCAGAGTGATTCTCACCTCTTGAGAAAGATTATACTTATATTTTGCATCTCTTTCAACACTATCACCAAAGGTTAATTTTCTGCTCGACTAATAAATGTAATCTACATTTTGAGAGGACAATGTAGCTTACGTCTTGAACTTACGACTGTGGAACTGAATCCCCGCAGGATCAGTAGACATTCATGTGAGCTTAAATGTGGTAACATAAAATAATAGTTTAATAGTACGTGTTCCCTGTGTCACTATACGGAAATGCGTTCTGTAAGTTGACTAAAGCATCTGAATAGAAGGTGGAGGTATCGAAGAAAGAAAGCATGTAGTTTTAAGCGACTCTTAATATCGCGATAATTATTGGATATCGAGTTTTACGATTCACAGGGGCTATGCTTTCAATTCATAAATACCACACGCACATAGCTTTATCGATGTACTTAAATATAATGGGATGTACCAAAACTAAACCCCAAGGCGCAACAGCCCCGAATGGTCTGGGCCTACCAAGCGACCGCTGCTCAGCCCGAAGGCCTGCAGATTACGAGGTGTCGTGTGAATAGCACGACGAATCCTCTCGGCCGTTATTCTTGGCTTTCTAGACCGGGGCAGCTACCTCAACGTCGGACACCTGCTCAATTGTAATCACGTGGGCTGAGTGGATCACGAACCAGTCCTCAGATTCATGTAAAAATCTCTGACCTGGCCGGGAATCGAACCCGGGGCCTCCGGGTAAAAGGCTTGCACGCTACTCCTACACCGCAGGGCCGGCATGATGAGATGTAACTAACCAATAATTATCGAGCCGAATGCATCAATTAAAAGAGACTTAACACAATTCAGCAAAGAAAACTGGAATTCTTTGGGCATATCATGAAGAATGAACGGAAGTTTCGAATACTCCAACTCGTCATTTAAGGGAAGATTTTCAGGATGGAAGGTCGAGGACGCCGATGGAATCCTGGTTAAGGACACTGGGTTGTGACAATGGATTATTTCACACAATTAAGGCGCACATTTTAAAATTATTTTTCTGGTATTTCCGTTTGTAAAATGGTTGTTAATTTTGCACTAACCAAACAGCTAACCTTTCCGAGCCATTTGCTAACAATAAACATTAAGTATTATTATCTGATTTTGTACAGGGTGTTCGAAAACATGGCCAGTAAAAAGAATTTGAATGTATACATTCCTCCAGTTAGGCACAACTTTCTTGGACTTTTCTTCTCAAGGAAACTTGATTTTTTGTAGAATGTAAAGAACACGTGGATTGAAAAAATGAATAGATCTTTTTTTCTAGAATTATTAATGAGCCGTTTAAAAATTAACCAACTCGAAAAATATTTTTATCTCTTAAAATGTACGATTTTTGAATTTATAAATTGAAAAGATAATTATTTTTAATATTTATTCCATTTATTCTATAAAACTACACAGATACCAACACATTACACAAAATCAGGCCTGTAACTTAAGTAGTTCTGAGAAAAGTGTACCAGAAACTCTTAACTTGCGGGAAAATGCAAAAAACTAAATGGATGCGTGTCATGGCTTCCTCGCCATGATTCAAAACACTCCAGCACCGTAATCTCCTTGTTCTATTGATTCCTGACCTTCCCTCTTCCTCTTAAGTTCCTTTTCCAGGTCCTAGCTTCCTTGGTCAGCTGCTAAGCATATTTTTCTCCTTCGGTGACTGGACTGAGATCAATGGTGGAGAATGTAGACCTAGTATCCCAGTCCACGTGTATGACCGAATTTTTTAGAACTTTAATCCTACCCATACAGACATCATTGAAATTTATACAAAATCTAAAACACCAACTTTTAGGGTATTAAGGCCGACAGACACAGTCTTGTGTGTACGCTCCCATGTGCAGCGACTGAAACTCTCATTACGGTTTTGAGTGTTATGCCTGTTGCTCACGGTAAAATTTTCTGTCAAATTTATTGTACAATAATTTAATTTTATACAATTTCTGTTTCTCACGGTCAAATTTAAGTTTTATAAAACCTTTGATGAAACTTTTCATAAAATAGGACATGTTCTATTCGGTAAAATTAATTTTACGAAACGAACTAATCAGCGAAGCTGACATCACGATGATGCTGCCGCTACGTCGTGAGAAGCTCGACTGTAAACAAACACTTCTCTCTAAAATGGTAGAATCCGGGTGGACTAAGGAAGCTGTTAGTGTTTTACTGGACGAATACTAGAAATATCCTTGTTTGTACGAAGTTAAAACGCCACTTGACCACAACAAATGCAAGAAGAGAGGCAGAAAACATAATCGCCGAATTCCTATATGAATGCTGGTCTTCTAACCTCAACTAATTTTCGACCAAGGACAGCAATCCTGTACCTTCTTCTCTTTTTTTGATCCAATCCCGATTCCAGCATTTCCTGGCATTTCTTTTCTTCCTTTTTACCACTGTACAACATATAATGGCAGCTAAAGTAGCAAGTTTTGCTGTGTTAGTTGGAGCCATACTATCAAACACACTAAGTTGAACAGCTGATTCTTGGTTTAAAAGTTTATCAATAGATGGCAGCATATACTCATCTAAGTTCAGAAGTGACTGCATAGATGGCCATGATGATGCTTCCACGGATTTTATAAAATAATTTTACCGCGAGCAACACAATTTGTTTTCGCCAAATTTTTATAAAATTAATTGTACAACAAATTTTATGAAACATCTTACCGTGAGCAATAGGCATTACTATGTAGGCATTTTGGTGACAAATCCTTCCTGCAGAAGTCTCTGTAGATTGGCCCGATCACTTCCACGACAGCCATTGGAAGAGAATGTTTCTGGGTATAGTTATCTCCAGTTGTTAATGCCCTACTGTATCCACACCAGCAATCTTCATCCGTGCCAGGGGGGTAACAGAGTACATGTTGAGGTACTTCATTTGTGACATATCTGTTATTATTTAGCCCTTTAATCACATATCTTTTTTTCTGTCAAATAATTTCGCTCTAACCATTATAGCATTAAAACTTGAAACAGGCATGAAAATTATACACAAACGTATTCCCAGGTACGTACAGTAATCACTAGTGTAAGAAATCACTTGTATACAAACTATCAACAAATAACCTGAAATCCGTCATCTAGTGGCTTCTTTCAGAAGTAGCCATGTGGCTACAGCTACAACAGAGGTACCAGCTATTGAAATACTCGTTTAATTACTCTTTCCAGTGGCATAGATACATCATTTTAAGCTTTAACTCTGTCACTTCTTATCAGAGTGGGCGTGTTCCATATGACGCCATGTTTAAATTGCTCATTTAGGACCTTTAAATTCAGAAAACATAGTATTATATATCGGTGGATGAGGAAAACACAGGAGAATTTAAGAAACACATTTTAAATCGATTTTTTGACCGACTGTTACGGCCAGTGTCCTTAAGGAATCAGAGAGACTGGTACCAAATGTGTTCAGCAAAACTATTCGGAAACGCCAATAACAAGCCTGAAATTGCCATGATGAAAACCAACTCCTAGAATGGATATGGAAAAAGAAGAAGAGAAGGAGAAATGGTGGTGGTGGTGGTGGTGGTGGTGGTGGTGGTGGTGGTGGGGCACTGAACGACTCTGATACCCGACTAGGTAACAGGACGTAAAATTTATCAAAACATACTATACTGGTGAAGTTTTGGAGCTAAGATATTTCAAGAATGGTGTGACAGAGACTGGAATATTACCCCAGTCAGATTTTGGACTGGACGGGGAACATTCAGTTAAATATATCCTCAGAAGTGTCTTGGAAAATAACGGAAGCCTAGAATCGAACCGCTCAGTTTTATATTCCCTATTCGCGGCGAATCTCTGTTGAATATAACTGTGATAAGATGTTTGTTCCACCTAAATTCTTTCCATATTTCCGCATTGTTAGTTCGTCACCATATTTTAGTATTAAACGACGGCAAATAAAGAAGCGTCTTATCAATGTGCAAACAACCAGGCAACAGAACTAGCAGTGAGAAGGTCCCAACATGTGCACTCTGAGATAGGCAGAGGCCCACGCGCCCGTATGTATCACTTTACAAATCCTTATGCTCAAGATGTTGCGATTACGCGCTGTAGAGTTACAAGAAGCTCTTCCACATTTTAAAATTTGCTGAGGGAGTGACCTACTTAACTAGAGAGACATAAAAGGGATTAATGTATACAAATTTGAGAATACATAATGTATAAGACTAGCTGCTGCACGTCCGGCAGAATGGTCAGCGGACTGGTCTTCGGTTTTGGCCGTGCGGTTAGCAGCGCGCAGCTGTGAGCTCGCATCCGGGAGATAGTGGGTTCGAATCCCACTGTCGGCTGTCCTGAAGATAGTTATGTGTGGTTTTACATTTTCACACCAGGCAAATGCTGGAGTTGTATCTTAATTAAGGTCACGTGCCGCTTCCTTCCCATTCCTAGGCCTTTCCTGTCCCATCGTCGCCGTAAGACCTATCTGTGTCGGTGTGACGTAAAGCAAAAAAATCTTCGGTTCAGAGAATTCCGGGTTCGATTCGCGGCCAGGCCGGGAATTTTAACTGCATATGATTAATTCCTCTATTTCGAGGACTGGGAGTTTATTTTAATTCACTTATTTCCTTAATAATACACCACAGTACCAACCACCTCAGAAATACGCAAATGTGAATAAATCCCTCCATATGAGTTTGGCGCCAGGAAGAGCCACAGGCCATAAAACTGTACCGAATCCTCAAAGTGTCACTCCCCAATGAATTGGGAAAAATGTGCCGTCGTTGATGGGATAGTTTCTTACAATTACAGCAGTAATGCCATCTATTTGAGATGAATTACAACAGAAGAAAAAATGAAATGAAATGTATGGCTTTTAGTGCCGGGATATCTCAGGACGGGTTCGGATCGCCAGGTGCAGGTCTTTGTATCTGACTCCCGTAGGCGACCTGCGCGTCGTAATGAGGATGAAATGATGATGAAGACAACACATACACCCAGCCCCAGTGGCAGAGAAATGATGGTTAAAATTCCCGACCGTGCCGGGAATCGAACCCGCGACCCCTGTGACCAAAGGCCAGCTCGCTAACAATTTAGCCTTGGGGCCGGACACAAGAGAAGGGACAGAGTGCACTTACGAACAGTCAGTCAGTATAATATTATTGTTGATGTGTTTTGGACGTCCTGAACACATCCTAGACAGAACCAAATGGCCATAGCGTAGCCGAGCAGCGGGCCCCATTTGATGGGAAAAACTCCAGGAGAGAGACTTTTGGAGGCTGAAGATACTGGAGGTATTCACGCTATTTTCTTGAGGGTCGGTGAGATTAGCGCATCAGGGGTGTAGGGAGTCTCATTCCCCCAAACCTTTTTCATTCATTCTGCTAGTTAACCTACTACCATAACAATTGAAGGATATTCCCATGCCAGTGTTGCTCATCGATAATGGACTTTGCAACACAAAGTTGAATTCGTGAACGTCCGGTTTACCATAGCTCGTGTCCGCCTCCATGGCTAAATGGTTAGTGTGCTGGCCTTTGGTCACAAGGATCCCGGGTTCGATTCCCAGCCGGGTCGGGAATTGTAACCATCATTGGTTAATTTCGCTGGCACGGGGGATGGGTATATGTGTCGTTTTCATCATCATTTCATCCTTATCACGACGGGCGTCATAAAAAGACCTGCACCTGGGGAGCCGAACATGTCCTCAGAGACTCCCGGCATTAAAAGCCATACGCCATTTCATTTCACCATAGCTCATATGGTAAGAATGTAGGCTACAAGACATAAAATATTAGAAGTTAATTTTTCTACAAAGTTAGTTACCTGCAGTTTTCCGACACAGCTAATATTAATGGAAAAAAATAACATTTTCTCTTTTCAGCCTCTTAATATTGTTACACCACTATATATCAATTTAATAATATTACGGCCTAATGCGAGAAACAGCCATCACATAACTCAAATACAGAGTTTCTAGAAATTTTGTTTTGCTATTTTCCCGTGTTAACACACACACACACACACACACACAAACACACACACACACACACACACACACACACACACACACACAAACAAACAAACAAACAAACAACTTGTGTGTAACTAATTCGAGAGAAGAGCGAAGCACGAAGAAAAAAATTGAAGCGTACAGACGAAATTATTTCTATAGAGTTTTTCCTGCCTGAGCTGGTTTTTTCTCTTTGTTTCTGTCTCTTGGCATAGGCCATAACAAAATATAGCCTCCGCTGAAGTCTCAGTCCCATCTACGATTATGAAGATGCTGAGGTATGAGTGATGCTGAGTAATGGCATTCAAAGTCTGACTTCATGGCTGAGTGGTCAGTGTCTTGGGTTTCGGTACTCGGGGACCCGGGTTCGATTCCAGGTTTTCTCCAGTGATTTGAAATTAATTGAAATTAATAGCGTTTTGGTAAATCATGTGAACTCATAGTAGATCCCAGAGAATCACTGGACAGATTAAAGGAATATTTTGAAAATTTTCTCAACATAAAATGATACCTTTCTGTTGAACTCCTCAGCAAACAAGTTTATGGGGAGCAGGTCAATGATGGCAGTGAAGTTACACTCGAGGAAGTGGAAAGGATAGTATAGCAGGATGTGAAATGATTTCATAACATCTTAAAATTATTTCGCTATTGTGAGTAATACGCTTCAAATTGTGGGTAATATGAGGATCAAAACAACATTCACATATCGTCTGCTACGATCGTTAGAGGTTACAGTGGTCCTCAAACAATATTATTTTTATTATATTGGACTCGGTATGTTTGGTTGTACAACAGATAAGAAAATAAGTAATACATCTAAGCAGTATTGAAGCCACCCTCAGTGGCACAGTCGTTTAGTCAACCGCGTTCTGTTTTCAGGTTCGGTCCTATCTGAGGTCGGTGTATTTCAGGGTGTTTGCATGCAACAGTTGTTAGCTTCTGGTATATTATAGACTAAGACTCTTTAGATCTTTTTTTTTTTTGCTAGTTGCTTTACGTCGCACCAACACAGATATGTCTTATGGCGACGATAGGACAGGGAAGGGCTAGGAGTGGGAAGGGAGTGGCCGTGGCCTTAATTAGATCAAAATTTCACCACTAACAGCGTCTTAAGATCGTTACCAGTTAGGACGTATATTGCTGGTACGTAAAGCAATTCATGTGGGTCAGTATAATGATACACCTAGTGTTAAGACATTACAGGCACGGTAAAGACTCTTTTTGCAAGTTTTTTTAATGTCGCACCAACTGTTAGGTCTTTTGGTGAGTATGTGATAGGAAAGGGCTAGGACTGGGAAGAAAGTGCCTTGGTCTTAGATAAAATACAGTCAGAGCATATATCTGGCGTGAAAATGGGAAATGACAGAAAATCATATTCAGGGCTATCGATGGTGTGGTTCGAACTTACTATCTCCCGAATTGAAGTTCACGAATTAAAGTTCACAGCTAAGTTGCCCGAGCTGCGTAGTCAAATCGCTCGGTGTTCGTTAAAGAAATAGTCATCTAAATATAGTTCATTCACCCTCATTTTCCTAAACACAATATTGAAAATACGTTCACTTCTCGCCGTTGTTACAGTAACGCAACCAGTGATGCAGGACGATCACACACTGATGTCCCCACAATAGGAAATGTCATGTCTAATAAGTGTTAGCGTCAGATGTCCAGAAGGTCATCTCTGAGTGGTAGAACCTATGTCAAATCATTATTTGTTTACTCTCCGCTCAAATACAACCTGTGAAAATAAAGTTCGGTGAATTAAGTCAGAACGGTCAATCCGGCAACAATGGCGACACACAACGCTGCACCTGCATAGCAGCAGGATTTAACCACCTGCTCCCAACGTTGTTCACTTGAACATCGTGTGTGTGCCGTGTAAGACCTGTTTGACACAGTGCGTGTTTAGTGCGTTGGTTCTGAACTGCGAACAGTAATAATAAGAATGTTTTTTGTTTTACGTCCCACTAACTACTCTTTTACGGTTTTCGGAGACGCCGAGGTGCCGGAATTTAGTCCCGCAGGAGTTCTTTTACGTGCTAATAAATCTACCGACACGAGGCTGACGTATTTGAGCACCTTCAAATACCACCGGACTGAGCCAGGATCGAACCTGCTAAGTTGGGGTCAGAAGGCCAGCGCCTTAACCGTCTGAGCCACTCAGCCCGGCCGAAGAGGAATATGAACGACCAAAAGATCAATGCACAGTTTTGTTTTAAGCTTGGCAAGACACCGGAAGAAACGCATGCGATGCTGGTACGTGTTTAGGAAGATCAAGCACTGTCCTTGAAGTGTGTCTACGAGGTGATTCGTCCGTTTTCGAGGAGGCCGGGAAAGTGTTTCTGACAATTCCCGTACCGAAAGACCGGTGACCGCCGTCAGTTACGAATACATTGAGCAGGTAGGACATTGATCACGAACGATTGGCGATTAACTGTGCGCATGATAGGGGATGAACTGCAGATTAACTGTGAATACGTGCGACAAATCGTTACCCAGAATTTCGGAAAGAGAAAAACGTGTTCTCGTCTTGTACCACATCACTTGACTGACGATCAGAAGCAGGCACGTTTAGAGGCTTCACAGGATTTTGTCGAAACGGCGGATGCGACACCAAATTTCTTGAACTATATTATCACTGAGCATCAAACCTGGTTTCTTAGCTACGACATTGAAACTAAACGGCAAAGCATGGAATGGCGTTCTCCGGGATCCCCTCGTCGGAAAAAAGTCAGAGCCGAAAAGTTATGCATCAAATACGACCCCAGTACGCACAACAAGGTTCATGTTTTTTGTCCATGATAACGCTCGCCCACACACGGCCAATATCGTCAAACAGTTCATGGCGAAAAGGGGGTGGTGCAACTTGAACATCCCCCATACTCGCCAGACCTCAATTCTCCAGACTTCTTCCTATTCCCACGACTCAAACTCGCTTTGAAAGGAAAGAGATTTGACGATATACGTGACATCAAACGAAACGTGACGAGGCTTTTGAACAGCATCCCAAAGGAAGCCTTCTTGCAAAGTTTCCAGAACATGTATCGCCGATCCCAGTTATGGGAGAGGACTATTTCGAAGAACAGCAAGGTCACTGTCGTGCATTGTTCATCTAAATTGATAGTACAGGACTATTCACCGAACTTTATTGTCACAGGTTGTAGGAACAGTACGCCCAGCCGAACGTGCAGTTCCCTGGAACGATACATTGCACTCTAGCATATCAACGATGCGGCCTTTTTTTTTTTTTTTTTTTTTGCTAGGGGCTTTACGTCGCACCGACACAGATAGGCGATGAGCGGCCTCTTTCAAACTCACTGAATTTACTGTGTGGCTGTCTTACATTCTGCCATGAAAACCATAAGTGCTGCAATAGACGATTGGTAAATAGACACTAGCAGTTTTCTTAAAACCTGTGAGGAATTTAATAGATATCCATCTACTTCACGCGATGTATGTTGTGCTTTTTATACACCAAGAACTGTTATATAGTGAAACCAATTTGAGAGTAATGCTAATAGTTACAATAGAAACACTACGCACAACCGAACGTGCATTTTCGTGTAACGACACTGATATCGAATTCTGGGGCTTTCAATGGTCCTCGCGCTCCTAAAAATTAAGCATTAGGAAATGTTTATTGACAGGAGTTATAGTTTTTAGAAATAGGTAGTTGGACTGTATGAGAAAAAGCTGGTATTCCGGCGACAGTAGTTTGAATTACAACGAAAATTAGTTTTTTCCTCAGTGGACCGTAGCAGATGGGTTGCGCTTGTCTGTCCGTAGAAATGTGTCTCATTTCACGCACGTGTTACGCTATTCTGAAGAACGTACGGTTATTAGTGGGTGCGTTGTTTTATGACAAACGTTTACGGCAGGAATTTAAGTGGGTGTTGGACCTGGAACAGATGGAGATATGTAAAGTCATATTAAGTTGTCAGGAAGGATGCTTGGTGCACCTCAGTACAGGAAGTGTCACACTGCCAGATTTTATTTCATTCCAGTCAAATGTAATAAAATTGATTCAGGTACTGAGTTCTAGGACCATAGGCGAGTTATACGCATAATCACTGAATATAAATAAGTTAAAAGGTTCGATGGATCAGTAAAAAAAAATTCGTGTGGCTATTTCTAGCCGGGTGCAGCCCTTGTATTGCAGACCCTCCGATGAGGGTGGGCGGCATCTGCGATGTGTAGGTAACTGCGTGTTATTGTGGTGGAGAATAGTGTTACGTGTTGCGTGTGAGTTGCAGGGATTTTGGGGACATCATAAACACCCCGCCCCCGAGCCACTGGAATTAACCAATGAAGGTTAAAATCTCCGACCCGGCCGGGAATCGACCCCGGGACCCTCTCAACCGAAGGCCAGTACGCTGAACATTCAGCCAACGAGTCGAACGATGGATTAGTAGGGGAATATAGAGTCGTGGGTTCGATCACGACCGAGGTAGGCAAATTTTGAAGGATGGAAAACATCTTAGCATTCTAAATCATTTTTCCTGGTGTACTAAATACCTCTCGCGGTCCGTTCGGCATTTACAGTGTTTGCAGAAAGAATAAGGATAGTCTTCAGATACTGATATATTGACAGTAACGTGTTGCTCCGATTTTCTCCTATTTATCTAGTGTGCTAAAACATGCAAGAAATGATCTACCTTTTTGCGATACATTTTGTCTATGTTAAAAAATGAAGGAGTGTTGTCAAAGACTAAATTGTTTGAGACATTTTAACTGCATTCTATCTATCTATTGAAGATCACAACTTGGCCAATCAAGTCAACAAAATGTTGTTTTGGTAGGTCTACAAGAAAACAAAACAATTGGCATGGGAATTTCCTTATAGAAATGGTCACCGATCAAAGAGTTTTGAATTTAGAAAAAAGGAATAGAAAACATTGCTTAAAAAATTATCGTTTGAATTCAAATTTGTAGTGATTAAGGAGATGTTGGCTCCGAAAGTTGACCCACTCGATTCGTAGGGAACTTAACTGGCGATGCAGTGTACGATTCAGTTTCGCTCGTACAGTGGATTACATCCAAATAAACCGAGTGAGTTGGCCGCGTTGTTAGCGTCATGTAGCTGTAAACTTGCATACGGGAGATGGTGGGTTCGAATTCCACCGTCGGCAGTCCTGAAGATAGTTTTCCGTTGTTTATCATTTTCACACCAGGCAACAGGCCGTAAAACTGTACCGAATCCATATAAAGTGCTGCCCCCTACCCCCATGAATCGGGTAAAATGTGCCCGTCGTTGGTGGGATAGTGTCTTCCAATTACAGCAGTAATGCCGACTATTTGAGATGAATGACAACAGAAGAGACAGAGTGCACTTCAATTAGCGTTTGGGACACTGAACACGGGATAGGACAATATCTTCTTAGGTGGCTAAGCTAACGAATATACCGGGCGAGTTGGCCGTGCGCGTAGAGGCGCGCGGCTGTGAGCTTGCATCCGGGAGATAGTAGGTTCGAATCCCACTATCGGCAGCCCGGAAGATGGTTTTCCGTGGTTTCCCATTTTCACACCAGGCAAATGCTGGGGCTGTACCTTAATCAAGGCCACGGCCGCTTCCTTCCAACTCCTAGGCCTTTCCTATCCCATCGTCGCCATAAGACCTATCTGTGTCGGTGCGACGTAAAGCCCCTAGCAAAAAAAAAAAAAGCTAACGAATACACCAAAGTGTTCAGCTTACTATAACCCACGATTGCAATCGAATATGCTCAGGGAGAAGGGAGACCTTAATTAAAGACACGGCAAATACCTTCCCAATCCTAGACTTTTCCCATCCTGGCGTAACCGAAAACAACCTTCGATGTGTTAGTGCAACGGTAAACGACTAGCAAAACATCCACGTAAGATAGGAATAACCAGAAAGTACAGTAGAAAGTCTTATGAGTACAGTCCAAGGGAAATATATATTTTAACGATAAGTTTATCGCCAGATGTCTCTACTGTCGATTTATGTGCTCCCTCTGGTGAAAGGATGAACAATCAATTTTTCTAAGAAATGTTACTTTACAAAGGTATAAGCAGCGTTTGGAACACTGAACGTGGGATATGACAATACCTTGTTAGATGGCTAAGTACTATTTTGTCAATTACTGAATACACAAAAACATCAACTTACTATAACCCAAGATTGCAGTCAAATATCCTCAGAGACAAGGGAGACAATGCTGCGGATATGGTTTTATGAAACTATTGCAGAAGCCTCACATCATAGGCCTAGGAACTGGATAATTTAATTGCTAAGAGGCTTGTTGAGATGAAGTGTCGTGAAATAACAAAAATAGCAAAAATATGAACTCCGAATTGAGGCGAGATCACCTGGAGAAGGGAATGTTCCCAAAGATGGGAAATTCCATTCTTGCTGATGCATACACTTAGAAGTCTGAATCTATGTAACTGCTGGACTCCTTGTGTTCATTCATGACGTCAAAACGGGCTTATGCATCAGCCTACTCAGCTTACTCGCTTGGCGTCTCACTGCTGGACGAAGATGTAAGATATGAGCGCTAATTCGTTGTTGATTTCTAATAAGTAATTTACATTCATGTTTTCACAAATAGAACCGTAAATTCTCTATTCTTGTCATCGTACAGTTCAACTTCGTACTCTGTGCGTGTTGCTTAAATTATCATACGACCTTGTTTACCTCTCCGAGCGACAATAAACTGTGATATACACCGTTACTTGCGGGTTCCTGGCATACAGTGATGTATGCTGATATTATTCCATGGGTCATTTTGCTTTCCTTCGTCGGGCAATTAACCTGTCGTCTGGATTGAATATACACAATGTAGCAATATAAACAGTCAGTTATAAGAACGATATTCGAATGTAATAATAGTAAGAAGAAGAAAAGCAAGGAGATATATAGATCAAATATTCACAAATGGAAAGTTGACTTAGAGGACAAACCGACAACATGGACCACAGATAGGATAGGCACATAGAAAGATGTCGTGCACTCTCAAAATGGGATTATTCACAACTAATGAATAATAATAATAAGCAAGGTTAAATAAACGAACTTTAATAAAATATACTACTTGAAGAGCCAGGGGAGATATGCCAAGCAGATGAAGGAAGAACTCAAGGGGTTAGGAATTGTAGATGAAGAATGTCGCGATAGAGACCAATTCAGGAAAAGACTTTCCAACATAAAAGTTCTTGTTGAAGAAAAGAAAGAGCGTTAGAGGGGGAAGATGGACAGAAGAGAGAAGAGCGCAACATTCTGAAAGAATGAAGGCACTGTGGAGAAAGAGGAAGGAAGAAGGGATGATAAGAAGGACGTGAAGAGATATTGGCGTGGTCCTAAGTTTGGTCGGTTCGCAGGAAAGAAATCATAATAATAATAATAATAATAATAATAATAACAATAATAATAATAATAATAATAATAATAATAATAATAATAATAATTGCACCTTTTAGAAGGCCATCTATAATACGAACTGTGAAACCTCTACTGGAAGGAGTTCGAAAGTTTATCGTCAGTTGTCTCTACTGTCGATTTATGTGCTCCCTCTGGCAAGAGGATGAAGAATTTATTTTCTAAGAAATTTGTAATTTTGAGGTTTTCAGCACTGAGGTGCTGTACATTCTTCTTTGTGTTCTGAGATTATTAGCACTGGTATCTCTTCCTACTTCTTCTAAATGTTCGACCAATCAGGAATTTTTGATATTTACTTGATTATCCAGTGGGAATAGGGGGTGTGTCCGGGAATTCGGCCCAGAGATTTATGGAACGTTCCTCTCCGCTATAAAAGCTGGAACCTTTCGGGCCATGTTGTCTTTTGATCTTTCCAGTCCAGCAGTAGAGTGTGTTCATAGAGAGGCAGGGGAGGGCTTGCCTCATCCATCTCCGGAAGGTCCACCAGCTCAAGGTAGTGGCAGACATCTTGTAATCTGAAAGCTAACTCGACGGGAAGGTTTCAAAATTCTTTCTTAATGTAATCTTGCAATGTAAATGTTCGATCTAGTTTAAGACCTTAACTTAGTGAGTAAAGAGTGGGAACCCTCGTGTATTCCCCTTCAACTTGGTCTTGAGGTGGTTATGATTTCGTAAACTTTAAAATTGTTCTTTCTTTGTAATTTAAACTTTCTCTCCATCTAGTCACCTCCGCAGTATAGGCTTAGCCTCTGTAACATAGGGCCATCAGCCTAAATAGGGTTTTAGGGATTTTTCAAGTGTATTTCAAAGGCGCGCAAGAGTTCACACCCCAACATTTTGATTTCCGGCCAATAACATTGTGACGTACCCACTTTGCCCACAGATGTATGACCAATTTATAACGTGGCGGGTCACTTTAATATTAAAATAAATAAATGATATGTCATGGTTTCCCTCCCGAAGGTATCACCACCTTGACGAAGGCAAAATATATTTTGCCGGGTGTTTATTGGAGGCTTGCGTGGTCAAATGATCCTTAGAGCTATGCCGGCGGGAGCATCTGCTCCTGGTAGGGCCACCCAAGCCGGACAGGTCTAAGGTGATGATCCAGACTAAGAGTGATACCCTGGTCCTCCAGGTTGGGGGTTGAGCGTAGGGTTAACTCCCCTACCTCGTAAAAAAAACCAACTGTTACGGATACCTTAAGAATGAATAATGCAGGACTGGAAAACTTGGTGACGAACCGGCAAGAAAAACGGCTAAAGAGAAGGAAAAATGATATTATATTAGCAACGTGGAATGTTAAGACATTGAAGAGACCTGGCAAGTTAAAAGTATTAAGGAATGAAATGGATAAGTATGGAGTGAAAATAGCAGCTCTACAGGAACTAAGATGGAAAGGGCAAGGGATGATGATGTCTGGACAACATATTTTGATGTACAGTGGAGAAAAAGCAGGCAGTAATGGCACAGGATTCCTCATACATAAGTCAGTAAAGCAAAGCGTGATCAACTTTACTCCAATCAATGATAGGATGTGCTCTGTGAGAATTAGGGCAAAATTCTTCAACGTAACTGTGTTTTGTGTGTACGCCCCTACTGAGGAGGCAGAAGATGAGAAGAAAGATGCATTTTATACCAAATTGGAGGAAGAAATTAATAAAGTTCAAAGGCATGATGTGAAAATTATCCTTGGAGATTTAAATGCAAAAATTGGAAGAGAAGAAGTGTACAAACACTTAGTAGGGAAAGAAAGCCTGCATGAAGTAAGTAATGATAACGGATTGAGATTGATTGATTTTGTGAGTGGAAAGCAGATGATAATTAAAAGTACTTGGCATCCTAGGAAAAACATTCACAAGGAGACCTGGATTTCACCAGATGGTGTGACAAGAAATCAAATAGACCATGTTATCATAGACAGGCGACATGCATCAGATATTATGGATGTTAGAAGCTGCAGAGGTGCTGATGCAGATACAGACCACTATCTTGTTAGAGTCAAGTACAGACAAAAAATAGATTTGGCAAGAACGGAAAAAGTAACAAGAAAGGCAAAGCACAATATTGAAGGACTAAAAAATGATCAATTGCAAGAGAAATACAAAAAGAAAATAGCTGAATCTTTGGCAATAAAAGGGGAATTATGGGAGAAAGGAGAAGTGGAAGATAAATGGGAGATACTGAAAACAACTATCAGTGAAGTTGCAGATAGTACCCTGGGAAAGAAGAAATTGGTAAAGAGAGCAGAATGGTTTGATGAGGAATGTTCAACATTAATCCAAGAGAGGAATGATGCTAGGAACAGAATGCTTCAAAGGAGAACAAGACAAACAGTAGAAGAGTATAGAGAGAAACGAAGAAGAGCAGATAAGATATGTAGATATAAGAAAAGAGCTTTTGAAAGAAAGAGAATTGAAGAACTGGATGAAATGAAGGATAGAAACGAGGTACGAAAGTTCTATGAAAGAACAAAAGACATTAAGAGAGGGTTTCAACCAAGAGCTGTTTTCTTCAAGGATAAAGATGGAAACCTTCTGGGTGATAAAAGCAAAGTGCTTGGAAGATGGCAGGAGTATTTTTACGAGTTACTCAATGGAAATAATGAAGATGATAGAGAGGAGGAAAATATAAATGTTGATGGGGAAGAAAGAGAATTGGGAGAGGAATCAGTAAAAGAGCCAGACTTAGAAGAGGTCAAAGCTGCAATTAATGCATTAAAGAGTAATAGAGCCCCAGGTGAAGATGGAATGGAGTCAGAGCTGTTGAGATATGGGGGAGAGGGAATAGAAATGGCTGTTTATGAATTGATTAAGGAGGTTTGGACAAAGGAGGAAATACCCAAGGATTGGACATTGGGTATAATTTACCCATTACATAAAAAGGGAGATAAGGCAGTATGTGGAAATTATCGAGGGATCACCTTGCTGGATGGAACGTACAAGGTTTTTGGTAAGGTACTAGCCTTAAGATTGGAATTATGGATGGAAAGAATATTAGGGGATTACCAAGCAGGTTTTAGAAAACATCGCTCTACTCTGGATCAGATATTTATATTACGACAAGTGCTAGAGAAATTTTATGAATATGACAAACAGCTGCATCAGCTGTATGTTGATTTTAAACAGGCATATGACAGTCTAGATAGGGGTAAAATTTACAAGATTATGAAAGAATTTGGAATCCCAAGGAAATTGATTAGATTAACAGAAATGACTTTGAAAACAACGGTATGCAAGGTGAGAGTGGAGCAAGATCTGTCAGAGGAGTTTTTAGTGGAGAGAGGACTAAGACAGGGAGATGTACTTTCCACACTTCTTTTTAACCTAGCATTGGAAAAAGTAATCCGTGAATTGCCCATCAACCCAGGGGGAACCATTTTGAACAGATTAGTACAAGTGATAGCATATGCTGATGATGTAGCAATAATTGCAAGAAATGAAAGAGCTCTTGAAGAGAGCTACTCAGTATTAGAAGGGAAAGCACGGGACCTAGGACTAGAAGTGAATATAAACAAAACAAAATATATGAAGATGGGAGATACAGAGGGAGTAAGAGGAAGGACCCCAGTAAGATTAAATGGGAAGGAATATCAAAGAGTCACATCTTTCAAATATCTAGGCTCTATAATAACAGAGGACAATAAAACCTCCGTGGAAATACAGGAGAGGATAACAAGTGGAAACCGATGCTTTTACGGCTTGCAAAATATGTTTAAATCCAGGAATGTCAGCAGGAATACAAAAATTAAAATATACACAACAGTACTAAGACCAATAGTTATGTATGGCTCAGAATGCTGGGTGATGACCTCCAGAGAAGAACAGTGGCTGTTACGGTGGGAAAGGAAGATATTGAGAAAGATATTCGGTACAGTAAGAGAGCAGGATGGGTGGAGAATGAGGACAAATGTAGAGCTGCAAGGACTGTTTGGCCAGCCAGATATTGTTGCTAAAATTAAGCAGGGAAGAATTAGGTGGGCCGGTCATGTTCAGAGAATGGCAGAAACCTGCACCGTAAAAAAGGTGTTTATAGGGAAACTTGATGGAAGGAGGAGGAGAGGAAGACCCAGGAAAAGGTGGATTGATGATGTTGAGGATGACCTTAGAAAGTTAGGAGTTAAACGTTGGAGAAGAAAAGCTGAGGACCGAGATGAATGGAGGCAGGTGATAAAGGAGGCCAAGGACCTACAAGGACTGTAGCGCCGACCAGTAAGTAAGTAAGTAAGTATGTCATGGTTTCTCCAGAAACAGTATCCCAAGGGCGCCAGTCTTCAAGCTTATGGCTTGAAAACAAAAGTAGATAATTAATAATAATAATAATAATAATAATAATAATAATAATAATAATAAATAAAAATACGTAATGAGACTCAAAAAACTCCCAGGGGTGGGGTGAAGGGAACACAAATCATTAAGTACACTAACTTGGAATTTAAGGATCATTAATAATCATTTCATAAAATACAAATTAAAACAGCTATTTATTAAGATGAAAAACGTGACGTAACGGCCGTATTAACGAAATCTGAACTTACGGAAGCAAAAGAAAAAGTGAATGAAATTAACTTTAAGAAAATGAACTGTTGCGCGAAGACTTGCAGTAACTTATGCCATAAGCTCACCAACTGTAGACTCTGTTGTCTTGAAGCTGAAGATGGGTGGATCTCTCGTACAGGCTGCCTCATCTGTTGTTGGATTCCAGTCCTACATCCACATTTCCTGTCTTTAACACTTCCTATTGTACTCCTTACATAAAGTCGTAATGAGTCCTAATTTTAAGTGCAAAACCACCATGGGTTATGTTCATGGAGAGAATACACTTGTATTCTTCCGAATTACGGAACAGTAGCGTAGCTAAACTCATAATAAAAGCTCTCCTGCCCTATACCAGTCAGAACCGGTCTCCCGTTGACTACCTCTCGTCATTGAGATAACAAGTCCCAATGAGAGTAACTTTTGAGTAGAATATACTCAGATGCGAAGTGAACTAAGTTAAAATCTTCTCCGATGTGTAGACGTAGAATCGTAGTAAGAGTATCTTCCAAGCGTGAGAATCAGAATCAGAATGTCCGAATCTCCGAATCTGAATCTGAATGTGAGTCTGAAAGAGAGTATGAATGTGAGAATGTTAGTGTCCTCTCCAGCCCTTGTCGGTGGTATATATTGGTTCAAAAGTCTCCTTCCATCAGCCATATCACATGGTCAAGTAAGATTCGAGGTCTCATCCCTTCTCCCTTGTATAGCTGTGCATCCATCACGTTGCTTCATTACGTTCATTCACATAGGCTGAACTTTCCCGCTGAAATAAAGCGTCTCGAATCTGAGTTTGAAAAGTGGGTGTTAATAATGTGTCAACTGTCTTTTCATGAGGTGGAGAGGGTAATATCTCTCGTAACCTCGATGACGTACTTTTCCTGGAATTGGGCTGAAATTAGCCTGCTGACTCTGGTCACCTCACAACGGCTATTGGAAAATTTACTGCAAGTTATAAATATGCGTGATGTTGAAATACTTTACCCAATAATTTGTTCGTTCAGAATACGTTATAGCCGCGATACAATGAAATGAAGTGATGAGTGAAATGGATGATAAAAACCCTATATATACATATTAATTTCAAAATGACCTATCAGTGATTAAATATATACATCTTATCAATTAAATATATAGTTCAATAATTAAAAATGTACAGTGATGTCCCAAACATCACAACATTAACCTTTTATTTTTACTAAGGCCATGTAGAATGGGCATGTATTGCCCCTGTTAAATATTCTTATTCCATTTCCTATTTAATGCAATGCAGACTGGCCAGCGAGTAAGACAGTGGAAATAGTTTGTTGCTTACCTAATTGTGCCTCTGAAAGTTTGAGAGTAATCTCCTGGAGAGAAATTTGTATGTGAAACAAAGACGCTCCTTTTTGAATGAAGTGTATTTTGAAGCTCAGTCTCCTTGAGGAGTTATAGAAGGGAGCAAAGGTGTTCTTGTAAAGTTTGTAACTTGGCAGCGTCAAGCTAGTTCTGTTAAATCGTTGTTGTCTGGTTGTTCTAGGCTACTCTAGTATTGTTTCTCGTGCTCACGAGCTAACCTTTGTCCTATTGTTATTTGTTATTGTTTAACAAAAATTAATATCTGAATAGACAAAAAACCTAGGAGACAAACAAAATGTCAAATTTTAGAATTTGAAGATGGTTCTCCGTGGTTTCCCATTTTCACACCAGGCAAATGCTGGGGCTGTATCTTAATTAAGGCCTCGGCCACTTCCTTCCCACTCCTAGCCCTTTCCTGTCCCATCGTCGCAATAAGACCTATCTGTGTCAGTACGACGTAAAGCAACTAGCAAAAAGAAAAAAATAGAATTTTAAATGAAAATTTGATTTCTCTATCCATCCATCCATTCATGCCCGCACCTTCTTACACCTCTGCGTTCCACAGAATCCCCGGAACAATAATAATAATAATAATAATAATAATAATAATAATAATAATAATAATAATAATAATAATAATAATGTTCCAGAATCTTTTAACTGGCTCTGGTCTTAAAGAGACATTGCGACAATGGAATTACGCATTACGCTGTGGTGGATATTATTATTATTATTATTATTATTATTATTATTATTATTATTATTATTATTAGTATTATTATTATTATTATTATCATCGTGAAAAATGCGCGAACTAACAGGGGATATTTACACTCTTTTAAATATAGTGTGTGTCTGTGGCGAGATTCAGTATTATAACCTCCCCTGCGAGCAATGTGACCTTGCCGCGGTGGGGAAGCTTGCGTGTCCCAATGAAGCAGATAGCCGAGCCGCAAGTGCAACCATATCGGACGGGTATCTGTCTAGAGAACAGACTAACGAATGGTTCATAGAAAAGGGGGGTAGCAGCCTTTCGGAAGTTACAAGGTTGGCAGTCTAGATGATTGACTGGTATGGCCTTGCAATAACACTCAGCATGGCTTAGCTGTGTTGATACTGCTACACGGCTGAAAGCAACGGGAAACTACATCCTTAACGCTCTACTGCATGAATTATTCTTCGTTTATGATTGGTGAAGAAAATTTAAGCTTTAATGTTCAACTTACGTTCAGTGTTTTAGAACTGGGGCTAATAGCTTAACACTCGCATGTGATGTGGTTTCCCATAATGGGGATATATATACGATTTCTCACGATTTTTCGCTAAGCTTTTAACATTCAAAGACCGAACATTACTGTCTACTGGCCATGGGTACGTATTACAGGGCGCAGTTATTCTTGCACGACCGTAGGTCGGTAATGTCCTTAAGGTTGAGTCAGACGTACTCCTGAAACCTATGGTAATGTGATGGGGAGGGCCAACGTAAAATAAACTGTGGTTGGTACGCGTGGATGTTGACGGGCCGGAAGGAGTGAGTACCTTTGGTTGTAGGGCCCTTTTGTAAAAAAAAAAAAAAAAAAAAAAAGCCATGAAAATCGAGGAAACCTTTGAAGAAAGGAAAAGTAGGTTTATGAATAGTAAGAGTTCTGATTGAAAAGCACTTCTAGGAAAAGAAGACAAGGCAGGAAGATGGCAGGAACATATCCAACAGTTGTATCGAGGTAAAGACGTAGATGATATGGTTCAGGAACAAGAAGGGGCTGTCGATGCCGATGTAATGGGGGACCCAATTTTGAGGTCAGAATTTGACAGAGCTTTGAGGTACCTAAAGAGGAACAAGAATTAATGGCATTCGTTTTGAATTACTGACTGCCTTAGGAGAAACCAGCATGGCGAGGTTATTCCATTTAATGTGTAAGATGTATGAGACAGGAGAAGTGCCATCCGATTTTCAGCAGAATGTTGTTATACCTATTCCGAAGAAAGCCGGTACTGACAAGTGTGAAAACTACCGAACCATTAGTTTAGTATCTCACGCCGGCAAAATTTTAACACTCATTATTTACAGATGAATGGAAGGACAAGTTGAAACTGAGTTGGAAGTTGATCAGTTTACGTCTGATCTTAGATGATCGAATCAAGAAGGACCAGCCCACGTACATGGCATTCGTAGATCTAGAAAAGACATTTGATAATATTGATTGGACCAAGTTATTTGAGATTCTGAAGGTGATCGGGATCCGATACCGAGAACGAAGAATTATCTACAATCTCTATAAAAATTAGTCTGCAGAGATAAGAAACCAGGGCTTTTAAAAAGAAGCAGCAATCCAGTAAGTAGTGAGGCCGGGTTGCATTTTGTTCCCCCTACTTTTCAATGTTCATACACAACAGGCAGTAAAGGGAGAGACAGAGGAATTTGGGAAGGGATTCACAATCCAAGGAGAGGAAATGAAAACCCTGAGAAGATCTGGAGAAGTTACTGAATGGTATGGACGCAGTCTTGGGTGAGGAGTACAAGATGAAGATAAATAAGTCCAAAAACAAAAGTAATGGAGTGAAGTCGAAGTCAGGTGACGCAGGGAATATTAAATTAGGAAATGATATATTAAAGGAAGTAGATGAATACTGCTACTTGGCAGAAGTAAGGAGGACATAAAATGCAGACTAGCACAAGCAAAGAAGGTATTTCTTAAGAAAAGAACTTTGCTCACCTCAAACATTGATATAGGAATTAGAAAGGTGTTTGTAAAGACTTTCATCTGAAGCGTAGCATTCTATGGAAATGAAACATGGACGATAACTAGCTCAGAAAGAAGGAGAATAGAAACTTTCAAAATGTGGTGTTACAAAAGAATGCTGAAGCTGAGATGGATAGATCGAAACACGAATTAAGAGATACTGAATGGAATTGGTGAGAGGAGATCGTTGTGGCTAAATTTGACGAGAAGAGATAGAATGATAGGCACATCTTAAGACACCCAAGGCTTGTTCAGCTGGGTTCTGAGGGAAGTGTAGGAGATACGAATGGTAGGGGTAGACCAAGGTATGAATATGACAAGCAGATTATAGCAGATGTAGGATGCAGCAGTTACGTAGAAATTAAAAGGTTAACACAGGATAGAGTGGCATGGAGAGCTGCATCAAACCAGTCTATGGACTGATGACTCAATCAACAACGACAAAAACCTTGGGAAAAGGAGTTGAGCGCCTAATTAGTTGTGCCATACAGCACACATGAAACAACAAGGCACCTTGACTTTTTTGACTTTAAACCAGACATATATTAAAGGCACGTATCTCATTAACGCTCGCGGTCTCTTGTTGGAATTTTGCAGTATTAAACAGTTCCAATAAATTGTAATGCCATACGTTAATGTAGAAGTTTTAAATATGATGATTTAAGAATTCTTAATTTTTCAATAACAGCTTTGACTTTTTTTGCTGATGGTTTCGTTACTTGCACTAGCTCGGATAGATTTTTGGTGACGATGGGATAGGAATGGGCTATAATCATTAAGGAAGTAGCCATGGCCTTAACTGAGTTACGATCCAAGCATTTACCTGACGTGAAATAGGGAAAATCATGAAAATCATCTTTAGGGCTGCTAACGGTGGAGCTTGAACCCACTATCCCAAATTTCAGCTCACTGCTACACGATTCGAACTGCGTAGCCAACACACTCGCTGAAAGGTTATGGTTTATTAATTATTACTTTGTTGTTATTTCTTGATAGATGTAATACTTTTGCATATGTCTCTTGCACAGGCCAGAGCAACAGGTACCTTCTATTGAAGTGCCAGTCTCGTTTATGGCTGTGGCAATATACGAGGACTAAAAATAAAGTAGTGGCAACATTAACGTATTGAACCCATGACCTTTGTGCCCTAAGAACATTATGCATAATGTAACAATTAAACTAAAAGTTGGATTCTTGATAGCATGGATTTGACACGTGACGAGGGGGTGATTACCTTCGGTCCCACGCTCTGGGGTACGTGACGTCAACCACACGTGTCGACGGCGGAAGAATCTCAAGTCATTTTTATGAACTATTTCAAAGCGCGTGTACATGGCGTGACCACGCCAAGTCAAAAAAATATAGTGCCTATCAAAGGGGGTCAATCATCTCACAAATCGAACCCGTAAAAATTTTAAATGTCCGTGAACACTACCGCCAGAAATGTAGCAAGCATGTAGTCACTTTCAAAACTCTTGAAATTGCAGTTTAGGTAAGTCAGAAAATTTATAGAAATTTTCTTGGCGGCAAAGGGAGAGATCCGAAGAGAGGGGGTAACTGCTATAAATATGAAGGGACGCCATGACGAAGTCTCCTTCTCCGGCATTTGTGATACAAAGCGGACGAAAAATTGTTGAGCTGCTCTGCGAAATCAAACCAACGAAAGTAGACTGAGTTCAACTGCAGATTTTAGCCATTGCGGCTAAGTCTTGACTCCATGAGGAGATAGTTTTCTTGAGTGAAATAATTGTACCAGATAGGACGGTCAAAGTACTGAATAAATTCTAATGTGATTGAGTAATTCGTGTGCGGAAATAATTGTAGTCCATCGTGTGCGTTCAAGCAAACAAGTGAAGGGTATTTTCTTTTTTTTATGCTTTATTCCAGGAAACCTGAAGAAACACAATGATATGTACAGCCATGAATGTAAAGATGGCTAAATAAAATGCCAGGGTCACAGGTGGGCCCTATGACGAACACTGGCGTGACGACATGAGGTAGGTGACTTTCCATCTTACTACCTCTTATATCTTGTCTCGTGATTTCTTGTATTTGAATGGGGATATACGACGCAGTGGTCACCCCTACTAAGTTTTGTAAATGTGAGAGTACGACTAAAATAGTCATTTGTTTTATTTTCCACTTGGATAAAATTTTGAAGTCATGCGAGGGCCGTATAATGTTGTAAAAAGTTATTGAATAGGGTTTCGTAGTGATATCACGTCCAATGTAGATCGTCATCCGTGTGAGTGTACTGCCTGTATTTTGTGATGTCAAAGTAAGATGTTCATTCGACGTAAAATTCTTCTGTCTGCAATTTGACGTTAATAATAATAATCCATGGTCACTCATTTTCAATCGAGTGGAAGCGAGCTGTCGGGTGAGAACCTAGGGTGATGAATTTGGTCACGGAGAGAAACGTTTTTTTTAATGCCCATTTTAAACTGTGTCTGACTGACAATAGAAGATCTAGTAGAATGTTTCAGTCATTTCTCGTAAAAATCAAGTTATTAAATACGATATCATTTATGCGAAGTTATTCATGATTAATGCATTGTGCGATATTAGACGTCGGGATTTCTAGTGAGGATTTTATTCCAGTTCTTTGTCGATGATAATTGTGGAGCTGGGAAACAGAGGTTAGTTTTGTGAATCAGGTTGGACCTGTCATTGAAGCCGGGACACGGAAGCCCGAGGAATGTTTTATATGAATTGAGATGAGATGTGCGAATCAGGATAGAGTCCTGTCATTTGAAGCCGGGACATGATAGCCCGAGGAATATTTTATAATGTTGAGAATGGAAAGAAATTCATAGAAATCCATAGCGGTATCAATTGGCGACGCGTATAATTAGTGTGGGCACCTTGAAGCATAACCTGTGCATTTTGTTGGTTAGAATATCGTATTTGTTTAATTATGTCGGCAGAGTTTAAAGGGAGCATTTCGAGAAGTCAGTCAACTGTGAATAAACCAGGTGTTTCCTGTAACTGCCAAGCGAGCTGGGGGGGGGGGAAGAGAGGCCTCAGCTATGATAACGGGAAGGAGTGGAGTTGAGATTGTACTGTAATTCTCGGCCAGGGGAAACGTTAAAATGCTGGATTTAGTTGAAATTCATAGCCGGTAATGATCTAAGAATTGTGAAATACTGTAATTGGGGACGTAATGAACATTTGAAATCACGAACTTTGAGTATAAGGAACAGAGTAACCCAATTTCAGGGTTGTCCAAAATATAGAGCGATGGTCGTGATGATCGGTTTGTCTGTGAGGGGTGTGCAAAATTCATAATGGTAATGACGAGATATGACATCGTAATTATATGGCGAGTTGTTTGGTTTGTACGTACATTATTAGGATATCCAAGTGTTAATAACGGTTAGGACTAGATTAGATTTTTAAGCGTGATATCACGAGACAGGATATATATAGCTGGACATGAATTATGTAAAATTCTTTTCCAGCCAGATAAACATCGCAATATTGAACTCACATCACAGCTGCGTATAAATTTGTGAAGAAACCAGAGTCCGCGGAGATAAAATTTGTTGTTCGTTAATATTTCGTTAAATCATTTAAATTTATTTAATTATTAAATTCAGTGAAACCGCATTTGAAATAACTTTAATCAAGCGAATAACTTGGAGATGCATTCTGGAAATTTTAGTTTGTTTTCTGGGGAATGTTAACATGTAAAGTAACGATTAAGGGAACATATCCGAAGGAAATGGATTTTACTGCCACAAAGTTTGTGAGCATTGCTATTGTTGTAATTATTGAACTTTGATTGATTGAGCAGTGAATGTGCTGGGGATAGTAAAGTGGAACTTTGGTCATAAACCGATGTAACTTAATTGTGTTTAGCCTTCAGCCTAGAAACTTGGATGGTCAGGGGGTCATCAACCTCAGTGACTTAGATTAGGGCCATATGCCATTGTAGCATCATTTCCTTGCGGTCATCATCCACAATGACTTTAAAGTAACTTAGAAGAGTAGATGTCGGTCCATGACATAGACGCAGGTCACATCGATTCAATTAAGGGTCCATGCCGTAGAACCACTGTGTGGCACACACCGATTGGACGGCCTTAATTATTCCCAGAGTCCAGAGTTCGTGTTACGAGGGCTGGACCATAACGAATCACTATGATGGTACATGTGGTCTCACATGGAAGCCGAATTTAAGGATTTCCAGACTTTCCTTTCTTAAATGATTAATAATTGAGACAATGGTTTCTAGTAAGAATGCCCGTCAGGCAGGTACGTTAAAGTCTCACACCAGTGTTCTGACGTTTATGTAAAGGTGATTGTGGTGTCCAGGGCACACAATTGACTTCTCTGATACTGTTGACATACCGTGATGCTTCAGAAATTTCCTGAATAAATAGGAATCTTTTAAATAGACCTTTCATTCCAGTAGATAGATTAGAATTAATGAACCCTACCTTTACCTCAGCAAGTGACGAAGAACCCGAAACGACCCAAGAGACAGATCTCATGAACTTTGCTGATAGGTAAGAAAGGTAGGTATCCCTCAATATGGACCAAAGGGTTCATTAAACATACGGAACCACTTATTGTAGAACTACCATATCCCTACAAGCCCTCAATGTAATCACCTGCAACATGTTGAAGCCGTTGCCAGATATATTAACGGCGCAGGATGCCAGTAGCACTGCCGCCTCTGTCGAATCCTTCGGAACGCCTTACTGTGATGATTTAAGAATTTCTTAATTTTTCAATAACAACTTTGACTTTTTTGCTGATGGTTTCGTTGCTTGCACTAGCTCGGATAGATTTTTGGTGACGATGGGATAGGAATGGGCTATAATCATTAAAGAAGTAGCCATGGCCTTAACTGAGTGGTTCCTTCACTTTGGGGAGCAGATCGAAGTCATAAGGACTCATATCCGATGAATAGCGTGGATGCTCCAGGACATCACACCTTCACCATGATAGCATTTCTGTCACAGGAGCAGCATTGTGACCCCGGGATTGCCGTACAAGACAATGGGTAGATGCGTCTGGAAATGAGACCGTTTCGCGCGCAGTGCACTGTTTGATTCGGAGGAATGCATGGCCCAGTAATGACATTCTATACATCTTACGCTAGTATCAGTATTACCTTCACTTCCTCTGGATCCTGGCACTGTTTGTTTTGGACGGGGTGATGATGGATGGCCATGGCACCCTGTGAGGAATTGTTGGCACGGTGGAGGCGGGAGGCCCTAGATCATTAATTCTGAACTGAACGAACGACTCCGATGGAAGAGTTTCTATACATGAGACACCATAGATGAGATGCCGTAAAAACTGTTACCCCTAGGAGTCAGAGATTGTGATGGAACAGCATTTTCTGAATCAGTATTGAAAGCAGTGGTGAACTATCTCTCTTCTCATCTTGCCTAGAATGTCTGATCATGGTTCTGGCATCATTTTTCCAGTTTCCTTGAACTGCATAACCTTCGATGTTGCTATTTTAGGATCAGTCAGCTTCCGGACTCAATGCTTTTATGTCCGTCTATTAGGTGAAGGAAGAAAACTTCCAACTAATGATAATAATAGCAATAATAATATATAGTATATATGGATGTATGTGTGTGTATATTCACATCTCCAAAATCACTGGAACAATTTCAACCAAACTTGGTACACTTATGAGTTATGACACTATCAGGAGACAAACCCGTCGAAGTTAGACACCCCTAGCATCCATAGGTGTGGGGAAAGGAGGGGGTAAGATATAAAAATAATCCATAGTTTTCGGTGTCGCTGACATGAAGAGTTACAGCCCGGATGTCGTTTAATTCCAAGTTCGGTCCCATGGGCATGACAGTGAGAAGGGTTGAAAAAAGAAAATGTTCAAAATGACCGATATGTTTGATGTATTTGTGTTATTTTACAGTATAGCTCTAAACCAAACTTTCTATCTTGAAAAACAGCCATTGTGGTAGTAAGACACCCTTAGCACCCGTAAGGGAGGGGGTGACTCGTAAAAACTATCAAAAACGACCGATATTAATTTCGCATAAATAGTTTTCGGGGTCGCTGAGATGAATTGTGACAAACTGGATCCCGTTTCAGTTTAAGTTCATCTTCCATCGACATGGGGGGTAGAGAAGGGGTGAAAAAGTTAATGTCCAAAATGTACGCTATTAATGTTGGGTAACTAAACTGAATGCTGACAGTCCCAACGACAGACGGAATAGTGCACATATCTACAGCGCGACGTGAAAATGCATACAGTTATAATTTATTTTTATTATTTATTTAAAAGGATCAATTGCTTCCCATATAAGATGGACTTCCTAACGCGAAACAAAAAATCTCAAACTTAAACTAAGCACATAACAATAACTAAATCTAACAAAGAATTATTAAAATATTAATCAATTTCAGAATAAATAAATTACAAAAATTCACTTCGAACCTGTGATACAGATCCTAAATTTATACATTCAAAAACGTACCCGAGCAGATCCGGGTACTAGAGCTAATAATACCGGTAATATAAAATCGATTGCTACAGATCATAAGATATATAGGGAAGTATTACTTCTTCCCCCTGTCATCTTTTAACGGTCTGTATGTTATGCACTCTGAGTTGTCGTATTTAAGCATGCTCAAATGTTATCGAACTAGTCTGGGTTCCAAGGTTCGAAGAGATTGAAGGAACTTACTTGGAAATTGAATTTAGCATCCAGTAATCGGGAGATAGTGGGTTCGAGCCCCACTGTCGGCAGCCCTGAGGATGGTTTTCCGTGGCTTCCCATTTTCACACCAGGCAAATGCCGGGGCTGTACCTTAATTAAGGCCACGGCCACTTCCTTCCACTTCCTAGACCTTCCCTATCCCATCGTCGCCATAAGACCTACCTGTGTCGGTGCGACGTAAAGCAAATAGCAAGAGAAAGAAAAAAAGAAAAAAAATCAGATAAGGATAACAAGATGGCAAACGAAATTGGCAGTCGTATATATTTTAGAGAGAAATGGAAAAACTAAAGCACAAACAGGCTCCAAGGAGGACATTCCAGGAATCATTAATGAACAAGGGGAGTGCATATCTGAGGACTTACAAAAGGCAGAAGTATTCAGTCAGCAGTATGTAAAGGTAGTTGAATATAAAGATAATGTCCTGGTGGAGGAGGAGACTAATACTGGCGAATTACTGAAATTTACACATGATAATAAGGACATTTTCAAAAAATTACAAATGTTAAAAGCTAGAAAATCAGCGGGGATTGATGTGATTTCTGAGGATATATTAAAGGCTCTGGATTAGGATATAATGCCATATCTGAACTGCATATTTGAATACTGTTTGCATGAAGGAGCGATACCAAAATGAATCGAGAGTTGAAATAGTAACGCCAGTGTAAAGGGAAAGGGTGACAAACATATAGCGGATAATTATAGGCCAGTCAGCTTGACATGTGTTATTTGTAAGCTCTGGGAAAGCATTCTTTCTGATTATATTAGATACGTTTGTGAAATTACTGTATCGCTATTGACCTATCCGAGGTTTTTTATAAGGTAGGTCATGGACACAATAGTGGTTGATTGGATGGCTAAATTTATAGAAAACAGAACACAGAAAATTAGAGAAACTGAAGTGTTATCTGATCCTATACTGATTAAGTGGGAAAGGGGGTCCTGCAGGGCGGTATTATTAGTCCAGTATTATTGTCTTATATATAGAAATTACATGAGTAAGGAACTAGAGTCACAGATAACGTTACTTACGGAAGATGTTATACTGTATAGAGTAGTGAATGAGGGCGACTGCAGAGGGACGTAGACGTTGTTGTGAGATGGACAGCGGACAATGGTATGAAAAGCAGGTTACATGTTTCACCAAGAGGAAAAGTCCTCTCAGTTTTAATTACTGCGTTAACTGTACCTCATGGGGATACCTTGACTTACTTGACTTAATTCTTGTTGTTTCTTGTGGAACACAGGACATCAACAAACCCTCCCCGTCTGATCCTGTTGCCAGCCAACCTCTTCACCTCTCTCCAGGTCTTGCCTTCTTCCATTGCCTCCATGTGTACAGATCTTCACCACGTTTGTTTGGGCCATCCTCTCCTCCTTTTACCCTGCGGGTTCCAAGCCAGTGCCTCTCTCTCAATGGCATCATTCCCTTTCCTCAACGTATGTCCTATCCATATCCATTTTCGCTGATGAATCTGTATGGCCATATCGGTTTCACCCGTCCTTCTCCTAGTTCATGATTGGAGATTATTTCCGGCCAGTAGATGTTTAGAATCTTCCTTAAACAGCGGTTGACAAAGGTCTGCAACTTGGAGGTAATCACTTTAGTCACTTTCCAGGTCTCGGACCCATATAGTAGAAGAGCCTTGACATTACTTCGGAAAATGCGAAGTTTGGTCCTAATAGATATTTTGTTGTTATTCCATACCGGATAGAGCCGAACAAAGGCACCATTTGCTTTTTATATCCGTTGAGACACATCCTGTACCGCTCCTCCATCTTTGGTAACTACACTGTCCAAATAGGTGAAACTATCCACATCCTCTATAGGGTCAAATGGGTCTAGTTTGTTTGTTAATCCTTAGGGCCTTGGTCTTCTTTGAGATGATCGTTAGTCCCAATGGGGATACCTACATGCTAATATAAGAAATGATCTTCATTGGGGTAGTCATATAAACGAAGTTGTTAAGAAACGTTGCAGATCTCTTCATATGGTTATGACAGTATTTAGGGGTTGTAGTAAGGATGTAAAGGAGAGGTCACATACGTCTCTGGTAATACCACAATTGGAGCATGGTTCCAGTGTATGGGACCAACACCAGGACTACCTGCTACGAGAACTGGAAAAAAGATCCAAAGGAACAGCACGATTTGTTCTGGGTGAGTTCCGACAAAGGATTAGTGTTACGAAAATGTTGTAAACTTGGGCTGGGAAGACTTGAGAGTAAGGAGAGGAGATGCTCTACTATGTGGCGCGTGTTGAGCTGTCAGCGGGGAGATGGCGTGGAATGACATTAGTAAACGAATAAGCTTGTGTGGAGGATTCAGGAGCAAAAGATAATAATATGAAAATAAAGCTGGAATTTAAGAGGACAAATTGGGTATTTACAGGACTAAAATTAAGGGATTGGAATAAATTATCAAGAGAAATGTTCGATAAATGTCCAAGTTCTTTGAAAACCTTTAAGGAAAAGCTGGGTAAACATTTGATAGGAAATCTGCCACCTGGGCGACAGTCCAAATGCAGATAATAGATCACTGATTTGAATCCAGTATATTGGGAACCGAAGAATAACTAACTGTTGATGATGATACTTGTTGTTTAAAAGGGGCTTAACATCTAGGTCATCAGCCCAAACGAACTAACTAATTAACTAACTAACTAACTAACTAACTAACTAACTAACTAACTAACTAACTACCTGTGCCACTGACGTATTACTCTTTCTATCTGTTTACAACCATTAAAGTACGAGATAATAAAACTCAAGTATCCGTGATAACGTCTCAATTTTCTTTCCTTTCTTTTTCTTCTCTTGTGAGATTTTTATGTTATCTTGCTCAAACAAGCCGACTTCATCTCAGTGACAGTTTAATCTGCAAGTAAACTCTCTTCCATACCAGTACATCAGAATATTTCTGGAATCACCATCTGCTACACAAGCTACTTGATGCGGTGGTAGTACATTCTTTTTTTTCTCTTTGCTGCTTGCTTTACGTCGCACCGACACAGAGAGGGGTCTTATGGCGACGGTGGGATAGGAAAGGGCTAGGACTTGGAAGGAAGCGGCCGTGGCCTTAATTAAGGTACAGCCCCAGCATTTGCCTGGTGTGAAAATGGGAAACCATGTAAAAACATCTTCAGGGCTGCCGACAGTGGTGTTCGAACCCACTATCTCCCGGATGCAAGCTCACAGCTGCGCGCTCCTAACCGAACGGCTAACTAGCCCGGTACAATACATTCTAGTAAGCACTGGGTCAAATACAATAATAATAATAATAATAATAATAATAATAATAATAATAATAATAATAATAATAATAATAATATTTACGGCTCCTTCCCTGAGTGATCAGCGCAGTGATCTTCGGTCAAAAGGCCCCGGGTTCGATTCCCAGTCGGGTCGGTGATTTTAACCTTACATGGTTAATTCCCTTGGCTCAGGGACTAGGTATTTCTGCTGTCCCCTGCATTCCTGCAGTTCACACACAACACTACCTTTTACCGCAAATATAGTATTCTCAGTTTCCTATACACGACAGATGTCCCCCACCCTCGTCGAAGGGTCTGCCTTCCGAGGGGTGCACCGGGCTAGAAATAGCCACATGAAATTATGTATATATTATTAATGTCATGATGCTAAGGATAGTTTGATCCTCAACAATTCCACCATCAGGCGTCCAGGCGTCAGAGAAGAGACGTTCTAGGCAAAAGTCGGGTACTTTCCTTTCGCTTTCCTCATTGAGCCAGAAAGAGGGATTGCATATGAGTGCGTTAAACTCACTGAATTGCTCGTAGCAAATCATCTTAAGAGGGACACCTTTACAGCAGCCATCATAAGGACAGTGTGCATTACGAATTGTATTCTTGGTGGGAAAATAAGTTCATTCAGTGCAGCCATGAAGATTCGTCTGAAGAGAACGCACACCCGCAGTACAGACGAGGCAGAGAAATTGCCGAGTTCATCACAACCAAGAATGCAACAATATATGTAGCTCTTCATTCGACTTATGACTGTGATATCGCAAGCATTTATTGTACAATGCCTTTCCTATCCCACCAAGTGTAGAGCAGTACTTACCGAGCTCGATAGCTGCAGTCGCTTAAGTGTGGCCAGTATTCAGGAGACAGTGGGTTCGAACCCCACTGTCGGCAGACCTGAAAATGGTTTTCCGTGGTTTCCCTTTTTCACACCAGGCAAATGATAGGGACGTACCTTAATTAAGGCCACGGCCGCTTCCTTACCACTTCTATCCCTTTCCTATCCCATCGTCGCCATAAGACCTACCTGTGTCGGCGCGAAATAAAGCAACTTGTAAAAAAAGAAAAAAAAAAGAGCAAGACTTCCCTGGGGTGCAGGCCTGGTTTAGAAACTCTTACTGGAGGGTGACATTTTTTGAAATGATTCATTTTTCACAATGTTATCATACGTAATCCACTTATCGTCACCAGTCACCAATGGTTTGAGAAAAGGATCATGTTGACTGCGTCAGACAAGACACGCGCTGAACCAAATTCTGCTCAATCGATTCATGTTGCACCAAATTTTCGCAGCAAAACAAGTAACCAATCCTCTTCACTATAGGGAATTTTATATAATATAGTTCTTGTGCCGGCCCCGTGGTGTAGGAGTAACGTGCTTGGCTTTTACCCGGAGGTACCGGGCAAGTTGGCCGTGCCCGTAGAGGCGAGCGGCTGTGAGCTTGCATTCGGGAGATAGTAGGTTCGAATCCCACTATCGGCAGCCCTGAAGATGGTTTTCAGTGGTTTCCCATTTTCACACCAGGCAAATGCTGGCCACGGCCGCTTCCTTCCAACTCCTAAGCCTTTCCCATCCCATCGTCGCCATAAGACTTATCTGTGTCGGTGCGACGTAAAGCCCCTAGCAAAAAAATTACCCGGAGGTCCCAGGTTCGATTCCCGGCCAGGTCAGGGATTTTTACCTGCACCTGAGGGCTGGTTTGAGGTCCACTTAGATTACGTGATCAGAATTGAGGAGCTATCTGACGGTGAGATAGCGGCCCCGGTCTAGAAAGCCAAGAATAACGGCCGAGAGGAGCCGTCGTGCTGACCATACAACACCTCGTAATCTGCAGGCCTTCGGACTGACCAGCGCTCGCTTGGTAGGCCAAGGCCCTTCAAGGGCTGTAGTGCCATGGGGTTCGGGTTTGTATAGTTCTTGTGCTAATCCCTTCGTTGTTATCCTTGGGATGTACTTAATTAAATCCTTTAAATCGTTTACGTCCCATTTTCACACCAGGCAAATGCTAGGGCTCTACCTTACGGCCACGGCCGCTTCCTTCCCTCTCCTAGTCCTTTCCTGCCTCATCGTCGCCATAAGGCCGGTCTGTGTCGGTGCGAGGTAAAGCAACTTGAAAAAACATTTACGGCAGTACTCATAGACCTCCTTGTATAGGATTTGTCTTTTAAAGTAATATTTCCAGACCGAAATCTCAAAAATCTCTTCTGTCATTTCCGATCTGTTACGTCATCTTCAACATAAGCAGAGTGGCCTATAAGGTGCCTAAAATACTCCTTTAAACTTTCGATGTTGACAATAAAATAGCCAGAGCTTGCGATATGACAGTTGAAAACCGAGTGAACAGCTACCTATATTGTTGTAAACTTCATTATGGTGATCTCAGGCGCCTTTCTGCTTCGGCTGTGTAGCAGGTGTACAGCTTCACCAGGCGAAGCAGAATGAACTTATTTTCGCACCAAATATTATCTTCTCTCATACATTTGTGGATAAAAGAGGGTAGTCGAAGAGAACTGGAGAGATCCATTTTCTGAGCAAACTGGTGTTGGAATCTGGCGGTGATGTATCTCGCTACTTTCTGCTATGAATACAGAAATGTCCATTGGAATCTACGCAGTATGGAGAACGTGCTGTCATCGCTGCTTTACTTGTTGTAACAGAAAATAGCTCTGACCATTAGATTTTTGTGACTAGTATTTACTTCTGAATTGTCTCTTCTGTGTGGTACGTAAAACTTAAACCTAAGTATACGACAGAAAATTACGCTTATTTAATTGTAAGATAAAGATTCAGAGGCGTATCGGTCGTTGTCACCTTTCGTTGTTACCTTTTTCTCTAGATGGCGTGGTTAGATAAGATGGGGATCTAGTTTATAATTATTTTTATATAAGTAATCTAAATTATTTATTTCAAACATATTTTTTCTTTCCATATTTTGCCGGGCTGAGTGGCTCAGACGGTTAAGGCGCTGGCCTTCTAACCCCAACTTGGCAGGTTCGATGCTGGCTCAGTCCGGTGGTATTTGAAGGTGCTCAAATACGACAGCCCCGTGTCGGTAAATTTACTGGCACGTAAAAGAACTCCCGCGGGACTAAATTCCGGCACCTCGGCGTCTCCGCAGACCTTAAAAAGTAGTTAGTGGGACGTAAAGCAAATAACATTAATTAATTCTTTCCATATTGTACTCTGGAGAGGATACATGTTTAAGAAATACGTTATTGTGATGTGATGATCCTACTTCCGGAGAAATTATGACACTGCTTGTTTGTATTACAACGAGCTCCTTCCCAAATCAGAAAAAAAAACTCGTATGGATTCAGAGTTTGTCGTGCAGATACCGGACACATGGATTATGCAGTGGAATTGATAAAATTGGCGACTGCCTTATATGTTATTATTGTGCATAAAAATGGAATAAATCCAAATTGTTTTATGTATATATTAATTCATCCCCGTTATGTTTTATTCCAGTTGGACAAAATGGGGACAAATCGTGCTTTTCTAGAAACAAATTTCTCCGCGAAAACGGTTTAGCAAATAATCATACGACTTTTGACCGTCATTGCAAATGTCTTAGGAAGTAATGAAAAAGAGCATCATTGCATAATTTTCATTTTTTTCTGTAAATCACCCTCACTATCATTACTACTGTTTTGTCAACTCTCACCTACTTCAGAAAGAGCGGTGAAAGTAATGAATAAATAAAGTGTGTTCTAGACTACTCCATAAGGCACAGTGTACTGTGATAACGAAAGCATTTACTGTACAATACCTTTCCTATCCCACTAAGTGTAGAGCAGTACTTTCCTGTCTTGCAGGCCTGATTTAGGAACTGTTACTGGAGGTTGACTTTCTTTAAATGATTCCTTTTTCACAATGTTATATTCAATCCACTTATCGTCACATGTCACCAATGGTTTGAGAAAAGGATAATAATGACTGCGTCAGAGACAGACACGCACTGGACCAAATTCTGCCCAATCGGTTAATATTGCACCAAAACACCGCAGCAAAACACGTAACCAATTCTCTGTAGATGTTCCTCACTTTATGGGATTTTATATATACTTTTTGTCATACAGATACTGGATACACGGACTATGCAGCGGAATTGATAAAATTGGCGACAGCCTTATATGTTATTATTGTACATACAAATGGAATAAACTTAAAATTCAAATCCGTATCTCACAAAAGTTTCGTCTGGGCTCCATTAAGGTACAGTCTCAGTATTTTCCTCTTAAGAAAATGAGAAACTTCGGAACCACAATATTCTGAAATCATCATCTTCCGAATGAAAACGTATAGCTACATGACCCGTAAGGCGTGGCCAACTCACCTGTTCTATATACTCTCTCCACCCTTCGTACGAGTGACATCATCTTTCATAAAACTCGGCCGATGTCACGTATGTAGGCCTATACATTGTTGGTCTCCTGTTCGACCACTGAGGAGCAATTGAGCGAACTGTTCGGTTTTATGTAGCCACCTGGTGAGTCACAGGCCCGCACACAGCTACTTGTGTAGCCTCAAGGAGGATGGAGCCACACACAGCGAGTAAAGTTCGTGAAGGGTGTGGCACGGCAACAACATTGCAGTAGCGAGGGTTCGAACCCGACTTCAAGATATGACAATAATTACTCATTATATTATATAGCTGCTCATATCAATACGCAATCAAGTCTGCTGTTACCGGCTGAGTTGGCCGCGTAGTTTGGGTCACTTATCTGTGAGGTTGTTACTTCGAATCCCACTGTCGACAGCCCTGAACATGGTTTTACACGGTTTTCACATCAGGCAAATGCTAGGGCTGTGCGTTAATTAAGGCCAAAGTTGCTTCCTTCCTAATCCTAGTCTGTCCTATTTCATCACCGCCATAAAACCTGTCTGTGTCGGTGTGATGTAAAGCAAAAAAAAAAAAAAAAAAAATATTCTGCTGTTGCAACCCGCTGATGCACGTCATCCGTGGATCGCTGCAGGTTATCTAACCTCACTATTTTGCCCGATACGCTCTGATATGGCATACTGTTTCACGTACAATAGAGTTCATCGTAACCCTATCTCCACACTACAGTATAATAGTTGCACATAATCCTAAATACCACAATTAGGCTACTCATGTGACTTTAAAAAGTACCATTTCGAGTATCGAGTATACTGTGACTCGTTTACACAATACTGATGAGCTCAAAATATCCAAGCAAAGGGCATTATTGTTCTATTCTGGGTATTCTGCTTGTAAATAATAATAATAATAATAATAATAATAATAATAATAATAATAATAATAATAATAATAATAATAATAATGTCCGCTTCTGTGGTGTAGTGGTTAGCGTGATTAGCTGCCACCCCCGGAGGTCCGGGTTCGATTCCCGGCTCTGCCACGAAAATTTGAAAAGTGGTACGAGGGCTGGAACGGGGTCCACTCAGCCTCGGGAGGTCAACTGAGTAGAGGTGAGTTCGATTCCCACCTCAGCCATCCTCGAAGTGGTTTTCCGTGGTTTCCCACTTCTCCTCCAGGCGAATGCCGGGATGGTACCTAACTTAAGGCCACGGCCGCTTCCTTCCCTCTTCCTTGTCTATCCCTTCCAATCTTTCCATCCCTCCACAAGGCCCCTGTTCAGCATAGCAGGTGAGGCCGCCTGGGCGAGGTACTGGTCATTCTCCCCTGTTGTATCCCCGACCAAGAGTCTTAAGCTCCAGGACACTGCCCTTGAGGCGGTAGAGATGGGATCCCTCGCTGAGTCCGAGGGAAAAGCCGAACCTGGAGGGTAAACAGATGATGATGATAATAATAATAATAATAATAATAATAATGATAATAATAATTAATAATAATAAATTTTCTAGATGAGGTGACAAGGGCGCACTCGGTTCACGTGGAAGGACGTAGGTTCAATTTCTGTTGCGAAGTCGAAAAATATAGACACTATATTTCCACTCCCGGGGAGGCATACACCCATGACGTTTACTCAGCCTACACCAACAATGAGCAGTGAGGTTAGCACCTGCGCTGATGTACTTCTTTTCTTTCTGTGTGAAATTGTGTTTAGTAACCATTGACATTTTGCAATGCATGAAATGTATACGCGTAATCAAGAAAAAGGATATTATACACTGTATGTTGCAGTCATTTTCATCAGTTCCTGATTCGGCTTTAGTTAAAAAATGTAAACAGCTAGTGACTTGAATCCTCCACGATTATTCTCAGAACACAACATGTTAATTACTAGCACACAAGAATAGCTCAGAAACAGAAACATAACAATGGGTATAATGGCATGACATTTAAGTACCCACTAACTATTTGTACGGTTTTCGGAAGCGTTGATTTCCGGAAATTTTGTCCTGCATGAGTTATTTGTGTCAATAAATCTGCCACCACGAGGTTGGCGTATTTCACTACTTCTGGATGCAATATTGGGGCATCCTGGGTTCAGAAAGCCAATGACCCACCATCCGAGCCGAGCCACACAATTCAGCAGCAGAAAAAAAAAATGCTTTCTTGTTTGTCCTATTATAGAAGGACAATAATACATACATGCATTACCATTATAGACCATTATTCCTTTCAGTGTTCAATCTGCAAGCCTCTGTGAAATTACTAATCGTCGCCAAAATCCTCTATTTGCAACAAGTACTGTGGACTCATTTAGTTCTATACAGCTTATCTTTAAATCGCTAGAAACTGAGTCTAACCATCGTCGTCTTGGTCTCCCTCTACTCCTCTTACCCTCCATAACAGAGTTCATTATTCTCCTAGGTAACCTATCCTTCTCCATTCGTTTCACATGACCCTACCACCGAAGCCGGTTTATGCGTATAGCTTCATCCATCGAGTTCATTCCAAATTTAGCTTTTATCGCCTCGTTCCGAATACCATCCTGTCATTGTTCCCACCTTTTGTACCAGCAATCATTCCTGATACTTTCACGTCTGTTACTTCCAACTTATTAATAAGATATCCTGAGTGCACCCAGCTTTCGCTCCCGTAAAGAAAAGTTGGTCTGAAAACAGGCCGATGTAAAGATAGTTTCATCCGGGTTGATCGCAAATGTGAGTTCACTGCATTAGATTTACCACAACTTGATTCAATCTCACTAACTATATTACTATCCTGGGAGAACGTACAACCTAAATACTTAAAATTAACTACCTGTTCCAGCCTTGTGTCACCAATCAGATATTCAATTCTGTTGAATTTCTTACCTACTGACATCAATTTAGTCTTCGAGAGGCTAATTTTCATGCCATACTCATTGCACCTATTTTCAAGTTTCAAGATGTTAGACTGCAGGCTTTCGGCACAATCTGCCATTAAGACCAAGTCGTCAGCATAGGCCAGACTGCTTACTACATTTCAACCTAACTGAATCCCTCGCTGCTACTTTTTATCTTTCAGCAGATTATCCTTA
The DNA here is from genome assembly GCF_040414725.1 of Anabrus simplex. NCBI lineage: Eukaryota > Metazoa > Arthropoda > Insecta > Orthoptera > Tettigoniidae > Anabrus > Anabrus simplex. The sequence goes on along the minus strand of NC_090265.1, from coordinate 437,951,308 downwards.
TAAACTACGAACAGCACAGATGAAAGATTACAGCCCTATAAGTACCCTGAACCAAGAATTCATTCTACTATCAATTCTCACTGTAGCCCAATTGTCAACATAAATGCCTTTGATTGATTTTAATAATCTACCTTTAATTCCATAGTCCCCCAGTATAGCGAACATATTTTCCCTCGGTACCCTATCATATGCTTTATCTAGAAATACGAAACATCTGTCTGTTCCTGTCGTAACATTTTTCAATTACCTGCGCATACTGAATATCTGATCCTGGCAGGCCTTCTGTGGTCTGAAACTACACTGGTTTTCATCCAACTTCCTCTCAACCACTGATCGCACCCTCCTTCCCAAGATGCCAGTGAATAATTTGCCTGGTATACTAATCAATGAGATACCTCTATAGTTGTTGCAATCCTTCCTGTTCCCTTGCTTATAGATAGGTGCAATTACTGTTTTTGACCAATATGAAGGTACATTACCAACACTCCATGCTAATCTTACTACTCTACGAAGCCATTTCGTTCCTGCCTTCCCACTATACTTCACTAATTCGGATCTAATTTCATCGATTGCTGCTGCTTTATGACAATGGAGTTTATTTACCATACTTTCCACTTTCTTAAGCGAAATTTCACCAACATCATTTTATTCCTTTCCATGAGCTTGGCTGTTCGCAACACCACCGGGAAGATTTCCTTTTACGTTGAGAAGATTTCCAAAATATCCCTCCACCTGACCACTGATTCACTGGGATCTATTATGAGTTCACCTGAATTACCCGAAACACTGTTCATTTCCTTTCTCCTTACCTTCCTAAGATTCTTTATTACTGTCCAGAAAGGTTTACCTGCTGCCTGACCTAGCCTTTCCAGGTTATTGCTTAAATCTTCCCTCGACTTTTTTTTGGATTCAGCAACTATATGTTTCGCTCTGTTTCTTTCATCTACGTTCAATTCCTTGTCTGCATTGGCCCTTGTTTGGGGTCATTTCTGATAAGGCTTCTTTTTACGTTTACAAGCTGCTCTCACTTCATCATTCCACCAAGAGTTGCTTTTTCCCATCTTTACACACAGTTGTTCCTAGGCTTTCCCTTGATGTACAGCTTCCCTGTATGCCACACATTCTCTTTCTATACTCTGAACCTGATTATTGTCCACTGTACGAAACTTCTCACTAATCATATCCATGTATTTCTGTCTAATTTACTCGTCCTGGATATCTTCTACCCTTATTCGTTTGCAAACAGATTTCACTTTCTCTATCCTAGGCCTAGAGATACTTAGTTCACTACAGATCATATAGTCTGTACCATGAAAAATCCCCGAGAAACCCGTACATTCCTAACAGACTTTCTGAATTCGAAGTCGGTTAAGATATAGTCTATTATGGATCTGGTACCCCTAGCCTTCCATGTGTAGGGGCGAATAGCCTTATGCTTGAATAATGTTTTCGTAACTGCTAAACCAATACTATCATAGAAGTCCAGCAGACGCTTCCCATTCCCATTAGCTTCCATATTTTCCCCACATTTAACAATCACCCTTTCGTATCTTTTATTTCTATTTCCAACTCTCGCACTGAAATCGCCCATTAGCACAATTCTATCCTTGCTGTTGACCCTGACTACGGTGTCACTCAATGCTTCATAAATCTTGTCAACTTCATCCTCATCTTTACCTTCACATGGTGAATACACTGATACAATTCTCGTCCTAAATCCTCCAACTGCCAAATCTACCCACATCATTCGCTCATTTACGTGCCTAACAGAAACTATATTGCATGCAATAGTATTTCTGATAAACAGTCCTACCCCATACTCTGCCCTTCTCTTTTTAACACCCGCCAAGTACACTATATAATCTCCTCTCTCTTCCTCGTTATCTCCCCTTACCCAAATATCACTTAATCCTAGTACATACAGATGCATCCCCTTTGCTGACTCAGCCAGTTCTACTTTCTTTCTTTCTTTCTTTCTTTCTTTCTTTCTTTCTTTCTTTCTTTCTTTCTTTCTTTCTTCCATAAGACCCATTAATATGGGTAGCTCCCCATCGAATTCCATTTCGTTTGCCAAGTTGTTTCCAAGGAGTCCCTCGCCAGTCAAATGAGACTTGGACACCGTTACTCGCATAGGTTCGAGGTCATCTAAAGGACGGAGTGATGAACGCATCAGTACGGGCGCTTCATCAAAACTTGCATAATCGAGCCGGATCGAAGTCTGTACGGCCATAGGTGTCAAAGTACTGGCTCTTGAATAAGCTTTCATAATTATCACCAATCATCAACAAGGTGTGAAATTTCACCTTGCGACAGATAAGGTACCTACTTCCTTTTGCGTCAGATACCGACCAATTAGTACAAACATTCTGGCGTCATTGATAAGGTGCAGCGAATAGCAGTCCACCAGAAGAAAGTCCATCTAGAAAAATCATTCATCACGACCGAGGGACCTTACGACTCAATGAAGTTCAGATAAATAAAAATAAGGTGTTATTTTAATCACAGGACAGAAGTGATAAGAAATTTAATTTCATGTGGCTATCCCTGTGGTACATCAATCCCTGCCTCTTATCTGGAGTCTTCGCGTTCGACTTCCGAGCAGGTCAGGGAATTATACTTGCATCTGAAGGCTGGTTCGAGGTTCCCTCAGCCCACGTGATTACAATTGACGGGATATCTGACAATGAGATAAGAGGACTCGGTCTAGAAAGCCAAGAATAATGGCTGAAAGGATTCGTGACGCTGACCACGCGTCACCTCGTGGTCTGCAGGTCCTTCGTAGGTCAAAGCCTGTGAGAGCTGTAGCATCCTGTGGTTTATTTGTGTTTCTTATTTTTGTTTCTGTTGCTTTTGCTACCTTGGTGCAGTCCTTCAACGAAGATGGATAGTGCGTTGCGTGTGGGAAACTGCTTGTTAATATGATTGTGTATGTTGTAAAAGTCGCAGGAATATTGGGGACAGCAATTCCCGAGCCAAGTGAATGAACCGTTTAAGATTAAATTCCCTGTAGCCCAAGGACCGAACGCCAAGATGTTGTCCTTTTAAGAACTGCTGGACCGAGCTCGATGGCTGCAGTCGCTTAAGTGCGGCCAGTATCCAGTATTCGGGAGATAGTAGGTTCGAACCCCACTGTCGGCAGCCCTGAAAATGGTTTTCCGCAGTTTCCCATTTTCACACCAGGCAAATGCTGGGGCTGTACCTTCATTAAGGCCACGGCCGCTTCCTTCCCACTCCTAGCCCTTCCCTGTCCCATCGTCGCCATAAGACCTATCTGTGTCGGTGCGACGTAAAAGCAACTAGCAAAAAAAAAAAAAATAATAATAATAATAATAACATAACTGCTGGAATTCCTTAAGTAAAATCTTAAAAGTAACCCAGCAGTTTAGAACTATTTTATCTTTAATGCTAATACACCGTGGCATGCTGTGGCAGGTGGGGCTTGTTCTGTCAGCCCAATATGCCGGCAGTTGCGATTGCAGATAAAACGAGACTTTGGCTTGTTTGTTCTATCTCTTATAGTCCAGAGACCTCACTCCAATAAGTCAACGGACTTCCTCAGCAAACTAAACGGATATTTTGTCTTCAGGAGAATAAATGTATGAAAATACAAATTAAAGGAAATATTTTCCCTTCATACCGTTTGAATACAAGCAAGAAACATAACATTTTGAAGAATTAGTGAAAGTATCATTTTGCCACATTTACGACAAACGCAACAGAAACATTTTGAAGTGATTTTGAAACACCGTATTTACGCGAATAATCCCCGCCACCGAATAAACCTCGCATCCTAACTTTAGGAAGGTTGATTTTGAAAAAACAAAATGCCAACATTCACTCAAATAAAACCCACACCCCAAATTCGTGCATCATTTTTTTTAAATGTGCGGGTATTATTCGCGTAAATGCGCCATAATACGCCACCGAATAATCCCCGCACCCTAATTTTAGGAAGGCTGATTTAAAAAAAAATGCCAACATTGACTCAAATAAAATCCACACCGCAATTTCGTGCGTCAGTTTTTTTAATATGCGGGTATTATTCGCGTAAATACGGTATTCCAACGAATCATATGATTATGGATAATAAAACAGAGGATTTAAAAAATACAAGAGTAAGGTTTATTAAAAGTGAAACTACTTATTTTGCGATACGTGTGAAATTAATGCAAAATTAACCCAAGATAACAAGGATGATTCTTTTTGTAAGACTATGTGTGTTAAGGGATTTAATAGATTTAATAGTCTCCGAAATCTGTTTATGGTATGATAACACAGTGTGAATGGATATGTAGTAGTCCATTCTAAATAATCGGCGCAAATATCGTCCATTCCATTCCGATATTTGAATTGTATCCTCTGGGTGGCTGTGTTCACTTCACCTCATTTTAAAAAATACGATTTTTTGAAAATCCCTAATGACATCTTAATGACGATATCTCTTAATATCCTTGTATTGATCAGAAGTTTTCAGATGCTGTATTAAAATCCGTTTGAGTTCCCTGATAATCTGTGCATGCAGGGAGATTTCATCGGAAGTTAAAATTTAATTGTTGTTGACCGGAAACGACTTATAAAGAGAGGTCCGTTGTAATATATGCTATGTCTCATTCTTGCTGTAGGATAATTATTATGTAACCGTATCATGTACTCGCAATTTTGTCTATAATAATAATAATAATAATAATAATAATAATAATAATAATAATAATAATAATAATAATAATAATAATAATAATAATAATAATAGGGCGAGTACGCAAACTGGAAATAGCCTACCAAACGTCCCGCACAATCTACAACAAAAAATGCCTTTCCCAAAACACCAAGATACGTCACTATGAAACAGTTCTGAAGCCAGTAGTTCTATATGCAGCCGAAACCCTGTCTCTAAATGCCAACAAAGGACTCCTTGAAGAACTGGAGAAAATAGAACGCAAAATTGTGAGAGGAATCTTGGGATCAAAGTACAGAAATGGAATCCATCAAAAGAGATCCAACAAGGAAGTCTACAGCAAAATAGAGAAAATACCGACACAATCAGAAAAAGACGGGCACGATTTTACGGTCATCTGAAAAGATTGGACAGAAGTAAGTTAACTAAAGAAATCTTTCACTTTTTTGATTCAAACCCCAAAGCCACAATTCCCTGGTTTAGAAATACCAAAGAAGACCTGCAAATGCTACATATCTCAGCTGAAGACCCCTTTAACAGAGATCTCTTCCGCAAGAAAATATTGACGAACGGGCTAAACCGAGACGAGCAACCGAAGAGAGGACACGGTGCCCCTTGGACAGAGGAGCGTAAGCAGGCCCACTCACAAAGAATGAGGGAAATTTGGGCTCTAAAGAAGGCCAAGTTCAGTGTCAAATGCAACAAGACTTAACGTGGTCCTTGATGGCCCCAGCGAATTATATATATAATAATGGGGTACGGCTTCCAGGGAGGCCTGTATAAATCTTTCTATTTCACGACCATGGGCGTCCTGCACGTCTGTGAGCCCCTTGCTATGATGTTATCTTATGTTGAAGACGGCACAAACACATTGATCCGTGCCGGAGGAATTAACCAATGAAATTTTAAATCCCCGAACCAGCCAGGAAACAAACCTGTGGCCCCTAGGACCAAAAGCCAGTAAGATAACCAGTTAGGCATGGAGCCCGAAATTTGGACTGTACCAAATGATTATCAATACTGTAGCTATTTTTACTTCTACCTTTCACATAAATAATTCAGAAGTAACGCAAATTAAACTTTAAGGAATAATTTTAGAAAATTATTGAAGCGATGAGGAAAGGTCTATTTCATTAAGTACCGTGAGAAGTTACTTTTTTCTAGCGGAATCGTACATAAATTAATTCAAGAAATAATGCCTGTATCTACCGAGTATCCTGCTCTGTGACTACTTGTCCTATTGAATATATTACACATACGCTAAATCACGAAAAAAAAATCTCTATAAGTCTAACTTTAAACTTTCCCATTAAATAGCCTCTTTCACCTGTCCGGAAAATAGCTTATATCGTGCGGTCAATTACTAGTTCGTACGAATATTGAGCTATGAGAGATGCCAGAGAGGCTTATTACTGAGCGTTATTTGGCGCAGGTTATCAAGAGGGGCTTGGAGAATATTGTTCTTTAAAACCATTTTTCCACTGCGTTGAAAGTTTCATTTCACCTCTTTGGAGCAAGTTTTGTTTAAATCTTTGCTTCAAAACTGAACTTCATAACACAATTCGTAAATAAAACACGTCAATATTTATAGAGATTTTATTCTTCAGAATACATACATAAGAATTTAATCGTATGAGATCGGGGAACGTGTTAGCCGAGTGACAATATCACTGGCTTCTAACAGAAATAATTACGGTTCTAATCCCTGCCAGAATACGGGGGTCTAATAAAATAGCAGGTTTGGGTTCTACGTAAAACTGGTGGTTTCATGGCAATGCTCAGGATATCCATAGTCATATAAAACTCCAAGATTACTTTGTTTTTTCTACTGGATCAAACTCTGTTTGGCATGGATGTTCTCAATAAATCTTACATGCGTCTCAATGTATAACAGATGTACATGAAATCGTTCAAGCCCTCTTTATTAATAATGCTAGTCCTACCAATTTTGGAGGTGAAAACAAATTGAGTGTTACTGCAACATGTAGTTCGTCATATAAATACGTATGTTAGGTCATACCTTGTGCTAGTGTTTAACATCGCATGAACGTATGCGTGCTTTCGGCAATGGTTGAGTGACCGGGCGAGTTGGCCGTGCGCGTAGAGGCGCGCGGCTGTGAGCTTGCATCCGGGAGATAGTAGCTTCGAATCCCACTATCGGCAGCCCTGAAAATGGTTTTCCGTGGTTTCCCATTTTCACACCAGGCAAATGCTGGGGCTGTACCTTAATTAAGACCACGGCCGCTTCCTTCCAACTCCTAAGCCTTTCCTATCCCATCGTCGCCATAAGACCTATCTGTGTCGGTGCGACGTAAAGCCCGTAGCAAAAAAAAAAAAAAATGGTGGAGTGGGAATGGACTAGAAATGTGAATGTAGTGTTCATAGGTCTTAACTGAACTACAGCAATTGCCGGGAATGGAAAGTGGAATTTACGGAAGACCATCCTCAGGACTTCCGACTATAGAGTTCGAAAATCAGTTTACAGCTACATGACCCATGCCATGCAACCAATTCGCTCAGTTATTTTTCTTCCAATTTCGCAACTAGTTATGCAGAAATTTTAAAATTACTTGTACGTATACCATTTCCATGCACGCTTGACTCACTTTCGATCGTTAGTTTCCCCATTGTCAGAGCTTTCAACATTGTTTTCATGATCCTTGGTATTATCTCCCCCAAATCATGACATCCATCAGTGCTTATATCAGAATACAGTGCAATTGCATCCCTCACTGCTTTCTCAGATTTGCAGACTTATATGGGGAGTTAATCATGAGATAATTATGTGAGATAAAATCATACTAACGAGTGAATGGGTCAAGGATCAGGCTCTTTCTCATGGGCAGAAATAATGTGTCCGTAGGACGGGAGAATGAGAATAAAAGGTTCTCAATCAAATGTTCTCGGAAGATATTCTGCGATCACATGGATGTTAATAAAACAATGGTATAGAAAAAAGAGGAAAAGAAAGAAAGAAAGAAAGAAAGAAAGAAGGAAAGAAAGAAAGAAAAGGAGAAACTGGAAATACAGAAGGAATTAGCGATGCAATGCAATTCACTTGAACATTTATTGTTGTAATTAACTTAAAACCTTGGCTCATGAACCCCTAGAGAATGAAAGAAGTTAATACTCCGGTACCCATTTACTCGTTAACGACTGCAAAGTAACTGTAATAATTATCATTTTATTGACTGCACAAGTCACGAATATTGTGTGAACTATCCATCACGTTTGTGCCCGTGGCCGTGCGAGAGCGTGCCACTGTGAATGTCTCATTACCATTCAGCGCCAGACCGGCTCGGAGACGCTGGGAAAGGCAAACATGGCCCCCGGCCACCTGACGAGCACAGCACGAATCGCTAATGTGTGATCAGTGATGAGGCTATCATCAACCTCCAACGTAGCGCTGAACCAGTTCTTGTGGCATGCTTAGAGGGTCACCCGGGAGCTAGTTGCGGACGAGATGGTCTCAGGATTACTCCGCTCAAACGATGTGCAAGAGAAAGACTGGTGCATTTTCCTATGTTATACACCTGCTGATGTGCAGACTGTAACATCCCTATTGTAGCCATGGTCATCACATCAAAACTAACTGAACAAGTAGTGTGGGTCAAAACGTCTCTTTTTCTGGTCAAATATCGACAAATCATTCTTCACTCGCCAATATGATTCAGAATATCTGTGATCAAACTTAGCCATTTCAGCTACATTATTCTTCCCTAACACCACCATATTTTGTAAACTTTCAGAGAACCTGTAAGTAAATGCGTAATGTTACGCTCAATTACGAAATCTAAGTCATTTTCTGTACATATCTATGTAATTGCTTTTAATTACTATGTAACTCTACACGCAAGTAAGTTTTCAAACTGCCGTGCTTTCTGTTTCTTGTATTAAATAATTTCCTTTTTATTCTTGTTTCACTATCACGAAATTTCTGGTCTTGGTGTAATTACTTGTAATATTTTGTTTCAATGTAATGTAATTTATTTAAATTCAATACTATACCAATGGGTATTGCCACTGGGATATGAACCAACTGCAATGTATTTAATAATAATAATAATAATAATAATAATAATAATAATAATAATAATAATAATAATAATAATAATAATATACGTCAGAAACTTTGAATATTGGAGGCAGGTCAGTAATGGAAGAAGTCCCGAACAGTGCGTTGCAGCACGATCAGTTACGACTGCTAGCGTTGTACTCGGGAGTGGTGGTGGTGGTTACTGTTTTAAGAGGAAGTACAACTAAGCAACCATCCAGTATATAACACTAATCAGAGGGGAAAAGTGGAAGGGAACCCACACTTCGAAAAATGAAGCTATCGTCCAAAGTAAGAGAAGGGCCACGAAGGACGTGAAAATGAAAGACTCCGTAGGCCTCGAGTGCTGTAATATCGTCGGGGTCGGAAAAGAACAAGAGTTGAGTAAGGGAGGTCGGACAGTATACATGAAAGTGAGCAGCCTGACATAAGTAAGTGGAAGCAATGCCAGGACTCAGCTGAGGGCCCCGCGGTCGCCAACCCACACTCCTATTTCAACTCCAGGCAAATACTGGGATGCTACCTTTCTCAAGGCCACGGCCGCTTCCTTTCCATTCTTAGCCCGTACAATTACACCTATCAGTGGGACTATAAGAACAACACCCACCTTCTGGTTACCAATCTTGAGTCATATACCTCCTCCAGACCTTCGGCGGAAGAACGCTCTTCTTCGGGAGTACAAGAACATTATAAACAACCTTCAGCTTCCGATACATAATGACATGGAGGATTTACAAAGACACCGGCTAGTATCTAGGCATCCACCAATTATCACGAGTAGGGAATTAACTAGGACAAAATTCAAACTTGTTATTTCCTGGAACCAAAACTGGCAAGAAAACTCCCCTCCAAGCTGTCAAACTCTACCCCGCACTACGAGGAAACCTCCTGCGTTTGAACAGCCTCGCAGAATTTGGTCTGCCTTAAACAGAATACGGACCAACCATGGCAGATGCGCAGATGCTCTTCATAAGTGGGTTAACTTACAATCTCCAAAATGTGACTGTGGAGCTGACAGGCAGACCATGCGCCTCATTATACAGGACTGTAAGACCAGCTCATATAATGGGGACTTCGCCGACTTCCTGATGGCAACTGATGTCATAAAATTTAGATATCTTAGTGTAGTATTTATAATATAAAGAAAGTATTGTTAATTTTACATGGCTAATTGTAATCTGTAGTCATACGATAAATAAATAAATGACCCCTACACACACAGCAGGTACGTATAGCCACACAAATGGCGAACCAAACATGTTCTCGCACACTCACGACAATACAAGTAATACGATAAAAACATAATGAAATAGAAAAGCAAAAGAAAGGAAAATCTTTCGGAAAGTCTTCGACCTAGTCTGCACTGGAGGAATCTGAAGGAAAGGAAATCTCATGTCATGAGCTATATTAGTATTCATAAAAATCTGAGTCTTTTTAGGAAGAGGCCATTGCAATTCTACGGTCCCATTCTCTCATAAGCAAATCTATGACTGGCGTCAGCAAATGTCTGCTTTTGTTGAGAGAAACTGTGTTTACGTATGCTAGTCCACATTTTATATCGTCCTTGTTTCCTCACTACTGGTCACTGTACACTCTAGCAACAATGTTTATCTAGTTTAATTAAAAAACTGATTACTTCAATCTATGAAATTGACCTTGTTGGATGCTCAATTCTCATTCCTACTCACATATGTTAGTTTTCCTTTGAAACCAATAGTTTTTCCAAGAGATTTTCCAATCATCATGCTTGGTAGTTCACTGATTCCAGGTTTCTTGAAATTTTTCTATGAACTTAACAAATGCACAGATCAGATTATCGATACAGATCTCTTCACATTGTTATGGGGGTATTTAGTGGTTGTAGTAAGGATATAAAGGACAGAGCAAATCTCGGGTAAGACAACAGTGTGTGGCTCTAGTGTATGGGACACTTATCAGAATTACTTGATTTGAGAACTGGAAAACATCCAAAGAAATGTAGCTCGATTCATTCTGGGTAATTTCCGACAAAAGAGTAGCATTACAAAAATGTTGCAAAGTTTGTGCTGGGAAGACTTGGGGAAAAGGAGACGAGCTGCTTAACTAAGTGGTATGCGTCGAGCTGTCAGTGCAAATATAGCGTGAAATGACATTACTAGACAAGTTTGAGTGGTGTTTTTAAAAGTAGGAAAATCATAATACTGTATGAAGACAAGTTGGAATTCTTGGGGTAAATATTCGTTTGTAGAAAGAGGAGTTAGGGACTGGAATTATTTACCAACGGAAATGTTCGATAAATATCCACAGCCTGTTTCCAGTAATTTGACCGGGTCAGGAATGGGATGAATTAAACCCCATCCAGCGACGGGGATAGGAATTGTGCCGGCTGCTGAAGCCTATCACACTCCTCCAGGGCAATGACTAATGACTGAAAGATGAGATGAAATAAAATTATATTCAGTGTGTTGTTGGAATGCTAGATGATAGAAAACCGGAGTACCCTAAGAAAAACCTGTCCCACCTCCGCTTTGTCCAGTAAAAATATTACACCGAGCTCGATAGCTGCAGTCGCTTAAGTGCGGCCAGTATCCAGTATTCGGGAGATGGTAGGTTCGAACCCCACTGTCGGCAGCCCTGAAGATGGTTTTCCGTGGCTTAATTAAGGCCACGGCCGCTTCCTTCCCACTCCTAGCCCTTTCCTGTCCCATAGTTGCCATCAGACCTAACTGTGTCGGTGCGGCGTAAAGCAAAAAAAAAAAGAATTACATGGAGTAACCGGGATTTGAACCACGAAATCCAGCGGTGAGAGGCCGGTGCGCTGCCACCTGAGCCACAGAGGCTCGAAATGTTCGATAAATTGCTACATTCTTTGAAATTATTTGGGAAAATACCAGCTATACAACGGACAGGAAACCTGTCACCTGGGCGACTGTCACAAATGCAGATCAATGGTGTTGGATTGATTGATTGATTGATTGATTGATTGATTGATTGATTGATTGATTGCATGTACAACTGGATTTCATGTCAGACGTCCTCTATCGAAACACAGTAGATATTCCGCGTCCCCTGGTTTGATAGGAGTACATTCCATTTGTTTGGTATCTATTAATTTTCGTTTTGTTCAAATCTTACACTCCTCCTCCAAGAAAGCGTCTATTTTGTTTAGTAATAATAATGTTCTTGGCTTTATATCGGACTAACTACTTTTACGGTTTTCGGAGTCACCGAGGTGCCAGAATTTAGTCCCGCAGGAGTTCTTTTACGTGCCAGTAAATCTACCTACATGAGGCTGGCGTATTTGAAAACCTTCAAATACCACATGACCGAGCCAGATCGAACCTGCCAAGTTGGGATCAGGAGGTATTTTGTTTAGCAACTTCGCTAAGCTTTCAGCAGATTCAGGTAATGATACTACCGGCAAATTCTGAAGTTCTAACTTCCTCTTCTTGAACATTGTTTCCTTTCCATTGTTAGTTTTTGTTTCTTTTACCGCCAGTTGTAACTTATACACTCAAAGATATCACTTTTAGTCAACCTCATGTGAGGTTACTTGTGTCCAGCGCAGGAAGGTGGGCAGCCGCACTCAGGCATGGTCCAGAACTTAAATGCCTTCACTGTAGCCTTCAGACTATTAGCAATAATATTCTCTACAACTGTCTAACAGACTCGGACAGAATAATATTTTTGAAAACTTACAATACAGGTGCATTTAAATACATATGTCCACCTCAGTAATGCAAGCATCATCCTGGGTTTGATTCATATATAATGAATTTAAGACTATTGCAAAGGCCTTGGGTAGGGCACACTCGCCCTCAATTCCTAACCATCCTAGAGGGGTTTTCTCTGCCACTTTTGGCTGTTGGCGAATTCCAGGATACCACCTATTATTCAGTCCAGGTCCACTTTCTTCACATAGATAACCCAATTTATTAGTACCTCATCGCACGCGTCCAATGCTTAAGTGAATTCGGTTCGTATATAAAAGCTCTTCATAATCCGTCTTCAGGAAGTAATTTCGGCATTCTAGTTTCTATTAAAATCTTCAACAACTGAACAGATATTAAACACAATTATATTATTCTTCTCAGTTTGGCCTATTTACGGCCATGGAGCTCGTTTTGACTCTTTACATGGGTCTTTTGTTTCCTCTTGGCCCAGAAAGCTTCAATTTCCTGGCTTTATGCCAGCTTCCTCTGCTCTGTCCACTTCGGTTTGGCTGTCCTGTGTTCTTGAAGGTGAGGGACACTGGGAAGACATCCTGCATAGTAATCCGTCGAAATTGGGACTGTGTTCTGTATGGCAGTAGTAGTAGTAGTAGTAGTAGTAGTAGTAGTAGTAGTAGTAGTAGTAGTAGTAGTACATATGTATCGGTCAGTTAAGACCACAGCCAACACTAATCAACCTTTCCGGATTTATAGTACTCCAGTTTGGTGGAGAATGTGGTTCTTCGTTCTTCAGACCACTTTGTGCGAGTTCTTGTTCCGTCTGTTTACGTAAGATCCTTCTCTCGATGTACCCAAGTCCTGAAATTTCTTCCTTCTTGAACCAACCTGTGCCTCAGAGTTACCAGTCAAATCCTCTTCCACTACAGTTACTCATAGAGGGATACATTTACAAGTTGAACCTAAGGAATTTTGCACGATATTCTGGCGGTGGGATTCTAGGGAGATAACTGTAAAACGTGAGATTGCACTTCTTCATGGAAAGTGAGAGCTTTGTAAGTTTAGAGTACTGCTGAGTACTACTCAGGCGATAATCATCCTCGGGTTTTTTAAGTGGAAGAGGATCTTTCGCAGTCACTTCTGTACCGGGCGGTACACCTCTACGACGCAAGTTCAAATCTTGCGCCAATTGAAACTCCTCTACAGGGGGTACCCTGAACTGTAACAACTGAATCAACTCTCCTGCTTATCAGAAGATGTCTCTCGGTGTTTTTTATTTGCTTTTGTTGATCAAGAAGTGTGGACATTCTCTAAGAGAGGTCTCTACTAAATACTATGATTATGCACTCTGGTGCGAAGGAATGAACTTACTTGGAGAAATTTTGTATTCATAAGTTTTGTCTTTACTAAATTTTGTTCTTTTATTTGAGGGTTAGCAATATTAAGCTTCCTTTCCGCCTGTTTTGAAATTAACCAATCCTAAATTTCTGTAATTAATTTCCCACCAATAAGGTGTTTCTTCATCGCCTTGTGTATAAGTTTTTGCTGTCAACCAATAAAAATTGAGTGGGTGTGTCTACTCATTCCTGAAAGGTCTCGAATTTTCCACGAGGGTATAAAAACTGCTGATTTTCTTGTCTCCGGGCCACTCTTACTGTATAACATCTTGCTCAGTGTGTGAATATGTAGCAGGGGGCGGAAAGCGCCTCGTTCTTCAGGTAGCAGCTCTTCAACAAGGTAATGGCCTCTTAACATCTTTACTTCTTGCTAGCTCCGCAGTTTAACTCCCGGGGTAGGTTCGAAACCTTTAATATGTAACCTATATCTTTAAATATGTAAGCCTTTTCAATCTTTGTAAATACTCCACTTAACTGGAACTGTAATTCGGGGATAGAGAGTGCTTTACCCTCTCGAGCTCCCCTTCATTTTTGGAATTTGAGGTGACTACGTTTTCGTAACTGTTTTTCTCTTCCTTCTTAATGTGTTAAATTTATTTTGCAGACTAGTCACCTCCATAGATTGGGATTAGCCCCTGTATTATCGGCCTAGCGCCACATAGGTTTTAACAAACTTTAGTGTAGAAGTGCAAGTACTCGCCTCCATTTATATTTGTGTTTGGGCCATTTAATTAACCTTTAATTTGCTATTCAGGCCCCGTAGGTTGGGTACTAGATACCCCTGTGTCCTTATAATTGTGCCTTGAGAGGCAGTTTTGAGGAATGTTTGTTGTTGCCTTTAACAGGCGTGAGAAATTGAGAGCAGGCTAACTCTTTCTGATGTGATAGATGTGCCTCTAGGAGGCCCAATATGTGTCTTTGGAGCTAACGCTCCCGGTAATGAAGGGGTTTTCTGCCCTTTGGTAATTTGTGGTTGTGAGCTGAGAGCTCAGACTTTGTGGCTCGTAGCCCAGAATTTGTGAAGTTGCATTGTACCTGGTTGTTCTTTGTTATTTCACCTAGTGAGTATTGTTAACCGTTGTTATCTGTTGAAAATATAACCTTTATTTAAATTTTAAATTCATCTTTAAGACTTGTAGTTAGACCCATTCCAGCCCGCACCTTCTTTCACCTCTGCCTTCCACGGATAATTCCGTAACAATTTCAATTATTTTACTTGGATCCCCTCAACCTTACCATTGCGAATGATGACTAAACACTCTGAGACATATGCGTAGGCCGTCAGGTCATACTACTATGATATAGTGGCAGTATTTGGTCTGCCAAGAGACAAAGTATTTGGGTAATGTTATTTTGCATTTATAACGAATGTATTTATATTCTTTAACCCCCTTCCAAATTATTACAATTATCATGAACTAGCCAAAAGAAAATCCCAATTTTCTTATTCAAATATTGATATTTAAGTATCAAAGTTACAAATCAGTGAAACTCAAAATGCACTTCATGAATTTACACTTCTGTGCTCCTAACGATTACGATTTACCATCCAAATGGAAAGCTTTCCAGTACATCAATTTAGTGCACTCTTAAAGAACATTTTCTACGTACTCGTATGCCATAAACATCGAGATGACATCACCGAACTTGAACGGTATATGAAGCGTACAGAACGAGGAACAACGACGCTCTTATCACTGAATGGAAACTGCGTATAATTAGAGCCATTTTCAAAAGTGAAAGTTATTGCTGCAGAAAGATGATGTTGAGCTGGCAGAGAACGATATAGCTGCAGCTTTCATGGAACAAGAATCGATGTGCGAGGTCAATTCGTATCTCAAGGATCTCTCGACGATTGATGAAAGGTTCTTGTTGAACCTTGATGGAGGTGATTTACACCACGATTTGGCTCCACATTACTCACCAATTGTGACACAGAGACCTTTTGACCTACTTCACCAGCCTATCGACAAGGTGACCAAAGAGGATGAGAGGGCTCATAACGAAGTCAAAGGGTATTATAAATACGGTAGTAAGCAAAGCAAAGCCATACCCGTACAGGTTTCGTAAAGCCCATGGAGTAATGGAAATTAAAGTCTTCCACTGTTCTCACAGTGTGGTCAGCTCCTTGTTCATAACCTGGTACTCACTACTGGTGTAGGCTGAGTAAATCTCAGGGCCATATGTCTCTCCAGACGTGGATATATAATTTCTAAATGTTCCACCTTTCTCACAGGGAGGTGGACTCACGGTCTTCTAGGTAAACCAAGCACGCCTTTATCGCCTTGACCAGGCAGCCCCAAACTATATGTTGATAGAAAAGATCTTCCACGAGCAGAAACTTCAATAATAAATGAAATGGCGTATGGCTTTTAGTGCCGGGAGTGTCCGAGGACAAGTTCGGCTCGCCAGGTGCAAGTCTTTTGATTTGACTACCGTAGGCGACCTGCGCGTCGTGATGAAGATGAAATAATGATGATGAAGACTACACATACACCCAGCCCCCGTGCCAGCGAAATTAACCAATGATGGTTAAAATTCCCGACCTCGCCGGGAATCGAAGCCGGGACCCCTGTGACCAAAGGCTAACATGCTAACCATTTAGCCATGGAGCCGGACAATTTAATAATGATTTGCACCGGGCGAGTTGGCCGTGCGGTTAGGAGCACGCAGCTGTGAGCTCGCATCCGGGAGATAGTGGGTTCGAGCCCTACTGTCGGCAGCCCTGAAGATGGTTTTCCGTAGTTTCCCATTTTCACACCAGGCAAAAGCTGGGGCTGTACCTTTAATTAATACCACGGCCGATTCCTTCCCATTCCTAGGCCTTTCCTGTCCCATCGTCGTCAGAAGACCTATTTGTGTCAGTGCGACGTAAAACAAATAGCAAAAAAAAAAAAAAATTGCAAGGATACAGTCTGACATTACTTTAGTTTTATAAGCAATTTTACTGCACTTCCTTAAAAGGATCTTTGAAGATCAGTAATTGCATGGATGCAATCTACTAATTCTGTGGTACCGGTATTTGTTTTACGGTAATATTAATAATGTTACTGGTTTTACGTCTTACTAAATATTTCTACGGTCTTCGAAGTCAACGAACTGTAAAATTTTGTCCTACAGGAGTTCTTTTACAGACAGTAAATCTACCGGCACAAGACTGGAGTATTTGAGTACATTCAAATACCACCTGACTGAGCCTGGATGAACCCACCAACTTGAGCTGGTCAGGCCGGGCCTCGTAATAGGCTTGAAAAATGAAATCAGTAAGTCGAGTGTGTGTGTGTGTGTGTGTGTGTGTGTGTCCGTTTAGGATTCAATAAAGAAGTGGACTGTATCTTACGCGTGATTCTGGCATTCTCCTAGAGATGGCGAAAACACTCTAGGGTTTTACGGTGTCCAAGAGTGAAATTTTCTCCCACTTTTCTCAGTTATGTTACTTGTGGTTGAGAGTGTCCATTTTCAGTCCCTAAAACCAAGTCTTAAATTCCTGGTTGACCGAGCTCGATAACTGCAGACGCTTAAGTGCGGCCAGTATCCAGAATTCGGGAGATAGTGGGTTCGAACCCCACTGTCGGCAGCCCTGAAGATGGTTTTCCGTGGTTTCCCATTTTCACACCAGGCAAATGCTGGGGCTGTACCTTAATTCAGGTCACGGCCGCTTTCTCCCCAGTCCCAGCCCTTTTCTGTCCCATCGTCGCCATAAGACCTATCTGTGTCGGTGCGACGTAAAGCCAATAGAAAAAAAAATCCTGGTTGACTAGAGATTCAAATTCGATTCAACTGGATTGGCAGCTGCCATGCTAAAACGTGGAAAACTAGTCTCAATTTCCCTATTCTAGCACTTACACATGAACTGTCCGGCCGCCGCGCCTCTACCTGCTTCTCGCCTCTCACTCTTGTCTATGCGGTGCTTAAACGAGCAAACTTTGACACCCTAAAACAGGTGCTAAATTTACGAATGGGTATCTGATTTTGATATGGCTGAACAAAGCATTCCTACTGAAGTCGTCGTACCAAATCTCAATCAGATCGGCGACATACAGATGGAAGGGTTTCCCTGTTAGTCTCATTTCTTGATACGGCGTCGGGGATGAGTTGAGATGGATTTATATGGCCCGCTTTTACGGCCGGATGCCCTTACTTACACCAACCTCAGTTGAGAAGCTAATGAAGACGAAATGTATTATAGTGAATGAAACGGGATAAGGAGGTGGAAGGAGTCGGCTATGGCCAATGAAGAGGAACTGTCCCCGCATTTAACTGGAAGTGAAAACGTCCAGTCACAGGAAACCACTCTCAGGACAGTCGACGGTAAGGTTCGAACCCACGTATCTCTTTAACCATAGTGCGTTAACACGCGCGGCCACTCAGCCTAATTTCACCTATATAAATAAAATGATAACATTGTTTGTACGCTCGGATTAGATGTTCGAAAGTCCATACCTTACGAAAACATTGAGATTAAAAAAAAAAATTCTATAGTGATAGTGCGAAAAAGTCCATTGTTAGCGCCAGCCAGAACTGCGTGCCTCCGAGTTAAATAGGCACCTCAACTCTTTGAAGTGAGCCGTCTTGTTGCCTCGCACCAGCTTCATGACGGGAGGTAGACGGGGGGTAGAGTGAGCCACGGACGCCATGGACACGCACGGGTAACCGTACACGGCCTACAATGGAAGACCTAGGTCAATATGTAGCAATATTAACTAGCTTGTCATATCAAACGTTTACACCTTCTCTTAATTTCAGATTTATTATTTTCTTGATATACAGGATGTATCTTCATTATATTTCTTTCTTTCTTTCTTTCTTTCTTTCTTTCTTAATACGTTTACCGTCCATCGTTTTCCCTCGGACTCAGCAAGGTATTCTACTTCTACCGCCTAAACTGCAGTGCACTGAAGTGTGAGACATTGGGTCGGGGATAACTCTGGGGAGGAGGACCAGTACCTCGCCTAGGTGGTCTCACCTGCTATGCTGAACAGGGGAGTTGTGGGGGATGGAACGACTAGAAAGGATAGACAAGGAAGAGGAAAGGAAGCGGCCGTGGCCTTAAGTTAGGTACTATCCCGGCATTTACTCGGGGGAGAAGTGGGAACCACGGAAAACTACTTCGAGGATGGCTGACGTGGGAATCAAACGCTCGTCTACTCAGTTGACCTCCCGAGGCTGAGTGGACCCCGTTCCAGTCCTCTTACCACTTTTCAAATTTCGTGGCACAGCCAGAAATCGAAACAGAGCCTTCGGAGTTGGCAGCTAATCACACTAACCACTACACCACAGAGGCGAACAGCACGGTTAGTATATAACAGGTTTCCCAGAACAGGGGTTTCTGCGTTCGGAGGGATTGGGCTACGCTCGGTTATGACGTCAGCCATTTACCAACTGCCAAGTTAAATGAAATGAAATGGCGTACGGCTTTTAGTGCCGGGAGTATCCGAGGACATGTTCGGCTCGCCACGTGCAGGTCTTTTGATTTGACGCCCATAGGCGACCTGCACGTCATGATGAGGATGAAATGATGAAGATGACACATACACCCAGCCCCCGTGCCAGCGTAATTAACCAACGATGGTTAAAATTCCCGACCCTGCCGTGAATCGAACCCGGGGCCTCTGTGACTAAAGGCCAGCACGCTAACCATTTAGCCATGGAGTCGGACACCGCCAAGATTAGTAACCTTGACAGCCAATCTCGCTAAAAGTCTGTGCAGTAAAACTGCACGTGAGTAGTGTGTGAGTTTCTTTAATATGTGCAAGTGAGTTGCAGTTTTGATTTTATAGTTTCATGGTGCATTCTATGACTAGTCTTTGTGGTGCAAAGCTGCTTTCCTATGCCAGTATTGTTTTATGGACTTGAATTGATTTTTCTCGGGTTGCATATAAACATGCCTGGTACGAGGTGTACAGTTGCTGTGTGCAACAACAGCTGGGTGAAAACCAGGAAAGATCCGTCCAAAAGTCATACCAATACTTCAGTTTCTCAAAAAATGAGGAACTAAGAAAGAAGTGGATCCAAAGATGTAGGTGTGATGGGAAGTGGAACGCAGATTCGTGCCGAGTGTGTTCCGAACATTTTTCTGCAAGGGGAAGTAAGTTAAGCAAAGTGTTCCAGAAAGCTATCCTTGTGACTATCTCCTTGAAATATCTGATCTCAGGAGTTTAGAATACAGGAATGAAGTACATTTTTACCCACCGACTGATCCAAGATTCACTCGAGAATTTGTTTTCCCAGATCCGTTCTCGAGGAGGATTCTACGACCACCCTACACCGCTGAACGCTCTTTATCGTCTTCAGATGATTATTCTGGGAAGTAATACGGATAGAATAGAGAAACACAGGAACACGCGAACAGAAACCTCTGGTGAATATCTCTCATCACAAATGCTGAGGAAGTGCGGAATAACGTGCCGTGAGTTAGAATATTCTCCTGCTGAAAGCTATTTGGATGAAGGCAAATATGATACTGTTCCAACATTTGCCGGTGAAACTGACACTGAAATGGAGCTTGAAGGTTTGGAAGGTTTGAATTATATTGCAGGTTGGATGGCTAAAAAACACGAAAGCACTCATCCACACTCAGGTTCAAAAAAAAACAAAAAAAAAAAACATAGAAGGAACATACAACAGTACGTATTGTTCGGGGTCCTGTGTTCGAAGTCTGTCATACGGTGGTCTTACAGAGCCGACAGCTGAGTGGTCACAGACTGTACGAGATATGGAGAAACGTCTCTGTTCTTATCACGGATTTACAATCCGAAGAGAGTTGGGATTAATACAGAACCTAGTTTCTTTAATATGTCAAGTGATAGTAATTTGAGTAGTGATCTGGTAGCCACATTTGTGGAAATGAGGACATATGGTCGTATAAAACGTTAAACGTGATAAAAAAGGAAAAAGTGGAAGCAAAAGTGTCAACGTTATGGAGATTAAAGTCAAGGAGAAAAAGAAAATGAAGAAACTTACCAGTTACGGTAAGATTCACTTTAATTTTTTTTTTGCTAGGGGCTTTACGTCGCACCGACACAGATAGGTCTTATGGCCTAGGAGTTGGAGGGAAGCGGTCGTGGCCTTAATTAAGGTACAGCCCCAGCATTTGCCTGGTGTGAAAATGGGAAACCACGGAAAACCATTTTCAGGGCTGCCGATAGTGGGATTCGAACCTACTATCTCCCGGATGCAAGCTCACAGCCGCGCGCCTCTACACGCACGGCCAACTCGCCCGGTGATTCACATTAGTATAATAAAATTTTCTGTTCATTCTTTTCTTCGCTTGTTTGTTCATTGGTCATGTTTAAATGTTCAGTTTTGATTAAATCAGAATACTTTTTTGGTTTTAAATAGCGTAGTGTGGCCACTAAAATTCTATTAGCAATAACCACGGTCTTGCGACACGGTTAGCTCTTGTATCGTACATTATTGTGTTCGTTATCTACTACTGTATTTACAAAGTCAGTTTGAGCAGGTATAGAGGACACACGAGCTAATAATTTTTTGGTTAAAACACATCGCAATCACTAAACTCCTTTGGAAAGCGCTCCTGCAATCAGTCAGCAGGTACCTGTGTAACGTCACACTCGAATAGCCAATGACCGCAACCCAGCCATTATGGGTAACCTGTTATGTACTAACGTTAGGCGGACAGTATCTTAATTATACCGATAAAAAATCAGGGATGCTCTTCGTGTTATATAAAAAACGACGGCGCATACTGATTGGCGGAGAAAATGAGGTTATTTGTTACCCCGGGCGAGTGATTCATATTGACTAACTCGCCGTATTTGCTCTGCCAGAGCAGAGATCGCTGTCCGCGGCTGTGTTTCAGTAGTGGGAAGGGAAAGGAGGGTAAGTGGGCTGTATGATAGATGGAGAAAGAGATAATGATCGATGTGGAAACTCACGTTTCTCGCTCATTTAGCGCAGTCGCTTCCCAGCTCTAGTAGGCAGTATACAATTTGTTCTGTCCATATTAGCTACTAGGTCTGCGGTATAAATTGGTGAGAATGGCTCCGTAACAGGTACAGCAACGGTATGCACGGTATGCACCTAGTCCATGGCGCAGCAAAAAGCATCGGGAGAGAAGCAGCACAGATTTATGGCTTCGGGCACTCTAATCGGCGTCAACCCCTTCATTCAAATTTCGTGTCAATTGGCAGGCGACTGCGTGAAGGAGGACGGACAGAGACAGCAGTGAGCACATTTCAGCATCGGTCTGAGTGTCAATATTTGGGCCGGCATTGTTGATGGCTATTTACTTAAGTCGTATGTCCTTCCTCTTCGCCTGAAAGGTGAGGAATACTACTGTTTCTAGGTAGAATCTCTGTGGTACTCCACCGCAGTTCACTCTTCGTGTCACGCAGCACTCAAATGATCACTATCCAGGGAGATGGCCGTGGTGGGCCAGATAAACGGCTATTTTAAGTCCCGTGGACTTCTCTTGTTACGTGAATATCGAAGAAGAAGAAGAAGAAGAAGAAGAAGAAGAAGAAGAAGAATGAGAAGAAGGGGAATATTAAACATTTACTCTAATAAAACTATTGGGCGTGTTGTTTCTTTCGTTCAGTATGCCATTTCTTTTAAAATGTTATGACTAAAGGAATGCTCGATCATGGGCAGACACCGTTGCATCTTCGCGCATGTTAAACAATAATGAACGTTACTGAGACCAACAGACGGGAGGATACACGATCGGGTGCATTCCTTGACTCAGAAGTGTGTCTTAATTACTGTGTGACTATGTGTGTAATTACTGATGCTTAATAAACAAACTGTGGATATTGCCTGTAAGAGACAAGGAGAATTCTGCGCGAGTTGAACGAAGAAACTTTTTCGGGAGCATTATTTCTGTCACCATCGATCAGACACCCAGCGTCCCCTTCCTTCCCAGAAGCAGAGCAGAGGGCAACTACTTGCGCTCTGGCGCAGCAAATACGGCGGGACGTAACAAAGTAAGCTAATTTTCGCGAAAATAAAAACTTTCTCCAACAATCTTATTCCGCCATCATTATTTATATTGCACGAAGATCATCCCTGATGATTTTTATCGGTACAATCTAGATACATCCTGAATATTGTCCTTTTGGCAAGGTCAATTTTCAGAACGTAAGATCTCGTAGTAAGAAACGTTCCAACATCAGTATCCTCTTCATATCTTCCATACAACTGCCTGGACAGCTTTCACCTTTTCAGTCCTAAATTAAAGTTGGCCCTCAGAATCTTATGATTAGATTTTTCAGCTTCAGATTTTAAGAACTTGATGAGATCGTTCACTCTAGAGCAGGGCCTCTCAAACGCACAAAATCTCACGCGTGCAGATCAAGGCGCAAGAGCTCCGTGCACTATGCATCGGTGCCGCTCGGCATGGCTCGGATCAAAGCTTCGTCTCTGGGCTACTCGGCTAAGCTCGGCTCTACTCGGCACAACTTAGCCCGGGTTTGGAGCGCTACGGCGCAAGTGGGGCAGAGGGAGACAGGCGGAGCGAGCGAGACAGGCGCGAGGAAAGAGAAAGTAAGCGCTATTGCTCCAAATCGAGGAGTGGGGGGTCTGCACTCTGGTCAATCAAGCCAAGTCGTCTTTTGCACCGTGCTAGGCCCTGCTCTAGAGTTTCGTCTTCAAATCCCCCTATTCAGTTTATGAATACACCCTTCTACTGAATTACTTGTATTATGACGACACCGGTAGCAGTTCCATAATTGGGAACATGCATAATTTTCAAAAATATTTTTTTTGGAAAGTACACAAATGAAATAGTACGTAAACGTATTACATTGTGGTATGTTGCCTTGTTTTCTACCATAAAAAGAATGTTTAATAGTGCCTTTCCGCAAGGCGAGTGAAACGGCCTCTGACGTAAGCGGCGCGCTGTGACGTCACGATCCAGTACCGCATGGAGCTCTACCAGCCGTTGTGCATCAGCCGTTGCTAAAAGCCGATTGTTTGTTATTCATGATCGCGAGTAACTTCGAAATGACAGAAGAAAGGTTCGAAACAGCACAGTCAGACAATCTACCATATGTAGATGTCATCATTCTTGAAAAATGCGACTTTTGTGGCCGCAGAAATTCGCGGATAACAAGCAAGTTTGTAAGTTGCGTCTTTTATATACGTGCAATGTACTGTAACCCATAGTATTAGGATAACAACGAACCTGGATAGATATCACATCACTTTCAACATTTCCTTCTAGACTGATTCCCCTATTAAAGAATAACATTACATTTTCGGGCTTTCAGCATTAGTAAAGTAAGAAATCGGATTTCAGCACTAACATAAACATATAGGTAGCATTATAGTACGAGTCCGCTTCTGTGGTGTAGTGGTTAATGTGTGCCACTCCCGGAGGCCCGGTTTCGATTCCCGGCTCTGCCATGAAAGTTGAAAACGAGGACTGGAACGGGGTCTACTCAGCCTCGGGAGGTCAACTGAGTAGAAGGGTTTCCAATCCCACCTCAGCCATCCTCGAAGTGGTTTTTCGTATTTTCCTACTTCTCCTCCAGGCACCTAAGGCCACGGCCGTTTCCTTCCCTCTTCCTTGTCTATCCCTTCCGATCCTCCCATCCTCCAACAAGGCCCCTGTTGAGCATAACAGGTGAGGCCGCCTGGGCGAGGTAATGGCCCTCCTCACCAGTTTCATCACCATACTCAAAGTCTCAACGTTCCAGGACACTGCCCTTGAAGTGATAGAGGTGAAATCCCTCGCTGAGTCCGAGAGAAAACCAACCCTGAAGGATAAACTGATTAAGAAAGAAAGAAAGAAAGAAGGAAAGAAAGAAATATCATAGTACTATAGGGCTATAATCTATCATTCCCAAAAAATATATATATTTATGGTTGGGACAACTGGCCTCCCACTTCCAGGGCCCATGAAAGAGAATTAAATATCTTTGTGGAGGGAAAAGGTTAAACATGATAAAGATAAATATGACTTCATCTAGTTTTCACAAGTCGGGCTGAGTGGTTCAGACTGTTGAGGTGCTGGCCTTCTGACCCCAACTTGGTTCAGTCCGGTGGTAGTTGAAGGTGCTCAAATACGTCAGCCTTGTGTCGGTAGATTTACTGGCACGTAAAAGAACTCCTGCAGGACTAAATTCCTGCACATCGGCGTCTCCGAAAATCGTAGAAGTAGTTAGCGGGGCGTGAAGCCAATAACATTAATTACATTTGGCTTTTAACAAGCTGAACATATCAGGAAAGAAAAGTGTCCTGGTGACATTTTAGTCGCTCAATACAGGAATGTCTTTGGGTGCTGTGACTTTTACTTCTTCTTCTTATTTTTTTTGCTTTACGTCACACCGTCACATATAGGTCTTATGGCGACGATGGGACAGGAAAGGCATAGGAATGGGAACAAAGCGGCCGTGGCCTTAGGTACAGCCTCAGCATTTGCCTGGTGTGAAAATGGGAAACCACGGAAAACCATCTTCTGGGCTGCCGGCAGTGGGGTTCAAAACCCACTATCTCCCGGATGCGAGCTCACAGCTGCGCGCTCCTAACCGCACGGCCAACTCGCGCGGTATTTTTACCCTTCGGTTTATTGACTTGGCTTGTATAACCTAAAACTTAGGCTAAGTTGGATAATATTTTAAACACCTACATCACTATTTTCACCTGTGTGCAATTATGTTATTTATTTCATTAATATTATGATAATTATTATAATTGAGCATTGTTAACTTATAAGACCCCAACAGACAAGCATTGGTTTTGTGTAGAGTTATACATTTGTTAAATACACGTTGTTTCCTTTCATGATGTACACGCCTATTCTTTGTTACATTATAGAGTATTTAGATATAGCCTAAATTTCTTTACCAATTAAGCTCTTCAATAAAGACATACATAACTGTCCCATGCCAAGATATATTGGTAGAATTAGAGCTGTCAAAATGGTTCATAACCCCTTTGATTTATTATCTTGACATGGATCACCCAAAACATAGGTTAGGTTTGGAGAATACTTTAATAATCAGTATTATTTAATGCACTGCTTATTACTTTCATATTCCAAGATGTAATTGAAGCATTTAACTAAAGCATCATACATTAAAATTTAAAGTTTTACCACTAGAACAGCTGACATGGAAAAGTGATTTGAAAATTCAAACAAATTCATCTTACGTTAAAATATTCAAAAAAATAACATAAAAATAAACTGTAGACTTTTCCGATATATCACCAGCATTTCTCCGGCTCGCCAAAATCCATTTCTTCCTAGTTTTAGCGTCTTTGGAACATTTATAAGCATTGTTTGGTATGGTATGCGATGTGCTATTGCACATCGGAACTCTACACCATTTATAAGTTTTCTGCCTCACTGTCTGCGCAGGATTCATTTTAAGTCTAAAATATACCACTCAGATTATTATCCAATGTATAGACCTCGAATTTAACCATACTAGACACTAACGTAAAGTAGAAATACGCGAAGTGTATCCTGCTTCTCACAGCACACTATGTGTTATTTCGTCTGCTAATTCAGTCAACCTGTACGATGACGTCAGACCAATGAGATCGCGTGCTTGCGTGACGTGACATTTTCGTAGATTTTTATCACGTTTGGAGTTATTATTTGTACATTCTGATCACATTTTTGAATTCTGCATGAAATTTTGAATCAGATTAGCATATTTTTAATTAAAACCTCGGATCATGCATGTTCCCTATTCAGGTGGCACTTCAGGAGTTCGTTTAGCCGTTGGTCTACGCAGTAGGCAAGGAACTCGACGAGCTTTTCTTCTTCTGGTGCTTGCCGTCGATATATACAGTGGCCCCAGAAAGTATTCGTCGCTCTGTTAGAACAAAATTCAAGATGATTTATTGAAGTAAAACTGTAAATTCAGACAATGACCTATGCATTGCTTATATGTATAGACTATAGTAGCTACAAGGAAAAACAAAATACTACACACTTGTCCCTGTTCATTGACAAAACAGACAGAAACAACGGAAGAGTTCGTAAACTGGTCTCCAAGAAGTATACGTACGTCCATGCACTTGTCCGGCTATTTCGACGTTACTTTTGGAGTTCAATACCTTCCTTGGGCCACCTTGTTTGTTTTCAATCTCTGCCAATCGTCAGGTCATGGACTTCACCAACTTTTCAGTCGTTGTTCTTGTGATATTCTTCCACTCGTCCAACAATGCTGCCTGCAACTTATTACTGTTGGCAATAGATCTGTTTCCTATGTTCCGTTCCAAATCATCCCACAAATGCTCAAAGTCCGGTGACTGAGGTGGGATTTGCATATAACGAGGTGTGTTATAAAGCAGCCAGAGCCTGGTATTAAGAGCCGTGTGTTTAGGGTCGTTGTCCTGGGTGAACATGTAGTCAGGACCATATCTTCTACACTTTTGAAAAGATGGTCCTTCAGAATCTGAATATATCCACGGTAGTTCAAGATACCTTCAATTGTATGTATGTCCCCGACAACACTCGCACTCATGCAACCCCACACATTTGTGGAGTCCCCACCGTGTTTGGCAGTAGCAGTCAAGTTCGATAGCTGCAGTCGCTTAAGTGCGGCCAGTATCCAGTATCCGGGAGACAGTGGGTTCGAATCCCACTGTCGGCAGCCCTGAAGATGGTTTTCCGTGGTTTCCCATTTTCACACCAGGCAAATGCTGGGGCTGTACTTTAATTAAGACCAGGGCCGCTTCCTATCCCATCGTCGCCTTAAGACCTGTCTGTGTCGGTGTGACGTAATGCCACTAGCAATAAAAAAGATCCTAATTCTCTGAAATTATTTACGGCTTAGGCCTACTTATTTATCGTGTCCTATTAATACCAGGAGTGTCCGAGGACGTGTTCGGCTTGCCTGGTGCAAGTCTTTCTACCCGACCCCAATGGGCGGCCTGCGCGTCTGGATGTGTGATTATGATAATGAAGTAGGGAGAGGTGAAACCTCTCGAATAATACCAAGGGGTCTGCTCAATGCTTTACGTCGCCATCCGACGGCCGAATCACCATCAATAGCATCATATCCCCTCACTCCATTTGAACACTGAGAAAAGGTTTGGATTTGAATCCCGGCCTTTGCCATGCAATCTAGTGATTAGAAACTGTCTACCACCAACTTTCCTACCCTGCCGGCCAACATTCTGATGGTGATTTTTTTTAATCCATGCTAAGTGGCTCAGGCGGCTCAGACGGTTGAGATGCTGGTCTTCCGACTCCAACTTGGCAGGTTCTATCCTGGCTCAGTTCGGTGGTATTTGAACATGCTCAAATACGTCAGCTTTGTGTCGGTGGGTTTACTGGCACGTAAAATAAGTCCTGCGGGACTAATTCCGCAACCTCGGCGTCTCCATAAACGATAAAATTAGTTACTGGGACGTAAAGCCAGCAACATTATTATATTTTTCCTTCGACCAATGGCACTCGAACCTGCTAACAACGGTGTCAGACCTTTATTTTAGAAAAGACCAAGTTAGCTACTTATAAGCAATCTGCCACTTGGTGACAGCCCTTAATGCAGATCAATTGTAAGTGATTGATGGGTCGCATGCGGCACGCTGCTTATCCGCTCGGTCGCTATTGGCACGATAATGGCCGGGTCGCATCCGGCACGGTCGCATCTGGCACGTAACCCTTGGAACACCAGTCAATATGGTGCATTCTATAGCCAACCACGTGCTGCAGGGTTAGCATATCTGTCTTTCGTACAGAGAGCCTGGCTTCTATTCCCTGCTATTCAAAACAGGTTCACATTGTACTAAAGACTGGAATGGGGTTCAATCAGAATCGTGAGTTCATCTGGGGAGCAATCTAATATTCGAGACAGTGGACTCGGTTCTTTAGCAATGTGACTGTAGAAGACTTCACGCTGATAACTTTATACTCTATTGCCTGCAGGCCATCTGGCTGAGTAGCAGTCGTTTTGGCAGGCGAATGCTTTTTATGGGCTGTATGTTTCATAGGTTCTTTCTTTTAAGTTTGAAGATATATTTCACATAGTTACAAACGTGAATCTGGGAACCTTAGGGGTTCAATTCCGTGATAATACATTCATGTTTACGGTGACGTTAGAGTAGAAAATGGCTAGCACTGGGTTAAAAAGTAGCCGTGGACGTAATTAACGTAAAGACCCAGTACTTCTTCTTCTTCTTCTTCCTTTTCTTAATCCGTTTACCCTCCAAGGTTGGTTTTTCCCTCGGACTCAGCGAGGGATCCCACCTCTACCGCCTCAGGGTACGGCCACACTTGCGTCTCGAGGCGGAAAACTATCGATAGCGACCACTATCGTCATATATCGATAGTCAGTCGCCTATTATCGATAGTCAACGATAGTTTTTTTTCCCTCATTAGCTTATTTTCTGCGCTAACAGAAATTGCATAGCTGTTTGCAGTTAACTGGTGAGGAGTTTGTTCCAATTCCCATATTTCCCATATTTTCAGTTTGGACACCCCTTAGGGGGGTGCCGGTTGCGGTGCCAGTACCGGTGCGCTATGCCGCGCTCCTCACCTGGCCTGTTGTAGAAAATAAGTATAAAAAGAATAAAATATATTTGGGTGATAATAATAATAATAATAATAATAATAATAATAATAATAATAATAAAAATGGTGGAAGTTTTACTGTTAGGTGGGTGCGGTTGTGTGGTGTTATGGTGAAATTCAACCTTATTCGTTGTGTGCCATGGCTGGATGTTAACTAAATATCTAAATTTATCTTTGAGCCAGCGGCAAGGGCAAATTTGGACGGTCACCCATCCATGTTTTGACCACGCCCGGTGTTGCTTTGGTTTACCGGGTTTTGCCGCTGGATTGTTCGCTGGAATATGTTTATATTCCTGTGTATCGGCTGGTTTTGATACTTTAAATTTAGAAAAATACAGCTTAAATTTGGAAGTAGACAGCATAAGAAATGCGGCAGTTCGTTGTAGTGCACCCACCTCGGTGTCCAAGTGTTCCAGTGTTTTGTTAGAGCTTTAGGGAGTGAGGTGCTTGTGCAGTTTAGGAAGTGAGGGCCTGTTCTTGTTGACTTGGCGGGGGTGGGATGCTTGGAGACTTTAGTTTGGAAGTGAGGGCAGGTTCTTGCTGCTTGTGACTTGGCGGGGACAATTTTCTGGGCGGGATTTAGTTTAGGATCAGTTGCTTGGCAGGCATAGTGGGGAGTAGAGGTTGATCCTGGATTGCTATTAGCTTGGTGAGTAGGCTGATCAGGGCGTGGGAGGCTTGGCAGGGCTGGCTCGTGTATGCATTGGTAGATGGTCCTGGGTTCAAGTGGTGTAAAGTGTCGTGTCTGAGTGGTGTCTGTGGTGTGTTGTGGTGAGCTTGTATGTGCCTGGCGTGTCTGTAATGGTCCCGAATTGCCCTCTTCAGGAACGGGCAGCCAGGAAATGAGGCGGCGTGACTGCCTTGGCAGTTCGCGCACCTCGGCTGGCCGCGTGGTACAGTGCACTCAGTGTGACGATGGGGACCGCCACACCGATTACACCGTTGAGCCTCTGAGCACGAGGCTGCAGAGTGGTTCAGACGAAGGCAATTGAAACACTGTGTGATGAGTGTTGTGTGGGAGGGGGTGCGGGTTCGAGTCTCTGTGGTGTTGGTGTTGGATGTTGGTGATTTCTTTGACTTAGGGGCAGATTTTTTACGCCTGCTCCTAGTCTGAGTGTATCTGGAGTGTGTTTCCGTACTCGGTTGTGAGACTAATGGGGTCTCAGTCCCGGGTTCGGATGCTGGTGGGGGGGAGAGGGGGGAGTCTGTGATGATTGGTGGGTCGTCTGTCTGCGCTGTCTGGTGTGCATGGTTTGGGTGAGTTTGTGAGATTTTGGTGAATGTTAGTGGTGTAGGGTTGGTTTGAGTTTCTGTATGTGTTGTGTCCAGAGTTTCTGTATGTGTTGCGTCCAGCTCAGTTTGGGCAGCTGCTTCGGCGACTGGCGCGTACCCAGAGCACACTCTGTAACGGATGTTCTGAGTTTTGAGATGTTCAAATATGGCGCTATAGCTGCCCTCGGTATCCATAGGGAATAGAATGATACATCCGTTAGAGAGCTCCTGCAAGAGCTGGACATGTTGTATGACTGGCTGGATGGCTGTATATATGCGTTGGCGGTGAAAGGGCCGGGCGCTGTGTAGGTAGACCTCATATGGTATGGGAAAGATGAAAGGATCATACCAGGTATTTCGGTTATTGGCGCGAATTTCTAATGGCTGTTTGAGATTGGGAGTGGTTGGGGGTTTCGTGGACATGGTTGGAGATGGGAGCGTCAGTGTCTTGGCTACTCAGTCCACCAAGGTGGTCCTGACGGCTGGTATGGGCTGGGGAGCTTGGGTGTTTATGTTAAAACACTGGAACGGTCAAACTCAATAAGAGGACCGGCGCGCTGTTAGGTGCTCACTCAGTGGGCACGGTCGAAGCAGGTTTAGTTTTGCCGTATCTCAACGGGACAAGCCTCGAACCAGTGACCACACTGAGGGCTCTGACAAGTTTGCTTGGGCCTGCCGTAAACTTGGCTAGCAGGCGGTTGCAGTTTCTGCCTATTGTTGGTGGCAGTTAGCAATTGTTGATTTGAAATAGGCAGTATTGCAGGTGGCCTATTCCCGTGGTGAAGGGGCTCTCAGGTAGAACCCTATGTCTTGACTGGAGCGTAGGTATCGCAGTTAGCGGCTGAGTATCTAGCGTTCTGGGTGCTAGGTTCTTGGTAGCCGGGGCTTAGTGCTTACAGGACTGCACTGCACGAGCGCTGAGCTGCGAATACGAATGTGTGTTTTTGTTCCAATTCATAGGTGTGCATTTAAGTATATCTGCGTACCTGCGACTTCAGTGCCGACAGAAAGACTATTTAACATTTTGGAAGGTGGGATTCTCCATTCAACCTAACCTTAGTTGAGTTGATGCCAATACGGGACAAAAAATCACATTGATATGTTGTCAGAGACTGCATGTAGGCGAGAGATGATAAGGCACATTTTAGGTCAAAGACTTCATGAAAGCAACTGAAAACTCTCCTGCCATCTGTTGAGAATGCTGTAAAACATTTTTCCAAAGACATTACAATACCCGAGAAAATGTCGGGCGATCGCAAAATGAACACTGCAGCTGAACGAGAATTTCTCGGGCGGTCACGTTATGGGCAAGCGCGTGCAGCCCGAGAATGTCTCGAACGTGCCACTGAAGAAATGTATGAGTGATTCCGATTTGAATTTCAGAAATTACATAGCATGAAATAGTTGTGCTTTCGACTGATTTTTTGTGGCTTGTGTTCAATAAATGTTCTATTTTCGGGCATAATGGTATGATTCGTTCCACTTTTTGAAAACTATCTATTACTATCGATAGTAGAGCTCATAATATCGGAAAATATCGATGGCGATTACTATCGATAGTTTGCCGCCTCTACTTACGTCTTTTCCCGCAGCGGGACTGCGGGAAATCCCGCGCTAAAAATGCGCAGCACCGACTGCGCGCTTTCAAGGTCGCCCGCTCGAGAATGGGCCGGGGTCCATTTTCTTTGCGTGTTTCCCGCTCTCCCGCTCAGCAGTGTCTGGCCACACTTGCGGGAAGAAGACGCTGCGGTTTTATTGTGCTCTTGTGAACTGATAATTTTGGAGGTACAAAGGTACCCGTGCCTTTACGACACAATGGACAAAGACTTCAAAAACAGGGAAATGAAAAGAGTTGCGTGGTTAACAGAAACGGGAGCTGTTTTGGGGGAGACGTGTGTAGGAGCACAAATTGTCCACTTGATGACCTGTCACTTAATATAGGATGGGTCCAATATTTTCTTTGATGCCAACGACGACGAAGAACAACCAACGCAGCATATAACGCAAGAACGGAATTATTATTTAAAAATGGAATACCTTCAATATGCAGAGCAATGGCGATGTTTTGCTACTCGCAATATACAACGCACTAATAAAATAACGCCGTACAAACACACATGTGTGGCCACGTGTCTTCGTTAAGCTGCGTGAAAATCACGGAGTCCCTTTGCGGGGAAACACGCAAGTGGCCGTAGCCAGGGGCAGTGTCCTAGAGCATGAGGCGTGGGTCGGGGGATACAACTAGGGAGGATGACCAGTACCTCACCCAGGCGGTCTCACCTGCTATGCTGAGCTGGAGCCTTGGTGGGGGATGGGAAGACTGGAAGGAATAGACAAGGAAGAGGGAAGGAAGCGGCCGTGGCCTTAAGTTAGGTACCATCCCGGCATTTGCCTGGAGGAGAAGTGGGAAACCACTGAAACCACTCCCAGGATGGCTGAGGTGGGAATCGAACCCACCTCTACTCAGTTGACCTCCCGAGGCTGAGTGGACCCCGTTCCAGCCCTCGTACCACTTTTCAAATTTCATGGCAGAGCTGGGAATCGAACCCGGGTCCCCGGGGGTGGCAGCTAATCACACTAACCACTACACCACAGAGGGGGCCACTACTTCACTGGTATTGAATTGGGAATTCTTCACTATTGCCGATGGCGGGGTTCGAACGCACCATCTCCTAAATGCAAGCCTACACCTACACGGTCCATACTTCTCACCTGACTTATCGGTGAATCTGATGATGAATTTCATTAAGTATTTGTTTCCGATTCAAAATCAATAGCTGCTACTGTGTATGAGAAGATTAAAGAAGCCATTGACGGACTGACAGATCTGTGTAGTATGCATACAGTAGATAACAATCTTTCTGCACTGTAAGCTCGATGTTTTACAAGAGATTGCTAGTGGCTGATGAGAAAGAACACAGAGCGTGGCCACACGAGTGGACTTCTTAATTGCGGCTGGCACGTGCTGACCGACAGTTACAGATGGTCAGCTACTCAGTTGATGGCTATCCTGGAGCAGTACTCATAACTGGTGTTTCTTCTCTCGAGGATCTGAAGGCTGTACGACGTATTACCTCTATCGTCAACAAATATCCATATGATCTTGCGTATCGAAGCTCGTACTGTGCATCATCATCATCATCATCATCTGTTTACCCTCCAGGTTCGGTTTTTCCCTCGGACTGAGCGAGGGATCCCACCTCTACCGCCTCAAGGGCAGTGTCCTGGAGCTTCAGACTCTTGGTCGGGGGATACAACTGGGGAGTATGACCAGTACCTCGCCCAGGCGGCCTCACCTGCTATGCTGAACAGGGGCCTTGTGGAGGGATGGGAAGATTGGAAGGGATAGGCAAGGAAGAGGGAAGGAAGCGGCCGTGGCCTTAAGTTAGGTACCATCCCGGCATTCGCCTGGAGGAGAAGTGGGAAACCACGGAAAACCACTTCCAGGATGGCTGAGGTGGGAATCGAACGCACCTCTACTCAGTTGACCTTCCGAGGCTGAGTGGACCCCGTTCCAGCCCTCGTACCACGTTTCAAATTTCGTGGCAGAGCCGGGAATCGAACCCGGGCCTCCGGGGGTGACAGCTAATCACGCTAACCACTACACCACAGAGGCGGACACTGTGCATCACTACACGTATAAATCGTAATGAGCTGCAAGGGAAATGATAAGCGATTAACATATATTACCAATGGATTGGAACATGTTACATAATAATATTGATACAGGTGATCGTGATTAACTCAATGGCTTTGCTGTTGGCTTCCCACCCGCAAGACCGAGGTTCGAATCCCCGTCGATCCTGAGTTGAAATTTTTATCTGAAAACTCGCGTGGCTTCAGGAAGGGAATCTGGCCTTAAAATCCCGGACGAAAACAAAATGATACGGGTTGGCTCCATTGACCCTAGACGTGACTCTTCAGGAGAGAGATTTTTCATGTCCGCCTCTTTGGCTGAATGGTCAACGTAGTGGCCTTCGGTTCAGAAGGTTTCGATTCCCGGCCGGGTCCTTGATTTTAATTTCGTATGGTTAATTTCTGTATTTACGTACAACAGACAACACTACCAACTATCACAGAAACACGGTATAATGAATACATCCGTCCACGTAGGGTTGGCGTCAGTAAGGTTACCTGACAGTAAAACTGGGCAAACTGGGCGAGTTGGCTGTGCGGTTAGGGGCGCGCGGCTGCCAGCTTGCATCCGAGAGATAGTGGGTTCGCTTCCCACTGTCGGCAGCCCCGAAGACGGTTTTCCGTGGTTTCGCATTTTCACGACAGGCAAATGCTGGAGCTGTACCTTAATTAAGGCCACGGCCACTTCCTTGCAACTTCTAGGCCTTTCCTGTTCCAGCGTCTCCTTAAAACCTGTCTGTGTCGGTGCGACGTAAAGCCACTAGCAAAAAAATCGGAGCAAAATCTACAGCAAGTGCCAGTCAGGAAAAGGCCAAGAAGAAGAAGAAGAAGAAGAAGTTTACATAATAACAAAAATAATGATGGACCATATCTATCGAATTCCTTTAAATTAAAGGGACAAAATAAAGAAATCTATGTACATTATTTTCTTTCCCGTAACTTTATTTAACATTTGTATTAGACTTACTTATGTGTTAATACACAATGCTGCCAGGGAATCGGGTATCTTCTAAGCTTTGTAATGGTACCAGGCTTCAAGTGAAGTCTTTACGTGGTAACGTGATCGAAGCAACCATCTCCACGGAATGTGGTTCGGGAGAAACAGATTCCATTCGCCTCATTCCTTTGATACCCTCAGACTACCACTTCTTATTCAAACGACTGCAATTTCCCGTTAAACTATGCTTCGCAATGACAACAAACAAAGCTCAGGGGCAGCCTTTAAAAGTTACTGGTGTGGATTTAAGCGATGATTGTTTTTCCCATGTCCAGATGTACGTAACCTGTTCACGTGCAAGCTTTCCAGACAGTCTTGTGAATCTGTAGGCACGGGGGCAACGAAAAATGTAGTTTACGGTGATGTTTTGTAAAACAACCTGACTTCAACAACCACCTTGGACAACATAATTGGGAAAGTAGTACGGCAGAATTAAATCGTGACTGCCCGCGGTCAAGGGAGACTGTCATTATAATGATAACTCCCCAATTAGAATGTGAATGGCAGTAGGAAAGGGGGCCTGTAATTTTAATCTAAACTTGCCAACTCGACTGTGACTGGCAGTAAGAAATGTGGCCTGCCATTGTAATGAAAACTCCCCAAATCTGACTTTACATGATAAACGACGTATGACGACCTCCCAGGATGTTTCTCAGCTAACGCTAAGAGCAATGCAATTTAATAAAATCTTACTGGCAATATGTGTAGTATTTTACCTAGAATTCCGTATACAATGCAGAATTCCATAGTGAAGCACGGGTATATGAGCTGATAATAATAATAGTAACAGTAACAGTAATAATAATGATGATGATGATGAAACGCTGGATCCATTTCAAGTAACTTTGAGATACTATTTCCTTTAATGCACCATGAAAAGAAGTTCTGAGATATTGGGCTAAACGCATGAAATAGCTTCTTACCTCTGCATATCCACTTATTAATCCAGGTCGATCTCGTGGCAGGCTAAATACCACCATTACACCAGAGTAGCACGTCCTGAAGTCTTCCTTATATGCTGCTGAATACTCGGCCCTGACTCACCACTCTTAGGATTCAAATGAAAGGAAATTCCTACTGAAGATCCTCGGCCTATGTCAAAGCTCTAAGGGTGAATAACGCTTTATGTCAAATGCAGAGCTGTACTGTAAATTTGAAGAGCTTTAATTTATTACGAGGGAGCGCCTTCTTATGTTTTACTGTCATCTGCCTCGAATGCCTATCACCAGAATATCTCGTTCTCCATGTGCAACTGCAGCGAAAGAGGACCTGGCCGGTGTCTTGGGACACTGGTTCAAGAAAGAAGTAAGTTGAAGACCTGGCGCGAGGTGTTCCGAAGAGAGAGGAACTGTATTCGCCATCAAGATGAAGGAGCATGGGGAATCCACAAAAGCTGAGAAGTGTTAACCATGGTTCTAACAGGTGGATATGGTTCGTTAAAATGTTATTATTATTATTATTATTATTATTATTATTATTATTATTATTATTATTATTATGATAAGTCCCCTCAATTTCGATCAGATTTATGAGACCTTTCTTCTCTGAAGGCATTTTCCATTTTCTCTTGAATATATATTTTTGGTGATACGTGCCAGATAATATTGTTAGTCTATTTATATTAATACTATGTTGAAAACTGAAAACAGTTCAGGTCTTCTGAGCCCATCAGGCGCAGATGTTTGTGAAACGTAGGTTTGTAGGCTGTTCTGCTCATTTTGCATTGAAATTGGGCATTTCAACACTCTAGCAAACCTATCGACAGGGATCTTCTGCATATGACCGCTCGTACAGTAAACTCCAGTGACTCTCCAGTGATTTGATCCCACAACTTAGTATACACTGAGTTCTCCGCACAAGTCATGGTCAAAATCAGCCATCGACACTGGAGTTAGCTATTGGTTTTACGTCGCACCGAGACAGATAGATCTTATGGCGACGATGGGACAGGAAAGGGCTAGAACTGGGAAGGAAGCGGCCGTGGTCTTAAGGTACAGCCCCAGCATTTGCCTGGTGTGAAAATGGAAAACCACGGAAAATCATCTTCAGGTCTGCCGACAGTGGGGTTCGAACCCACTATCTCCCGAATACTGGATACTGGCCTCACTTAAGCGACTGCAGCTATTGAACTCGGTACACTGGAGTTAGAGGAAACCTTCTTAGCAAGACCAGGGAGAATAGAAATTATTTCCCGGGCTTAGAGGCTGTGACTGTATTGGGTTTCTTGTTCTCAACGTTTCACTGGAAAACTGTGTCCGGTATTTTCAATGGTCCACTTTCTCTGAAGTCAATCAAGGTGAGTAGTGGACTACCAGCATAACCTAATTCGGCTACGTCCTACAAGACCAGAAAATCTCTTCTACATTCATCGAGACGTCGGAAAGACTATATGCCCTAACGTCCATGTTTCTTAACGAGAACTTGAAAATTAATCCATAAATCCATGATTAATCAGACAGAAGTCACAGTAGAAATTTATTTACGTCGTGGGATGTTTCAATGCGCTCCAATTTAATCGTATAAAGATATTACGTTGACAGTTCACAATTTATTATGGCACAAGTTTCGGTGGTTTAAAGTCGCGCCAACTTTCCACCTTAATTAAGTTACGGCCTCGGCATTTACCTGGTGTTAACTGGAAAACCACAGGGATGCAAGCTCACAGCTATGCGACCCGCATTTGCGTCGCCAACTCGATCGGTTCATTGACACATCTCAGTTCATACTTGGCTGACAATACGAAAAGGGCAGAGGTAGGGGCGTCGCTAACAATCTCAGCCGAAATGGTTTAAAAGTCCACTCATAAGGTCGATTTTTAAGTACATTTTCGAGGGCTTGAAATTCCTTCCGACTCCATGAGGAAAGCAAGCGGGATACTATCTTGCTCCTTATTACCCTAGTGTGCCTCTGCATTGATGTTTCGGCTATCTATATACACCGATTGTGAAGCTGTTCAGAATCGAGTAAACCTTTGGGTTGAGAACTTTACTCAAACAACCAGTTAACCACACCACCCCCCTCCCCCCCGTTTAAAAAACGCACAAATACGCATAAAATATATTACGTACATGAAGTTTCGTACAAGTATGCACTCAAATACTCCCAAGACCCGAAACAAAGCAAGCAACGTGACTGTTAATATCGTGATCATAGCCTCCGGGACCTCCAGTTTTACGTGGGATGCGAACCACATGGACGCAACTATTTAATAATCTGGCATAGGGCCTATATTGGCCGGGATTCGATCCGTTTTTTTTTCTTTTTTTTTTTTTTTTTGCTAGTTGCCTTACGTCGCACCGACATAGAAACGTCTTATGGCGACGATGGGACAGGAACGGGCTAGGAATGGGAAGGAAGCGGCCGTGGCCTTACGGTACAGCCCCAGCATTTGCCTGGTGTGTAAATGGGAAACGACTGAAAACCATTTTCAGGGCTGCCGACAGTGGGATTCGAACCTACTATCTCCCGAATACTGGATACTGGTCGCACTGCAGCTATCGAGCTCGGTGATTCGATCCGTAGCCACCACGGAGATAAGCCAGTGACTAAGCCCTTTGGCTACCATAGCTCCTCTCCGAGGTCCAAGTCACTTTTCAGTCCAGTAACCCATACCTTGCAGGTGTGGGCCGCTTTACCTGCAGACACGTTTCTAGACCCTGAAAAATACCTGGAACTTGTCAAATAGCTGAGCATGCCAATTCATACGGCACTGTTTGGAATGAAGCATCCTGTTTTTTGACAGGGGATATATTTTAAATAAGTCTATGAAAAGGAATGACCAGTGCTTAGAAAATATTTTATTTAAGGAATTTTTTACTTTAGAAAGTAAACAGATTCGAGGTACTTCAAACTCTCATTATCACTCTGGGATCACATAGTGTTTGCTATAACCTACCCATATCCCCATATGGACGTCTGATCACAAAAATCTTTATGACAGAATTGGTCAGTGTTTATTGATTTAATGTGGGTTATAATTTAACCCCGAGACTAAGTAGCTGATTTATTGGGATCAAGGTGAACCCAAAATTCTGTCATTCTTCATTTAGAAAGCCCATTACATCCAAACAAGACAGCAGTATTACCAATTGCGACTGAGTTTGACCTTGAAGTGAAATATAGACAAGGGTTAATTCTCCAAAGATACGACGTTCAAGTAACATTTCCACCGTGCTCAAAGCCAGAGAAGTGTGTTACATCTTACTGGTTGGTATCTTATGTAACATATATTGGTACTTCGGTAGTGAGAAGATCTGGCGGAAATGGGATATGTAAATAGTCAGTACGCACTCATACGTACAGAACCTTCCTTCTCAGAAGGCAACTTCCGCCTTCCAACTACCTTTTTTGTGATTAATACCAGGTAATCACTTCGTCACTGTACTTCTGAATATAACTTATTAGATTATTTAAAAATTTAAAAAGGGATAACTAGTTTAAATGTTGTAAACCATATTATTAAATTTATTAGATTCCAAAGTGAAAAGACTAAAATAATTGTTTTAAGTATTACACTAATCTTAATTAGAATTAATTAGTACTGTAATGTAACCATAATAATTTGTTGCTAGCAATGTGACTTGTGTGCCACTGGAATTAATTTTTAAGATTATTCCATCTATAAATTGTTTTTGTTAGTTTGTATTTTTAACGTCAAAGTCCGGCTCCATGGCTAAATGGTTAGCGTGCTGGCCTTTGGTTACAGGGGTCCCGGCTTCGATTCCCGGCAGGGTTGGGAATTTTAACTATCACTGGTTCATTTCCCTGGCACGGGGGCTGGGTATATATGTCGTCATCATCACTTCATCCTCCTCTTCATATCATCACCACCACCACCACGACGCGCAGGTCCCCTAAGGGAGTCAACTCAAAAGACCTGCATCTGGCGAGCCGAACATATCCTCGGACACTCCCGGCACTAAAAGCCATACGCCATTTCCTTTCACTTAACGTCAAAGTAACATTTGTCGTGAACATTGTGATTGGGACTCATGACCTGTTATGTTCACAATAAATAAATAAATAAATAAATAAATAAATAAATAAATAAATAAATAAATAAATGTTACATGGTAACTAAGGGGCTGTCTGGCCGAGGCGGTAAAGGCGTGCTCGGTTCGCCCGGAAGGACGTGGGTTCGAATCCCCGTCAGGAAGTCGTAAAATTTAAGAAACGAGATTTCCACTTCCGGAGGGTGCATATGGCCCTGAGGTTCACTCAGCCTACACCAAAAATGAGTACCAGGTTAATTCCTGGGGGCAAAGGCGGTCGGGCGTAGGGCTAACCACTCTACTCCATCACGTGCCGAGGTTAACAATGGTGGGAGCCTTTACCTTCCACTCCTCCAAGGGCCTTCATGGCCTGTACGGAGGTGACTGCTTTGCTTTTACTTGGTAACTACTCTTGAAAACTAAAAACAGTTCAGTTCTTCTGGGTGCATGAACGTAGTTATTTGTGAAACATCGATTTGTACGCTTGTCTGCTCATGCTATGTCATGTGAATAATAATAATAATAATAATAATAATAATAATAATAATAATAATAATAATAATAATAATAATAGTATGGCCTCAGCTACCGTGTGCAGACATTTCAATTTGACTACATCTGGCTATCTGCTCGTTAATTTCGACATTCCGTTTTACTTTAGGCCCACTAGATGGCAGACCGAGTAAACCGAAACTCTCTTGAACGTCTATGGCTGAGATTTAATGAATTTTGTCGGGTAAACACCAAATGCATCACCAGAGATCTTTAACATGCCGACATCGTATGACATGGAGCTTTTTCCGCCCTTCAAAAATCCGACTATCTCTGCCGGGTTAGAGCCCGCTAACTTGGATTCCTGACCTTACGTTAATACGTCTTCACGGTTATGCTACTGTTCTATAATAAATTACAGCAAAATCGATAGGTAAACTCTCATGCATATTCCTCGGTCGTGACCTTCTAGACCTGCGTTTCTGACGCAGGCGTAGAGTTGGAACACATATTACTAGGTGTAGTGTAACCCAGGAGAAGTTTTTACGTGAGTGAAAGGGAGACATTCGAGCTATTCTTCTGTTCCTCGTGGCACCTGCAAAGAACAGATGCAGGACTGTGATAGTGGTCCTATCTGAAAGGCTCCATGGGGTGCCTTTTGTACCCTTCTTTCTCTCTCTCTCTCTTTCCATCTCAACGTGGTCCCGGTGATTTATTGCCTTTCTACCACTCGTGTTGATATTTGCTCAAGAACTCATAAATAACAGTTTTTTCTCAGAAGAGTGATGTCCTTTCCTGACTTCCTTCCTCATTTTCGTTCCAGACGATACCTCAATCATTTATAGCTTTACGTTCTAGAATACCTGACAATATTCAGAATGTCGTTATACGTATTTCTCAGAGAGTGGATGGAATGACACTCTTCTTCAACCGCTTTTCCCACACCTGTGGGGTCACGGGTGCGAAATGAATAACACGTATGAATTTGACCCTGTTTTACGGCCGAATGTCCTTCCTAACGCAACCCTATGTGGAGGGATGTTATCACTATTGCGTGTTTCTATGGTGGTTAGTAGTGTTATGTGTTGTCAGAATTTGGAGTGAAGAGTGTTGAGACAAGAACCAACACAAGTCCCTGAGTAAGAAGTATGTATCAGATGCTATTAAAATAACCGATCCAGCCGGGAATCGAAGCTGGCACCTTCTGAACCGAAGGCCTCAATGCGGACATTTCGGTAACTAAGACAATTAATTTAAACCTAAATATGAAAAGTTACCTCTATGAGTAAAGGTTTTCAGGGCCGATGACCTAGATGTTATGCCCCTTTAAACAACAAGCAAGCAAACGTTTTCATTGAACATTCTAACTCTATTATTTTCCTCTTTAATGTGGTGAAATAATTTCCTTATCCTCTTACATATTTGTTGCTTAGTTACCGCTATTTTCACCCTTACACATGTTATTTAAAATACTATTGACCGAGCAAGTTGGCCGTGCGGTTAGCCGTGAGCTTGCACTCGGGAGATAATGGGTTCGAATCCCACTGTCGGCAGCCCTGAAGATGGTTTTCCGTGGTTTCCCATTTTCACAAAAGGCAAATGCTGTGGTTGTACCTTAATTAAGGGCACAGCTGCTTCCTTCCCACTCCTAGCCCTTTCCCATCCCATCGCCGCCATAAAACCTACCTGTGTCGGTGCGACGTAAAGCAAATTGTAGAGAAAAGATAGTATTGAAAATATTCGTTTAAAATTTTACATGATAACGTGTTTTATGTAAGTCTGGCTCCATGGCTGAATGGTTAGCTTTCTGATCTTCTGTTCAGAGGGTCCCGGCTTCGGTTTCCGACCGGGTGGAGAATTTTAGCTGCGGTTTGGTAAATACACTGACTGACAGAGCAAATGCAACACCAAGAAGGAGTGGTTCGAAGGGATGAAAGTTGGGGAAAAAACAGAGACGGCACGGACGAATAATTGATGTTTATTTCAAACCGATATGCAGGTTACACAATGCGCACGGCATTGACTCAGTAGGATGTAGGACCACCGCGAGCGGCGATGCACGCAGAAACACGTCGAGGTACAGAGTCAATAAGAGTGCGGATGGTGTCCTGAGGGATGGTTCTCCATTCTCTGTCAACCATTTGCCACAGTTGGTCGTCCGTACGAGGCTGGGGCAGAGTTTGCAAACGGCGTCCAATGAGATCCCACACGTGTTCGATTGGTGAGAGATCCGGAGAGTACGCTGGCCACGGAAGCATCTATACACCTCGTAGAGCCTGTTGGGAGATGCGAGCAGTGTGTGGGCGGGCATTATCCTGCTGAAACAGAGCATTGGGCAGCCCCTGAAGGTACGGGAGTGCCACCGGCCGCAGCACATGCTGCACGTAGCGGTGGGCATTTAACGTGCCTTGAATACGCACTAGAGGTGACGTGGAATCATACGCAATAGCGCCCCAAACCATGATGCCGCGATGTCTAGCGGTAGGGCGCTCCACAGTTACTGCCGGATTTGACCTTTCTCCACGCCGACGCCACACTCGTCTGCGGTGACTATCACTGACAGAACAGAAGCGTGACTCATCGGAGAACACGACGTTCCGCCATTCCCTCATCCAAGTCGCTCTAGCCCGGCACCATGCCAGGCGTGCACGTCTATGCTGTGGAGTCAATGGTAGTCTTCTGAGCGGACGCCGGGAGTGCAGGCCTCCTTCAACCAATCGACGGGAAATTGTTCTGGTCGATATTGGAACAGCCAGGGTGTCTTGCACATGCTGAAGAATGGCGGTAGACGTGGCGTGCGGGGCTGCCACCGCTTGGCGGCGGATGCGCCGATCCTCGCGTGCTGACGTCACTCGGGCTGCGCCTGGACCCCTCGCACGTGCCACATGTCCCTGCGCCAACCATCTTCGCCACAGGCGCTGCACCGTGGACACATCCCTATGGGTATCGGCTGCGATTTGACGAAGCGACCAACCTGCCCTTCTCAGCCCGATCACCATACCCCTCGTAAAGTCGTCTGTCTGCTGGAAAAGCCTCCGTTGACGGCGGCCTGGCATTCTTAGCTATACACGTGTCCTGTGGCACACGACAACACGTTCTACAATGACTGTCGGCTGAGAAATCACGGTACGAAGTGGGCCATTCGCCAACGCCGTGTCCCATTTATCGTTCTCTACGTGCGCAGCACAGCGGCGCATTTCACATCATGAGCATACCTCAGTGACGTCAGTCTACCCTGCAATTGGCATAAAGTTCTGACCACTCCTTCTTGGTGTTGCATTTGCTCTGTCAGTCAGTGTACTTAGGCTTGGAGACTGAGTGTTTGTGTTCGACTTAATACACTTCTCTTCATCTACATACGATATACTTTTCGACTCTACCAACCACTACAGAAATGCTCAATAGTGATTAAATCCGTCCACGTAGGGTTGGCGACAGGAATGACAATCAGCCGTAGAACTGGGCCATATCCAGGCCAAGTGCAGACCCCAATATACTTTGAAAGAGTTTAGGAAAGAATAATAACAAAAATGTATTATATATAAAATCACGCAAATAATTTCACTTTTAAAAATAATTAGCAGGTACAAAAATGAGGAAAACTGATATGAAATAAATGATTAAGATAAAAATATTTTCTGAAGTAAGGTTTTAGAGATTCTACAAATCTAAACTATGATGTTGACATAAGTCGTTAAATCATCTCAGCAAGTGTTACGTAAACATTCAATATGCAATCTTCTAGGTTTGCATCGCCTTCTAGACTGCGAAGGCT
The DNA here is from genome assembly GCF_040414725.1 of Anabrus simplex. Classification (NCBI taxonomy): domain Eukaryota; kingdom Metazoa; phylum Arthropoda; class Insecta; order Orthoptera; family Tettigoniidae; genus Anabrus; species Anabrus simplex. Next base: position 437,906,879 of record NC_090265.1, on the reverse strand, counting down.
GAAGCTGTGGTTTTTAATTAAGGTACGCCCTTCATATACGCACGGTGTAAACATGGTAAACTGTTAGGGGCGCACAGCTTTGAGCTTGTATCTGGGAGATAGTGAGTTGAAACCCCGCTGTCGATAGCCCTGAAGATGGTTTTTCGTGGTTTCCCATTTTTATACCAGGCAAATGCTGGGGCTGTACCTTAATTAAGGCCACGGCCGCTTCCTTCCCAGTCCTAGGTCTTTCCTATCCCATCGTCGCCATAAGACCTATCTATGTATGTGCTACGTAAGGCATTTAAAAAAAGGGTAAACAACAGAGAGTCATTATCAGCGCTGCTGCTGATACTGGGCTTCAAACCCACCATGTCCCTAATGCAACTTTCATGAGCCATGTCGCGGAGCCAACTAACTCTATTATTATTATTATTATTATTATTGTTATTATTATTTCCGAATTTGGCCACCTATGGACCACATTGAACTTAATTCTTCTTCTTCTCCTCCTCCCAGAACTTCTTCATCCTTTCGCTTCTGATCTTCCTTTCTTTCTCAGATATGATATTATTATTATTATTATTATTATTATTATTATTATTATTATTATTATTATTATTATTATTATTAACATTTTCATTTTAGACTGTTATGTCCTTCATCCCACAGAGAAAACTCTTACTTAGGTCACGTACTGTAGCGAAGTAACTATGACGTATTGAGATTATGTGAAGTCAGAGAGTAAAAGAGGCGATAATTAATAATAATGTTACTCGTTTAACGCTCAATCTAACTGCTAATCTTCTTAATAGACGACTGTCCCGCAGGAGTTCTTTAACATGCTAGAAGCCAACGACACGGAGTTCATTTAAACACCCTCCAATGTCACCGACCTCAGACGGAGTCCGGTCCTCTATCTCGAGAAGAGGAGTGCAACGAATAACCTACGTCACTAGTACGTTGTTAGTTTATTTGTATGCTTCTTGCCTTTCTTCTTTGGAAGTGATTTAACGTCGCACTAACAGATCAACGGTTTTTGGCGACGGAAGAATGGGACGAGGCTAGGATTCTCAAGGTAGCGGCCGTGACCTTAATCAAGTTCCAGCCTCAGCATTTGTCTGGTGTAAAAATGGGAAACCACGGAAAACATCTTCTGAGCTGCCCACGGTAGGGTTCAAACCCGTTATCCTCGAATGCAAGGTCACAGCTACGGAACCCGATTTGTGTAGCCAGCTCACTTGTCTTTTGTTATTTGTTTGTTGAGTTCTCAGCCCGAGGACCATTGAGATCTCTAATAGCTCAACCATCAGTTGTTATAGATAGCCTAGGCGTCGGTGAAGGGGAGAGAACTGGAGAGTGAGGTAGTTTCCCGTTGATTTCCTCACTGAGCCAGACTGTGCTATTAAATATCAGTTTGCCCAGCCACTGAAATGCGAACAATGGCCGAATGACACCTGTATACCACTCATCGCAGGTACTGGTTGCATAAGTAATGACATTACTAGCATCGGTCATACCTCAGTCACTTTCAAATTGTCAATAATAATGTTATTTGCTTTACATCCCACTAACTACTTTTACGGTTTGTGAAGTGCCGGAATTTAGTCCCGCAGGAGTTCTTTTACGTGCCAGTAAATCTACCGACACGAGGCTGACGAATTTGAGCACCTTCACATACCCTCGGACTGAGCCAGGACCGAACCTGCCAAATTGGGGTCAGAAGGATAGCGCCTCAACCGTCTGAGCAACTCAGCCGGGCCTCAAATTGTCAAAGCCTAGAGTGAGACAGATAGGTCAATGAAAGTAAGAAATTTCTTATAGACTATAAAAATGAAATAGTCTACCATAAGCATTACAACTCGCCGGACATGGATCTGGGATTGCCACAATGTGACAGATTAATTGGAACTAGACTGGCAATGGCGAGACCTGAGGGAAAAAAAATGAGTGATATTCCCAGCCCTTGTTCTGTCCTATCCGATTTTTTAAAATGCTGTTTGTTCGGGCCGTCGACCCATGTGGATCTTTTGCCCCTACTGGCACCATATTGTATGAACCTGCGTGTAATTGGAATGGCGGTAGTGTGGAATGTTGTGTGTGAGGAAAAGAAGATTAAGGACACCCAGTCCCCAGGCCAGGGATATTAATCATTACAATTTAAAACCCCTGACCCGGCCGGAAATCGAACCTGGGGCCGCCGGGTGACAGGCGGATGCGTTGCCACCTAAACCGTTGGGTCGGACATGTCCTATCCCTTTGTCGCCGAAACCTATATGAGTAAGACGTTCAACTGCTTGCAATTGCTAATCAACAACTATTCGAAGGGAAACTTCCAAGAAATAGAATTCTTGAAATATTACAATTGTTGTAATTTAATGGAGTGAAACTTTAGGTAATTCTGGCGGATGACCCAACAGAAGCAGGTTCCGAACAGGAATAGAAAGAATACCAACACGCCCGAAAAGAAAGAACACATTGTCACAGAGATATATTCGCTAGATAATTCACAGACATATGTCAACACTTTGCAAATAAAAGGACGTAGTTTAGTATTTTTAGAAGTATTTAAAATGATGGCATTCATCACAAATTGTCCTAACTGTTCGTCCAATGCTGAGTTCGTCCTTGGTTTTATTGACTACAGTATAAGGTGACAAAGTGGGGCAGACACCCACCAAGAAGAAATCCACGCTCACGTACACCCGAGCACAGAAATGGAGTCCAGACATAAACAAAGCATTGTATCCCCCCACCTCCTCGCTTAACTCATTGCTACAGGGAGACAGCGCGCTACAAGGTTGTTGTGATTGAAATGGGCACTGTGGAGGATGTACAGCAATACACACACTGTGTCTTCAGCACTACCCGTTCACTCCCTTCCCCTTCTTTTCGGTACTGAAGTGGCCTTCAACACCACCCCTTCACTCACTCTCAACCTTTCCAATACTGGAGTGGGGCAGTGTTGATTGTTTACGTCGGGACACCATTTCTGTGCTTGCATGTACTTGTGCTGAAAATATAGTAACTCATCTTCTTTGTGTAAAGGGCATTGCGAAAGACCCACACACTATTTTAGAAAGTTGTAAATTGTTTTTTCCAGATACAGTTATAACCATTTTCGATTTAGTGTATTCTTCTTAAAAAATTGCCAACGGCCGTAGCCGTGTTGAAACACCGCATCCCGTGAGATCTCCGAAGTTAAGCAACATTGGGCGTGGTCAGGAATTGAATGGGTTGCCACGCGCTGTTGGTGGAGGGGTAAGGGAATGGAGGAGCGGAAAGGAACTGGCCACCCTACCGCACGTAAACTCCGCCTCAGGAACACCTCTGCGGAGGTTCGGACCTGCCTTCGGGCAGAATAACCCTTACCTTACGTCTTCTTAATCTGCTTACCCACCAGGGTTGGCTTTTCCCTCGGACTCAGTGAGGGATCCCACCTTTAACGCCTCAAGGGCGAGGCGGCCTCACCTGCTATATTGAACAGGGGCCTTGGTGGGGGATGGGATGTTTGGATGGGAGAGACAAGGAAGTGGGAAGGAAGCGGCCGTGGCCTTAAGTTAGGTACCATCCCGGCATTTGCGTGGAGGAGAAGTGGGAAACCACGGACACTTCCAGGATGGCTGAGGTGGGAATCGAACCCACCTCTACTCAGTTGACCTCCCAAGGCTGAGTAGACCCCGTGCCACTTTTCAAATTTCGCGGCAGAGCCGGGAATCGAACCCGGGCCTCCGGGGGTGGCAGCTAATCACACTAACCACTACACCACAGAGGCGGATCCATTTACTGTATTGCTATTTGTAATTTTATTTGTATTTGTTAGTGTTCTTTATAACGATTTCAAGTGTATTTTTATGTTCATTTAATGTGTTAATACTTTTACGCTTGAAATCTGTTGGTATTTGCTATGTAAACACGTCACATCAAACCGTGAGCATTTTGCTCAAGGCGCGACCACTCGCGTTACTCTTATCCTAGCGACCACTGGCGGGTTAACTTTCAGTACCATGGCAGCATGGCTAGTTAACATCTGATCAAGACTGTCTTCAACGGCTGCCTTCCTTGGCGGACACAATGTCCATGTCGCAGAATACAAGAGGTCTGCCTTCAGGTGGCCCTGTCCGGAAGTTAGTACGTACTTCACTTCAACAGGCTGCACAGTGTGACGTGTAAGGTCACTTCGTCTTATCCGTCCTTCAGACTCTCTCTAGGTCAGTGACAGTGCCCTGTGAGATAACTCCAAGGTATTTTGATCGACTGTTTGCTGAAGATTCCGTAATGCAATCGCTATTAGACTAACTGGACTTTATCTTATCTGGTGTCAAGACTCAGATCAAGAACTCCTCCGAAAACCAACTTGCACGATGTAAGACAGTCATCAAAGCCATATAGCATGTCTCAAAGCTGTAGTCCTGTACATAGTGTGTTAAAAATGTGATATAATATACATAGTATAAACCTGAAAGAAATGGAAGTTTAACATGTCAGTGTCAAAGTAGTTGTTTTTATTCTTGTTGCTTCTTGTGACATTGGGACACCTTGGTCAGCAGCTCCAAGTACTTAAAGAGTGAAATCTGCCTTCTTTAGTGTGTGTAATGCAATTAACTGTACTTATGTTTGGAAACCATGTAAGTTACTTAGTACCTTCCTGCAGGTGTCTCAAGTTGAAGTGAGAAACCAAACAACCACAGTAGAATGATTACACTCTGCTCGAGTCCCTTGAACTAACTGTAAATTCGTTGCAGAGCCAGATTTTTTTTTTCTTTTTGCTAGAGGTTTCTTCTTGCTATTTTGCTTTACGTCGCACCGACACAGATGTCTTACGGCGACGATGGGACAGGAAAGGCCTAGGAATTGGAAGGAAGCGGCCGTAGCCTTAATTAAGGTACAGACCCGGCATTTGCCTGGTGTCAAATGAGAAACCACAGAAAACCATCTTCAGCGCTGCTGAAAGTGAAATTCGCCAACACATCATCTCCCGAATGCAAGCTGATAGCACCGAGCTCGATAGCTGGAGTCGCTTAAGTGCGGTCAGTGTCCAGTAATCGGGAGATAGTGGGTTCGAGCCCCACTGTCGGCAGCCCTGAAGATGGTTTTCCGTGGTTTCCCATTTTCACACCAGGCAAATGCTGGGGCTGTACCTTAATTAAGGCCACGGCCGCTTCCTTCCACTTCCTAGGTCTTTCCTATACCATTGTCGCCATAAGACCTATCTGTGCCGGTGCGACGTAAAAAAATAAAATTAAAAAAAAAACTTGTAAACAAGCTGATAGCTACGCGACCCTAACTGCACTGGCATAAGAGTAAAAAAATTTGAAGCTATTTCCTTAATAAAGATGTTAAAAGTGCCACAAGATCTCACTTCAGTTATTTTCCTTTCACTCAGGATTTCGTGGAAGAAATCGAGACTTAGATAATTGCATTAGATATATATTATCTGTAATACATGACAATAACTACATCATGACATTTAATTTCATGGAACAGAATTTTCAAATAGGATATTGTAATAGCCTTCCACCTTGTTGGTCCAGGTTGGATTTCTGACTACCAAGTGAGTTGCATTCAAAAAAGAAATAAAAAATATGTTGCACAGCTAGAGATGTCGAGGTGAAGGTGAAGGGCATTCTCTCTGCCAGTATTAAATCCATGATCCAGGTCGTGATATTGCGAAAGGTTTGTCAATATTCCATTCGAGAGAAACATCGCAGCCAGTTCACTTACCACTAATGAAGAATCTGCAGTTTAACAGATGTATAATAATAATAATAATAATAATAATAATAATAATAATAATAATAATAATAATAATAATAATAATAATAATATCATCAAAGAGAATATGTATATCTCCGGCTCCATGGCTGAATGTTCAGCACAGTGGCCTTCGATTCAGAGGTTCCTGGTTCGATTTCCCGACAGGTCAGGGATTTTAGCCATGTTTGGTTAATTCCTCCAGGTCGGGGGCTGTGTTTGAAATCATATGAATACAGATATTCATGTACATACAACACCACACTACACACCACCGTAGAGACCTGGAATATTGAATATCTCCCTCCTATCTCATCGTTGCCATAAAAATAACTGTCAGTGTCAGCGCGGCATAATATGAACAAAAAAAAAAACAGCCTGCATCAACAATTCGGCTGTGTCAGCTATGGGTAGCAGATGGAATGCATCCATTGTATTCCCTTTTTCTCGTACAAGTCGAATAAAGAGGAGCTTTCAAACTCGAGAGCCTGGGTGACAAATTGGGGTCCCCAGGCGAGTTTGGCATTGCTTCCACTTGTTCTAGGTTCGACGTTACATTTTTCACTTTTTATTGGTTTTAAGGCCCACTTACTAATTATACGGTTCTCCGAGATTGTGTGTCTTACAGAAATGACATTACGCGCCAGTAAATCTACTGACTTGAGGTTGCCTATTTCAATAACTGAACCGGGATCGAACCCACCAACTTTTGCTAAAAAGTAAGCGCTCTACAGTCAGCCAATCAATCCGGCTACGCTAGATTCCTCAGATTCATCTTACCTATTCTACTTCCCTCGACCAACACTTGTTCTCTTCCCATCCTATTAGTTTTTTTGCTAGTTACTTTACGTCGCATCGACGCAGATAGGTCTTATGGCGACGATGGGACAGGAAAAGCCTAGGAATGGGAAGGAAGCAGCCGTGGCCTTAATCAAGGTACAGCCCAAGCATTTGCCTGGTTTAAAAATGGGAAACCACGGAAAACCATCTTCAGGGCTGCCGACAGTGGGATTCGAACCCACTATCTCCCGGATGCGAGCTAACAGCTGCGTGCCCGTAACCGCACGGCCAACTCGCCTGGTCATCCTACTAGTTAAAAAGGCCTAAGGTGACTTTCATATTCACCCGTTCGTGGCTCTTCTTTCCGTTGATATTTGTTACCTTCAGTCTTTGAAACGTCGAGTTGTTCCATTCCCCGCTACTGATTGAAGATGTCATTATCTAGTTGTACTTCTCCTGAAAACAATACAACCACGGCATCCCCTACCTGTGGTAAGAGGCGACTGAAATGGGACCCCATAGGCTCTCAACTTGGAAGTGTGGATGGGTGACCACGGGGACCGAACCTGATTCTGATAATTCCAGTTACTTGTGCCAGCTCCTCACTTTTATCTCTCCTAATCCATCCTCCCGTGGTCAACTCTTGCTAGGTTCTTGAGATCTGGAGTGTTTTTCATTTTCACATCCTTCATCACCCTATCGTTTACCGATACCCTCATTCTTCGAAGGGTCCGACCCGTTCTATTATTTCTCTGTTTAATGTTAAGAGAGGATGGCTTCCTATCTGTAGTCTACTTGTTCTTAAAACAGTTACCCCCACCAACAAAACAATAAGAACCACCAGAATATAAGGGATAAGGTTTAAGTATCGATCGAGTTAGATACGTGGTACGGGGTCATGTACAGTAACTGTAAGCATGTATTTGCGAAATAGGGGACTTCAACATCACAGACAGCAGCTCTGAAGGTAATTTCTCAAGGTTTCCCATTTTCACGCCAGGGAAATACAGAGAATAAACCTGAATTAAGCCCACGTCTACCACCTTCCAGTTCTAAACCTTCTTTTTAGCCTACCGTTACCGTAAACCTATTGATGTAAGAGCGATTAAAAAAACTATCTACAGTAGTATAAAATGATTGTTTCGGATTTATCCCCACCAAAAAAAAATTGGAAATCAAGGAGAGGAAAATATTGAGGAAGATTATGCGTCCCAATTTCTAAAATAACAAACACATTCTTTATAGAAACGAATCCCTCTACGTAAAGTCGGAGAGACTCTCGGATACCATGAGGAGGAGGATTGATTTCTATGGACACATATTCCGAATGAATCCTGACAGATTAACTAAACAGATCTTTGACTTCTTCTACAAAAAGAAAAAAAATAATAAAAAAACGGCTAAACCCGATTGGTTTAAGCAAGTTGAAAATGATCTGAGGGATCTGAGAGATCTTAAGATTACCAAACTCATGTTGAAGAATGGTACAGCCAAAACCGTGACCAAAGACAAAACTTTTTTTTTTTGCTTTACGTCGCACCGACACAGATAGGTCTTATAGCGACGATGGGATAGGAAAGGCCTAGGAGTTGGAAGGAAGCGGCCGTGGCCTTAATTATGGTACAGCCCCGGCATTTGCCTGGTGTGAAAATGGGAAACCACGGAAAACCATCTTCAAGGCCCCACTTAAGCGACTGCAGCCATCGAGCTCGGTTAAAGACAAAACTAACAGGTTTCAAGTTAAGAACCCCAGAAAACCGATTCATATATCAGAGGAAAAAAGGAGGAGGAGATCAGTTAGAATGAAGAACTACTGGGAGAAGAAAAGAGTACAAGCATCTAAGAAGTGATTGATCTGACGTACCCCATAGGTGGGCGATTCGAAATGAATAATAATAATAATAATAATAATAATAATAATAATAATAATAATAATAATAATAATAATAATAATAATAGCTAAGCTGTGTGGCTCAGACGGTAGAGCCAGTGGCATTTGATGGCAGGTGCTCAGATGAGTCAGCTTTGTGCCAATCATATTTATTTCCTCGTAAAAGAACTCTTGCGGGACAAAGTTCCGGCATGAAAGCGTCCCCAAAACCAGCTTAAGTTGTTATCAAGACGTAAAATTGTGATTATTTTTAAATAATAACAACCTATAGCCTCCGTGGCTCTGTCGGCAGTACGATAGTCTCTCACCACTGGGTTCAGTGCTTAAAATCCCGGTCAACTCTATGTGAGATTTGTGCTGGACAATGCGGAGGCGGGACAGGTTTTTCTCCGGGTACTCCGGTATTCCCTGTCATCTTTCATTCCGGCAACACTTTTCAATATAATTTCATTTCATCTGTCAGTCATTAACCATTGACTCAGAAGAGTACGACAGGCTTCGGCACACCACGGAAAACCATGTTCATTTACCCAGTATCTGTCTGATAGGGCTACTTCAACATTGGTTTTGAGCTTTGTCCTGAGCGGATGTGTCCATCGAGCTAAATTGTGGTGTGGATGTGACATAACATAACGAACAATGAAAAAAATACCCATTCTGATAGCTGCTAGTCAAATGTTCTCTGTGGCTGGGAAATAGGGAATTATGGAAATCGTTTGGTGGATTAAACCTTTATCCTCAGATATCTATTCATCCTCTCTCCATTCTTCCCAAAACCCCGCAGTCTTTTGAGTTATAGAGAAGACATTAACGTTTTTAAATATTATTTTTACAATTTGCTTTACGTCGCACCGACACAGAGAGGTCTTATGGCGACGTAGGTGTAGGAAAGGGCTATGAGTGGGAAGGAAGCGCCGTGGCCTTAATTAAGGAATAGATCCAGCATTTGCCTGGTGTGAAAATGGGAAAACCATATTCAGGGCTGTCGACAGTGGGGCTCGAACCCGCTATCCCCTGAATGCAAGCTCACAGCTGCGTGACCCTAACTGCATGGCCACTTGCCCGGTAGGACATTAAAATAGACCTCACCGATCCAAAAAGACTCAATAAGAACAACCTGCAGCTTTGTGAAGGGAGCAGGTATATCTAGGTGGGAATGAAGGAACAATATGGTAGCAAAAGATCTTAGAGGTCGATGCTAATTAGGAACTACTATTTAGAGGCCCCATGAAGAAAAGAGAAGGAAGATCTCACCGAGACAGTTGGGTAGTCGATGATCCTTGTTTCTTCTTCTTTTTTTTTACAGTTTGTTTTACGCAGCACCAGCACATATACATCTTATGGCGATGATGGGATAGGAAGGGAAAGTAATGGGAAGAAAGCGACTGTGGCCTTCAATTATGACACGGCCCCAGTGAAATATTTGAAACCATAGAAAACCATCTTCTCGGCTGCAGACAGTGCTGTTCGAACCCACTATCTCCGAAGCGCAAGCCGACAGCTACGTGACCCAAATCGCGTAACATCTCACTCGGTATGTCGTCGTTGATATTATGATAATATTGTTAGTTTTACCTCCCACTAACTATTTTTACGGTTTTCGAAAACGCCAAGTTGCTGGAAATTTTGTCTTACGCGAGTTCTTTGACATGCCGATAAATCTACCGATACGAGGCTGACGTATTATAACACCTTCCAAGACCACTAGAATGACCATGCCAACATTGTCAGTGCTTTTACCGCCTGAGCCGCTAAGTTTGGCATTGAACTCCTATTCCCAACATAGCGGGCTCGTTCCCAGTTGAAATCGGTGACATTAGAAGGCGTTAAATGAGACAGTTCCATGTTACTGGCTTCCTATACGTTAATTAACTGCCACCGAAACGTCAGTATAGCGACCCTAATGTCAATAGTTATTCATGGGATTTTTTAAAAATATTTGCTTTACGTCGCATCGACACAGATAGGTCTTATGGCGACGATGGGAAAGGAAAGGCTTAGGAGTGGGAAGGAAGTGGCTGTGGCCTTTATTAAGGTACAGCCCAAGCATTTGCCTGGTATGAAAATGGGAAACCACCGAAAAACATTCAGGGCTTCCGTTAGTGGGGTTCGAACTCACTATCTCCCGGATGCAGACTCACAGCTGCGCGCCCCTAACCGCACGGCTAACTCGTTCGGGATGTAAAACCAAGACTATTAGACGATGATAGAGGAACTTTCCTCCACCTGTTTCATAAATCTGAGCTGAGCTTTGATGGATTAACCTCTCTTTTTTTTTTTTTTTTTTTTTTGGTACCGCGATAGGAATGCTGCAAATATTGTTATTTAGCCTGTTGTCCGACTGAATGGCCAGCGTTGAGGCTTTCGGTTCAGAGGGTCCCGAGTTCAATTCCCGGGCGGGTCGGGAATTTTAATCGCGTTTGATTAATTCTTCTGGCCCGGGGACTGGGTGTTTGTGTTTATCCCAATACTTTCCTCTTCATATTCAGACAACACATTACACTATCAACCCCCACACAAACACGCAATAGTAATTACATACCTCCACATAGGGTCGGCGTTAGGAAGGCCATCCGGTCGTAAAACTGGACCAAATCCACATGTGTGACACAGTTAGAAACTGCGGTCCCATAGATGTGGGGAAAGCGGTGGAAGAAGGAAAAGATTGTTATTTAGCCTGAGCCTGCATGAAATTTCAATAGGGAGAGTTGGGCATAGTCTTGGAGGACCGTGTGTTTGTTTGTTTGTTTGTTTGTCCTCAACCCGAAGAGTAGTTGGATCCTGTACAGATCCACCATTAGCAAATATACCTTTGGTGCCAATGAGATGGTGTACTTTGGGTGGGGGGGGAGGAGTAAAAGGTATAAATAAATCCCAAACAAAAGTAGTGGAACGTAGTCGAATAAAGTCTGGTGATGAAGGAAATATTCAAGGAGGTAGTTGAATATTGGTATTTAGGTAGTAGTAGAACTAATAATTGTAGAAGCAAGGCTGACATGAAATTCATACACAAAAAAAGGACGGTCTTACGAAAATACATTTTCTCAACTCAGATATGCATATAGGAAGGATGTTTTTCAAGATTTGTGTGCAGAGCGTGCCATTGAATGGATGTGAAACATGGACAATAACTGGTTTAGAAAGAAGAACAACAGCAGAATCTTTTGAAATGTGGTGCTACAGCAGAATGATGAAATTCAGATGGGTGGATCGGATCTCAAATATAGAGATAGAATAGAGTTGGTGAGAGCAGAACGATTTGGGGAATTTTGTCTAGAAGAGATGGAATGATAGGATACATCCTAAGACACAGTTAATTCTTGAAGGAAGTGTAGACTGCAGTGGTAGACCAAGGCATGAATACGGAACAGTCAGATGTGTTGGTTGAGTAGAAATGATAAGGTTAGCTCAGGACAGCGCTGTACGGGGAGCTGAATCAGTCTATAGACTGATGACCCAAACAACATGCGAATATCCGAGTTTTGATCACCGAACAGCTTCAAGCACGAGATTTCTCATAACCTCGTAACACAATTCGTTAACATAAAAATCTCTCCTTTTTACTTACTTGTTAATGATATATTACTTTTTTTAGGGTATCTTTTCAACTTCTACACGACTCCAAAATGTTTTGACAGATATGGTACCAATCAGTGCATTTAGACGTTAGACAGTAAATGAACATCAGTATTTATTTAAATTTACTCACTCTGATAGATATGAATAATAAGGAATGAATGACATGCAATGAGTATGAAATTACAAAACGTGGAACGCTTAATGTATCAATGACATAAAAGAAAGTAGGTCTTACTTCGATCTTAAGTGAACAGACTACTTATGTTAGTGATTAATTGAAGTACATTTCCTCAAGGTAATCTGTTAGTAACTAACTTACCTTATTATGTTTTGAACCTGGTTCTGCGGCAGCCAGAATGACCACGTGACACAGGAAAAGTAGCCATAGGGAACAGCGCAGAATTGTGGTAGAACACATGGTTGCTGGATATCGAATGTCACTCGCTAATAACACAGTCTCTATACCAGCAGTCGACAGGATGATACAAAATATACTATCGAAGAAGCCGTATGTAGGAAAAAAATGCACATATAAAAGTCAACGGTTGTTCCTCACTTGACTGAAATCGGTGCATAATAATGGTCCCAATATTACTCCGTAATAACTCTGAACTGAAGTGATATTCAACCTTAAATAATATTCATATACTACTCAAAATTCGTTTTATTTCAGGTTACGACTATCAGTGTAATGAATAACATCGATGACTGACGAGTAAGTACGGTTGAGATATATGTCTCATTGTCTGTTTTAACGATAATATTAAGTCTTAAAGCCAAAGTAAATGAAATCTTCGTACCGATATTTTTTTAAAGAAAGTAATCCTTTATTGTATCACAGACGAAAAATTTTAGGTTAGATTCACCACCAAAGTCCATACACTCGAAAGAGTGATGCTAGGTGACGTACGGACGCCAGTACGTTAAAGTACCCGCTCGTCCGTTACGGCCGTCCTGCCCGCCAGATTGCCGAGCGCGCACTGAACCAGCAGGCCATGAGCCGGCTTGGATTAAGCGGGCTCTGCTTGGTGGGGCAGTGGAGGGGAAGTGGAGCTGGGACGAGATGGCGAATGAAATGCAGAAAGGAGTCGAATCCCGTCTAGCTCGAAATATGTGTTGCAGACGACTGGTGGAATGCATATAGAGGAACAGCTGGGATTAACTGGTGCTCTTAAGAGGACCAGGTTCGTATGTTCGACACTATATTCCCTGTCTATGAAAATGATGAGAGAGAAATTATTTTGCACATTGTCTGTTTTGTAGATTGTACATCTTACTGGGAATGCACGAAGGTGAAGGATGGCTAATTCAAAGAGCATTGAGGAACTACGAGACGTTACAGATTTTAAGTTTTCAAACAACTTTGAGGCAATAATTTTAAAAAAAGAATCGATTCGCAAATTGTGCAACGTACAAGCAGTTAGTTGGGTCACTGTTTAAATTCTACTTCCTCCTACTAGGCTCTCCTGTCGCATGTCTGTCCGCTCTCTATTGATCAGCTCTTGTTTTTATATCATCCCGCGATTGTACTGACATTGCGAAGGTAGGGAATCTTTCACTTTTCCAAATATAATTAAATTACCGTTCCTTCCCACATTATTATTATTATTATTATTACTATTATTATTATTATTATTGTTATTATTATGTCCGGCTCCATGGCTAAGTGGTTAGCGTGCTGGTCTTTGGTCACAGGGGTCCCGGATTCGATTCCCGGCAGGGTCGGAAATTATAATCGTAATTGGTTAATTACCCTGGCATGGGGACTGGGTGTATGTGCCGTCTTCATCATCATTTCATCCTCATCACGACGCGCAGTTCACCTACGGACGTCAAATAAGAAAACCGGCACCATGCCTCTCCGGAAGCCACACGGCATTATGATGATGATTATTATTATTATTATTATTATTATTACTATTATTATTATTATTATTGTTATTATTATGTCCGGCTCCATGGCTAAATGGTTAGCGTGTTGGTCTTTTGTCACAGGGGTCCCGGATTCGATTCCCGGCACGGTTGGGAATTTTAATCGTAATTGGTTAATTACCCTGGAATGGGGACTGGGTGTATGTGCCGTCTTCATCATCATTTCATCCTCATCATGATGCGCAGGTCGCCTACGGGAGTCAAATAGAAAGGCCTACACCTGGTGAGCCGAACCCGTCCTGGGATATCCCGGCACTAAAAGCCATATGACATAACATTTCATTTGGTCGTGCGGTTTGAGTCTCGTAGTTTTGAGCTTGCGTTCGGGATATGGTGGATTCGAATCCCAACGTCGGCAGTCATGAAGATGGTTTTCTGGATTACCCATTTTCACCCCAGGCAAATGCTGGGGCTGTACCTTATTAAGGCCATGGCCACTACCATACTAATAACTAAAGTAACTGACTTGAAGCAGTAAAAAGGATTGCTAGAAAAAAATCAGTATTACGAACAGGTGGAAAAAATAGGAGGAGAGTATTCGCAACAAAGGTTAAGACAAGAATTGAACTCGGTGGATGACGGTGTGCTCATGAACCACTTGGATTGTAGGGTCATGTTAGGTGACTGAAGGAGGATAGGGTACCTAGGAATATAGTTGAGGGAAAGAGAAGCAGGGAAAGACCTGCGAGACGATAGTTAGACTGGGTTTTTAATAATATCAAGGTAAGAGATATCGGTGTACAGAAGGACAGAGTGTTACTAATGAATGGTGTGTTGTGGAGGTGCTTAGTTCATTAACGGAAACTTTTACACTGTGCTTTGAAAGACTTAAATCTATAACGAACATCTATTATTGTTATTATTATTTAATGTTTTGAGCATCCCTTTAACCGTGAATTGTCACAAGGCAAGTGTGATCCTGATAACCAGCCAAATGAAAGACTTCTTCACTTATCTTGCCGAGGATCTTACTGTTAATGGTCCTGAAAGTGAATACAGTAGTTAATTATCAGAGTAATAAAATACCAATTATTTGTATTTATTGCCTGAATTTATACCTGCACGTGTTAACGCGTGTAGAAAGCCACACATCGGGACAGATGTTTGCAAAATGTTGTGTTCTGGGATAAAAACTTTCAACTTTACGTCCCCTGTCTCTAATAAACAAGTATGCCTATTGATTTCAGACGTTGGAGAGGGAAGCACACTTTGACTGCCTAGAATTCACAGCAATATTGAGCATTTACAGCTTGTATCCAATTATTCGACCGGGTCAGGAAAAGAATGAATGAACCCCCATCTAGCGGCGAGGATTGGAATTGTGCCGGCTGCCGAAGCCTGTCGCACTCTTCTGCGGCGATGATTAATGACTGACAGATGAAATGAAATGATATTGGAGAGTGGTGCTGGTATGAAATATGACAGGGAAAACCGGATTACTCGGAAAATAACTTGTCCCGCCTCCGCTTTGTCCAGCACAAATCTCACATGGAGTGACCGCTATCTGAACCACGGAACCAAACAGTGAGAGGCCGACGCACTGCCGCCTGAGCCACGGAGGCTCGGTCACAGCAATATTATTCTCTGCTATTTTAATGTGTTATTCGAAACTCACATCGGCTTTAAATCTCGATCATTTACAGACTTACATTCTCATTGAAATGAAATGAAATGGCGTATGGCTTTTAGTGCCGGGAGTGTCCGAGGACATGTTCGGCTCGCCAGGTGCAGGTCTTTTGATTTGACGCCTTTAGGCGACCTGCGTGTCGTGATGAGGATGAAATGATGATGAAGACAACACATACACCCAGCCCCCGTGCCATTGGAATTAACCAATTAAGGTTAAAATCCCCGACCCGGCCGGGAATCGAACCCAGGACCCTCTGAACCGAAGGCCAGTACGCTGACCGTTCAGCCAGCGAGGCGGACTACATTCTCATTTAAAAATTGTTATGCCTTTCAGCGTTCAGTCTGCAGCTTTTGAGAATGAACCAAGTGCTTCCAAAGTCCTATATTTGCAGCTACCTTTGAAGCCTCGTTTAATTCCACAACTTTCATATTTCAATAATTAAAATCTTACGCTAACCACCGTCACCTTGATCTCCCTCTGTCCTACCCTCGATAGGTTTGAACTGTGAAATTAAGTTTATAATGGACAAAACAAGATCGCCTAGTTTCATATTATTTTTCATGAATATTTTCCCTAATCACTTGTTTCCTATTCCCATCTCCATAGAATTTCCCATCATAATTCGGCTTTCATTAATGAGATAGGCGTAGTAACTGAGTGACATCAGCACTGTCTAATCATCAAAGTAGCCACGATTGGAACCCTAAACAGTGCTTTTTTTCTTGGCCTTTTGTACTCATTGGGGCTGGCACTTGGTGAGGATTTTGCCCAGTTTTAATACCGGATGCCCTTCCTGACACTAACCTTATGTCTCACTATTCCGTATTTCTGAATTGGTTGGTAGTGTGATATTTTATTTTTAAATGATGGTAAATGTAAACCAATATCTAGTACCCGAGCCAGAAGAATTGACTAAATGAAGATTAACTCCCCGAGCCGGCCGGAAATCGAAACCAGAGCACTCTGAACCGAAGGCCAGTATGATGACCATTCCTCGAATAAGCCAGAGAACCCTGGTTAATGTATGTGGGATTTGACAATGAAATGTGACATCTTTATGGTTCGGATTCAACATTAAACTTTTTTCGGCGGGTGGTGTAAGGTAGTAGGCCTACTAAGACTTACAGGTTTTCGGCGAAGCTAGGATTGGAAAGGGCTAGGACTAGGAAGGAAGCGATCGTAGCCCTAATGAAGGTATAGTCGCAGTATTTGCCTGGTGTGAAAATCAGAAACTACCAAAAAAAATTCGGTGCTGCCAACGGTGGGGGTTTGAATCCACCTTGTCCCGAATGATAGCTTTAAGCTGAACGACTTGTAAGCCTACTACATAAACGACTCATTCTGGCAACGTAAAACTTGATGTCTCGATATCAGTCATGTGAAACTAAAAGATTGCTTGTTACGAGTGTTGCCACTGGTAATTTCTTTCCCTTTCCTACCAACTCCCAAATATCTGTTAAAAATTAAAACGAGGTCTACCCATACCTGGTATTTCTAAATAAGTATAAGAAGGAAATTTAAACTTTACTTACCGAAGTCGCTTAAAATAATAATTCATTCACATCATCTACCTCAAGTTCTGCAGTTGAAGTGCTGGATCCCTGTCCTGTATTCTGCGGTACACCCCGTGAGAACAACTTATGGTAGGATATAATTATGGCAACATTAAAAACTGATTTTTCAGGGAGGTTTCCACATTACTGAGTATACGAAAGGAGATGTAATTCGTAGTAGTAATTTCCGTCTGAAAATCCGTTAACCATCATTTCTTCCTCCTGACTATGTTGAAATTCCGCCAATAATAATGTATCTTACCGTGTTTATTACGCCAGAGAAAATAAATTCCCAGTGTATCATATATGATACAAGGGGTCGCTAGAGGTTAAAGTAAATGTAAAATATTTTAGAGGTATACGACTTGGGATACCTAATAAGCCTTCGTATATTGACAAGGTAAATTTCTCGTGACAAGTGTCGGAGAAAAATTGAAAGACCCTGGCTGGCTTAGCATTGTTATTTTCTCGTTAGAAAATTTCCAGGAAGTCATTTAGTTGATTTCACTTGTAAATCTTATTTAAGGGTTGAAATAGCTGAAGAGACTTGGGGACTGTAATCCTCTTAAAGTTAGGTTGCTGACTGACTGGAGCCTGTTCTATGAATTGCCTTTCACCCTCACTCACAGTCGTCAGTCTTGTTGACGCCACATTTCACTTATTAAAAACGACAACTGCGTAAACATATCGAAGAAATATATGAAATTACAGAAAAAATTAAATGTCCCATGTTTTATGGGAACATTCCTTAAATTTTAACCCTACCCTAACGGACCCTTCTGGAGGAGATCCTAGTAGAACCCAAGATCTTCCATGGTATAATATGGACTGAAGATGTTCGGTTCCTTGACTGAATTGCCAGCATCAAGACTTTCGACTCATAGGACCCCGGGTTCGACTCCTGGACGGGCCAAGAATTTTAGTTGTGCCTGGTTAATCTCTCTGACTTCGGGACTGATTGTTCCTATTTGTCAATACATCTTTCTTCACATACACCCAACACACCACTCTACCAATCACCACAGAAACACGCAATAGTGAATATATAGGGGTGTTGTCAGGAAGAGCATCTGGCTGTAGAACAGGGACATGCCCACGAACGCGACACATTTCGCTCCCACGATCCCACAAGTGTGTGGGGAAAAGTGATGTAGGAATAATAATAATAATAATAATAATAATAATAATAATAATAATAATAATAATAATATAATATTATATATATTATTATACCGGTATTATATCATAATATATTATTATTATTATTATTATTATTATTATTATTATTATTATTATTATTATTATTATTATTATTATTATTATAAACAACATTACAAATAACAGGCGCAACCGAGGCTAAATATTTTAAGCTTTTACCACATCTTACGAACAGTTTTACTTGTGTGTGTCTTTCGTGTATTGCTGTGAAGAGTAAAAAAAAATAAAAAATAAAAATAGATAATCATATGTGTTTGCCATTTCTACATTAGTCACGCGATAAAGATTTAGAATTTCTTACTTGCTGTAGATATTGCAGACACACAAACTACAGTAGGCCTATTTGGGTTTATTTCATTTGTTCGCCAGCTCAACAATGTGCTAAGGCACAGTGCGAGAATTGGAAATAGACCTGAAGGATATGGAGAAGATATGGAAGCAAATAGGAATGGGAATCGCTTTCTACTACTACTACTACAACTACTACTATTACTACTAAAATGTTTTCATTCCTCCCCTGAAGGGGGAGGCGGGCCTCTTAGACGGTGACGCCGTCTCTCAGGCCGGGAGATTTGATACGGTGAAGGAGATGCTCGGAGAAGGTAAGGGGGTTGGCGGCGGCCGTGGCCTAAACTAGGAACTGTCCCACCATTCGCCTTAGTGCAGGAGAATGGAAAACCACGGAAAACCATTCTCAGGACAGCCGACGGTTCTGTGCGATTATAGGATGAGCGTTTGCGAATTCATTCTTAAAGCATAAGGCTATTCAACGTTACACATGGGAAGGTGGGGGTACCAGCACCATAATAGGCCATATCATAAATTTTAATTCAAAATAATCTATTAGGTATGTACAGTTATTCCGGGGATTTTTCGATTATACAAACCACAATCTCATCTGCAGTGAACTGAGTATCACTAGGCCTACAAAGGAGAAACTTTCCGTCGGTAGATGCAGAGTGAGTCTCGGCCCATAAGTGGCCACGGCTGGTTCGTGGTCCAACAGATCTGCACTCTGGCCGGCCAACCGAGGAGAGGGATGGCCACGGTTCCATTGTGGCTCTACGCCTCTGCATTCGGGAAACGGGACAGGGCTGGACCCCATGGCTGGCCCCAACCGTCGGCCGTCCTGAGAATGGTTTTCCATGGTTTTCCATCCTCTGTACTAAGGCAAATGCCGGGACTGTTCCTAGTATAGGCCACGGTCGTCAACCCCGTCACCTCCTTTCATCTCCTTCACCGTAACAAATCCTTCCGACCTGAGAGACGGCGTTACCGTCTAAGAGGCCCGCCTCCCCCTTCAGGGGAGGAATGAAAACGTTTTCGTAGTACCGGTAGTAAAAACTTCCCTCCGTAATATCACATCACCAATACACATCTCCCTGCCTGAAGGATGGTGTTACCGTCTAGGAAGTCCGGCGTACCCAGCCCACCCACCAGCAAGTTAATTCTGTTTTCAGGCGAATAAGCTTAGAAAATCTCCAGGACGATGAACTTAGACAGAAGTACATGGATATGATTAGTGGAAAGTTCAAATAGACAGTCACCAGGTTCAGAATTTAGAAAGTAAATGGGTGGCATACAGGGATGCTGTGTTATAAACGGCAAGGCAACGCCTAGGAACACCTGTGTGTAAAGATGGGAAAAAGAGAATAACTTAGTGAAATGAAGAATTCAGCGTAGCTTGTTAACGTAAAAAAGCAAGTGTATCAAAAGTTGCTCCAAAATAGGCGCAGATGAAAGAAACAGAGTGAAAATAAAATAACTGTAGAGTACGGGAAGAAATCATAGGAATAACATGGAATAACATGGAAAGGCTTCGTCAAGGGGCAGATAATCCTTTTGGACTGTAATGGAGTATTTTTGAAATGGAGGGAAATTGTAAATGAGTGACGTAGATCGTGGGATCAATGGTCAAATGGAGGAATATTTCGAAAATTTTCTCAACTAAATGGAAATTGTTCTCGAACGAGTTTATGAGGAGGAGAAAAACGATGGCAGTTAAATTACTCCCGGTGTTGTGGAAAGGATGGTAAATAAACGATATTATCATAAATCAGTAGGAATAGATGAAATTAGATTTGGAATTGTGAAATACAGTAGGAAGGCAGGGATGAAATGAAAGAGTGCCAAGGGAAAATATGTTAGCCGTACTGCAAGATGGGGGGTTAGGGGTAGGTTATTATAGACAATTAAAAATATTTACGTTGATAATCGAGCTGCGAATTTGAACTGATGGAAGAGTGAGTTCTGAGGTTCAGGATAGTTAAAGAGGCTAGGCAAGGCTGAAACCTTTCACCGCTCTCGTTCATACTATACATGGATATTTTACTGAAAATGATAGACAGTGCTAAATGCCTGGCAGTTGGGGACTAGAAATGAGGAGATAAATGCCTAAATAATAAACTCGATGGCTGAAGCTGTACGAATAGACCGGCTTATGTGGTAGGGTCGTGAGAGGTGGATGGAGGAGTATAAATTACCTGCCATTGTTCCCACCTGTTTGTACCAACAAACATTCTCGCTACCTTCATGTCTGATTCTTCCAAATGATGAATAAGATGAAATGAAAAGGCGTATGGCTTTTAGTGCCGGGAGTGTCCGAGGACACATTTGGCTCGCAAGGTGCAGGTCTTTTGATTTGACTCCCGTAGGCGACCTGCGCGTCATGATGAGGATGAAATCATGATGAAGGCGACACATACACCCAGCCCCCGTGCCAGCGAAATTAACCCATGATGGTTAAAATTCCCAACCCCGCCGGGAATCGACTAACCATTTTGCCATGGAGCCGGACTGTGAATATGATATCCTCAGTCCACCTTGATTTCATTCCAGTCCAGAAAAGCCGGGTTGAACATAATAATAATAATAATAATAATAATAATAATAATAATAATAATAATAATATGACCGCAGCTACCGAGTTACAGACCATCTGAAGTGGTGTGATCTAGGCAGAATTCTGAAAGCGGAATTCTACTGGACGGCTCAAATAGCTGAGTTTCGTTTTTTTCGGGTTGAACCCTTTAGGTCCATATTGAGGGATACCTACCTTCCTTACCTATCAGCAAAGTTCATGAGATCTGTCTCTTGGGTCGTTTCGGGTTCTTCGTCACTTGCTGAGGTAAAGGTAGGGTTCATTAATTCTAATCTATCTACCGGAATGAAAGGTCTGTTTAAAAGATTCCTATTTATTCAGGAAAATTCTGAAGCATGTCAATGGTATCATAGAAGTCAATTGTGTCCACTGGACACCACAATCATTTTTTACATAATGGTCAGAACACTGGAGTGAGACTTTAACGTAACTGCCTGATGGACATTCTTACTAGAAACCATTGTCTCAATTATTAATCATTTAAGAAAGGAAAGTCTGGAAATCCTTAAATTCGGCTTCCATGTGAGACCACATGTACCATCATAGTGATTCGTTATGGTCCAGCCCTCGTAACACGAACTCTGGACTCTGGTTATAATTAAGGCCGTCCAATCGGTGTGTGCCACACAGTGGTTCTACGGCATGGACCCTTAATTGAATCGATGTGACCTGCGTCTACGTCATGGACCGACATCTAATCTTCTAAGTTACTTTAAAGTCATTGTGGATGATGACCGCAAGGAAAGGATGCTACAATGGCATATGGCCCTAATCTAAGTCACTGAGGTTGATGACCCCCTGACCATCCAAGTTTCTAAGCTGAAGGCTAAACACAATTACGTTACATCGGTTGATGACCAAAGTTCCATTTTACTATCCCCAGCACATTCACTGCTCAATCAATCAAAGTTCAATAATTACAACAACAGCAATGCTCACAAACTTTGTGGCAGAAAAATCCATTTCCTTCGGATATGTCCCTTTTATCTTTACTTTATTTTTTAATATTCCCCAGACAACAAATTAAAATTTCCAGAATGCATCTCCAAGTTATTCGCTTGATTAAAGTTATTTCAAAATGTGGTTTCACTGAATTTAATAATTTAATAAATTTAAATGATTTATCGAAAAGTTAAAGAACAGTAAATTTTATTTCCGCGGACTCTGGTTTCTTCACAACTTTCTACGCAGCTGTGATGTGAATTCAATATTGCGATGTTTATCTGGCTGGAAAAGAATTTGTTACATCATTCATGTCCAGCTATATATATCCTATCTCGTGATATCATGCTTAAAAATCTAATCTAGTCCTAACCGTTATTAACACTTGGATATCATAATAATCTACGTACAAACCAAACAACTCGCCATATAATTACGATGTCATATCTCGTCATTACCATTATGAATTTTGCACACCCCTCACAGACAAACCGATCAATCACGACCATCGCTCTATATTTTGGACAACCCTAAATTTGGTTACTCTGTTCCTTATACTCAAAGTTCATGGTTTCAAACGTTCATTACGTCCTCAATTACAGTATTTCACAATACTTAGATCATTACCGGCTATGAATTTTCAACTAAATCCAGCATTTTAACGTATCCCCTGGCCGAGAATTACAGTACAATCTCAACTCCACTTCTTTCCCGCTAGTAGTATAATTGGATGGTTCGGCGGCCACCTCCACCTCAGGCTCCCAGTGGCCACCTCCACCTCCACCTCAGCCAGAGGCCTCCCAGTGGCCACCTCCACCTCAGCCAGAGGCCTCCAAGTGGCCTCCTCCACCTCCACCTCAGCCAGAGGCCTCCCAGAGGTCTCCTCCACCTCCCGCGGGAAATTTGAATTTGTAAACAAAGCCACGTGCTTTTTGACAGCTGTCATCGACAACAACGCATCGCTAACCTCAGTACTGCCATCATGACGGGCCTAAACCTCAGTAGTGCCAACTTAACCTAACTAGCGCGAGGTAAACAAAGCCACGTGCTTTTTGACAGCCACGTGCTTTTTGACAGATTTGTAAACAAAGCCATGTGCTTTTTGACAGCTCTCATCAACAACAACGCATCGCAAACCTCAGTACTACCATCTTGACGGGCCTAAACCTTAGTGGTACCAACTTAACCTAACTAGCATGAGGTAAACAAAGCCACGTGTTTTTTTTTGACAGCCACATGCTTTTTGACAGATTTGTAAACAAAGCCACGTGCTTTTTGACAGCTCTCATCAACAACAACGCATCGCAAACCTCAGTACTACCATCTTGACGGGCCTAAACCTTAGTGGTACCAACTTAACCTAACTAGCATGAGGTAAACAAAGCCACGTATTTTTTTTTGACAGCCACGTGCTTTTCGACAGATTTGTAAACAAAGCCACGTGCTTTTTGACAGCTGTCATCGACAACAACGCATCGCTAACCCCAGTACTGCCATCTTGACGGGCCTAAACCTCAGTAGTACCAACTTAACCTAACTAGCGCGAGATAAACAAAGCCACGTGCTTTTTGACAGCCACGTGCTTTTTTGACAGCCGTCATCCGCCATCTTTAAACTACAGAGCACCGTGCTGCCCTCTTTCGTCACCTGTCATCGGCAGTGCTGCCATCTTGACGGGCCTAAACCTTAGTGCTACCAACTTAACCTCACTAGCTCGAGATAAACAAATCCACGTGCTTTTTGACAGCTACGTGCTTTTTTGATAGCTGTCATCCGCCATCTTTAATCTATAGAGCACAGTGCTGCCCTCTTTAGCTACTTACCTTTGACAGCTGTCATCCGCCATCTTTAATCCAGAGAGAACAGTGCTGCCCTCTATGTGGTGGCGGCAAATTGAAAAATTCCACGTGCTCTTGTTTGAAAACAAACTCACGTGCTTTTTTGACAGCTGTCATCTGCCATCTTTAATCTATAGAGCACAGTGCTGCCCTCTTTAGTTTGAAATGTGGTGGTGGTAAATTCCACGTACTCTTGTTTGGAAACAAAGCCACGTGCAGCTGTCATCCGCCATCTTTAATCAACAGAGCACTGTGCTACTATCATGCGGGCAATTTCATCACCTGTCATCCGCCATCTTTAATCCACAGAACACCGTGCTGCCCTCTTTATGGCTACTACCTTAAGCACGTAGTAGCGGACAATTTGAAAAGTTCTGTTAGCTATCATCCGCCATCTTTAATCAAGAGAGCACCGTGCTGCCATCTTTAGCTAGATACCTTTGAAATGTGGTGGCGGCAAATTGAAAAATTCCACGTGCTCTTGTTTGGAAACAAACTCACGTGCTTTTTCGACAGCTACCATCCGCCATCTTTAATCAACAGAGCATAGTGCTGCCCTCTTTAGTTTGAAATGTGATGGCGGCAAATTCCACGTGCTCTTGTTTGGTAAACATAGCCATGTGCTTTTTTGACAGCTGTCATCCGCCATCTTTAATACAGAGAGCACCGTGCTGCCCTCTTTATCGTAGTAGATGTAAATTCGTCACCTGTCATCCGCGGTGCTGCCATCTTTAGCTAGATACCTTTGAAAAGTGGTGGCGGATAATTTAAAAAGAAAAATTCTACAGCAGCCCTCTCTCGACGCTAATTGCATAAGATGGTGGCTATACATGACTCCTTAAGGGTGCTTACGCAAGATGGCTGCTATACACAGGTTCTTATGAGACGCCCTTGGGATGCTTGCGCAAGATGACAGTTATACATGGCTCCTTATGAGATACCCTAGGGATGCTTGCGCAAGATAGCGGCTGATCTTATGGGACGGCTTAAGGGTCCTTGGACAAGATGGCTTGAGACGCCCTAAGGGTGCTTGCGCAAGATGGCGGACACAAGATGGCGGCTATACGCAACTCCTTATGAGACGCCTTAAGGGTGCTTGCGCAAGATGGTTGCTACTCTTAGCTTAGAGGCTAACGTGTCGTGATAGTTCGATTCATTAAATTTAGGGCTTAAATGCAAAATGTTAAATATATCGAAAACGGTGCACCGTAGAGCAAAACGGACAAAATTTTTCTGCCTAATACCTAGGTTCGCAGTATGAGGAACAAGAAAATCATAGTCTAATGATGGGATCAACGGTTCGGTTCCTACTTAGGCCCTTTGGCATTTGCTCTGTTTTAGCTTGTATTGAAGCGAGTCTTCGTAACATGATCAGGTCTAGCTATGGTAGAGAGTATAACGTACCGTGCAGGTTCGATTCATTAAATTTGGAGGCTTAAATGCAAAATGTTAAATATCTCGAAAACGATGCATCGTAGAGCAAAACGGACAAAATTTTTCCGCCTAATACGTAGGTTCGTAGTATCAGGAACAAGAAAAAACATAGTCTAATGATGAGATCAACGGTTCGATTCCTACTTAAGCCCTTTGGCATTCGCAGCTATCTATTTCTACAAGATGGTGGCTGCTCTTATGAGAAACAAGATGCCTTGAGACGTCCTAGGGATGCTTACGCAAGATGGCAGACACACAATGGTGACTATACATAGCTCCTTATGAGACGGCCTAGGGGTGCTCGCACAAGATGGCGGCTAATCTTATGAAGAAAGCTAGCTTAGAGGCTACTGCGCAAGATAACAGCTGCTGTTATGCATGTGGTGGAGGGCAATTTGAAATTCTATGTGCTTAATCAACAGAGCACCCTGCTGCCCTCTTTAGCTGAAATGTGGTGGTGGATAATTTGAAAAATTCTTTTGACAGCTATCATCTTTAAAAACAATGGCGACTATACATAGGCTGTTAAGGTCTTATCATTCTCCTCCTCCTCCTCCTCCTCCTCCTCCTCCTCCTCCTCCTCCTCCTCCTCCCCCTCCTCCTTCTCTACCTCCTCCTCCGCCTCTTATGTCAAGGCATAGCTTTATATCGAACAAGTTTAAACCTGCATCGCGAAGGCAAGCGTGTGCAGCGATAACATTATTGTGCATGTTTAGACTTTCGAAACATAAGAAGAGTAGAATCAAACGCTGTACTCGATACGACATGTGATCAGAACATTGATTGATGCGTTCAGAAAAACAAAATAAGTGATCAAGACTAGAATCGAACAATGTACTCAATACATCATGTGTTTAGAATATGTCAGGGGATACGCTTGTTCTAAGAAGATCAGATTGAAACATAACAAGACTAGAATAGAACACTGTAATCGATGTTGTTAACTTCAACATGTGATCAGAACATTGATTGATGTGTTCAGAACACAAAATAAGTGATCATGACTAGAATCGAACACTGTACTCGATACAACATGTGATCAGAACATTGATCGATGTGTTCAGAACACGAAATAAGTGATCAAGACTAGAATCGAACACTGTACTCAATACAACATGTGTTTAGAACATGTTAGGGGGTACCCTTGTTCTAAGAAGATCAGAATGAAACATAACAAGACTAGAATCGAACACTGTAATCGATGTTGTTAACCTCAACATATGATCAGAACATTGTTTGATGTGTTCAGAGCAAAAGTACAATTTTGATGATTTGCTTAGTGTAAAATCAAAAACTATGGAAACACACTGTGCACATATCGCGTAGCTAACTCGCTCAGTAAGCAATATTGCAAAACTACAACTTCAATGATTTGCATAGTGTAAAAATCAAAAACACACTGTACCCATACTGCGCAGCTAACTCGCTCGGTAAACGATATAGCCAAAGTATAACTTCAAATTATTTACCTTCCATCATTCGTCTTGTGTGTAAAAATCAGTCGAACAAGTTATCGCATAAACATGGCTGAAAAAAATCGCGATAGGGTATGGAACCCAGGGGTTACATCTTATCAGAAGGGCAAAAAGGATGAAAGGACTCTTCCTCCTCCTTACCGCACATTCCTTGAAGGGCTAATTGGCTGAAGGGCTAATGGGCTAAAGGGCTAAAGGGCTAATGGGCTAAAGGGCTAATGGGCTAAAGGGCTAAAGGAGCAACAACCTCGTCGGTCGCTATCAGCAAGAACGCTGGAACTTAATTAATCTTTATTTGTAAATGGTTTCATGTTCAGAACAAGGAATGGAAAATCCCCGAGGTGCGATGAGTTACGTTTTTCGAACTAGTGTTTGGAACACTGAACTTTTCAAGATGATAGCAGAGAGTTTAGCAATGTTCTGTTGTTGGATTTTAAATTCCGCACTACAACATGCATAAGGTGGTAGCCTTGAGGTTTACCGCCGTAAAGATGGCAAGAGTGAGGTTAACAATGTTCTGTTGTTGGATTTTAAATTCCGCGCTACAACATGCATAAGGTGGCAGCCTTGAGGTTTACCGCCGTAAAGATGGCAAGAGTGAGGTTAACAATGTTCTGCTGTTGGATTTTAAATTCCGCGCTATAACATGCATAAGGTGGCAGCCTTGAGGTTTACCGCCGTAAAGATGGCAGCAGTGAGCTTAGCGACGCTCTATTGTCCTTCAAAGTGAGGTTAGGGTTCGTCAAGAAGACAGCTGTCAAAAAAAGCACGTGGCTATGTTTACCAAACAAGAGCACGTGGTCGTGACGTCACGGTCACGTAATCAATCCTTAGCTCGACGTCGTTAAGAGCAGTATTAGGGTTAGCTATGCTTAAAAGTCTTGGGAACAGAGCAGCAGTATGAATTGCTATGTTTCAAAGCGTGTACACATGACCTATCGATTTTACATGCATCGACCATCGAACTAAACTTCATCCGCTAGATCGTGCTGCTATCTTAGCATAACCTATACCCATAAAATTAAAGTACAATGAATAGCCATGTTTCAAAGCGTGTACACATCACCTATCGATTTTGCACACATCGACTCTCGTACTAAACTTCTTCCGCTAAATTGTGCTGCTATCTTAGCATAACCTATACGCGTGACCTTAAGGTAGAAAGAATAGCCATGTTTCAAAGCGTGTACACATTACCTATCGACTTTGCATGCAACAAATATCGTACTAAACTTCTTCCGCTAGGTTGTGCTGCTATCTTAGCATAACTTATACACATGAACTTAAAGTACAAAGAATAGCCATGTTTCAAAGCGGGTACACATTACTTATTGATTTTGCATGCATCAAATATCGTACTAAATTTCTTCCGCTAGATTGTGCTGCTATCTTAGCATAACCTATACCCATGAACTTAAAGTATAATGAATAGTCATGTTTCAAAGCGTGTACACATCAACTATCGAATTTGCATGTATCGACTCTCGTACTAAACTTCTGCAGGTAGATTGTGCTGCTATCTCAGCATAACTAAGACGCATGAACTTAAAGAACAAAGAAGAGCTATGTCTCAAAACGTGTACACATTACCTATCGATTTTGCAAGCATCGACTCTCGTACTAAACTTCTTCCGCTAGATTGTGCTGCTATCTTAGCGTAACCTATACGCATGACCTTAAGGTACAAAGAATAGCCATGTTTCAAAGCGTGTACACATTACCTATCGACTTTGCATGCAACAAATATCGTACTAAACTTCTTCCGCTAGGTTGTGCTGCTATCTTAGCATAACTTATACACATAAACTTAAAGTACGAAGAATAGCCATGTTTCAAAGCGTGTACACATTACTTATTGATTTTGCATTCATCGAATCTCGTACTAAATTTCTTCCGCTAGATTGTGCTGCTATCTTAGCATAACCTATACCCATGAACTTAAAGTACAATGAATAGTCATGTTTTAAAGCGTGTACGCATCAACTATCGATTTTGCATGTATCGACTCTCGTGCAAAACTTCTTCAGGTAGATTGTGCTGCTATCTTAGCATAACTAAGACGCATGAACTTAAAGTACAAAGAATAGCCTTGTTTCAAAGCGTGTACACATTACCTAATGATTTTGCAAGCATCGACTCTCGTACTAAACTTCTTCCACTAGATTGTGCTAAAATCGTGTAAGTGTGCTGCTATCTTAGCATAACCTATCGATTTTACATGCATCGACTATCGCAAGCATAACTAAGACGCATGAACTTAAAGTACAAAGTATAGCCTTGTTTCAAAGCGTGTACAGATCACCCTGAACTTCTTCCGCCAGATTGTGCTGCTATCTTAGCATAACCTATACGTATGACTTTAAGGTGCAAAGAATAGCCATGTTTCAAAGCGTGTACACATTACCTATCGACTTTGCATGTATCGACTCTCGTACAAAACTTCTTCCGCTAGGTTGTGCTGCTATCTTAGCATAACTCATACACATGAACTTAAAGTACAAAGAATAGCATTGTTTCAAAGCGTTTACACATTACCTAATGATTTTGCACGAAACGACTATCATACTAAACTTTTTCCACTAGATTGTGCTAAAATCATGTAAGTGTGCTGCTATCTTAGCATAACCTATCGATTTTACATGCATCGACTATCGTACTAGACTTCTTCCGCTAGAGCATGTAGCAATCGCTTTTGTGTATCCCAAACCCCTGTGTACGAACTTAAAGCATAAAGATGAGCTATGTTCTAAAGCGTGTACACATCACCTATCGATAATGTATGTATCGAATATCGTACTAAACTTCTCCTGCTAGAGCGTACGAGTATCGCTTGTGCGTGCACGAACTTAAAGCATAAAGAATAGCAATGTATAAAAATCTTGTAAACAAAGCAGCAGCATTACGTATAGTCAAGATTAAATGCGTGCACACATCATGTATCCATGATGCACACAGTACTAAACTTATTCCATTAGAATGTACAAAGTTCGCATGTGTTTGTACTGCTATCTTAGCATAGCCTATGTGCATGAACTTAAAGCATAAAGAATAGTTATGTGTAAAAAATCTTGTGAACATAGCAGAGTGTTAACTACGTAGGTGTAGACATTGAACTTTACATGCTGAGGCAACATACTACGTGACCGTGACGTCACGACCACGTGCTATTGTTTGGTAAACATAGCCACGTGCTTTTTTTGACAGCTGTCTTCTTGACGAACCCTAACCTCACTTTGAAGGACAATAGAGCGTCGCTAAGCTCACTGCTGCCATCTTTACGGCGGTAAACCTCAAGGCTGCCACCTTATGCATGTTATAGCGCGGAATTTAAAATCCAACAGCAGAACATTGTTAACCTCACTCTTGCCATCTTTACGGCGGTAAACCTCAAGGCTGCCACCTTATGCATGTTGTAGCGCGGAATTTAAAATCCAACAACAGAACATTGTTAACCTCACTCTTGCCATCTTTACGGCGGTAAACCTCAAGGCTACCACCTTATGCATGTTGTAGTGCGGAATTTAAAATCCAACAACAGAACATTGCTAAACTCTCTGCTATCATCTTGAAAAGTTCAGTGTTCCAAACACTAGTTCGAAAAACGTAACTCATCGCACCTCGGGGATTTTCCATTCCTTGTTCTGAACATGAAACCATTTACAAATAAAGATTAATTAAGTTCCAGCGTTCTTGCTGATAGCGACCGACGAGGTTGTTGCTCCTTTAGCCCTTTAGCCCATTAGCCCTTTAGCCCATTAGCCCTTTAGCCCTTTAGCCCATTAGCCCTTCAGCCAATT
Organism: Anabrus simplex; assembly: GCF_040414725.1. Classification (NCBI taxonomy): domain Eukaryota; kingdom Metazoa; phylum Arthropoda; class Insecta; order Orthoptera; family Tettigoniidae; genus Anabrus; species Anabrus simplex. Next base: position 437,876,196 of record NC_090265.1, on the reverse strand, counting down.
AGCCCTTCAAGGAATGTGCGGTAAGGAGGAGGAAGAGTCCTTTCATCCTTTTTGCCCTTCTGATAAGATGTAACCCCTGGGTTCCATACCCTATCGCGATTTTTTTTCAGCCATGTTTATGCGATAACTTGTTCGACTGATTTTTACACACAAGACGAATGATGGAAGGTAAATAATTTGAAGTTATACTTTGGCTATATCGTTTACCGAGCGAGTTAGCTGCGCAGTATGGGTACAGTGTGTTTTTGATTTTTACACTATGCAAATCATTGAAGTTGTAGTTTTGCAATATTGCTTACTGAGCGAGTTAGCTACGCGATATGTGCACAGTGTGTTTCCATAGTTTTTGATTTTACACTAAGCAAATCATCAAAATTGTACTTTTGCTCTGAACACATCAAACAATGTTCTGATCATATGTTGAGGTTAACAACATCGATTACAGTGTTCGATTCTAGTCTTGTTATGTTTCATTCTGATCTTCTTAGAACAAGGGTACCCCCTAACATGTTCTAAACACATGTTGTATTGAGTACAGTGTTCGATTCTAGTCTTGATCACTTATTTCGTGTTCTGAACACATCGATCAATGTTCTGATCACATGTTGTATCGAGTACAGTGTTCGATTCTAGTCATGATCACTTATTTTGTGTTCTGAACACATCAATCAATGTTCTGATCACATGTTGAAGTTAACAACATCGATTACAGTGTTCTATTCTAGTCTTGTTATGTTTCAATCTGATCTTCTTAGAACAAGCGTATCCCCTGACATATTCTAAACATATGATGTATTGAGTACATTGTTCGATTCTAGTCTTGATCACTTATTTTGTTTTTCTGAACGCATCAATCAATGTTCTGATCACATGTCGTATCGAGTACAGCGTTTGATTCTACTCTTCTTATGTTTCGAAAGTCTAAACATGCACAATAATGTTATCGCTGCACACGCTTGCCTTCGCGATGCAGGTTTAAACTTGTTCGATATAAAGCTATGCCTTGACATAAGAGGCGGAGGAGGAGGTAGAGAAGGAGGAGGAGGAGGAGGAGGAGGAGGAGGAGGAGGAGGAGGAGGAGGAGGAGAATGATAAGACCTTAACAGCCTATGTATAGTCGCCATTGTTTTTAAAGATGATAGCTGTCAAAAGAATTTTTCAAATTATCCACCACCACATTTCAGCTAAAGAGGGCAGCAGGGTGCTCTGTTGATTAAGCACATAGAATTTCAAATTGCCCTCCACCACATGCATAACAGCAGCTGTTATCTTGCGCAGTAGCCTCTAAGCTAGCTTTCTTCATAAGATTAGCCGCCATCTTGTGCGAGCACCCCTAGGCCGTCTCATAAGGAGCTATGTATAGTCACCATTGTGTGTCTGCCATCTTGCGTAAGCATCCCTAGGACGTCTCAAGGCATCTTGTTTCTCATAAGAGCAGCCACCATCTTGTAGAAATAGATAGCTGCGAATGCCAAAGGGCTTAAGTAGGAATCGAACCGTTGATCTCATCATTAGACTATGTTTTTTCTTGTTCCTGATACTACGAACCTACGTATTAGGCGGAAAAATTTTGTCCGTTTTGCTCTACGATGCATCGTTTTCGAGATATTTAACATTTTGCATTTAAGCCTCCAAATTTAATGAATCGAACCTGCACGGTACGTTATACTCTCTACCATAGCTAGACCTGATCATGTTACGAAGACTCGCTTCAATACAAGCTAAAACAGAGCAAATGCCAAAGGGCCTAAGTAGGAACCGAACCGTTGATCCCATCATTAGACTATGATTTTCTTGTTCCTCATACTGCGAACCTAGGTATTAGGCAGAAAAATTTTGTCCGTTTTGCTCTACGGTGCACCGTTTTCGATATATTTAACATTTTGCATTTAAGCCCTAAATTTAATGAATCGAACTATCACGACACGTTAGCCTCTAAGCTAAGAGTAGCAACCATCTTGCGCAAGCACCCTTAAGGCGTCTCATAAGGAGTTGCGTATAGCCGCCATCTTGTGTCCGCCATCTTGCGCAAGCACCCTTAGGGCGTCTCAAGCCATCTTGTCCAAGGACCCTTAAGCCGTCCCATAAGATCAGCCGCTATCTTGCGCAAGCATCCCTAGGGTATCTCATAAGGAGCCATGTATAACTGTCATCTTGCGCAAGCATCCCAAGGGCGTCTCATAAGAACCTGTGTATAGCAGCCATCTTGCGTAAGCACCCTTAAGGAGTCATGTATAGCCACCATCTTATGCAATTAGCGTCGAGAGAGGGCTGCTGTAGAATTTTTCTTTTTAAATTATCCGCCACCACTTTTCAAAGGTATCTAGCTAAAGATGGCAGCACCGCGGATGACAGGTGACGAATTTACATCTACTACGATAAAGAGGGCAGCACGGTGCTCTCTGTATTAAAGATGGCGGATGACAGCTGTCAAAAAAGCACATGGCTATGTTTACCAAACAAGAGCACGTGGAATTTGCCGCCATCACATTTCAAACTAAAGAGGGCAGCACTATGCTCTGTTGATTAAAGATGGCGGATGGTAGCTGTCGAAAAAGCACGTGAGTTTGTTTCCAAACAAGAGCACGTGGAATTTTTCAATTTGCCGCCACCACATTTCAAAGGTATCTAGCTAAAGATGGCAGCACGGTGCTCTCTTGATTAAAGATGGCGGATGATAGCTAACAGAACTTTTCAAATTGTCCGCTACTACGTGCTTAAGGTAGTAGCCATAAAGAGGGCAGCACGGTGTTCTGTGGATTAAAGATGGCGGATGACAGGTGATGAAATTGCCCGCATGATAGTAGCACAGTGCTCTGTTGATTAAAGATGGCGGATGACAGCTGCACGTGGCTTTGTTTCCAAACAAGAGCACGTGGAATTTACCACCACCACATTTCAAACTAAAGAGGGCAGCACTGTGCTCTATAGATTAAAGATGGCAGATGACAGCTGTCAAAAAAGCACGTGAGTTTGTTTTCAAACAAGAGCACGTGGAATTTTTCAATTTGCCGCCACCACATAGAGGGCAGCACTGTTCTCTCTGGATTAAAGATGGCGGATGACAGCTGTCAAAGGTAAGTAGCTAAAGAGGGCAGCACTGTGCTCTATAGATTAAAGATGGCGGATGACAGCTATCAAAAAAGCACGTAGCTGTCAAAAAGCACGTGGATTTGTTTATCTCGAGCTAGTGAGGTTAAGTTGGTAGCACTAAGGTTTAGGCCCGTCAAGATGGCAGCACTGCCGATGACAGGTGACGAAAGAGGGCAGCACGGTGCTCTGTAGTTTAAAGATGGCGGATGACGGCTGTCAAAAAAGCACGTGGCTGTCAAAAAGCACGTGGCTTTGTTTATCTCGCGCTAGTTAGGTTAAGTTGGTACTACTGAGGTTTAGGCCCGTCAAGATGGCAGTACTGGGGTTAGCGATGCGTTGTTGTCGATGACAGCTGTCAAAAAGCACGTGGCTTTGTTTACAAATCTGTCGAAAAGCACGTGGCTGTCAAAAAAAAATACGTGGCTTTGTTTACCTCATGCTAGTTAGGTTAAGTTGGTACCACTAAGGTTTAGGCCCGTCAAGATGGTAGTACTGAGGTTTGCGATGCGTTGTTGTTGATGAGAGCTGTCAAAAAGCACGTGGCTTTGTTTACAAATCTGTCAAAAAGCATGTGGCTGTCAAAAAAAAACACGTGGCTTTGTTTACCTCATGCTAGTTAGGTTAAGTTGGTACCACTAAGGTTTAGGCCCGTCAAGATGGTAGTACTGAGGTTTGCGATGCGTTGTTGTTGATGAGAGCTGTCAAAAAGCACATGGCTTTGTTTACAAATCTGTCAAAAAGCACGTGGCTGTCAAAAAGCACGTGGCTTTGTTTACCTCGCGCTAGTTAGGTTAAGTTGGCACTACTGAGGTTTAGGCCCGTCAAGATGGCAGTACTGAGGTTAGCGATGCGTTGTTGTCGATGACAGCTGTCAAAAAGCACGTGGCTTTGTTTACAAATTCAAATTTCCCGCGGGAGGTGGAGGAGACCTCTGGGAGGCCTCTGGCTGAGGTGGAGGTGGAGGAGGCATCTGGGAGGCCTCTGGCTGAGGTGGAGGTGGAGGTGGCCTTTGGGAGCCTGAGGTGGAGGTGGCGGCCGAACCATCCAATTATACTACTCCCGCTATCATAGCTGAGGTCTCTCACCCCATGCTCGCTTGGCAGTTACATAAACCACCCGGTCCGTTCTACCTGACTGACTTCTCAAAATGCTCCCTTTAAACTCTGCCGACATGATTAAACAAATACGATATTCTAACCAACAAAATGCACAGATATGCTTCAAGATGCCCACACTAATTATACGCGTCGCCAATTATACCGCTATGGATTTCTATGAATTTCTTTCCATTCTCAACATTATAAAATATTGTTCGGGTTATCATGTCCCGGCTTCAAATGACAGGACTCTAACCTGATTCGCACATCTCATCTCAACTCATATAAAACATTCCTCGGGCTTCCGTGTCCCGGCTTCAATGACAGGTCCAACCTGATTCACAAAACTGACCTCTGTTTCCCAGCGCCACCATTATCCTCGACAAAGAACTGGAATAAAATCCCCACTAGAAATCCCAACGTCTAATATCGCACAATGCATTAATCATGAATAACTTCGCATAAATGATATCGTATTTAATAACTTGATTTTTACGAGAAATGACTGAAACATTCTACTAGATCTTTTATTGTCAGTCAGACACAGTTTAAAATGGGCATTAAAAAAAGAACGTTTCTCTCCGTGACCAAATTCATCTCCCTATGTACTCACCCGACAGCGCGCTTCCACTCGATTGAAAATGAGTAACCATGGATTATTATTATTAACGTCAAATTGCAGACAGAAGAATTTTACGTCGAATGAACATCTTACTTTGACATCACAAAATACAGGCAGTACACTCACACGGATGACGATCTACATTGGACGTGATATCACTTCGGAATCCTATTCAATAACTTTTTACAACATTATACGGCCCTCGCAAAATTTCAAAATTTTATCCAAGTGGAAAATAAAACAAATGACTCTTTTAGTCGTACACTCACATTTACAAAACTTAGTAGGGTGACCACTGCGTCGTATATCCCCATTTACAAATACACTTTAAGAAATCACGAGACAGGATATAAGAGGTAGTAAGATGGAAAATCACCTACCTCATGTCTTCATGCCAGTATTCGTCTTAGGGCTCACCTGCGACCCTGGCATTTTATTTAGCCATTTTTACATTCATGGCTGTACATATCATTGTGTTTCTTCAGGTTTCCTGGAATAAAGCATAAAAAAAAGAAAATACCCTTCACTCGTTTGCTTGAACGCACACGATGGACTACAATTATTTCCGCACACGAATTACTCAATCACATTAGAATTTATTCAGTACTTTGACCGACCTATCTGTTACAATTATTTCACTCAAGAAAACTATCACGTCATGGAGTCAAGACTTAGCCGCAATGGCTAAAATCTGCAGTTGAACTCAGTCTACTTTCGTTGGTTTGATTTCGCAGAGCAGCTCAACAATTTTTCGTCCGCTTTGTATCACAAATGCCGGAGAAGGAAGCTTCGTCATGGCGTCCCTTCATATTTATAGCAGTTACCCCCTCTCTTCGGATCTCTCCCTTTGCCGCCAAGAAAAATGTTATAAATTTTCTGACTTACCTAAACTGTAATTTCAAGAGTTTTGAAAGTGACTACATGCTTGCTACATTTCTGGCGGTAGTGTTCATGGACATTTAAAAATTTTACGGGTTCGATTTGTGAGATGATTGACCTCCTTTGATAGGCACTATATTTTTTTGACTTGGCGTGATCACGCCGTGTACACGCGCTTTGAAATAGTTCATAAAAATGACTTGAGATTCTTCCGCCGTCGACACGTGTGGTTGACGTCACGTACCCCAGAGCGTGGGACCGAAGGTAATCACCCCCTCGTCACGTGTCAAATCCATGCTATCAAGAATCCAACTTTTAATTTAATTGTTATATAATGCATAATGTTCTTAGGGCACAAAGGTCATGGGTTCAGGGTGAAACTAAGTACGGCATCAGATATCTTTAAGACGCCAACATCTATGACATGGGAATACCTATATGTTTTATCCACTCTTCAAAAATCGCCAACTTCAGCTAGGACCAAACCCACGAACTTTCAGGGAGGCATTTAATGAAATCATTAATCACCACCACCATCTCCTGCACATTGGTCAGGTATTTAAGACATGGCCCATGTTATCTTGACAGCAGCCTATCTTATGTGGAGTGATTAGCTACTTGAGCTGCTTTCTTTAGATGCCATCTTTTGTAGTCTGATTACAGTGTAACTGTTCGCTCTCCTCATCAAGACACTTGGGGAGATGAAAGTTATTACCTTGGGACACATGAATATCAAATAAACTATTTGTGGCTTGCCTGCAAATTGCCACGCAAATAGAAACAATTAACATTCCATGGTTTCCCATTTCTCTATGTGATTTTTGGGCGCCAGGGTACTAAAATTTATATTTACTAGCATAGAGACTTATACTTAAATTACAGGGGTAGGATTTTAAATAATTAACCATTAAGTATCGCTTAAGAAAGAAAATTAACGCAATATAAAATACAAATGAATTTATTATACAAAAAAATGAGATGAATCGGAAAAGTTCCTTAAAGCGTGGAGGGATTTAGAATTTACTTTACTGAATTTACTAATTGCTTGCTTTATCTAATTGAAGCTCGCCAATTGCAGCTTTCGTTGAAGTCATCGGGTTTCCGTGGTTACTCGTTCTCTTCTTCTCGATGTAGAATTTGCTCCATGGACATCCTTCCTTCCTTCTCTGATATGGTACGGGCTATCTGGACTAGCACTCCCTAATTGCCTAGTCTTTAAAATTAGACATTGGCCCTATACTTGTAGAAACTGATCAGCGTTGGTCGTATGAGGAGAAAATTCAGAGATATGAATTTTTCCATATTAGTAGAAATCTCAATCGAACTGAGCTATAATATTTATACGGTACAGACTTGTACCAAATTCCGTAGACTTGAACTAAACATAGTTCTTCGCCAAGAAGATTTACTGAACATAACACAAGCCGTAAGCTTGTTTCGTCTCACGCAGATCCGATAACATAACCGCATCTAAGTACTTTATCGAAGCGATAACACATTGTACAAAAATAACTATGTCGCGGAGCGACCACACACTGTTTCAAAAATCAATAACGTCGTTCACAGTAGATGTTCTAATAGTAGATAGGTTCACAGCAGAAGTTGTAGATAGGTTCACAGCAGAAGTTGTAGTTAGGTTGTTCTCGTGGTGAGAATCTCTATATATCCGGGCTCACCCCCACTCTTGGTAACAGTTCAATCTCAAAACTCATATACAACGAAGTATCTGATTCGTGGATCGAATTATCAACTCCCCTTCTCTTCTTTCATGACAAGTCCAGTAGGCGTGGCGATGATGTCGCTGACCAGCTTGCAAGCCTCGCGCGCGGGTCGCTGTTTCTTAGCCTTGGCTCATGAGTTAAACCCACGAGTCATGTAATTTTTACACGCTATAAGAATAACCTTCTCCGTATACACAAATATGAGATGAAATGACAACAACTATGTCTCAACATATTAACCAAATCCAATACATAATAAAATCCTATCTTTCATAATATAATAATAAATAATAAATGATGTTATAATATATAAAATATGAATGCAAAAACCTTATTTACAAATGCTTGACGTAGAATAAATATGTTATTAGGAATAATTGCCGATGGCGGATAAACTTGATATCAAATGATATCGCGTAAAATGATATTATATTAAATTAGTAGGGCTGGAGAAGCCTGGACGGTTACAACAGATGTAATGAATATCAAATGAATTGTTTATAACATTTCAGTCCTTCAAATTTTATTTCATTCTATTGATGCTATGAGAATAGAAATACACATCCTGTCGTCTTCGACTGCTCCTTGGAGAAAGCTTATTCGCTAATGGTACATAGTGCTATTCTCAAAGTTTCGCACAGCGCTACCTAGAATCAAAGTGTATGTAGATAGATGGTGTCTATCTGTAAATCACAAATTAAATTCCGTAAGCAAACTAACGTTTCCTTTTCACTAATTTAAAATAGCATTATTAAGGAGTACAAGCTTTTCAAAATAAACTTGCTAAGTTTTGTGAAAGTGTGCCAGTGGACTCATTTGGAGTGGCATCCATCGCCAAGTACACTGTTACCGAACGAACTGACTACACATATGAGTCGTGCAGCTGCACGATTTCACTCGGGAGATGATAGATGCGAACTCCATCATCGGTATCCCTGAAGATCGTCTTCTGAAATTTACTATTTTTTTCACTAGGAACATGCTAAAACTTCACCTTCATTCAGACCACAGTCGCTTCCTTCACAGTCCTAGCCCTTTCCTACTCCACCTTCGTTAAAAATTTATACTCTGCTTTACGTCACACCGACACAAATAGGCCTTATGGCGACGGTGGGATAGTAAAGCGCTAGGAGTGCGAAGGAAGTGGCCGTGGCCTTAACTAAGGTACCACCCCAGCATTTTCCCGTTGTGAAAATGGAAGAAAACTGAAGACCAGGACCGCCGACAGTGGGGCTCGAACCCATTATCTCCCAGATGCAAGCTCTCAGCTGCGCTCCCCTAACCGCACGGCCAACTCGCCCGGTCGTATTTCTTCTGAACCATTTCATGGACATTGTCGTTTTCCAAAATTCCTTACTTCATATTTTCTCATCCACCATATTTCAGATATTTGTTTTTAAGTTTTTGAAGCCATCCATATCACCCCCATGACACCTTCCACTCAGCTGCTCCTATTGGGTGATTTGCACCTTTCACTTCCGTGGTAATCAAATACCTCAAAATTATATTCATTTACTATTCAGTAAACATTCTCCGCCCTACTGGGATTCGAACTCCAGTTCTGAGCATCCATTCTCAAGTGCGTTACCTCAAGACCTTACATCACTCTCGGGGGTTGGCGTTGAGATACTTGGTATTTATTTATTTATTTATTTATTTATTTATTTATTTATTTATTTATTTATTTATTTATTTATTTATTTATTTATTTATTTATTTATTTATTTAACGCATGGCTAACACATCACATTACATATAAATACAGTAGTAATACATAATATTTAAAGTTTGAAATATTTACAGGTTCAAGTTGTTTACATAGTCAACACACAAAGGCAAGAGCAGAAGTTCCTGGTAGGCGGTGAGAGGACACTGCTCCACAATGTGCCGAACTGTTTGCTTCTCAGCACCACAACTGCACGCTGTGGAATTAAGTATTCCCCATTTATGGAGGGAGTCGGCACATCTACCATGGCCAGTGCGAATCCTCTTGATGATTGTCAAAGTCTTCCGTGGTAGATAAAAACCCTCTGGTTTGTTTTTCAGCCATGGCGGATTGTGATATTCTGATGGAGCACTGGATATCCATACTTGCATCCAGGCCTGAAGCAGATTAATGTTAGCGTCTGCTAGGTTTCTGGATGTTCTAACAGGTGGATGTCTATATTTTAGCCTGTTAATAAGAGCATCATTTATGCCACCATGGACTGACAACTGACTGGTGTTAGTTATTTTCTTATAATCTCGTAGGAGAGCATTTTCCCGACGGAGGTGAGGTGGTGGAATATGGGACAGAACAGGTACCCAGAAAGTGGGAGTAGATCTAATTGTCCATGATATCATACCCATAGTGTGATTCAGCTGAGTGTCAATTAATTTGGTATGACTACTGTTAAGCCATATCACTGAGCAGTTTTCTGCAGCAGAGTACACAGGACCAAGAGCTGAAGACCGTAGGGCAGATGCTAATGATCCCCAGGGGGTTCCACACAGCTTCTGTAAGATGTTCTTTGATCGTAACTTAGCAGCGGTTTTCTGAAGATGTTTCTTGAAGGAGAGAATTCTGTCAAGAGTAATACCTAGATATTCTGGATGTATGTTGTGAGCAAGACAAGTGTTCTCAAACTGAACCTTCAGTTCACGATTGGCCATTTTGTTTCTGAGGTGAAAACATGTAACTTCAGTTTTATTTGGATTCGGTTACAATCTCCATTTGCGAAAGTACTGTCCCAAGGTGGTATGATCAGCTGTTATTGTTTCTTCAGTGTTTTCCATGAATTTATCTTGCACAGCCAGAGCCCAATCATCAGCATATCCAAATTTCCTAGAGCTAGTTTCAGGTATATCAGCTATGTACAGGTTGAAAAGCAGAGGAGCTAATACAGAACCTTGGGGAAGACAATTGTTTAGAGTTTTCTCACTGCTAGTGCCATTTCCCAGTACTACACAAAACTTCCTCTTGGTGAGCATGCTATCAATAAGTCGTACAATCTTCTTACATGGAAAAACGCGTAGTAGTTTGCAAATAAGTCCTTGTTTCCACAAGGTATCATAACCTGCAGTCAAATCAATAAATGCCACAGGGGTTTTCGGTTGTTCTTGAAGCCAGTTTCAATAAATGTCGTTAGTGACAAAACCTGATATGTACAGCTACGGTTTGGTTGAAACCGTGATTGTTCAACAGGAAAATTCTAAAAATTATGGAACTAATTCTGTTATAGAGTAGCCTTTCCAGAAGTTTGTATACTATGCTCAGATGAGCAATTGGGCGGTAATTTTTGGGTTGATCGTTAGATTTTCCTGGTTTTAGGTTAGCAATGATCTTTGTCTACTTCATGATCCGAGGAATAGGCCCCCTCTGCAGGATGTCAGAGAAGAATTTAGCTAGCCATATTCTAGCATATTTTCCACAGTGTATCAAATATTCAGGGTGAATGCCATCAAACCCAGGGGCGGGTATTGTTGAATGACATGTGCTGGCCATGTGGAAGCAGGAGGTTTATAGATATCGGTGACTGTAACATCTCCTGTCTTGATTATAATGGAATGGACATCATCTCTTATGCTTGTGGAGATCAGGGAGGCATCCTCTACTGTATTTCGTACATATGTTGCAGTTTCGTATGCATGAAGGAATGTTGCATCGAGAAGTTCATAACCTGGTATTTTACCTCTCGTATCCAATCGATATTCATTTGCTACGCTAGTTTCCTGTAAAGCAATTACAGAAATATTGTTTTCCAGAGGTAGTTTTGGTAAAAAATGACACTTTGATCTGCTTAGTCCTTATGTTGATCTACATTATTTGAATACTTCGACCTAGGTTCCTATATTGTTGGTCCTCACAAGGACCGTTTCCCTGAGGACTTGTCATTGTGATATATTTTAAGCCAGGAGATTCCAAGGATTGTTTGACTGCCAATGTTGTTGTTATTTAGCACCACCTAAGGGTAACGTGTAGTGCACTTTGAGGTTAAACCTACGGACGTGAAGCAACAGCTTACTAAGGGGAAGGGAGGTAAAAGATCCATTCAATCAAGTGTAAGTACCATGAATTTGATTTATTAGGCGTAGTGTATTATACATGTAGCCTCCGTGGCTCAGGTGGCAGCGCACCGTCCTCTCACCGCTGAGTTCCGTGGTTCAAATCCCGGTCACTCCATGTGATATTTGTGCTTGACAAAGCGGAGACGGAACAGGATTTTCTCCGGGTACTCCGATTTTCCCTGTCATCTTTCATTCCAGCAACACTCTCCAACATCATTTCATTTCAGCTGTAATTCGTTAATCATTGCCCCGGAGGAGTGTGAGGGGGTTCGGCAGCCGGCACGATTCCTATCCTCACTGATAGATTGGGGCTTTATTCATTCCATTCCTGACCCGGTCAAATAACTGGAAACAGGCTGTGGATTTCCATTTTCAATGTAGTAAACGTATTATACGTAATGAATGTATTGGCTTAAATAAAAATAAAAGAGTCATTTACTATTCAGAAAGAATCTCCGCCATATTGTGATTCGAACTCCAGCGTTCAGCATTCATAATGCAGCGCTTTACCCGGAGACCACACATCACTGTCAAACTGCGGTACTGAGATAGTGGGTAATGTGAAGTTCCATAGAGATGGGAGCGAAAATAATTCATTCGCGCTGATAAGTGGAAGTGTAAGGGCGGGCTAGTTGTTGGGAATACATCAAAGGCAACTGTCGCCCGACACCTGCTGTATTAAACACAGAGATGATTCTACGCCGGTTTATCCAAAATACATCGTTGAATCCTCCTGTGACCGCCTCTGTGGTGTAGTGGTTAGTGTGATTAGCTGCCATCCTCGGTGGTCCGGATTCGATTACCGGCTCTACCACAAAATTTGAAAAGTGGTACGAGGGCTGGAACGGGATCCACTCAGCCTAGGAAGGTCAACTGAGTAGAGGAGGGTTCGATTCCCACCTCAGCCATCCTAGAAGTGGTTTTCCGTGGTTTCCCACTTCTCCTCCAGGCAAATGCGGGGATGGTACCTAACTTAAGGCTACGGCCGCTTTCTTCCCTCTTCCTTGTCTATCCCTTTCTATCTTTCCATCCCCCCGCAAGGCCCCTGTTCAGCATAGCAGGTGAGGCCGCCTGGGCAAGGTACTGGTCATCCTCCCCAGTTGTATCCTCGACCCAATGTCTCACTCTCCAGGACACTTCCCTTGAGGCGGTAGATGTGGGATCCCTCGCTGAGTCCGAGGGTAAAGCCAACCCTGGAGGTACGTCGTACCGACACAGATACATCTTATGGCGACGATGGGAGAGAAAAAGGCTAGGACTGGGAAGGAAGCGGCCGTGGCCTTAATTAAGGTACAGCCCCAGCATTTGCCTGGTGTGAAAATGGGAAACAACAGCAGATTAAGAAAAGAAAGAAAGAAAGAAAGAAAGAAAGAAAGAAAGAAAGAAAGAAAGTACGATGGGGTCGTCACTCCCAAAGTGATTTATTAATGACTGATAGATGCTATGAAATGAGAATGGAGAGTGTTGCTGGAATGAAAGATGACAGGGAAAACGGCAGTACCCGGAGAAATACCTTTCCCGCCCCCGCTTTGTCCAGCACAAATCTCACATGGAGTGACCGGGATTAGAACCACGGTATCCAGCGGTGAGAGGCCGACGCGCTGCCGTCTGAGCCTCGAAGGCTCTTATATCCACTTAATATTCAGTAAAATTTCTCCGCCTCACTCGGATTTGAAACCCTGCATTCAGTATCCGCACTCCAGCACGCTACCCTGAGACTATGCATTAATGTAGCGCGCTTGCGTTGAGATCTTGGGTAATGAAATGTAAAAGAGAATGGCCCTTAGTTAAAAAAAAAAAGGCGTTCTCGGTTCGCCCGGAACGACGTGGGTTCGAATCCCCGTCAGGAAGAGGTAAAATTTAAGAAACGAGTTTTTCACTTCCGGTGGTGCATGTAGCCCTGAGGTTCACTCAGCCTACACCAAAAATGAGTACCAGGTTAATTCCTGGAGACAAAGGTGGCCGGGCATAGAGCTAACCACTCTACCCCATCACATGCCGAGGTTAACAATGGTGGAAGCCTTTACCTTCCACCCGTCCAAGGGCCTTCATGGCCTGTACGGAGGTGACTTTGCTTTGCTTTTTATAATAAGATCAAATTATTTCCTTCTTCTTCTTCTTCTTTTTCTTTTTACCTTCCAGGGTCGGTTTTTCCCTCAGACTCGGCGAGGGATCCCACCTCTACCGCCTCAAGGGCAGTATCCTCGAGCTTCACACTCTGGGTCGGATGATACAACTGGGGAGGATGACCAGTACCTCGCCCAGGCGGCCTCACCTGATATGCTGAACAGGGGCCTTGCCGGGGATGGGAAGATTGAAAGGGATAGACAAGGAAGAGGGAAGGAAACGGCCGTGGCCTTACATCAGGTACCATCCCGGCATTTGCCTGGAGGAGAAGTGGAAAACCACGGAAAACCACTTCCAGGATGACTGAGGTAGGAATCGAACCCACCTCTACTCAGTTCACCGCCCGAGGCTGAGTGGAGCCCGTTCCAGCCTTTGTACCACTTTTCAAATTTTGTGACAGAGCTGGGAATCGAACCCGGGCCTCCAGGGGTGGCAGCTAATCACACTAACCACTGCACCACAGAGTGGTTCCCGTAATACTGCCAACTGAATGGAAATGAAAACTGAATTGAGTTGATAATATGATCGATCGATATGAATTTTCTAAACCGTCGTTTCCGTGTAGGAGTTCTAGGTTGTTCCTGTGATGTACTTTGATTTTCCTCACTCATGTTCAAGCTTAACCTATATTTTGACTTTGCTGTCTAAATAACAACAGTATTTAAAGTATTGCAATTATATCGCCAGATGTCTCACGTCGATGCATAATCGGTTCATATTTTCTGTGTCAGAGGTTGCCAATACGAATCTCGAAGATTACCGAGGTCTACCGATTCAGAACTAGGGACCCGAACTATCACTAAAAGTTTCGCGGATAGTACTGTTCCAAATGTAAATGGCGTAACCGGTATAAGAGGCCGTCCATTAGATGCTAATTAAGAGCCCTTCTGTAATCTACAAAATAACTGTAATACGTGTATAATAATAATAATAGCAATAATGGGATGATTAAAAATAGAACACTTTAAAGTAAAATGCAGCGTGTCATTGACCTAACCAGGGAGTGGGGCGTGGCGGAAGGTCAATGGACTGGCCATCCAGCTGGTCTCACTCCAATGACAGAGCGACAGTTTTTCAACACCTCGCATTCTATGCTACAGTGGAGAGAAAAGAGGACTTCATTAAGTTCCAGATTTCAATTTCCTAAGTATTTAAACAAAAATAAACATAAATCTTTATACATTTCTAAATATGTGAGTGTGATTTGATAGAATCTGATGTTCTTTCAATGAAACGTCATTCTATTTTAACTAGCATTCTGGACAATTTTCGGTAGTGACTTTGTGTGACGAAAGTGATTGATATCTTCCTCTATACTAAGACTTCATGTGTCACACGGACAGGGTTTCGTGAATATGTGTTGTTAGTGAGAACACACGCCTTGACTCTGAAAAAAAGACGCGCAGTTTGAGTCACTGTAGGTGTGAGCTTGTATTCCTAGCTGAGTGTAGCGAGCTGCTCTGGCCTCGTCCACCGGCAGTGACGTCCCAGTTGGGTTATTAGGAGCCGTCTACGCGTTCACTCAGGATGAAGGCTCCACTGTCGGTAGCCCTGAAGATGGTTTCCCATTTTTACACCAGGCAAATGCTGGGGCTGTACCTTAATAAAGGCCACGGTCGCTTAGATTCCACTCCTAGCAGTCTCCTACCCCATCGTCACTACAAGACCTACCTGTGTCGGTGCGACGTAGAGCAGATTGAGAAAAAAAATGAACAAGGAGCTCGTAGTGGTATGTGCCGATTTCCTTCTAGTGTCGCTCTGTAGCCGTTAGCGATGACCAAAAACAACGAGAATCGCCAACAGGAAGCCTTCCATCTCCAGAGACATCCGCGGCCACCTAGTGTCCGAAGTCTCTAATGTATATATAACTATTGTAACTGACCAAATGTTCTTACTAAAAACTATTAACTATTCCAAATAAATAAGGCCTTTATTTAAAATTTTTTAAGTTTCAACAATTTCAAAATTCTTACTAATCTTTATCAAAAGGGCTGTCTGGCTATAAACGACACGTGAGACTTGCCAGTACAAGTACCCTCCCCTTCAACCAACACTCAAAACTATATCATGTCTTCCCCACAACAACAGGGCCACCTCGGTGGATCGAGTAGCTGAGAACCTGTAACCCAGTTAACCCTCATCAAGTTTTCAAGTTTTTTCCCTACTCCCAAAACAGTCCCCCCCCCCTCCCACCTCTACTCCCTACAAGTCGCCTTGTTAACTCTTTCCTCCAACCCAACACCTAAGACTTCTTCTTACACGCACTGGATCAACGATCACAGACAGTTAAGCAACATCGGGCGTGGTCACTCACTGGATGGGTGGCTAACATCTGCACTGTTGCCTCGCCACCTCCGCGCTGCTACCAAATGCTCAACAAGCACTTACAGCGTACATGATTGCAGTGCGCCTGGTCACACTCTGACCAGCGATTGATTATTAGATTTCCACATATCCCAACTCACCAGCTATATTATTGAAATGGGATCAGCATTTAATGACATGCACTCAAGACCAATAAGGTCGATGGGCCAAAACGTTCGCGCATTGACCCTCACGGTCAATGCGATGAACGTGGGGATGGCATGACCAGTACGAGTAGTAGTTCGGTTCAGCTGGAGTGGAGAGGTCAGTGGTGCTTAGCGTTGGAAAAGTTTTCATCCCTAGAAAGTAACGCCTTCTCCCTGGCCAGGAGATATGGCGATTTTGGGAGGTTGATGGAGTGGGTTGATGGGCAGGGTGATTTGACATGATGAAAGACATGGATGAGGGGATTCTAGATCTCTTAGCTAAGTGCTTTATTGATCTTTGAATTTATACAGTCTTGTACAGTTGGATTTTTTTTTTTCTGTTACTACGTTCATATTGATAACAACCTCTGTGGATCAGTGGTAGAGTGACCGCCTCAGGATCCCAAGATAGCAGGTTCAGTGGTGGACTCAGCTAGACAGAACTGTTGAGCGAAGAGTGCAGTCAGTGAAATAGTGCTGTGAGGTGTGTAGTGTACCTACCGCTGAATACTGGATCAGCGTGCTACGGTATCGACGCGATGGAGCGCTGCGTGTGGACGACGAGGGATTGCAGGGCGTAGGAGCGACGCGAGGGATAACGGAAGAAGACTCACGTGTGTGTGATCTTAGTATCACGTACAGATTTGTGTGACCGTGTTGCGTACGTGTGCGGCCACTATAGTGAACTGTGAGCCATTGTGAACTGCTCTAGGGCTCGAGTGACAGTTTAGGAATATGCGTAGTGTAGTGTTTTGATTGTAAGTGTCCGTGTAAATTAGTGTGACTGAACTAGTGTAATTGAGTGCTGTATGTGTAAGTAGTTATTAGTGATTATTAATAAATCTTAAAGTTACCAGTCGAGTATTTATTTATCTTCTACCCCACAGTAGCGTTAAAATAATAAAAACACTTACAAAACGATACAAGTGTTGAAAGCTAGAAAAGCAGCTGGGATTAATACGATTTTTCGGTATATACATATTAAAGCCAATGGTTTCGGATATAGTGGTATATAGTTATTTGGTTACTATTTCCGTGAAGTAGTGATACCAGATGAATGGAGGGTTAGAATGGTAGCCCCAGTGCACCATGTGATTTTTGTGAGCTCTGCGAAAGCATTCTTTCTGATTATATTAGACGTTTGCGAAATTACTAGCTGGTTTAATAGAAGTCACAGTTCGGGTTTAGGAAAGGTTACTCCAGTAAGGCTCGACTAGTAGAATTCCACAAAGATAGATTCAGGAGTGTATCACTACTGACCTAGCCACAGCTCTTGATACGGTAGATCATGTGGTCTATTGGACTAGGCATGGGAGTGGTTGAATGGGCGGCTCAATTTCTATAAAATAGAACTCAATAAAACTCAAAAAATTAGATTAGGTGGGGTGTTATCTGATCCCGTAATGATTAAGAGGGAGAGGGGTCCCACATGGCAGAATGATTGGACCTTTATATGTTATTATATATAAATAAACGCATACATAAATAAAGAACTGTACTATTTGCGGAAGATGTTTTACTGTATAAAGTAGTAAAAATGTTACAGGATTTTGAGCGGCTACAAAAGTACCTAGACAATATTGTGAGGTGGACAGCAGACGATGGCAAAAGAGACGAGAAACGTCAGGCTGTTAGTTTCACCAACAGTAAAAATCCTCTCAGTTTTAATTACTATGTTGATGTACCTGATAGGGATCACTATACCTCATAGATGTTAATATAAGGAATGATCTTCATTAGGGTAATCACATTAATGGGGTTGTAAATTAAGATCACTTCACATAGTTACGAGGGTATTTGAGGGTTTTAGCAAGGATGTGAAGGACAGCTAAGGCACCCATTAGAAAATGGTTCCAGTGAATGGGACCCGCACTAGGACTGCTTGATACGAGAACTGGAAATGATCCAAGGAAAAGGTACACGATTTATTCTTGGTTAATTCCGGCAAGCGAGTAGTGTTACGAGAATGTCTGCAAACTTTGGGCTGGGAAGACTGTGATTATAACTCTTAACATAATTAAATATGCATGATATAAAATACTCGATCTTCGCACTATGTGGTGTTACTTCGTACTTACCCTCGGATTTCCACATAAAATATGCCCTGCTGTTGGGCTTTCACCTTGTAATTACCTGATTAATTACACATACAGTATCCAGAAACACTAATACGTTAATTGATGAAGGGCGCCAGCTACAAATAAATATAACAATAATAGTATGAGAACGGCCGTAGCCGTGTTGAAACACCGGATCCCGCGAGATCTCCCAAGTTAAGCAACATTGGGCGTGGTCAGGAGTTGGGGGTAAGGGAATGGAGGAGCGGAAAGGAACTGGCCACCCTACCGCACGTAAACTCCGGCTCAGGAACACCTCTGCGGAGGTTTGGACCTGCCTTCGGGCAGAATAACCCTTACCTAATAGTATGAGAATCTGGAATATGTTTAGGGTGTAGGGTAATAAGTTTACTTTGCATCCGGGAGATAGTAGGTTCGAATCCCACTATCGGCAGCCCTGAAGATGGTTTTCCGTGGTTTCCCATTTTCACACCAGGCAAATGCTGGGGCTGTACCTTAATTAAGGCCACGGCCGCTTCCTTCCAACTCCTAGGCCTTTCCTATCCCATCGTCGCCACAAGACCTATCTGTGTCGGTGCGACGTAAAACCCCTAGCAAAAAAAAAAATAAAAAAAAAATAAAGTTTACTTTGACAGCATAACCTAGAATTGGTTTTGGGATAAGGATATTGACGTTTGTTTCCCAACTATAACTTGGGACTACCTGTTTTACCATGAAATAAAACAATTGAGGACATGGGTGGACTAAGGACTTAAGCCGGCTTAAGTCCTTAGTCCACCCATTATTAATTTTGAATCCCCGATGTCTGCTTTAATATCCATAACTTCATTTTCTAGGGGCTGCCTGGCCGACGTGCTCTGTTCGCCCGGAAGGATGTGGGTTCGAATCCCCGTCTAGAAGTCGTAAAATGTAAGAAATGAGATTTCCACTTCCGGAGGTGTACATGGCCCTGACGTTAACTCAGCCTACACCAAAAACGAGTACCAGGTTAATTCCTGGGGGACAAAGGAGCCCGGGCGTAGAGCTAACCACTCTACCTCACCAAGTGCCGAGGTTACGGATAATGGAAGCCTTTACCTTCCACCCCTCCAAGGGCCTTCATGGCCTGTACGGAGATGAAAAAGCTTCATTTTCTGACTTAAGTCGTTAGTCCACACATGTCCTCAATTAACTGTACTTGATACTGAACAAAATATATTAAATTTTGAAATTGAAATAGTGAGATTTGCTGCGATAATGAAATTACAATATAAATGTCTGAAGTTATGACGGAATGAAGCTCTAGGCATTAAATTTAAAATACTGTCGGCCGGACAATTGAAATCTGTACAGGAAATTTTGCTCGCAGGACCTAGTGTTTACAGTGCACTATGTCTTCTGGTATGGGCTAGAGCAATTTTGTTACTTTCATTGATCTGTTTCTGTCTTATCCTTGGCTTTGACAATATGAAAGTGACTGAGGTATGAGCGATGCTAGTAATGCCATTCCATATGCAGCCTGTCCCTGCTGATTAGTGTGAAAACATTGCTCATAGGGTCGGTTGGTGCATGCATTTCAGTGGGCTTGGCAGACTGATATTTAATAGCAACTTCTGGCTCGGTGAGGAAAGCAACGGGAAACTACTTCACTCCTCATTTCCCTAGTACGCCTCTTCAGCAATGCCTAGGCCATCTATGACAGCTGATGGCAGAGCTGTTGAGGATCCAACCAGCCTTAGGGCTGAAGACTGAACATACATACAGGAAATTTATCCCTCACTGGTTCACATTATAGTACCTTGGACACTTTGAGTGTTCTTGTGATGTATTACTTGGAATTGGCTGTAGGTATCTCAAACCTAATTTGGTGGCATTCATTTTTCTTCACAAACGAGATATAGCATGGCCTAAAAATATAATCACACTGCACAATCAACGTTAAACGTAATCCACCGAACTGTTAGTCTCCATTACGAAGACTCAATCTTCGGCTGTCACCAAACCGACACAAGAACTCGACCGAACACATACACTGAACACACTCCGAACATCTAATACATCTGATCACTGAAGACTTCGTGTCCACATGACTGACTATTTCACTGACCGACTGACTGAGAGTCTCCTTCCATCTGACCGCTCACTACCATTTGACAATAAGACTCTCCAGCGAGCAGGACTCTCCATCCAACCGACTGACCGACTGAGGCCTCATCATCCAAATGACTGACTACTATGGGAGATAAGCCCTTTTATAGATTCTAATGGTTTACGCCTACGTCATGGGTAAATCAGTCCATGACCTAACTCAAACCAAGCGTCGATGTATTGCACGTGATGTTTAAATAGCCGCAGGCAGGGTAAACTCTCTGACCACTCCTCTTGTTTCTCACTCAACGCAGTGACGTATGACTCGACACTAAATATAACAGTATTACACCACCTAATGCAACTTCTTAAACGCAGGTTCACATAATGAATATCTTACATTAAGCAGCAAATCTCATTGTACGAGGGTCGAGTCATAAGTCATGGCAACTTTCTTTTTCTCGCGAACAGGAGACAAAACGGAAAATCTAAGATATGCATTTTTAAATATAGGGGATGTACTTATGTACAGTGCCTGAAGACAAATTCTGACTTCAGGAGATTCTCATAGGAAAGTGAGAGAACACAGTCCATTGGTAAACATTGTTTTATTATGGTATAGCCAGCAAATACACAAGACTATGTACAAAGAACAGGTCTCCACTAGTTACAGACCGTCGAACCTTGCCAGCGTTGGTTCAGGCGCCGAATACCATTCGCTGCATGTGTATCGCTAACGTGTGACACCTCTCCCCGAAATGCTGTTACGATGTCCTCTTTGTTAGCAAACCGTTGTCCACGTAATGGCTTCTTGACTTTGGAGATTAGATCATAGTCACATGGGCTCAGATCAGGCGAATAAGGCGGGTGTGGAAGAACCTCCCGTCTCCACCGTTGTAAGCGAAGCTGAACGATGGCTGCTGTGTGAGCTGTCGCGTTATCGTGTAGGATTATGGCGTTGTCCAAAAGATCTGGACGTTTGGTTCGCACTGCACTGCGCAATTGGTACAACAAAAAGGAATTGTAATAAACTGCATTGACAATGTGCACATTATCGGTGCATCTTTGTCCATGGACACTGGACGGCCTGGGCGAGGCAAATCGGCAGTTGATACTGTACCCCGTTTGAACGTCTCCACCCACCTCGCCACTGTTCTGTAGGGCATGGCATGCACACCTAGAGCTTTCCGCAGCTCTGCAATGGCATTAACGTGCATTTATGCCGCATAGAACTGCTATTTTAGTATACGATCGTTGTTCCTGCTTGTTGACTTCCATTTTGTGACGCTCTCACTCACACACTGAACTTGGGGTCATGCTTAGACCCACACTGTTGTTTACATACACCATCTAGTGGCATCATACGCAAGTACATACCGTACGCTTCGAAATGCATATCTTAGATTTTCCGTGTTGTCTCCTGTTCGCGAGAAAAAAATAGTTGGCCTGACTTATGACTCGACCTACGTATACACATTCCCTTAATGATAACACACACACACGTATGGTACATAACAGATGAAATAAAATGGAGTGAGCGTTCAATAATTAATAAATAGCGAAATCAGATGATAACATTGAATACAATAAATCATAATAATAATAATAATAATAATAATAATAATAATAATAATAATAATAATAATAATGTCTGTTAGGTCATCAGCCCACAGGCTGGTTGGATCCTCAAATAGCACCACCAAAGGTTATGCGGTTATAAGGAAACCCCAAAAACCAATGGCAGCACCAAAATGAGGCGTACTAGGCAAGATGAGGAGTGAGGTAGTT
Organism: Anabrus simplex; assembly: GCF_040414725.1. Taxonomy (NCBI): domain Eukaryota; kingdom Metazoa; phylum Arthropoda; class Insecta; order Orthoptera; family Tettigoniidae; genus Anabrus; species Anabrus simplex. The sequence continues at coordinate 437,854,167 of NC_090265.1, read as the reverse complement.
TGCCATTGCTTTCCTCACTGGGTCAGACAGTACTATTGCAGCACAACTGACCCTATGAGCAGCACCTTTCATAACACTCAGATGCACTAGTCATGCTCTGAATGTCATTACTCAGCACTACTCATACCCCAGCAACTTCCATATTGTCACAGCCATGGATGTTGACTGGGACTTCGGTGGAAGCTACACTTTACTCTGGCCTGTGCCAAGAGATTATTATTAATAATAATAATAATAATAATAATAATACAGATGAACAGGATTTGAACCGTTACAAGACTTGTGAGTAAGGAGACAAGTTGTTCGACTAAGTGGTAGCCTATGTTCCGGGCTGTCCGTGGAGAGATGGCATGGAATGATATTAGTAGACGAAAATGCTTGAGTGGAGTTTTTTAAAAGTAGGTAAGATCACATTACGAAGATAAAGCTGTAATTCAAGAGGGCGAATTGGGGAAAATATGCATTTATAAGACGAGGAGTAAGGAAATGGAATAATTTTTCAAGGGATATGTTCGATCAATTTCCAAGTTTCTTGAAAACATTTGAGAAAAAGCTAGGGAAACAAGTTGGTAGGGAATCTGACACCTGGGCAACAGCACTAAATGGAGATGATTGATTGATTGATTGATTGATTGATTGATTGATTGATTGATTGATTGATTTGAAAGTAACTTCCATCACGTTCTCTTTTATTTCGGTATTCTTACATATAGGTAAATAAGGTAGTTTTGAGACAGTCATTATAAATTCGTGAGGCTATTGGTAACCTGGTGCGGCCGGTGTGAGGCAGACCCTCAGACGAGGGATGGCAGCATCTGCCGTGTATGACAAACTGCGTGTTATTCAGATGATGTATGATTTTCAGGGATGTTGGGACCAGAAAAAGTAGCTACTCCCCGTGCTAATGGAATTACTTGAAATCCCTGACCCAGCGGGGAATAAAACCCCGGCCCCTCCTAACTGAAAGTCAATGTTCGGATCGTTCAGCCAAGAAGCCGGACAGTTTAGAGATGAATGGTTAATTGTCTCTATGGAAGGACCCATCCCACGTCGAGGTCCAAAATGCTCAGTTTAGTTATCGAAAGCTCGATGGACCATCTAGCTTCCATGTGCCATATTAGCTGCTAGTGGGAAATCCTGTGACAGGAGATCGATGACTATTTTATGTTTGGATTTTTTGTAAATAATGCTATTTGTTCGGGGCGTCGACCTATAGAGATCTCTTGCCCCTACTTATAATATGTGATAAGAACCTGCGTGTAATTCGAATGGAGGAAGTGTAAAGTGTTGAGTGTGAGGAAAGGAACGTTAAGGACGACACAAACACCCAGTCCCCAGGCAAGGGATATTAATCATTTATCGACCTCGATAGCTGCAGTCGCTTAAGTGCGGCCAGTATCCAGTAATCGAGGGATAGTGGGTTCGAACCCCACTGTCGGCAGCCCTGAAAATGGTTTTCCGTGGTTTCCCATTTTCACACCAGGCAAATGCTGGGGCTGTACCTTAATTAACGCCACGGCCACTTCCTTCCCATTCCTAGACAATTCCTATCCCGTCGTCGCCGTAGGACCTATCTGTGTCGGTGCGACGTAAAGCAAATAGCAAACAAATAATCATTTACAATTTAAAACCCCTGACCCAGCCGTGAATCGAACCCGGGTGACAGGCGGACGCGTTGCCTCTTACACCGCGGGGCCGGACTGAGTTAGGAGTTACATTCACTCACCGTCAAATCCTTAGAATGACCAAAGTGGGCTTGTAACTTGCACCATGAGCAGCGAATGAAGAGAGAGTCACTGCGCTCATGTTATGATAATGATAATTCACAGCCTGTTTCCAGTAATTCAACCGTGTCAGGAATGAAATGAATGAAGCCCCCATCTAGCGACGAGGATAGGAACTGTGCCGGCTATCGAAGCCTGCCGCCATCCTGTGGGGTAATGATTAATGACAAAGCTGTCCCGCCTCCGCTTTGTCCAGCACAAATCTCACATGGTGTGACCGAGATTTGAACCACGGAACCCAGCGATGAGAGGCCGGCACGCTGCCGCCTGAGCAACGGAGGCTGTTGCGTTGATGTTAACTCTATTTAAATCAAAATAGAGCTTCTCCAGTGTCTTAGTTAAATCAGGCTATTTGAAGTGGACAGCTCCAGCGGCTGCTAGCGGCTGAGTGCGAACCCGAAGGGGAGAGATAGAGAGTGAGGTGCATGGACGACAGATCTTATGAGACATAGAATTAATTCAAGAACTGCGAAAATCTGCTTTAAAAAATAATACAAGACAAAATTCCCCTGTTTCTGCATTTAGGATGACACCTGATATTTCTTTGGTTTTAGCAACTAAGTGATGTTAGGGAAAATCGTGTTAGCTACCGGTGGCTCCAAGTAGCCTACGCAGTGGCCTCCATGGTATGCACTAGCCATGCGTCTTGGTAGGTGTGCTATTTACCAACTGATGAGCCCAACTTAGCACACTGGGGCGAAACGCTGGCAACCAGGAATGAGTTAACTGGAAAATTTATAATGTCCAATAACGGTCCAACAATATTGGTATTAAAAATTTACTCATTCGGGAAAAACATATCAGGTTCCCTATGGGAATCTACAACTATATCAAGTTATGTAGAGCCAAACATATTATCTAATTTGCATTTCGATTCGCGGAATCGCGGAAACTCTTTCTGTACGAAGCGTTCTTATAAAATGCAAGGGGGTCGCCTGGAATAGCCTTTAAAATGTTTCACAACTGGGTTACTTAGAAGCCTGATCAGTTCTCTTCGATCCTGGCTCTGTCCAATTGTAGTTGAAGGTGCTCAGATATGTCAGCCTCGTGTCGGTAGAATTACTGGCACGTAAAAGAACTCCAGCGGGACAAAATTTCGGCACCTCAGCGCCTCCAAAATCAGAAAAAGTCGTTAGTGGGACGTAGAAACTGTAATATTATTAATAGTTCTCTTTAGAAATTTGACTGGCGCCAGCTCAAAATGTTCAGAAAAGGACGCCATAAAATAGTTTAATTCAAATAAACATTTTACTCGGTTAGATGGGGCGTAAAGTCGGCTAAAAAGGGAAAGACAGCAACCCAGCGCATGTGTTCTTAAATCGCCACAGGCGCAGCGACAGGGATCGGTGGGGTTCAGCCCTAGGCGGACACGGGGCAGCGTCAGAGCTCCCTAGCCCTCAAACGCTGGGTTGGAATGGCCTGAAAAGCGTGATGTAAGGATGACTGAGTGCAAATGGATGCGCACCAATCTGTCTTGCTCCCATGCTGAGATGCTTTCCATTAGCAACTGATATTGTGTAGGCCTCTCACCGCTGGATACCGCGGTTCAAACCCCGGTCGCTCCATGCGAGATTTGTGCTGGACAAAGCGGAGGCGGGACAAGTTTTTCTCCGGGTACTCCGGTTTTCCCTGTCATCTTTCATTCCAGCAACACTCTCCATTCTCATTTCATAGCATCTATCAGTCATTAATAAATCATTTTGGGAGTGGCGACCCCATCGTACTAATAGCCTATATCTGCTTCATTCATTCCATCCCTGACCCGGTCATGACTGGAAAACAGGTTGTAGGTTTTCATTTTCAGTAACCGTAATTAATTGTGTTATTGTTACTCCTTACCTGACTTACTCGTCTTATCCCATAAACTGTAAACTATTATCATGATATTTTAAATTAATGCTGTAAACATTATATGTGGTTAAGTGTAAGAGAGGACCAAGAGTCCTATGTTCATAACTTTATAAATAAATAAATAAATAAATAAATAAATAAATAAATAAATAAATAAATAAATAAATAAATAAATAAATAAATAAATAAATAAATAAATAAATAAATAAATAAATAAATAGCCGGGCTGAGTGGCTCAGACGGTTGAGGCGCTGGCCTTCTGACCCCAATGTGGCAGGTTCGATCCTGGCTCAGTCCGGTGGTATTTGAAGGTGCTCAAATACGTCAGACTCGTGTCGGTAGATTTACTGGCACGTAAAAGAACTCTTGCGGGACTAAATTCCGGCACCTCGGCGTCTTCGAAAACCGTAAAAGAGTAGTTAGTGGGACGTAAAGCAAATAGCATTATTATTATTATTATTATTATTATTATTATTATTATTATTATTAAATAAATAAATAATCTATTACGACACGCCATTGTTTCTCTTTGATCAGTGTCTGTCTCTTTGTTTCAGGCCTTCCTCTCTGCCCTCATACGGATTATAAAATTCCAGTATAGAAATCCCGTCTCAGGTTAATATTAAAACAATATAAACGGATGTATAAAACCTTTAAAACTTTGTTGGGATGACCCTTATAGTATCTCTCCGTTTAAGCTCTTTAAGTGATTAGGCTTTCTAAAACGTGGAAATACTAGCGTTTCGCCCCAGTGTAGCATTGTTTACCGGTTGTTCGACTTCAGCTTTCACACGACCACCACTGGATATTTACGTTGTTGCTCACCGTATCAGGAAACAGTGTAGAACTAAGGAGTTGTAAGAGAGATTCTAAATCAATTTTGTCGTCAGCAATTTGCCCGCAAAAACCAACCTTAAGTGAGATACACCGGATTTTAATGTTTAGGTTCTCTCTGAAGGCCCTCTTACCTGTTTCTTTTTTTAATTACATGTAGCTAAGATCGTACTCGACCTTATCCTAAACATACAGTAAATACTAAGTTTCATGAAACTCCACCTATCTGTTTCCCATGATATTGTAACGCACAAACTGACAACAGTTAAACTGAATACCACATAGGACATCATTTTGTTAATAATGTTATTGACTTTACGTCCCACTAACTACTTTTTCAGTTTTAGGAGACGTCGAAGTGACGAAATGTAGTCCCGCAGGAGTTCTGTTACATGCCACTATATCTACCGACACGAGGCTGGCGTATTTGAGCACCTTCAAGTACCACCGGACTGAGCCAGGATCGAACCTGCCATGTTCTTCATTTTGTTCTGTTCGGTATAAATACCAGGTATATTTAGACAAAATACAGACATAATACGATGTTATATACAGTGGTAATTAATGCACCAACTTGCGCGAATCACCGGAATCCGCAAATTATCCAGTTTTTGTTTTAAACCTAGTAAAATGGAAGTTATAGGTTAAAATATTCTCGGAACGATGAACGATCGCATTTACTGTAGCAGAAAATTTGATCAGTGTTACCTTTCGTATCTTTATGTCTCTCACTGATGTTTCTCCCACGCCAAATTCACAGGCTAGCTTGGATGTCGACTCACCGTTTTCCAGTTTCTGTTATTTTCAGTTTTTCACTTACGGTTAACCTTTTATATTTCAGTTTGAAAACTTACACAGTCAAAAATTTAAAAAATCACGGAACTAAATTATTCAAAAATGTAAAAAGACTTCCGCACGTTCATACCTAATGTACGTTCACACTTCTCAACTACTGTAGGAGTAGGCTGTACTGCTTACACGTTTACCCTTCGCAACTAAGTTTACAACAGGTCAGCGAACTTCGGGCGTAAAGTAGGTAGGCTATAATACCAATATAAATGGTCCGTTATTGGACATTATAAATTTTCCAGCTAGCTCATTCTTGGTTGCCAGCGTTTCGCCCTCGTGTGCTAGGGTGGGCTCATCAGTTGGTACCTAGCACACCTACCAACACGCTGGCTAGTGCATACCGTGGAGGCCACTGCGTAGGCTAACTGGAGCCACCGGCAGTGCCAATGCACTAAGAGACTTTGTCTCATCACTAAAAATTGATGCCTGCTTGGCCATCAGATGATATAGATGTTGTTGCTCATTCAGGACAAATATTTCAGATTCCCTATGGGAATCAACATCTATATCATCTGATGGCCAAGCAGGCATCAATTTTTAGTGATGAGACAAAGTCTCTTAGTGCATTGGCACTGCCGGTGGCTCCAGTTAGCCTACGCAGTGGCCTCCACGGTATGCACTAGCCAGCGTATTGGTAGGTGTGCTAGGTACCAACTGATGAGCCCACCCTAGCACACGAGGGCGAAACGCTGGCAACCAAGAATGAGCTAGCTGGAAAATTTATAATATCCAATAACGGACCATTTATATTGGTATTATAAATTTGCTCATTCAGGACAAATATTTCAGATTCCCTATGGGAATCAACATCTATATCATAGGTAGGCTAGGCTCCCAGTGAAAATGCATTCCTCTCGTATTATCTCGGCTTAGAAGACTCGCGACAACATGCTCTAACGTTTCCAAGTTTGCAGCATTCTTGTTGCAGTGTGGATCAAATCCTACTGTAACAATGAAGAAAAGTCCGGCTCCATGGCTAAATGGTTAGCGTGCTGGCCTTTGGCCACAGGATCCCGGTTTCGATTCACGGCAGGCTCGGGAATTTTAACCATAATTGCTTAATTTCGGTGGCATGGGGGCTGAGCGTATGTTTCGTCCTCGTCATCATTTCATCCTCATCATGACGCGCAGGTCGCCTACGGGAGTCAAATCAAAATACCTGCATCTGGCGAGCCGAACTTGTCCTCGAACACTCCCAGCACTAAAAGCCATACGCCATTTCATTTCACTGAAGAAAACGTGATTGCAATAACATTCTTTTAAACGAAGCAGAGATATTATTTTACTACAGGTGATAATTATGCGCTATAAAAATGAAAAACACTCCTTGAGACCTATGCATTAATTGCGTGACTTTACGTCGCACCGACACAGATAGGTCTCATGGCGACGATGGGACAGGAAAGGGCTAGGACTGGGAAGGAAGCGGCCGTGGCCTTAATTAAGGTACAGCCTGGTGTGAAAATGGGAAACCACGGAAAACCATCTTCAGGGCTGCCGACAGTGGGGTTCGAACCCACTATCTCCCGAATACTGGATACTGGCCGCACTTACGCGACTGCAGCTATCGAGCTCGGTGCAAAGAGAATTACCGGTAGTCCACGGTATAAAAATATGCACTAGACGTTGCTTATCACTTGTAATGACATCGACAACCAACTGTTTTCCTGACCTCAAAGTGGAATGGGCACCTTGTTAGTGTTGAATTCCATGAGAATGCAGAGGAAGTTGGGCTCTAACGAAGGGCAATACTTAAGTTCTTAGAGAGACCGGGCGCGCGAGAGAGAGAAAGAGAGAGGGAGAGAGAGAGAGAGAGAGAGAGAGAGAGAGAGAGAGAGAAGGAAAACGAAGTTTGGTCAAAGAAACTGGGAAAAAAAATCAAATTTCATTGCTACGATCTTTCTCATGATGAGGGAAAAATTGCTTGGAAAAGAGAAAGAGGACGACCCAAATTTTCTTACTTCGAGATTCAGCGGATGAACTGCAAAACCTACGCTAGGTTGAAGATATTGGCTCAAGATAGATGACTTCTATGGCCGTGCGACTAGGCTTAGCCTTTATAGCAGGGCCTCTCAAACGCCCAAAATCTCACGCGTGCAAACAGCGGTGCAGAGTTCCTGTGCACAGTGCATCGGTCCCGCTCGGCTCGGCTCGGACCAACGCTTCGTCTCTGGGCTACTCGGCTAAGCTCGGCTCAACTCCGCTCGGATTTGGAGCGCTACGGAGCAAGTGATGATGAGGGGGACAGGCGGAGCGAGCGAGACAGGCTTGGGGAAAGAGAGAGACAGCGCTATTACTCCAAATCGAGGAGTGGGGGTCTGGGTCAACCAAGCGAAGTCGTCTTTTTCACCGTGCACAGCGCATGCACCCTGAGAGGCCCTGCTTTAGAGTATGATGACGACGGCGATGATGGCGATAATGATGTTCTCATCCCGAGATGTTGCAGTTCCTTACAGGCACATCGCCAATGGAGGTGAGCTGCATGTACCATTTTAACCACTTACCAACCCTTCTGCCATTATTAAATTTCTGGCAGTCCCCGGAATCGAATCCGGGCCTCCAAGTTCGGCAGGTAATAGGGCTAACCGTTACGCAACGGAGGCGGATAGGATGATGATGATGATGATTTCTTTGGAATCCTGTCATTCTGCCCCTACTTCTTCTTTCTTGTTGAAACGTTTTCACATATTTTAATATTTTAGACCATTCAATGGAATAATCATTGCTTCCGCTTTTCCCACCTCCTGGTGGGGTCGTGGTTCTAACCGTGTCGCACATGTGGACTTGGCTTTGTTATACTACATTAGGTGCCGGTTGGTAGTGTGTTATGTTGTATGTCGATGTTATATTCCACCACGTGAAGGAAGTCAATGAACACGAAGTATGTATGATAAAGGAAGTGACTTCTTGTGAAATTTCATTTTTTCGGCCACTACCACCCAACCCTCACTCCTTTTTCGAGCACCTCGGACAAGTTGTAATCATCAAGTAACTTATTCCTGATCTATTTTTGACCAGGAGATATCCGCCTAAAAACTGGCAGCTTCTTAGGTCGTCTGGTATTTTAAATATTTTTGTCCTGAGAGAAAACAGTAAAACTGACCATTATTAATATTATATTATTATTATTATTATTATTATTATTATTATTATTATTATTATTATTATTATTATTATTATTATTGTTACGGACTTTTCCGTGGTAGGTAGAGGTGAAAGAAGGTGCGGGTGTGAATGGGTTTCAAGCTACGAAATTATAGTGCAATGTAAAATTAATTTAAAAGTTAACAAGGTTATATTTTCTTTTCGAAAACAAAGAAATAACAAGCATGGCAGGTACAAAGTAGCAATTCAAAAGGGGTTAGTTACAATATTTACAGAATTTAGGCTTCGCGCCCTGACTTCACAATGCTTGGGCAATCAGCTCAGTTTTACCTCAAACACAAGTTTTAACAGAGGGGGAGAAAACCCCATTCATACCTAGGAGCCCTTGCTCCAAATTACACTGAAAAACCTCCATGAGCCCCTCGCTCTCAAAATTTAAGCCTCTCCCAGGCCACACCGAACTCCACCTTCAAGTTGTCCTCAACGGACATAAACACAGGGGTAAAATACCCAATCTACTGAGGTCTATTAAAAGAAAAGCAGGTTAATTAAATGACCTCTAAAAATAACAATTTGAGAGGAGGCGAACTTGCACTCCAAATACACTTTGAGTAAGACCTACTTGGCACTAGGCCGTTAATACAAGGGCTAATCCCATGCTAAAGAGGTGACTTAAGAAAAGAACAATTTGTTTTACATTAACGAAAAATAGGTTGAGAAAATAAGTTCACCTCAAGACAATGTGAGTGGGAGCTCGAGAGGGTTAGCACTCTCTATCCCAATATGTCGTTTTAAAAGAGAATATATGAAAGGAGTAGTTACATTTTAGGAAAAGGTTACATGGCTGAACGCTTAGAACCCGCCCCGAAAGTTAAACTGCTGAGCTAGCAAAGAAAGAAGTTATTAATCGGCCATTACCTTGTGTTGAACGGCTGGAGAAGAAAGAGGCGCTTCCCGCCCCCTGCTATGTACTTAACACACTGAAAGATGGAACAGAAGTGGCCTAGAGACCCAAAAATCATCAGTTTAAATACTCTCGCGGAAGTTTCTAGGCGTCAGGGGAAAGAAAACACCCTCCCACAAACTCTTTATTGGATAGGACCCCGCAACAGATTCAAGTTGGGGGAAGATACATCTGATTGGATAGAAATTAATTGAAGAAATTCGGGATTGGATACATTCATAACAAGGGGAAGAAAGGGGTAAATATTGCCAACTTAAACAATGATAGAAAGAAATTTAACAAAGAACAAACTCTTGAAATTAAATTTTCTCCAAAAAAATAGTTCTTTGACTCCGCACTAGGTTGCACTATTGTAGATCTTCAGTAGTGTCCTCTAGAAGAGAAAGTTCACACTTCTTACTTCAAGCGAAACAAAAACACATCAAAAATGACACAGTTCAAAAACTCAAAATTTTCCACGTGGTGACATCTTCTGAGACGGTAGAAAATTAATACTGTCAATAAAGTTCAGACTTCCTCCAGCAGAGGAGTTTCAACAGGCGCACATTTTAAATTAGCGGAGTGGAGGTGTACCGCCCGGTACAGACCTCCCCCCCCAAAAGTTCCTCCAGGGATGACACATGAAATCAGTTTGAAACAAGGTCCAAGTTATGCTGTGGGTATGAAGATTGATTGCCAAAAAATTTATAGAATTTTCTTAATTTGGGGTTGATTTGGTTTCAAAATTTGTTGTTGCAGATGAAGTAAAGACTTTATATTTGTAGAAGTTGAATTTCTGAAGATAACTTTTTATACTTGAAAGTGAAGGAAAAAAAAAATTTCAAAGTCCACCAAATATTGCAGTTGAATTCCCAAGTGTAGTCATTACTTATAGTATCTGTTCATGAAGTAGATGGTGATCAAGTGGGATGGCCAGACCGGCCGTTGCTGCTTGCGTCCAAAGGAGGCCGCTCGGACCCCTCAAGTACCCTGAGATACCGCTCGCCCGCACTATGAGGGGAGCAGAGGTGTTGAAGCACGCCGCGCCCGCGGTGAACATATACAGGCTGCGGGCAAGTAGCAGGTCGTGCGCCGCACATCAGCCTTGGCCGGGAGGAGAGCTCCGGCTCGCCGTGCACACGTCGTCCTCGCTGGGGCCGAGGGGGCCCGTCCTCAGCTCCAGTAGCTGCACGGCGCCGCGCGGCTGCGGGGGCACTGAAACATTAAAGCTTGGCGGCAGAATTGTGTTGGACTATCATCTTCTTTGAGGGTGCAGGCTTGTGGAGAGGTTGAGGGGCCAGCGGCGTGCAAATATCCATGGCCTAAGTCAAGCCACTGTGTGTATTGACGCAGGAGACGGGAGCGTGGTAATGGCCGAGGTAAGGACAGGAAGGCAGTTTAACAATCGGGGAGGTTTACAAGAAATGCTTGCATATAAAATAAAATAGAAGGAGCAGAATGCCTTAAGAGTGGAACTCAAAAAAAAATATAACCTTCATATTCCTATCAAATTATATGAAGCAAGTTGACACAAAATTTACACTGGTTTCACCTGTGACAGGTGAACCCTAAATATCCTCTCGGTGGCTGGATTGCTTACTAACAAGGTAACCGGCGTAAGAAAATCGAGAATGATGCATGGCCCATGAAATCTGGGGGCAAGCTTGCCCGCGGGAACAAAATTCTTGACCATCACCTGGTCACCTACCTTCAAAGTGGTGGGTCTCCGTCCACGATCATACCTTTCCCTAACCTTTTCATGAGACACTTTAAGATTAGCTTTAGCCTTCTTCCAAAGATCTTTAATGTTATCCGGATCTATTGTCTCGGGTAGAATGTCATTCAGAGACCAGAGGTTAGAGAGCGGCGAGTTGGGAACAAACTTGAACATCAAAGAAGCTGGAGTAAACTTGTGAGATTCATGAACCGCCGAATTCAAAGCAAAAGCTATCCAATGCAGGGACGTGTCCCACCTGGAATGATCTTCATGATGATAGGCAATAAGTGCGGACCTGAGATTACGGTTAACCCGTTCAGCCAGAGATGGTTGAGGGTAATAAGCAGAAGTAGTTACATGAGAGATTGATAAGTCAAAACAGAATTTACGAAATAAATTAGATGTAAAAGCCTTAGCATTATCAGATACAATATATTGACACGGACCAAAAGAAGCAAAAATAGAATTTAAGCAGGTAATGGTAGACTGAGCGGTAGCCAGCTTAGTCGGAAATAACCAAGAAAATCTGGTAAAACCATCTACGCACACAAAGATGAACTTGTTAGCATTACCCTTTGACTGGGGGAAGGGTCCTACATAATCGATATACAGACGTTCCATGGGGCGCGACGCTTGATGCGAAGACAAAAGGCCTACCTTGGTGGACATGGTGGGTTTACTGAGCAAACAAGATTTACAAGCTTTTACAAGTTCACGGATTTCACCGTCCATACCTTTCCAGATGAACATTTCACGAATCTTCTCACGAGTTTTAAAGATTCCAAGATGCCCTCCTAATGGGGTCTCATGATAATACTTGAAGATCATAGGTACAAGAACAGCTGGAACGACAACTTTCATCATCCTATCATGCCTCGATGGGCAACATAGAACACCATTCCTCAGAACATAAGGGACAACATGTTCCCCAGAAGAAAGGGTTTCCATTATCGGAGCCAGCGTCGGATCTTCACGTTGGTATTTCTCAATATCCCTAAAAAGCATGGGAGCATCTGTTAAGATGGCATTAACACCAGATAGTATGGACTCGGGAGGTGATGAACTGTCGACCGGTTCGTGGGTCTCGACGTCGTTATGAAACATACGGCTGAGTCCATCAGCAACAACATTTTCGGTACCTCTGATATGTCTAACATCAAACTGGAAGGCGGAAATACGAATAGCCCAGCGGGCTATACGACCAGTACGACGCGGCCTACCTAAGACCCAGCTTAATGCTTGATTATCTGTCTCCAGGTCGAATTTGACGTGTTCCAGATAGAGACGGAACTTTTCTACGGCGAATAAGACTGCCAAACGTTCGAGCTCATAGATGGAATACTTGGCTTCTTGAGCCGACAAGGTCCTAGAGGCATAGGCGATAGGTCGCCTCCCTAGTTCAGTCTCTTGAAGAAGGACTGCAGCTACTGCTGACGACGACGCGTCGGTTTGGACGATGAATTTCTTCGAGAAATCAGGCATAGCAAGTACAGGGGCATTACAAAGCGCTAATTTAAGATCTTCAAAAGCGGCTTGTTGAGAAGGTCCCCACTCGAATTTGATGCCTTTCCTACGAAGAAGGTTTAAGGGCGCCGCTCTATTAGCAAAGTTAGGAATGAACTTCCTGAAGAAATTCACCATACCAATGAACCTGGCGATACCTTTAATGTCCTTGGGAGGTTTAAAATCACGGATGGCCTGTGTTCTAGAATGATCGACTGCTACACCATCGGGTGACACAATATGCCCTAGGAATGACATAGAGGGCTTAGCAAAGGCAACCTTGGACAACTTAACAGTTAACCCAGCCTTACGAAGGCGATCGAGAACTTCTCGCAAATGATCTAGATGTTCTTCAAAAGTCTCTGAAAATACGACGACATCATCTAAATAGTGATATAAGTACTCGAATTTGATGTCGGAGAAGACCCTATCTAGTAGCCTAGTGAGCACAGCTGCCCCCGTGGGGAGCCCGAAAGGCACGCGGTTGTATTCGTATAAATTCCAGTCCGTGGCAAACGCTGTAAGGTGTTTAGACTCTTCGGCAAGGGGAATTTGATTATAGGCCTGATTCAAGTCCAAGATAGTGAAGAACTTGGCCTTACGAAACCATGAAAAGCAAGAATGAAGGTCAGGAAGGGGCACAGATTGCAACACCACCTTCCGATTGAGAGCCCTGTAATCAATGACAGGCCTGAAGCCTCCTTGGGGTTTCGGGACTAGAAAAATAGGCGATGAATACGCCGACTTAGAGGGCCTAATAATACCATCCTTCAACATCTGATCGATAATTTCTTTCAGAGCCTTCATTTTAGGTAGTAGTATAATAGACGGGTTCGGCGGCCTCCTCCTCCTCCGGCTCTCGGAAGAGGCCTCCTCCTCAGCCAGTGGCCTCTCACCTCCTCCTCAGCCAGTGGCCTCCCAGTGGCCACCTCCTCCTCCTCCTCAGCCAGTGGCCTCCCAGTGGCCTCCTCCACCTCAGCCAGAGGCCTCTTCCAGTGCTGCCAACTTAACCTAACTAGCGCGAGATAAACAAAGCCACGTGCTTTTTGACAGACAACAACGCACCGCTAACCTCAGTACTGCCATCTTGACGGGCCTAAACCTCAGTAGTGCCAACTTAACCTCACAAGCGCGAGGTAAACAAAGCCACGTGCTTTTTGACAGCCACGTGCTTTTTGACAGATTTGTAAACAAAGCCACGTGCTTTTTGACAGCTGTCATCGACAACAATGCATCGCAAACCTCAGTACTACCATCTTGACGGGCCTAAACCCCAGTAGTGCCAACTTAACCTAACTAGCATGAGGTAAACAAAGCCACGTGCAGCTGTCATCCGCCATCTTTGAGCACAGTGCTGCCCTCTTTAGCTACTTACCTTTGAAATGTGGTGGCGGATAATTTGAAAAATGCTTTTTTGACAGCAGCCATATTGCATCGCAAACCTCAGTGCTACCCTCTTTAGCTAGATACCTGTGGTAGCAGACAATTCTACGTGACAGCAGCCATCTTTGAGCACCGTGCTGCCCTCTATGTGGTGACGGCAAATTCCACGTGCTCTTGTTTGGAAACAAACCCACGTGCTTTTTTTGACAGCTACCATCCACCATCTTTAATCAACAGAGCACAGTGCTGTACTCTTTAGCTAGATACCTTTGAAATGTGGTGGCGGCAATTTGAAAAATTCTATGTGCTCTTGTTGGGAAACAAAGCCGCGTGCTTTTTTTTGACAGCTGTCATCCGCCATCTTTAATCAATAGAGCACTGTGCTGCGGGCAATTTCGTTAGCTGTCATCCGCCATCTTTAATCTAGAGAGAACAGTGCTGCCCTCTATGTGGTGGCGGTAAATTCTATGTGCTTTACAAACCTATGTGCTTTTCTGACAGCTGTCATCCGCCATCTTTAATCCAGAGAGAACAGTGCTGCCCTCTATGTGGTGGCGGCAAATTCCACGTGCTCTTGTTTGAAAACATACTCACGTGCTTTTTTGACAGCTGTCATCCGCCATCTTTGAGAACAGTGCTGCCCGGTGACGGCAAATTCCACGTAGAAACAAAGCCATGTGCTTTTTTGACAGCTGTCATCCGCCATCTTTAATCCAGAGAGAACAGTGCTGCCCTCTATGTGGTGGCGGCAAATTGAAAAATTCCACGTGCTCTTGTTTGAAAACATACTCACGTGCTTTTTTGACAGCTGTCATCCGCCATCTTTAATCCAGAGAGAACAGTGCTGCCCTCTATGTGGTGACGGCAAATTCCACGTAGAAACAAAGCCATGTGCTTTTTTGTCATCCGCCATCTTTAATCACCGTGCTGCCCGGTGACGGCAAATTCCACGTGGAAACAAAGCCATGTGCAGCTGTCATCCGCCATCTTTAATCACCGTGCTACACTCTATGTGGTGACGACAAATTCTAAATGCTTTACAAACCTATGTGCTTTTCTGACAGAGCTGTCATCCACCATCTTTAATCACCGTGCTGCCCCGGTGGCGGCAAATTCCACGTGCTCTTGTTTGGGAACAAAGCTTTTAATCCAGAGAGAACAGTGCTGCCCCGGTGGCGGTAAATTCCACGTTCTCTTGTTAGTTCGTGATTTAAAATCTAAGCTAGCTGTAAATCCCCGATTCTCGACAGATTCTTAATCCGAGTTGTCAGGAAGGGCAACCAAGAGCTTAGATACTGCTAGTTTTGCATCAGGGAGGGCGACTAGTCTTAAAAACAAATTCTTGCGATTTAAAATCTTAGTCAGGAAGGACATCCGGCCGTAAAACAATAGTTCGTTATTTAAAATCTAAGAAGTTTATCTAGCTGTAAATCCCCGATTCCCCGTGTTAGACGTTGTAAAACAGATTCTTAATCTGAGTTGTCAGGAAGGGCAACCGGTCGTAAAACTATGAGGTTAGATACTGCTAGTTTTGCATCAGGAAGGATAACTCAACACATTCATGTGATTTAAACACATTTTTATCCCCAAGAGAATCGAACCCGAGACTACCGGGTGAGAGGCATGCATACTGTAGGCTATAGATTTGTTCTACAGTCCTCGAAGTATCAGCACAGTCATTCTGAGCGAGTTGTGTAGAATGCATGTGTTAGCTGAAATTGTACACGTATCTTCCGGCTCGACCTTGAGCTAGGACACTGATAAGCGGCTTGTAACTCGCGAACGTCTTCTTATGTGAGTACCATTCAAGCTCTTAAAACACAGTACTAATTAAGGTTGTAAAATATTCTGAAATAGTCCACCTCTGTAGTGCAGTAGTTAGCTGCTACCCTCGGAGATCCGAGTTCGATTCCTGGCTCTGCCACGGAATGTGTAGCATTTAGCCTATGTAAGTTCCTAACGTAAACTATCATGATTGTACGGAGAGGTTAAAACACACACAGTGCCTACTCCTATCGAAAGAACCTGCACGGTACCGGCATGTAGGCTTCTCCTGGTGAAGGAGCTTGCACATGGTTTAACGCCTCCTATCAACAGCCGTTACTTAATGCTGGCTTTTTTTGCACACCCCGCCTCACACCATACGACCGGCTGCCCTTCCTGACTAGGATTTTAAATCGCAGTATACGTGATAAATTTGTTGTAGCGGGTTTTATAACTAGATATCCCGGTACCGATACATAGCCTACTCCACTGAAGAAGCCTGCACAAGGCTTATTGCCTCCATCCGACAAATGAATCAGCATCAACACTCTTGTACTCAAAAAATCATTTTCGAAGGAGTCTGCACAAGGTTTAACGTCCCCATCAACAGCCCTTACTTAATGCTGGCTTTTTTGCACAGCCCGCCTCATATCATACGACCGGCTGCCCTTCCTGACTAGGATTTTAAATCGCAGTATACGTGATAAATTTGTTGTAGCGGGTTTTATAACTAGATATCCCGGTACCGATACATAGCCTACTCCACTGAAGAAGCCTGCACAAGGCTTATTGCCTCCATCCGACAAATGAATCAGCATCAACACTCTTGTACTCAAAAAATCATTTTCGAAGGAGTCTGCACAAGGTTTAACGTCCCCATCAACAGCCCTTACTTAATGCTGGCTTTTTTGCACACCCCGCCTCACATCATACGACCGGCTGCCCTTCCTGACTAGGATTTTAAATCGCAGTATACGTGATAAATTTGTTGTAGCGGGTTTTATAACTAGATATCCCGGTACCGATACATAGCCTACTCCTGACTAGAAGAAGCCTGCACAAGGCTTATTGCCTCCATCCGACAAATGAATCACTGTCAAGTCTTGTACTCAAAAAATCATTTTCGAAGGAGTCTGCACAAGGTTTAACGTCCCCATCAACAGCCCTTACTTATTGCTAGCTTTTTTGCACACCCCGCCTCACACCATACGACCGGCTGCCCTTCCTGACTAGGATTTTAAATCGCAGTATACGCGATAAATTTGTTGTAGCGGGTTTTATAACTAGATATCCCAGTACCGACACATAGCCTACTCCTGACTAGAAGAAGCCTGCACAAGGCTTATTGCCTCCATCCGACAAATGAATCACCGTCAAGTCATGTACTCAAAAATCATTTTCGAAGGAGTCTGCACAAGGTTTAACGTCCCCATCAACAGCCCTTACTTATTGCTAGCTTTTACACACACCCCGCCTCACACCATAGTTTTATACGACCGGTTGCCCTTCCTGACTAGGATTTTAAATCGATATCCCGACATAGCCTACTCCTACCGAAGAAGTCAGCTTAACACCTCCATCCAACAAATGAATCACCCTCAAACACTCTTCAATCATTCTCGCTACTTCGGAAGATAGCGGGTTCGAACTGGAAGCCGTAAATGTTAGGCGAGGGACCTGCGTGATCGTCATTGCATGATCTAGCCGGATGCCCTTCCCGACGGTATAAGTTGCCAGGATTTGAATCGCGTACCCTGACTAGAAGGAGCCTGCACATAGCTTAACGCCTCCATCCGACGAATGAATCACCCTCAACACTCTCCAATCATTCTCACTACTTCGGGGGATAGCGGGTTCGAACTAGAAGCCGTAAATGCTAGGCGAGGGGGGGGGCCTGCGCGATCGTCATTACATGATCTAGCTTTAGCTCAATACCTACAGGTAAGGAATACCGCGTATGTACCCTCGAGAAGTCGAGGATCACACGCTAACTTTCCAAGGATCGAACTCTTAAATTCTGACACCTCGGTATCAACAGGAGGTTTGAATACGTCAGCCTGCAGGTAGGAGCTCTTGTTTGCATTCGTTCCGACTGTACCGCAGTTGTCAGCTCAGCGATTATCATATCCGCTTGGTAACAAGCAGAATATTTAGCCGCAGCAGTCTGCGCGAAGTGCTCACAGTTCTCTGTATGCGTTTATTACGTACACACGCATCTCCCGTCTGCAGTGAATATTATTCTTCAGCTTAAGGTAAGGTAGAACTGTTAATTACCTTTTTTTTTTATTTGCAAAGCAACTTCTACGCTAGACATCTACATTCATATATGTTCTTTTCTTTTTAGGTACCGTTCGAAAGTACGCAACAATTTTATTCATCCCAGTAACAGCCTGCAGCACGTGCATTTTTTTTAAAGGTATGTTTTCGAACTTTGAGTTGTAAAGATAATTAGGTTAGATGATGTACCCTACACTACATTCATATATGTTTTTTCTTTTTTTAGGTACGACCAGAATATTATCATTCGAGTTTCAGGCTTGAACGCACGCATTTTATACATCCGAGTAACAGTTTGCAGCGCGAAGATTTTAAGGTATGTCTGACCTCTATTCGTTGAAACTTGGTTTCTTCTAAAACATCGTAACTTTAGTCTATTGATAAATAGTTGTTCTCTTTAATCCTCACGCTATAGACGAGGTGCGTACATAGCTATGTCTGCCCTCAACAGGCTGAAACTTGGTTTCTTCCGTAACTTTAAGCTAATCATAAATAGTTGTTCTCTTTAATCAACATACTATAGACGTGGTATAATTTCAAACACGTACACATAGCTATGTCTGCCCTCAACGGGTTGAAACTTGGTTTCTTCCGAACATCGTAACTTTAGTCTATTGATAAATAGTTGTTCTCTTTAATCTACATACTATAGACGAGGTGCGTACATAGCTATGTCCGTCCTCAACAGGCTTAAACTTAGTTTCTTCCGAACATCGTAACTTTAGTCTATTGATAAATAGTTGTTCTCTTTAATCCTCACGCTATAGACGTGGTATAATTTCAAACACGCACACATAGCTATGTCTGACCTCAACGGGTTGAAACTTGGTTTCTTCCGAACATCGTAACTTTAGTCTATTGACAAATAGTTATTTTCTTTAATCTGCATGTCATAGAAGAGGTTAATCTTATAATTTCAAACACGCACGCATAGCTATGTCTGACCTCAGCAGGCTGAAACTTGGTTTCTTCCGAACATCGTAACTTTAAGCTAATCATAAATATTTGTTCTCTTTAATCAACATACTATAGACGTGGTATAATTTCAAACACGTACACATAGCTATGTCTGCCCTCAACGGGTTGAAACTTGGTTTCTTCCGAACATCGTAACTTTAGTCTATTGATAAATAGTTGTTCTCTTTAATCTACATACTATAGACGAGGTGCGTACATAGCTATGTCCATCCTCAACAGGCTTAAACTTAGTTTCTTCCGAACATCGTAACTTTAGTCTATTGATAAATAGTTGTTCTCTTTAATCCTCACGCTATAGACGTGGTATAATTTCAAACACGCACACATAGCTATGTCTGACCTCAACGGGTTGAAACTTGGTTTCTTCCGAATATCGTAACTTTAGTCTATTGACAAATAGTTATTTTCTTTAATCTGCATGTCATAGAAGAGGTTAATCTTATAATTTCAAACACGCACGCATAGCTATGTCCATCCTCAACAGGCTTAAACTTAGTTTCTTCCGAACATCGTAACTTTAGTCTATTGATAAATAGTTGTTCTCTTTAATCCTCACGCTATAGACGTGGTATAATTTCAAACACGTACACATAGCTATGTCTGCCCTCAACGGGTTGAAACTTGGTTTCTTCCGAACATCGTAACTTTAGTCTATTGATAAATAGTTGTTCTCTTTAATCTACATACTATAGACGAGGTGCGTACATAGCTATGTCCATCCTCAACAGGCTTAAACTTAGTTTCTTCCGAACATCGTAACTTTAGTCTATTGACAAATAGTTATTTTCTTTAATCTGCATGTCATAGAAGAGGTTAATCTTATAATTTCAAACACGCACGCATAGCTATGTCTGACCTCAGCAGGCTGAAACTTGGTTTCTTCCGAACATCGTAACTTTAAGCTAATCATAAATAGTTGTTCTCTTTAATCAACATACTATAGACGTGGTATAATTTCAAACACGTACACATAGCTATGTCTGCCCTCAACGGGCTGAAACTTGGTTTCTTCCGAACATCGTAACTTTAGTCTATTGATAAATAGTTGTTCTCTTTAATCTACATACTATAGACGAGGTGCGTACATAGCTATGTCCGTCCTCAACAGGCTTAAACTTGGTTTCTTCCGAACATCGTAACTTTAGTCTATTGATAAATAGTTGTTCTCTTTAATCTACATACTATAGACGTAGTATAATTTCAAACACGCACACATAGCTATGTCTGCCCTCAACAGGTTGAAAGTTGGTTTCTTCCGAACATCGTAACTTTAGTCTATTGATAAATAGTTGTTCTCTTTAATCAACATACTATAGACGTGGTATAATTTCAAACACGCACACGTAGCTATGTCTGTCCTCAACAGGTTGAAACTTGGTTTCTTCCGAACATCGTAACTTTAGTCGTTCTCTTCAATCCTCATGCTATAGGCCTAACTCACAGCCATGTCCAACCTCTATAGGTTGAACATCGCAACTTTAGGCTAATCTCTATTGGTTGTTCTCTTTTCAGAACTTGTTGCATACGCTGTTCACCTAAACACTTTATTCGAAGAAAGAGAAGACACTATGTTCCCATGCGAGCTGTGTAAGGCAATGTTCACAAGACGTGACAACCTTGCACGCCATGTAAAAACAAAACATCATCAGCTATCTGCTTGCGACTATAACCCAACTATGTTCCCCTGCGAACAGTGTAAGGCAACGTTCGTAAGACAGGATAACCTCGCACGTCATATAAAAGCAAAACACCCTAGCATAACATCTGCTTTATGTGATGTTTGCGGGCTGTACTTCGCTAATGTAGAGCAATACCAGGCTCACTTAGCAGAGGTACATCAAATATCTACTTGCCCTCAGGTAGTAGTAGGGAAAAAGCGTGCAGCTACTGATGTAGCTGTAGAAAGTACTAGTAGTAAAAAACCTAGGAAAAATGAACTTCAAACTATTCACTGCGAGCACTGTAACACTGATGTACCATCTTCGCATTTTCAGGGACACTTACGGAGTAATGCGCATAAAAATAATGCGTGTAGAAGTGGTAGTAACGCAAACATCGAGGAAATTAATACAGCATTTAAAAGTAGGATTGCTAGTTACCGAATTCGCACCAGTCAAAAGTTTCAGAGCACTTCAAACTTTTTAAATTGCGTTCAACCGGATGTACAACAGCTTCTTGCTAAATCTTTGTCCAATCATAGTTTATTTAAAGTTAATTTTGAACTTTTCGCCTTGTACATTAAAAGCACGGATGAATCCGAAATAACGGACATTAAATCATTTAATACGAAGAATTTTGTCATAAGTCAGTCGACTAATTTTGGTGATGTACTTAGGGATGTCTCTAACATTATTTCAACTAAGAGCGAGGAATTTCAGGAAAAGGAATCAGGGTGGGCTTTAGTTGAAATAATGTATCTAGAAGTTAACATCAATAAGTACAATCCCATGCGAGGTTCATCGTACATCGAGCTGCCGACATGGATTCAGCGAAAAGAAGCTGTTGTAAACATCCAAAACAATGACGAAGCATGTTTTGCATGGGCGGTGATGTCGGCTTTAAATCCTGCGAAATCAGACGTAGCTAAGAGAACATCATCCTATCCACACTATTCAACGCAGCTAAATTTCGATAGTATAGAATTTCCCGTACAGTTAAAGGATATTAAGCGCTTTGAGGAACTAAATAACATTAGTATCAATGTGTATGGTGTAGAGAAAAAGTCTGTAGTAGGTCCTATGTATTATACATGTCATAAGAAGAGTACTCACGTTAATTTACTCTATATTGAAAACAGTGAGAATAGCCACTTTTGCTGGATTAAAAATCTGGGTAGACTTGTTAGTAGTCAGTTATCCAAAGATAAGTGTAAAAAGTGGCTATGTGATGGATGCTTGCAGTATTTTAAAACTGAAGATCAGTTAACGAAGCATTCCAAGAATGACTGCAATCATGTACGTACAGAGATACCTACTACAGGCAATAATGTTTTAAAATTTACAAATTTTCACAAGCAGATGTGGGTACCGTTCGTGATTTATGCAGACTTTGAAGCCATCCTCACGCCATGCAACACATGCTCACCTAATCCTGACAACTCTTTCACTAATACTACGCACATGCATGTCCCGTATAGCTTCGCGTATTACATCAAGTGTAGTTACGATAGTACGCTTAACAAGTTAGAGCTGTATCGAGGACATGATGCTGCTAAAGTATTTTTAGAAAGACTTGAAAGTGATGCAGTTCGTCTCGGTCGTATTCTAAATAGTAATATTCCTATGAAGCCACTCACCGACATTCAGTTAAATGATCATGAACGTGCTACAAAGTGTAGCATTTGTGATGGGGAATTTTCCGAAAATGACCCTAAAGTTTTTGATCATGATCATTTAACTGGTTTCTACAGATGTGCCGCTCATTATAGCTGTAATCTTAAGTATAGAGTTCCTAAATTCATCCCTGTAATTTTTCATAACTTATCCGGTTACGACTCTCATTTCATCATTTCACAATTTGGAGCTTCGGATGAAAAAGTAGATATAATCCCTCAGAATAAAGAGCGGTACATTGCGTTTGCAAAGTCTGTAAAAGTAGATGCTGAGCATTCTATAAAACTGAGATTCCTTGACTCGTTTCGCTTTATGGCGAGTAGCCTCGATAAACTTTCTAGTCATTTACAGCCTGAACAATTTACGGAAATTCGACGCGTTTTCCCTGAAGAAGCGCAGTTTAATTTACTTCGGCGTAAGGGTGTTTTTTGTTACGAATATCTCGACTGCTTAGACCGCCTCGAAGAACGTGCCTTACCATCGAAACAATCCTTTTACAGCTCGCTGAATTCAGCAGATATTAGTGATGATGACTATTTACATGCACAACATATCTGGGAGCAGTTCCACATTCAAACGCTGGGTGAATACTCCGATTTATATTTAAAGACAGATGTACTTTTGTTAGCTGATGTTTTTGAAAATTTTCGCTGTGTTTGCATGAACACCTACAGCCTTGACCCATGTCAGTATTTTACTGCACCTGGGTTAAGTTGGGACGCGATGTTAAAATACACGCGTGTGAATTTGGAGCTGCTAACGGATATCGATATGGTGCACTTTATAAAAGCATCCATTCGAGGCGGTCTGAGTCAGTGCAGCGGCCGGTATTCGAGGGCTAATAATAAGTACATGCCGAGTTTCGATTCCAGTCAGGAATCTCGGTATATCGTTTACCTCGATGCTAATAATCAGTATGGGTGGGCGATGAGTCAGCATCTACCGGTGAGTGGTTTCCGCTGGCTGACGCAGTGCGAAATTGATGCTTTACAGCTACACGCCCTAGGTGATGAAGCTGATAAAGGTTATTTCCTCGAAGTTGACTTACAGTATCCGAAAGAGTTACACACTTCTCATAATGACCTACCGTTCTGCCCTGAAAATATGAAGTCCCCGTACATTGCATCAACGACGAAAATGCTCATTGCTAATTTATGCGATAAATCTAAGTATATCATTCATTACCGAAATTTAAAACAGTGTTTGCAGCATGGTTTGAAGTTATCCAAAATTCATCGCGTACTAGAATTTAATCAGTCACCGTGGCTAAAGCCATATATCGATCTGAACAATAATTTAAGAACGAATGCGGTTAACGAGTTTGAAAAAGATTTCTACAAGCTCATGAATAACAGTGTGTTTGGTAAGACTATGGAGAATGTTGACAAACGCGTTGATGTAAAATTGATTACAAACTGGGATAATATTAAGAAAAGGTATGGTGCTAACTATTTAATAAGTAAACCAAATTTCCACAGCTGCACCATCATACACGAGAATTTAGTTATTATACAGATGAATCGTGTCAAGGTTAAGTATGACAAACCTACCTACGTCGGCTTCACAGTACTTGAATTGGCTAAAACACTCATGTATGAATTCCATTACGATTATATGATGAAGAAGTACGCGCATAATGCGCAATTGCTCTACACAGATACCGATTCGTTTATTTATCAAATCAAAACTGATGACTATTACAATGATATAAAGCCTGACTTGGGTAGGTTTGATACGAGTAACTATCCTGCAGATAATCAATATCATCTACCGCTAGTGAACAAAAAGGTTCTAGGTAAAATGAAAGATGAATGTGCTGGGAATATTATCGATTCATTTGTAGGTACTAAATCCAAGTCATATTGCATAAAACTCTTAAATGAATTACAAATAAAGAGATTGAAGGGGGTTAAAAAGAATGTCGTTCAGAATCAGCTAAGTTTTGAAAACTATAACAATTGCATTAAAAGTAATCCACCTGTTTTGCATAAGCAAATGTCTGTCATTAGAAGCAAGAAGCACCAGTTGTACACTCATTTAATTAGTAAGGTAGCCCTTAATAGCGATGATTGTAAACGGTTTGTCATTCCAAATTCTACCAACACGCTAGCCTGGGGGCATAGTAGTATTGATAAGTACTACTTTACATAAACATTATGCTAGAGGTGTGTGTACTTACGTTACGCTGTCTTACATCACAATTCGGGGAGGAACGCTGGTACGACAAGTCTAAACTTGTACATTCAAGAATTGCATCGAGAAGTACGCTAGGGTGAAATGATTCGAGATAAAACTTGTACATACAAGATGTAAATAAATAATGCAGAATTGGCATATTCTTTTATTTTAGGTTAGGTATCACCTTCCTCCCGCTCCTTATTTGCAGGATAGAGTTTTTGTTTATTACTCATAGAAGAAAGAAGGTGATGAGCAGTTTCGTGAGTATAGTTCGGTAAGTATCTCGAGAGCAGAATTTTTTTTGTCAAAAAAGCACATAGCTTTGTAAAGCACGTAGAATTTGCCACCACCGGGGTAGCACTGTTCTCTCTGGATTAAAAGCTTTGTTCCCAAACAAGAGCACGTGGAATTTGCCGTCACCGGGGCAGCACGGTGATTAAAGATGGTGGATGACAGCTCTGTCAGAAAAGCACATAGGTTTGTAAAGCATTTAGAATTTGTCGTCACCACATAGAGTGTAGCACGGTGATTAAAGATGGCGGATGACAGCTGCACATGGCTTTGTTTCCACGTGGAATTTGCCGTCACCGGGCAGCACGGTGATTAAAGATGGCGGATGACAGCTGCACATGGCTTTGTTTCCACGTGGAATTTGCCGTCACCGGGCAGCACGGTGATTAAAGATGGCGGATGACAAAAAAGCACATGGCTTTGTTTCTACGTGGAATTTGCCGTCACCACATAGAGGGCAGCACTGTTCTCTCTGGATTAAAGATGGCGGATGACAGCTGTCAAAAAAGCACGTGAGTATGTTTTCAAACAAGAGCACGTGGAATTTTTCAATTTGCCGCCACCACATAGAGAGCAGCACTGTTCTCTCTGGATTAAAGATGGCGGATGACAGCTGTCAAAAAAGCACATGGCTTTGTTTCTACGTGGAATTTGCCGTCACCGGGCAGCACTGTTCTCAAAGATGGCGGATGACAGCTGTCAAAAAAGCACGTGAGTATGTTTTCAAACAAGAGCACGTGGAATTTGCCGCCACCACATAGAGGGCAGCACTGTTCTCTCTGGATTAAAGATGGCGGATGACAGCTGTCAGAAAAGCACATAGGTTTGTAAAGCACATAGAATTTACCGCCACCGCATAGAGTAAAGCACTGTTCTCTCTAGATTAAAGATGGCGGATGACAGCTAACGAAATTGCCCGCAGCACAGTGCTCTATTGATTAAAGATGGCGGATGACAGCTGTCAAAAAAAAGCACGCGGCTTTGTTTCCCAACAAGAGCACATAGAATTTTTCAAATTGCCGCCACCACATTTCAAAGGTATCTAGCTAAAGAGTACAGCACTGTGCTCTGTTGATTAAAGATGGTGGATGGTAGCTGTCAAAAAAAGCACGTGGGTTTGTTTCCAAACAAGAGCACGTGGAATTTGCCGTCACCACATAGAGGGCAGCACGGTGCTCAAAGATGGCTGCTGTCACGTAGAATTGTCTGCTACCACAGGTATCTAGCTAAAGAGGGTAGCACTGAGGTTTGCGATGCAATATGGCTGCTGTCAAAAAAGCATTTTTCAAATTATCCGCCACCACATTTCAAAGGTAAGTAGCTAAAGAGGGCAGCACTGTGCTCAAAGATGGCGGATGACAGCTGCACGTGGCTTTGTTTACCTCATGCTAGTTAGGTTAAGTTGGCACTACTGGGGTTTAGGCCCGTCAAGATGGTAGTACTGAGGTTTGCGATGCGTTGTTGTCGATGACAGCTGTCAAAAAGCACGTGGCTTTGTTTACAAATCTGTCAAAAAGCACGTGGCTGTCAAAAAGCACGTGGCTTTGTTTACCTCGCGCTTGTGAGGTTAAGTTGGCACTACTGAGGTTTAGGCCCGTCAAGATGGCAGTACTGAGGTTAGCGGTGCGTTGTTGTCTGTCAAAAAGCACGTGGCTTTGTTTATCTCGCGCTAGTTAGGTTAAGTTGGCAGCACTGGAAGAGGCCTCTGGCTGAGGTGGAGGAGGCCACTGGGAGGCCACTGGCTGAGGAGGAGGAGGAGGTGGCCCCTGGGAGGCCACTGGCTGAGGAGGAGGTGAGAGGCCACTGGCTGAGGAGGAGGCCTCTTCCGAGAGCCGGAGGAGGAGGAGGCCGCCGAACCCGTCTATTATACTACTTTAGGTGGAGATAGCCTATAAGGTGGAAAACGGACAGGAATCGAATCCGTGACCTCAATTTTGTATTCAATAAGGTCAGTAACACCAAGAGTATCAGAGAACACCTCGGGAAACGACTGACACAGTTTGCGAATACTATCAGCCTGCTCCTCAGGTAGATGTCTAAGGTCTAACAACATCTCATCCTGGGTAGGCGAAATAGAAGAACATGACACAGAATTACACTTTAATAGTGGTATTTTACAACTAGAAGCAAATTTGAATGTGCACGACCTAGACTGGAGATCGAGCACAAGACCAGTGTGAGAAATAAATTCAGCTCCCAATATAATGGGGCAAGACAGGTGCTTAGCCACAAACAATTTAATTTTCCATGTAAACTTAAAAATACGAATCTTGACCAGTAAGGAACCTAGAATTTCTAATGGAGATGAATTAGCCGAAACGTATTGAACAGGAGAAGAGACATAGTCAGGAAGTTTACAAACCGATTTCAATTTAGAATACCATTCATCCGAAATAATCGAACAAACACTGCCTGAATCTAAGAGAGCTGTTATAGGCTCGTTATTTAACTCAATCTTGAGAAAGGGGACCGGTGCGGGGGAATCCGCCGCAATCCTAAGACACTCTTTGGGACCTTCAAAAGATGTATTCGAAGACTTATCGTTCCCTGAATTCTCGACCTTTTTGCCAGGGGCTGAGCCTTGGGAAGCAGAATTAGTTGACTCAGCCGCAGCCACTAGTCACTTTTGATTGTTGTTGGAAGTTACACCAGAAGTTGAGCAGGAGGGGGTGCTATTCGAATTGGGAAAATTCTTTGCGATATGTGATAAAGCCCCACATTTAATACAGCCTTGTGATGAACCAGCTCCATTATTTGCCCTACTAGTTTTGATCAGAGGACACTTATTGCGCAGATGGTCAGGCGACCCGCAAGCATAACATTTACGGGGGGTGACTGATCGGCGAGGTGGAGGCCGAGTATTACTAATGGAAGGCGGGGGTTCTTTCGCGACACGCAAAGAATCGGCGTATCTAACTCCTTCCGCTGAGACGGCCAATGCTTCAAGTTCCGAGAAAGTTTGCGGGCACGCCGCGAAACACAAATATGACCTATAGGGAGGTGAAATTCCCTCTACAATAGCCTGTATAATCTGATCTTCAGGAAAATGAAGGGCAAACACCCTAGTATAAAACTTAATGTCCTGTATGAAATCAGCCAAGTTTTCATCCAAGCGCTGTACACGATAATAGTACTTCTGAATAAGGGAGGACCTGGCCCTAGCAGGGATGAAGTTAGCTAGCAAATGGGCATGGAAATCCTCAATAGATGATTGTTCGGCAATGGCTCTTACGATTTTATCAGAGAGAATACCAATAGCATACGGATAGATAATTTGCAAGATTTGACATGGAGAAAGAGAAAAAACAAGGGCATGATCCTGAAATTCCACTAGAAATCTTAAAAATGAAATTACGTCACTGGTGGTATTAACGGAAAACTTAGATATACCTCTGAGCAACATTGCCAATGGATGAGGCAAGCTACTAAACCCGGGTGACATAGTAGGTAAAGGTTTCAATGGCAAGGAAGTTAATTCAGAACGGATGTTACTCAGCGATGCACGGCGTTCAGACTCGTTGTCCAGTGGGGCAGGGATAGTTTGAGCAGCAACGGTTATTCTATTAACTTCTCCCTTGGGAGGCGCTTCCTCACTACCTGCATTTACTATGGTGGGTTGATCAGATTTGGGAGGAACTTCCCCAGTTAACAATTGAGTGACCTTACTAGATAATTCGGAAATATTTTCCAGGAGCGTACTAGCTTCCTTCCTCTGAACATCATTCAGTTTTAGAGACAACAGATCGTTAACCCTATTCGAAAAATGATATAGCCTGCCTTGCACACGCTTAATTTGATTAGGAGACGGATCATTTTCATCAAAAAAACTAACTACAGAAGCTAGCCCAGTAATATTCTCCGTGATCGTGGAAAGAGAGTCGTCAATTTCTTTCTCTCCCAAATTGGGGATAGAAATAGGCAAATCAAGGGACTCTCTAAGTTTGTTAGTGTCTATTGCAACCGTGCCTCCAGATTGCACATTTCTGATAGTTAATTCATAGATCAACTCCTCCTTACGCAAATAGTTAAGAAGGAGAACATCGCGAGGGCCGGGCATGATGACAGACCAATTTTGAAAAACTCAAAAAAATTCCAGCAACTGGGAAAATAGTTAGAGTTCGGAACAAACAATATTTAGCCGTCAAAAGGGGCTAAATTGAGACCCATTCAACCACGCTCTGCTACCACTTGTTACGGACTTTTCCGTGGTAGGTAGAGGTGAAAGAAGGTGCGGGTGTGAATGGGTTTCAAGCTACGAAATTATAGTGCAATGTAAAATTAATTTAAAAGTTAACAAGGTTATATTTTCTTTTCGAAAACAAAGAAATAACAAGCATGGCAGGTACAAAGTAGCAATTCAAAAGGGGTTAGTTACAATATTTACAGAATTTGGGCTTCGCGCCCTGACTTCACAATGCTTGGGCAATCAGCTCAGTTTTACCTCAAACACAAGTTTTAACAGAGGGGGAGAAAACCCCATTCATACCTAGGAGCCCTTGCTCCAAATTACACTGAAAAACCTCCATGAGGCATAAATTTTCAAAAGAGCCCCTCGCTCTCAAAATTTAAGCCTCTCCCAGGCCACGCCGAACTCCACCTTCAAGTTGTCCTCAACGGACATAAACACAGGGGTAAAATACCCAATCTACTGAGGTCTATTAAAAGAAAAGCAGGTTAATTAAATGACCTCTAAAAATAACAATTTGAGAGGAGGCGAACTTGCACTCCAAATACACTTTGAGTAAGACCTACTTGGCACTAGGCCGTTAATACAAGGGCTAATCCCATGCTAAAGAGGTGACTTAAGAAAAGAACAATTTGTTTTACATTAACGAAAAATAGGTTGAGAAAATAAGTTCACCTCAAGACAATGTGAGTGGGAGCTCGAGAGGGTTAGCACTCTCTATCCCAATATGTCGTTTTAAAAGAGAACATATGAAAGGAGTAGTTACATTTTAGGAAAAGGTTACATGGCTGAACGCTTAGAACCCGCCCCGAAAGTTAAACTGCTGAGCTAGCAAAGAAAGAAGTTATTAATCGGCCATTACCTTGTGTTGAACGGCTGGAGAAGAAAGAGGCGCTTCCCGCCCCCTGCTATGTACTTAACACACTGAAAGATGGAACAGAAGTGGCCTAGAGACCCAAAAATCATCAGTTTAAATACTCTCGCGGAAGTTTCTAGGCGTTAGGGGAAAGAAAACACCCTCCCACAAACTCTTTATTGGATAGGACCCCGCAACAGATTCAAGTTGGGGGAAGATACATCTGATTGGATAGAAATTAATTGAAGAAATTCGGGATTGGATACATTCATAACAAGGGGAAGAAAGGGGTAAATATTGCCAACTTAAACAATGATAGAAAGAAATTTAACAAAGAACAAACTCTTGAAATTAAATTTTCTCCAAAAAAATAGTTCTTTGACTCCGCACTAGGTTGCACTATTGTAGATCTTCAGTAGTGTCCTCTAGAAGAGAAAGTTCACACTTCTTACTTCAAGCGAAACAAAAACACATCAAAAATGACACAGTTCAAAAACTCAAAATTTTCCACGTGGTGACATCTTCTGAGACGGTAGAAAATTAATACTGTCAATAAAGTTCAGACTTCCTCCAGCAGAGGAGTTTCAACAGGCGCACATTTTAAATTAGCGAAGTGGAGGTGTACCGCCCGGTACAATTATTATTATTATTATTATTATTATTATTATTATTATTATTCGTCCCAGTAACTACTTTAGCGGTTTTCGGAGAAGCAGAGTTACCGGAATTTTCTCTCACAGGACTTCTCTTACGCATCGGTAAACCTACCGACATGAGACTGAAATATTTGAGCACTTTTAAATACAGCCGGACTCGGCCGAGATCAGACCCGCCAAACTGAGATCAGAAGGCCAGCGCTCTACCCTCTGAGTCACTCAGTCAGTCTGGCATTATTATTACTATTATTGTTATTACTGCAGTGTTGCTCTGGATTGTCTCTTTTTATATAAAGCAAGCTTGTAGTTTTATGCGACTTGATATCGTGATCATACCGGTAGGACCTCCAATTATTCGTGGAATTCGAACCACAAGGGTGTGACATTTCTTTTGTAAAATTTCTCATTCATTGTTGAGAATCTGAACTGTGGACGCCTTGGTGAAAATGCAGTGACGATGGCTCTTGCTCTTCGTTAATTTTTAATACATTTGTTCGTCGCCATGTCAGTGCGACGTAAAGCAAATCTTCATCATCATCATCTGTTTACCCTCCAGGTTCGGTTTTTCCCTCGGACTCAGCGAGGGATACCACCTCTACCGCCTCAAGGGCAGTGTCCTTTAGCTTCAGACTCTTGGTCGGAGGATACAACTGGGGAGAATGACCAGTACCTCGCCCAGGCGGCCTCACCTGCTATGCTGAACAGGGGCCTTGCGGGGAATGGGGAAGATTGGAAGGAATAGACAAGGAAGAGGGAAGGAAACGGCCGTGGCCTTAAGTGAGGTACCATCCCGGCATTTGCCTGGAGGAGAAGTGGGAAACCACGGAAAACCACTTCCAGGATGGCTGAGGTGGGAATCGAACCCACCTCTACTCAGTTGACCTCCCGAGGCTGAGTGGACCCCGTTCCAGCCCTCGTACCACTTTTCAAATTTCGTGGCAGAGCCGGGAATCGAACCCGGACCTCCGGGGGTGGCAGCTAATCACGCTAACCACTACACCACAGAGGCGGACAAAGAAAATCTTAAAAATAAAAAATAAACCATAAAAATCCTTTTGTAAATTCAATAATAAATCTGGCACGAATTGATTATTTTTATAAATACATTTATTTATTATTAGAACAGTCGTAGTCACTGGTGGTTCACCTCGCCAATCGTAAAGTTTCTCTATAATTTGTCTCCTTCGCACGGATACAACCCAAGTTATTCCATGCCGTGAAAACATCGATCTAAACACGATTGTATTATATTCTAGTGGTAGCAGGACGCAGTAGCGTGGGAGCTAAAGGGTTTGAAGTAAACATAGCCAGGCACCGCGAGCTTCACAGAGGGGCTGCTAGTTTACTTTAGAACAAGTGACATGATACACCAGCATGGGTGGTCCTCCGTGTAATATCAGTGACCCGGTGTACTTGAGTGGGAACATCGTGCACAAGAGGACAAGTTAGATAAGGAATTCCCCGGCTAAAACCAGTAACAAAAGGAAGAACATTTCCTGCCAAAAGTGGAAACTTCCCCTTACAAAACGAGTAGAGAGAGTTGACACCAGAAAGTGTGAGATTACAAATCGATGATACTGCGTTTGACGTCAAAGTAGTGCGGTAAAACGTATTTCTCTACGGTGGATGTAAGGAACTTCTCATTGCCGTTCTTCAACTCTTATGGAGGAAATAATAATAATAATAATAATAATAATAATAATAATAATAATAATAATAATAATAATAATAATAAACCATGCCACTACAGATCTGATGGGCCTTAAACTACGAATCGATCACTGCTGAGTCGGAATTCCTGCAGATTATGAAGTGGCCCAGGATCAGCTCGACGATTCCTCTCGTGCGTTATTTCTGGCATTCTAGTCCAGATCCACTAACTCACCGCTAGACAGCTCCTCAATTGTTTTTACGTAGGCTGCGTAGACCTTAAAGAAGCCCTCAGATCCAGGCAGAAATACCGGGTAAAAGTCATGCTTGCTACCCCTACACCATAGGGCCGGCTAATAATAATAATAATAATAATAATAATAATAATAATAATAATAAATATAATCATCTTGTAGCATTTGAAAAACGTAAGCCGAATGAGTTGGCTACGCGATATGGGTCTTGTAGCTGTAAGTTGTTTTTTTCCCATTGTCAGCAACCTTCACAATAGGCAAATACTAGGGTTGTATCTTATTTAAACCCCCACTCAGCTTCCCAATATAACCGAAAATCCACCAATGATTGTGTGATGCTAAAAAGAAAAAAATGTGCAGATTGTTTACCGATGCGAAGAACGTAAAGACATAGCATCAGGAATTCTTTGAACGTTTAAATGGATGCATGTCGTGATTGACTTACCTCAAGCCTAACACGGAACCCACTCAATGCTCATGGTGTCCGGACATTTGCAATCATCACAAAATCAAGGACATTTGCGGTTATTGAGATAAACTTGTTCCCACACACAGAAATTCCCCAGTTGTCACAGGACATTTGCGGTCACTGCAGCAGGGGTTGGGTATCATCAGTTTAATCTCGGGGTATCTCCACTAACCTGCCTGAACTCCTGCTCGCTCCTTGCAGATCAACATTTTTCTCTCGCGGGCATTATTTAGAGACTGGTACCTTCACACACACACACACACACACACACACACACACACACACACACGCACGCACGCACGCACGCACACACACACACACACACACACACACACACACAAAATTCTATATCGAAACTTCCTGGTGTAAGTATTTACTGCTGTGTGCTGTAATGGATTTGACAGTTACTAATAAGGCAAATGGTTATATGTTCAGAAAGTATAGGGGAACTGAACATGAAATCGTCACCTGGGTGTGTCTGAAGGTGGAGAACAAGTCATGTCATGTTTTTGGAAACATACAAGTCTGTAGGTGATAAATAAATACTTTCTATTCTATTTCCTACCCGGCCTCTCTTGGTCAACTCTTGTTCTCTTCCGATCCACACGGTACTACGTTTGCCAAGCCCAGGTGGTCTTATATTTTCACGTCCGTCCTTCCCTTTCCCTTCTTTTTCCCTAAAAGAGAGTCGGACCTATTCGACTTTTTTCTGGTTATTTTTAAGGGAGGATGGCGGCACCGTTCTACTTTACCACAATAACTGTAATCACCACCGTCACGAAAACGTCCCACGGCTACCACGATATAAACAATCACGATGATATACAAACTTGTATATTTGATATTTAAACTCTAATACACCAAAAAGTGAATTTTTATATACAAACATCAGAGGCTAATTCAAAAAATAAGGTTCCTATTTATTTATCGTGGAATAATTAAAGGTAGGTCAAGGTAAAAGACACTGTTTTTATTCCGCACCAGTCCTTCAGTTTTAGAAAAGCAAAAGTTAATCCATCGTTAATTAATTAAATGAACTCATTTATTATTTATTTATTTATTTATTTATTTATTTATTTATTTCTTGGTTGGGGCTGTACCTTAATTAAGGCCACGGCCGCTTCCTTCCCACTCCTAGCTCTTTCCCGTCCCATCGTCGCCGTAAGACCTATCCGTGTCGGTGCGACGTAAAACAACTAGCAAAACAAAATATTTCTTGTAGTCTAACGTCACGCTAACATATTTTTCGGAGAAAATGGTATGGGAAAGAATTAGAAATGCCGGACTCAGTGGCTCACACGGTTGAGACTCTGGCCTTCTGGACTCTACTTACTCAACTTGGCAGGTTCGATCCTGCCAACCCATGCTCCCAAGTTGTGAGCCCCCAGGAACCAGGCCCCCATTTAGTCGCCTCTTACGACAGGCAGGGGATACCGTGGATGTATTCTTCGTCTGCGTCCCCAACCCACAGGGGGTCACAACCTCTAAGCTCGAGTACATACAATAATTTGGTCGCCAGTAAATTATATATTTTAAAATGCCGATTCCCATCACATTTTATCCAGGCTTTGGACTGGCATAATGATTGTATTAAAATCATTTTTGTCGTTATCATTTTGTTCCTTTGTACATGCCTACTTACATTACGAATACCTGAAGGTAAGAAATTGCCTTTAAGCAGGACCTGATGTCGCTGTTTTTTTTCATATTTCTTAAGGGTTCCTTCAATCCTATCATCTTTCTTCACATATGTCGTCTTCTTCCTCTTACCTTCAAGATGCAGTTCGTCGCTTCTGCTTCTTTCTTTAAACAAACCACGAAATCGTCGAATCGATGATGTGGATTTCCAACTAAATAGTTGATCTTGTGATGCCATCCCTCTACAGCATTTGCTATTCGATATCGTTTT
The DNA here is from genome assembly GCF_040414725.1 of Anabrus simplex. NCBI lineage: Eukaryota > Metazoa > Arthropoda > Insecta > Orthoptera > Tettigoniidae > Anabrus > Anabrus simplex. Next base: position 437,819,398 of record NC_090265.1, on the reverse strand, counting down.
TTGTAACAGCTCCACATAATTATTGGTATCTCATTGTTTTCAAGCGATACGTCTACAAAATAGTCGAAGAAGCCAATAAGATTTTCTGTAGAAGGAGCCTAAGAATGTATCACCAGTCACCCCTCACTGACGTCATCTGGATTCAAAAATGCCAGAGCAGTGCACACTTGGATGTGGAGACATATCTTCGTTCTCCTTGTAGTCGCTCGTCAGGCCATGTTCCTGTACTTTTCTCAACAGACATTGGCTTCATGTAAATAAAACAGCCACCTATGCTGACGGAAATACTTCTCGTATGGCTGATATCGTAGCTGCTTCGAAGTCAATAGTGATTTTCTTAGGATTCCATTGGGGAACCGCTTCCAAGATAAGGTGAAGGAAACGAATATAAGTTTCTTTCTTTTTGTTAGGCAGGAACGCAAAGACGACTGGATAAACGTTGCTTTCATCACTCCGGTCTCCAAGGTCTGCGTGAATCGTGTGCTGGGCGAACTGTTTGCTGCAACTCTTGAACGTGCCATCCATAAAAAATTGCGCACTATGCCTAAGACTTTCTCTACCTTTTTCGTCACTACAAATTATAACTTTTATGCCATGCCGTCGTCAGCTAAAAGGAACGGGCTGCCATTATCCATCCTTAACGCCTCTTAATTAAGAATTATCCGAGCACTTGTCTTTGGCTCTGCCTGAAGTCCGCGTGCATGATTTCGTTGCCGACGCATTGTTCTTTTTGGAGTTTCTTGAGCTGGCCTATCAGTGAAAAAGTCGTAGCCCCTGTTATGCAGATTTCCCAACTCCTGCACGTAAATTTGTGATAGTGGAGTCGCTTCTTCAATTGACCCCTTCTTTGCCTCTTGAACCTGCTTTTTCACTGTGAAGGCCGCTTTTTCAGGTGGTCCACACTGATGAACGACGGTATGAAGTATTTCTTCGCCTCTTGTCCTCAACCAACATTTAAACTCGTTCTTCTCCTTCATACACACCCAGGTGACGATACCAGGTTGACTCTCCCTATGCTTTCTGTACATATAACGTTTGTAAAGTGCACAACGATTTCTGCAACCCGATGAAGATAAAAACAGGAATGATAATCAAAACCCATAAATAGCACCAAATGAGCACCAGAAGCAAAATACTTACCATCGAGCAGCAGCAGCAGCAGCATTAAATATACTAGCGTGGAGGGCACAGAACATAAAGCAGAAAGGCCAGGATCATAACTAACTACTTGAGGTGTTGCCAGGTAAATATTTCTAACAACTAAATGAAAACAAAATTAAATTTCAATAAATTGAACTTTACTAAAAATTAGGAAAATTTTAAAAATTAATGAATGAAAACTGAAGAACAAATAATTGAATTTTAATAACCTCTTTGAATTATGGATTAAAATAAATTTTTAAAGCAATAAAACTATGAGTGAGGACTCGGATAACAACGTAAAATAATTTTTATATTGTAATAAATAAGTAAATAGAAGAACACATACCCCATGAAAGAAAAAATTCTTATTATTCAATTCATTAAAATAAGAGACAAATGTCTATTTTTAAAATAATTAAAATCGTGAAAACACACTCAGATTACAAACTACAGCTTGCATTACAATCAATAAATGACAAATGTTAAAACGGATCCGTGCTTTATAAAATTCATTACACCACTGACCAGAGTTTTTGTAAGCGGGTGTACTACAATAAATCTCACTAAACTGAAATTTGTTTCCAGACCCTGTACACAAGGATTTCAATCATCCCAGAAACACGGAATCACACAGAACATTGAAGGCAACGATAGCCAATCAAATATTCCGCACGTGAATAATTAAAAGAACACGAACCCAAATAAAAAATATTTCCCAAATTATTTACACATTACGAAGGGAAACACAATTAAAATTCCACAGAAAACCAAACAATGGTACACACGAAGCATGCAGCTTCCTAAAACCAAGCCAACATAAACATCAACACCAGGCAAGGCCCACACAAAATTAGCGTGCCAGCAGATAAGATAAAGGTATGACACACAATAATGAAAGAGAGAAAGAAAAAAACGGACGCTAATATTCTGAGGAGGGTAAACGTAAGTATCCACAAGAAATGGCAGAAACAAATTTCAGTTTCCTACAACCACGATATTACAATACTGTATCATATTTTGAATTTAACATTTCCTCCATCCAAATATTAATAGAGGATTTAAATGCCGGTTATTAAATTTTAATTTTAGGAGGCTCTGAAAAACGGTAATGCCCGAATAAGACCGGAAATAAACCACCCCATTAAGTAATTGAACAATGATCCATTATGAAAACAATACTAGCACACAACGTCTTTCAGAACATTGATAACAGTGCAATGGATACCACAAATATGAACCAAGAAAAGCAGAAGGAAATCCACCAACTAAATTAATAATAATAATTTTAAGAAACAGAAAAAGGTAGCACAACGATAATCTCAGTAAAATAAAAGGAATGGAATAATTTGCCTCTCACCCACGCACATACCAATTTCCAGAATATACTCCATTATAATAATTTGGATATAGAAATTTACGAAAATCTCGTTAGGTTACATTTTAATAGTTTGAAGATACAATTTATATCATTAAAATGTCCGATGCAGAAGAAATTCTAGTTTAATTTAATGAATAAACGGTGGCCGACATGTCCATAAACTGTAGGCCTAATTTCAATTACAGTTGCGGAGTAGACACGAAATAATATTAGCAGCGTTGCCGAAATTTTTTAAATATTATAGATGTCACTGATAGCGTGTTACTCACATTCTTCTTCCACAAATAATCCTGCAGTAGAACAGTTTCGAAACAATTAAGATTAATTTAATTTCGTGTGGCTATTTCTAACCGGTTGCAGCCCTTGTAAGGCAGACCCTCCGATGAGGGTGGGCGGCACCTGCCATTTGTAGGACACTGCGTGTTATTGTGTGGAGGATAGTGTTATGTGCGGTGTGTGAGTTGCAGGGATGTTGGGGACAGCACGAACACCCTGCCCCCGGGCCACTGGAATTAACCAATGAAGGTTAAAATCCCCGACCCGGCCGGGAATCGAACCCGGGACCATCTGAACCGAAGGTCAGTACGCTGACCATTCAGCCAACGAGTCGGACACAATTAAGATGATACTTGTACTTACATCTTTGGGTGTCCAATTGAATATACGGTAATACAATAGCTTACGTTCTAGGCCATTTTGCAATGAAGTACACTCCTACAGATATTCCGGCCGCACTAATACTAAAGAACGGTAAATATGAAACACACTAAAACATAATTATACTACATGTAAGTCAAATGCCTTAATTCACATGGCTATTAGCCTGGATTATCAGACTCCACTCCAACAACTTTCAACCGCATCTTGCACAGGACAGCTTTACCCAATGCGTATGTCATGGCGGCCGGCCAGCAGCAGACTGGCGTCCAGTAAGAGAGAAGCACATCGCTGAGTTCAAAGCAGTAGACCGGATGCGCGCGCACTTCAACTAGTTTATTGGGCGAATCAGACATTTCGAAGCTACCGACGTAACAATAGCAAAATATGCATTTTAAATAGGCATAGTTCAGGCGCATAAATTAACGGCAATTCAAACAATGGCCGAGAATGGTAGATAAAGTCCCCACACACAAATACATATGTCCAACAAATGAGGGTAGCGTAAATTCTTGTCTCAATTTCCTTGATTAGTAAATGTCAACTCCATTACAGCACACAATAGTAAATACACTACAGTACTCACACAAGGACGTTTCGGTTTAGAATGGTGTTTGTAGCTGAAGGTATCAATCTCTAAATAATGCTCGCGAGAGCAATACCTGCAAGGAGCGAGCAGGTGCTCAGGCAGGTTAGCGGGGATACTCCGAGATTAAGCTAATGAGGCCCAATCCCCTGCTGCAGTAACCGCAAATGTCCGGAGACCGCAATTGTCCGGCGACCATGCCCATAAAGTGTTAGACTTGTTCAAAATGTGTTCATCGGAACTTATCATGTGTATCGAGCAACCGTGTGCAATTCACTAACGCCAGATATGTCAATATGCACCTTAAACACGATCACTCTAAATACGAATACGAAGCAAAATCCCTTTTAGAAGGGCTACTTCTATAATGTACGAGTATAAAAAAGTGCAGTTTGACAAAATTGATTGGCACCTAAAATAAACAAGTATAAGGTCTATTTTGTTGAAATCGTAGACTGCGTTTTAAAGAATAGGCCTAAGAGCAGAGCGATTCTTCACCTAGGAAAGACAGGCTACTAGATCAATCTTCATAGCCCTGATGCTTGGGGTGTATCTGACTTGTTTCACAGTACGTTTTCCTTTGACGCCAAACATCTTTCACGTTGGGATTTCGGATTTCCAGCAAAAAATCTATTTAACGCTTTACATATACCTATCAAAAAGTAATTATAGCTCAAAGAGTATTACATATACCGGAAATATATACATATAATTGTAAAGTAGAAGTATGATTGCAAAAGACATGACCGCGGTAACATGGGTGCGGATATCCGCGAAGTTAGAGTCTAGGCAGATGCAAACTGCATAGCAGTGCGGATAATTTTGCTGATCATTTCTAAAAAATAATGAAGTTTATTGACTTTCACTCAGGTATATTCTTACTTTGCTTGTGGTTAGGCGACCTTTCGCAGCGAATGGTGATAAATAAAGAGCCTTGCGACCATAAAGGCGTAAATCTGAACGTAGCCTTACTGGTTCCTGCCCGCAATTAATGGAAGGAAGGAATACGTCGGTAGTTGTCGCAAGAGAAAATCCCACATAAACCTGTGACTGTAGGGCGTTTGGTACCGGGCATCAGGCCTATTAACACGTCTATCCGTTTCAGTACCTTGGGTGTAATATAATGCAGTTAAATATTAACAATATCCACGGATAATCATTCGCAGGTGCGGACGGATGCGAATAATATTTTGTATATTCGTGCAGGGGTGTACTTGCGTAATGCACATGACGTTATCAGAAGATGGCCGCCCAGTTAGGTTTTTTTGTTTTTGTTTTGTTTTTTTTGTAATCGAAAGTTGGTTACCGCGTGGTGAAGCTTGCCGTGTGGATGTCATGAAGTGACAAATGAGGTGTCATTTGATTTGTCTCCAAGATATTTAGCAGAGAAATGTATGACCGTAAAATAAAATATACAGGCATACACTGTAGACATTTTATTAAAATTCGACGAATTTTGGCATACTTTACAACAATTTCCAAGAAATTTCCAGGAAACTAGACTCACTAAGGCATGTCAATCCTCCCTTCAAACTTCGTCACAAGAAATATCACCCAACTACACCAACACACCCAGACAAAAGTCCTAAATAAATCTCACCCGACCACATCAACCCACCCAGAAAGAAAGACCCGAAAGAAATTTCACCCAACTACAGCAACACACCCAGAACAAAAACATCACCCAACTATATCAACCAATCCAGGAAAAACCCGAAAGATATATCACCCAACTCATCAACGACCCCAGAAAAAATCCGTAAGAAATCTCACCCAGCTACACCAATCCACCCAGAAAACAGTTTCGAAAGAAATCCTACCCAACTACATCAACCCACCCCGTAAAAACTCCGCCGTGACATCCTGAACACAACAGCCTTCTCCAATTACTTCTTTTAAATCTGTTAAAGAAACTCTTGAATTAGGGGTTTAAACATGATTGCCGCACAGTATCAACTAACTACTACAGTTATCACTACTATGTCGTAAAATACCAAAATAATCATCCAGTTGCACCAGGTTGCACCCCCATCCCCTGTTACGGGACAAAGGACCTACAATAAAATGGTCGGCGGTCTCACCTTTCATCAACCCCTGTGTGCCCCACACAAAGGGAGTAGTAAACACGAATGCGATTGAGTAAGACCGAAAGTGCATCTGCAGAACGAATAAGGCGACTACGGTAACGTCGCAGACTTGAGACTGTCGTGCAGAGAATGCTGACTAAACGGCGTGGCGGTGGCTAAATGTGAGTGACCGGGTGATATGGGCCCGAGCGAGCGAGCTTGCATTCGGGAAATAGTGGCAGCCCTGAAGATGGTTTCCCCGTGGTTTTCCATTTTCACACTACTCAAATACTGGCGATATAACTTAATTAAGGCCACGACCGTTTCCTTCTCATTCCTAGCCCTTTCCTATCCCATCCTCGCCATAAGACCTATATGCGACGTTAACCAGATTTGTAAAAACCCACTATTCTAGAGATCAAAATGTGAAGTGTTTTGTTAAAAAGCATGAAGATACTTAGAAACTATTTTCTGTAGCAATGACTCTGGACACTTATTGTGATGTTTGTGATTGTGTGTGGTTTAAGAAGGACTTAAAAGTACTAATGGAAACTTCTAGAGTATATTGATGCACGAGTTCCCTGATGGAGACCTTAATAGCTTTAAAAAAGTTGGAACTCTGTTAAGAATAATAAGGTGTCTTAAGAGACGGTTGTAAGTATCACCGAAGGCGATTCACTTGCCGCATTTGGACCCTAATCACTGTGGGACTTGCATCGCCGAGATTGCCTTTAATGAAAATAAGGTGCTTGCGTTATTACGGCAGTTCGAAGAAGATTATAGGCCAAGTAATGCGCGTTCCTTGTGATGTAGACAAAATTGTGAAGCGGTTACGGAAATGATGAGATAACAGTCGTGCAATATCAAAAGTAATCGTACTTCGTGGATATGTAAATAGAAGTGTAGAGAAGGCTTAGTTACGATACTGGGCAGATCGGTAGCAGTGTACGGGCTAATATGGGCCCCTACAGTATATTAGGGATTAAAATGTGAAGCGATTTGTTAAAATACATGAAAATAGTTTTCAATAAGAACGACTTTGGACACGATTGTGATGTTTATGTTGGAGTTTGGATTAAGAACGATTGAAACCACTAATGGAAAGTTATAAGAGTACTATTTTGATAAGTGAGTTCCCAGACGAAGACCCATGTGTGTAAACATTATCAAATAAAGTTCGACTGACTAGTGTTGACGGTAGTAATGAATTGAATGTAAATACTGAGAAAGTAACTATTCAAAATATGTCCGAATAAGAAGTTATAAACGCCAGGCAACATACTCTGACCAGTTTAGACATCGATGATGGTCAATATTCGACTCACCGGGCGAGTTGGCCGTGCGGTTTGAGGCGCGCGGCTGTGAGCTTGCATCCGGGAGATAGTGGGTTCGAACCCCACTGTCGACAGCCCTGAAGATGGTTTTACGTGGTTTCCCATTTTCACACCTGGCAAATGCTGGGGTTGTACCTTAATTAAGGCCACGGCCGCTTCCTTCCAACTCCTAGGCCTTTCCTATCCCATCGTCGCCATAAGCCCAATGTATGTCGGTGTGACGTGAAGGCACTGGCAACATTCGACTCCACTAAATGATGGGGCTGAACCTTGACGACGGCCATGGCCATTACCTTCCCGATCCTAGCCCTTTCCTACCTTTGCTTCGTCGAAAACTTTCGATGTGTCAGTGCGACGTTAAACTTCTAGCAAAAGAGCAACTCCTGCTTCTTCTTGTTCTTATTCTCCCCTGAATTTTGACTCGAATATTGATTAATCCTATTTTTACGGCCAGATATTCCTCCTGTCGCTAACCCTGCCTCTGTGGTGGTTGGAAGTGTGATGTTTCTAGAGATCGTGCAGTGAGCATAGAAAGTAACTGTGGATGTAAGCTAAAATGAACTATGATAACTAGTTATTTAACTGGAGTTCACCAAAGCTCCAGCTGGAGTTTGCTGTGAAATAGTCCCACCGGCTATTGCTGCACTGGTTCAGGCCGTACGACAGATCCTCGGACGAGGGTGGGCGGTATCTGCCGTGCATGGAAAACTGCGTGTTATTGTGGTGGACGATAGTGTCGTGTGTCAGTTGAAGCAATGTTGTAGACAGCACAAACACCCAGAACACCAAGAACCACGCCTTTACAAGAATCCGCATCTGATAGAAATGCACTCATAGTTTTGGATACGACATTTTGTGTGACAGCAAATTGCAAGTTACTGGACTAGGAGAAGCCTATTTATCCCCTGAATCAGTTTCACTTTTGGTGACGAATTCCTTCCATTAAGCAATGTGTTTTCATGTCGATTAGATTATTGTAATTCCCTCCGGAGCGTGATTGCATTTGTTCAAGTTCTAAAATCTGTGAAGCTGCTGAATGTGGACTGTTTTTCGTCAGTCATTCCTGAAAAATGTTGAATTTATACATTAGTTTGAGTCATATCACCACTAGTCTAAACCAAATAAACAGTTAAACCTTACAGTACCAAATAGTATCAAACAACTGTGGACTCAAAGGGAGGCTACATGGGACAGATAATGGAAATTTCCTAAGAGTTTAATAGGAAAGAACAACGGAACGTATACGAATATATATGAAAACTGTAATAGTCAGAATTTTTGTAGGAAGAAGATTCCTACACATCACTTTCTAAGTCAGCTATTACTTGACGAAGTAGGAAACGTATTGAAGAGTAGCCCTTAAGAACGAGTAGGAAGTTTTTCTAGGCCAGCAGGAACAAATTGAAGTGTTACAAAGACAGAGAATGTAACCCAGTGGCCGTTAAGGCTGACACGCCATATGTTTTTTTTTTTTTGCTAGTTGTTTTACGTCGCACCGACACAGATAGGTCTTACGGCGACGATGGGACAGGAAAGGGCTAGGAGTGGGAAGGAAGCGGCCGTGGCCTTAATTAAGGTACAGCCCCAGCATTTGCCTGGTGTGAAAATGGGAAACCACGGAAAACCATTTTCAGGGCTGCCGCCAGTGGGGTTCGAACCTACTATCTCCCGAATACTGGATACTGGCCGCACTTAAGCGACTGCAGCTATCGAGCTCGGTACCATATGGTTTATAGTATTTATTTTTGTTTGTTTATAGAGTACTGTGGCTGAGTGATCTACGTCTTGGACTTGTGGCCCCGGGTTCGATTCCAGATCTGGTACTGGTATTTTAATTTCCTTGGCGCAGGAACTGGGTTACAAAGCGACCGAACACATGGCCTTCAGATTAAGAAGTGATGGTTGGTCAGCGTGGTGAATCCCCTTGGCCATTATTCTTGACTTTCTAGACGGTTACATGCCAGATGCGACCGAGCCGGATGCGACCCAGCCATCATCGTGCCAATAGCGACCGAGTGGATAAGCATCGTGCCGCTTGCGACCCATCAATCACTTACAATTGATCTGCATTAAGAGCTGTCACCAAGTGGCAGATTGCTTATAAGTAGCTAACATGGTCGTTCCTAAAATAAAGGTCTGACACCGTGGTTAGCAGGTTCGAGTGGCGTTGGTCCAAAGAAAAATATAATAATGTTGCTGGCTTTACGTCCCAGTAATTATTTTTATGGTCTAAGGAGACGCCGAGGTGCCAGAATTTATCCCGCAGGACTTATTTTACGTGCCAGTAAATCCACCGACACAAAACTGACATATTTGAGTACGTTCAAATACCACCGGACTGAGCCAGGATCGAACATGCGAAGTTGGAGCCGGAAGACCAGCATCTCAACCGTCTGAGCCGTCTGAGCCACTTACCTTGGATGAAAAAAGAATTCACCATCAGAATGTTGGCCGGCAGGGTAGAAAAGTTGGTGGTAGACAGTGTCTAATCACTAGATTGCATGCCAAAAGCCTGGATTCAAATCCAAACCTTTTCGCAGTGTTCAAACGGAGTGATGAGATTTGATGGTGATTCGGCCGTCGGATGGCAACGTAAAGCATTGAGCAGACCCCTTGGTATTATTTGAGATGAGTAGGCTACGTGCCGAAACCAGGTTTCATCTCTCCCTACTTCATTATCATAATCCCATATCCAGACGCGCAGGCCGCCCACGGGCATCAGGTACAAAGACCTCCACCAGGCAAGCTGAAGATGTCCTCAGACACTCCTGGTACTAATAGGACACGATAAGTAAGTAGGCCTAAGTCGTAAATAATTTCAGAGAATTAGGATCTTTTCCTTTGCTAGTGGCATTACGTCGCACCGACACAGACAGGCGACGATGGGCTAGGAATGGGAAGGAAGCGGCCCTGATCTTAATTAAAGTACAGCCCTCGCATTTGCATTGTGTGAAAATAGGAAACCACGGAAAACCATCTTCAGGGCTGCCGACAGTGGGATTCGAACCCACTATCTCCCGGATGCAAGCTCAGGGTCGCGCGCCTCTAACCGCATGGACAACTCGCCCGGTGGGAAAAGACGTAAACGCATCACCATGTTTCGTGTTGTAAAACGAGTTTCCCCCAGATGTGTTATGTAAAGTAGGGGCAGTAGCTGCTTATATGACTTATTGAAATGGCATTGCACTTCGTTTAGCTTACCTTATCTTGGGTGATGACACAACTTATCAAATGACAATTTGCTTGTCAACGCCGGTCGCATCCGGCACGGTTACAGATTATGCGCTCGCTAGTGGCACGGGTCGCATGCAACACGGTCACATCTGGCACGCCACCTTCTAGACTGGGATCGCTATCTCACTGTCGATCCTGGACCTGACTGGGAATTGAATCCAGGGCCTCTGGTTAAGAGCTAGGCTCACTGCCTCTAGTTCCGCGGGGTTGGCGTAATACTCTATAGTTTACTTTACAATGCATCTCAATTATTTTCTCAATTATTTTAAAACTGAGCATCATTTAAATATTATGATAAGCTTTCCTTTCAACACTGCTACAGCCCAAGATATACATGACATAAGGCTCGTCGGTGTGTCAACAGTATGAATGTGTCTGGTTTTCATCACGCGCTGTACTGATATTTTTTTTTTTTTTGAGGAAATCTTCAGGAGTGGTGAATTATGTAAACCCTTCTCTAAAGTAAACTTGAAGTTTCTGGCTATTTTCCAGCTGACAATTCTCATCCCGTAAGAGTTTCTTGCTCTCTTTTACCAACGACGACTCACAAAAGATGATTGGAATGGACATTTCTTGAAATCAGTGTGCTTAATACGTTTGGAACTTAGTTTGAGGACATTTTACCGTTTTTTCTTTACTTCATGACGCCTACCTCGTGTTATATTTGCAGTCCTGCTCAGAGTGCAGAGTACGTTCCGCTGTGTCTTCTGATATGAGTTAGATCAAGTTTGTCACTTTCAATTCTCTGTCTCATTCTCATCCTTAGCTTTGACGATATGAATGTGACTATGGCATGAGCGATGTTAGTAATGTCATCCTTAGCTTTGACGATATGAATGTGACTATGGCATGAGCGATGTTAGTAATGTCATCCTTAGCTTTGACGATATGAAAGTGACTATGGTATGAGCGATGTTAGTAATGTCATCCTTAACTTTGACGATATGAAAGTGACTATGGCATGAGCGATGTTAGTAATGTCATCCTTAGCTTTGACGATATGAAAGTGACTATGGCACATGAGCGATGTTAGTAATGTCATCCTTAGCTTTGACGATATGAAAGTGACTATGGCATGAGCGATGTTAGTAATGTCATCCTTAGCTTTGACGATATGAAAATGACTATGGCATGAGCGATGTTAGTAATGTCATCCTTAGCTTTGACGATATGAAAGTGACTATGGCATGAGCGATGTTAGTAATGTCATCCTTAGCTTTGACGATATGAAAGTGACTATGGCATGAGCGATGTTAGTAATGTCATTCTTGATGCAAACGGAACAGATTAACTCAGTGCGTTGTGGCATGGCCAGTAATTACTGGTTGTTAATTCTGCATGCGTGGGGCAGGTGGGATCGAATCTCCCGTCAGCCATCCCCGAAATAATTTTACTTGGTTTCAGGAAAATGCCCGGATGGTGCCATTCTCAAGGCCACGGCCGCTTCCTTCCCGTTTCTACCCCGTACAATTACATCAACACCCTCACACAGCAAGCAGTACATGTAGCTTACTGTAACGGGCTGTACCGGGAAAGGCAGCTCCAGAACTGGCGAACCGACATCTCCTCCGATACTCCCGTCACGCAGAAAAATAAAATAAAAAATCGTTAGGTAGCCAGTCCCTGTGGTGAATGGTGTGAAAGTATTGCTCATAGGGTCGGGTTTAATCACTATATTTGGACTAGGGGGGCTGTGACAAATGCACTGGTATCTAAAATAAGGTACTATTCCATAGTATATTTGAGCAAAATATTGAAAACCTGGGAAATGGCACGTTCAGAGTAGCCAATGAAAAGCAAGCTTACGGTTTTACGTGCCTGTTGAGTTTGTGATCATAGTCACGGGATCTTCTTATGTATGTGGAATTCGAAACCATATACTTTGGTTGGAATTAGAACCACGCCCACCTTGGTGAGAAACATGTGTTGTGATGTCAGTCATTTGACATGTCTAGCCTATAGCGAGGCCTCAGCCCAATGGTTGGTTGGATCAACAGATCCAGCATCAGCTATCATAGGTAACATGGGCATTACTGAAGAGATGTACTAGGAAATGAGTGAGGTAGTTTCCCATTGTTTTCCTCATTGTGCGAGAAGGTGCTGTTAGTTATCAACCAGCCAACTCGTATGAAATGCATACACTACCCGACCCTATGAGCAATAATTTCACACCCACCAAAGGGACTGGTTACCTCGCTCATACCTTAGTCACATTCATATCGTTAAAGCCCAGGGTGAAATTGAGACAGAAATGAAAGTAACAAACTTGATCCAGACTATGCCAGAAGACACAGCTCAACGCAATATGCACACTGAATCTCAGCACGGTAGCCCAGCTTATATTCAGGACGCAGTGGGATCGAACCCCACTGTCGACAGCCCTGAAGATGGTTTTCCTTGGCTTCTTATTTTCATACCAGGCAAATGCTGGAGCTGTACCATAATCAAGGCCATGGTCGATTCCTTCCAACTCCTAGCCCTTTCCTGTCCCATCGTTGTCATAAAACCAGTCTGTGTCAGTAAGATGTAAAGCAAATTGTACAAAAGTGAACAGCATCTAACATGTTCTCTGCTGAATTACACAATGTATTCCCCACGGTAAGGTGTCATTACTGACTCCGGTGTAGGTCTGGAAACAAAACACGAGGTAGAAGGCATTAAGGCATGGAAAAAATTTGTAAAATGTTCTCAAACTAAGTTCTAGAGGTATTATTCACATAGATTTCAAGGAATACCCACTCCCATGATCATTTGTGAGTCCTCGTTGGTAAGAAATCACCAAGGTACTGTTACTGGATGAGATTAATTACTAGAAATGCGTATGCAAAATCAAAGAACGCCAGTACAAAAAAGAAAAGGAAAAAAGAAAAGGAAGTGTCCCAAAAGTATACGATGTTATCTTCTACAAATTAATCTTCCGACGAATAGGAAGAACAAATGGTCTGATGCCTGCTTGTTAATACTTGCTTTTTAAGTAAATAAACTTTACTTGCGCATGCAAATAAACCAACTCTATAACAAACACAGTTCATTTTCTGAATGACAAAGAAGAGACCATGTATCCTCCGACAGGTTATAACGCAGGACGCATTCACTTTAGGGGAATATCGCATGTGTTCCATCCCTCAGACACTGAGGTTATTGGAGAGGGACATGAAAGCCGAGTGGCGTTGTCACTTGTTTCTCATCAGGGCGGCCGTGGTTTGAGTCCCGGGCACTTTGCGTGGGATTTTTGATATGGAAATCACGTCCCTGTGGATAGGTTTCCATGTAAAATTGAAAGCTCTATGGCTATGATCGCGGTATCAACAGCCATATAGAACTAGAAGCTTGCTTTATCTGATATTGTGTACAGGTTTGGTCATAACCTTTACATAGGTGTCGGTATCGGAAATGAAAATTTGTAGATAAGTCTGCAGATTTTTTGCAGTAATATAATATATTATTATAATTATAGAAAAGAACAGAAGAAAGGCTCCTGTAATTAACGACATCGAGGAACACTGCGTCATTGAGCTCATACGGCGCAACGCGTTCCGTGAGGCAGTGAAAAGTAGTGCGAAATGTAATCGCAGGTTGATTACTGAAAAGTTAGGCGACGTGAAAGATGTGTTACAGAGAACTAGAAAAAGAGGTAATTATAACTGCTTGACAACATTTGGATCAGGAAAAACAAACCCAGAAAAGCACAAAATTGTAAAAGCATGCAATGGTAAAAGGTGTCGAAGCAATTCAACTGTTGCCCACGAATTTCAGGAAAAACGCGGCATACAGATTAACCAATGAGCCGTTGGACGATATTGTGAACGGGCAGTATTGAAATTATTACATGTTGTTTGAGAACCGATGAAATCTGATTTAAATAGAAAAGATAGCTTGTGGTTTTATGATTATCTGCATGAATTGGACGCATACAACATTTTACATCTTAAAAGAAATGACGAGTCTTGTGGTAGACTGCTTGCAGATCAAATGATCAAAATAATAGGATTTGGATACTATATCTCCTAAATCATATTAACGAAAACGAACATTATCAGGAAATTAGAAAATAATTGATTGTGTTATCATTTTTATTTACTTCACAGGGACGATTATGCGTGAATTATTAAAGAAGAAGACGGTACATCATGAAATGGCGAATATTTTAGGAATGCTATTTGTGTTTCGATTTTGATAGATCCTGATAACACTCTCGATCCTATTTCTTTCCTACACGATAAAGAACCATGTTTTAAGACATACATAACACAGCAGCCCATGCGCAATAGTGGTATTGACTTTTTCGCGAACCGAAAATGGTCTGGTGCATCAGGGAATTTTAAGGTGGTCGAGTATTTTGGAACAGCATTAAAGAATGAACTATAGATTGTGATGAATCAGAAACGTCAATATATAAAATATTTTGGAGAAACACTAATCGCACACTTCGCAACAGTTTTAAACAGTATGGGATGAGGCATGATTTTTTTCTATCACGCTCTTACGCTTTTCTCCTAAAAGACTGCGTGTTGTTCACGAATAAAATGGTGAAAATACACATTATTGACGTATAGTTATAAATGTTCTAATTAAGGAATTTTAAATGATCAACGTTCTTTTTTTTTTTGCTTTGCGTCGCGCCGACACAGTTATGTCTTACGGCGACGATAGGATAGGTAGGATAGGAAAGGCCTAGGAATTGGAAGGAAGCGTCCGTGGCCTTAATTAAGGTACAGCCCCGGCATTTGGCTGGTGTGAAAGTGGGGAAACCACGGAAAACCATCTTCAGGGCTGCTGACAGTGGGGCTCGAACCCACTATCTCCCGATTACTGGATACTGGCCGCACTTAAGCGACTGCAGATATCGAGCTCGGTTCCAACGTTTTTGCACAGGTTTGGTTATATATTGGATCCCTAGGCACAGATTATGACCAGCCCCGTACGTTAACCATGTCCAAAAGGCAGAAACTTGCTCCAATGATGAACATGAACGATTCTACAAAATCATTGGTTCCCATTAATATCTGCATATTTCCTCAGGAATGTAGATGCCCCTCTTTGTGAACTGATTTCAGCGCCTGCAGCAAATGCAGTCATAAGGAACAACTCCGCGGTATACCAAGCTCCACACTGCCTCTGAGGCTGCTGCGAGCCCGAATACGCTCCACTGTTTCCTCGCTGACAGAATGGCCATTTGACTTTATCTAAGGGATGCAACCCATCCCCTTAAAATTAGCATGAAACTCAATTTTATGCTCACTGGGTTAACCTTAATTGTCAGTGGATAGTAGGCCTACCTGTTTACATTTTAATGTTAGTCTGAAAACACATTCAGAGCCTACAATTACCTCTCGTTCTCAGCCTTCCGGTGTCGGGATCTTATTTGCTTGAAGTCCGGTTATACGGCCGGATGCATTTTCTGACGTCAACCATATGTGGATGGATGCATTCACTATTGTAATTTTCAGTGGCAATTGTTAGTGTAATATGTGTGAATGGAGATGTACATTATGACGAGCACAAACAGCCAGTCCCCGAACTGCAGAAATTATTCAGACACAGATAAAATCCACTGGCCAGGTGGTGATCGAAGCCAGGGCGTGATTCATCAAATGCTACTACACTAACCATTCACCGTACGAGCTATAATAATGGAGATACTTACGAATTTATACCTTTATTGCAAAGTCCATCAGTACGGAACGTCGCTATGTCGAAAATAGGTGATAGTGTTGATTTTTTTCGTGATTGCTTTCTTAAGCTGTAATACCACGTTGTCTCAAAAGGTCATAAGACGAGCGACGAGGCTGAAAAGGCTATGCCTCGAATGCTCTGATATCCCTCGTCTAGAAGAGGAACCATCTCTGTCTATCTATCTATCTATCTGTCCATCTATATATTCATGTTGTTAGTTTTGGGTGAATACAGTATGTTTATTGTCTCTTTGTCACAGGACAGAGCAAAATGTAGCTCGCAGCGGAAGTCCCAGGCCCATAGTTGGCTGTAACAATATGGAAGCTGCTGTGGTTTGGATGGTACTGAACAATCCATCCATCCATCCATCCATCCATCCATCCATCCATCCATCCATCCATCCATCCCCATTGGTCTGCATTACGGCAGTCACTCAGGTGGCAGATTAATTATCCGAAATTTACCTGGGCTTTTCTTAAATAATTGCAAAGAATTTGGAAATTTGTTGAATGTCTCCATCGGTAAATTATTCCAATCCATAATTGAATTCCTACTCTATCTTCACATTGTGATCTTTCCTACTTTTAAAAATACCATACAAACTTATTCGCCTACTAATGCCATTCCACGCCATCTCTCTACTGACTCAGAACATACACTTAATCGAGCAGCTCGTCTCCTTTCTCCCAAATCTTCCCAGGTTAAATCTTGCGATTTGGTCGAGTACGCTACTCTTTTGTTGGAAATCACCCAGAACAAATCGAGCTGCTTTCTTCGGATTTTTTCCAGTTCTCGAATCAAGTAATCCTGGTGAGGGTCCCATACACCGGAACCATACTCTAGTTCCGGTCTTACCAGGGACGTGAATGTCCTCTCCTTTACATACTTACTACAACCCCTAAATACCCTCATAACCATGTGCAGAGATCTGTACCCTTTATTTACATTCTAATTTATGTGAATACCCCAATGGAAATCTTTCCTTATATTAACACCTAGGTGTCCGACTCGTTGGCTGAGCGATCAGCGTACTGGCCTTCGGTTCAGACGGTCCCGGGTTCGACTCCCGGCCGGGTCGGGGATTTTAACCTTAATTGGTTAATTCCAGCGGCACGGGGGCTGTGTGTATGTGTTCCCTTCCTCATCATTTCATCTTCATCACGACGCGCAGGTCGCCTACGGGAGTCAAATAGAAAGACCTGCACCTGGCGAGCCGAACCCGTCCTGGGATATCCCGGCACTAAAAGCCATACGACATTTCATTTCAACACCTAGGTAGGTGCTTAAAGTGACCCCTGTAAGGAACTTTCACCCCATCAACCCAGTAATTGAAACGGAGAGGACTTTTCCTATTAGTGAAACTCACAACTTGACTTTTAAGGCCGTTTATCATCATACCATTGCCTGCTGTCCATGTCAGAATATTGTCGAGGTCTTTTTGCAGTTGCTCACAATCTTACAACTTATTTATTACTCTATAAAGAATAACATCATCCGCAAACATTCTTATATCTGATTCCATTTATTTATTTATATATATAAGAAAACATAAAGGTCCAATAATGCTGCCTTGATGAATTCTCCTCTTAGTGATCACGGGATCAGATAATGTTTCACCTACTCTAATTCTCTAATTTCTATTTTCTAGAAATGTAGCCACCCATTCAGCCACTCTTTTGTACAGACCAACTGTACTCATTTTTACCAGTAGTCTCCCATGATCTACCTTATCAAACGCCTTAGATAGTTTAATCGCGGTACAGTCCACTTGACCTCCTGAATATAAGATATCTGCTGCAACTTTCTGGAATCCTACAAGTTGAACTGGCTTCTATCGAATTCGTTTTTCAATTCGCAAACATGTATAATACAGTCAGAAAGTAATTGAAACGGAGAGGACTTTTTCTATTTGCCTGATGTCCATGTCACAATATTGTCGAGGTCTTTTTGCATACTTACATACTTACTACAACCCCTAAATACCCTCATAACCATGTGCAGAGATCTGTACCCTTTATTTACATTCCCATTTATGTGAATACCCCAATGAAAATCTTTGCATGCAACACATGTCAAATTGACTGGCCTGTAATTTTCGGCTTTATGTATATCACCCTTTCCTTTATACATAGGGGATACTTTAGCAACTATTCATTCATCTGGAATAGCTCCATCATGCAAAAAGTAATCAAATAAGTACTGTACTTCATATATGGAATTATATCCCAACCCATTGTCTTTAGTATATCCCCAGCATTATCAACTCCAGCTGCTTTTCTAGTTTTCAAATTTGGTGTATTATTGTGTCTTTGTTATCATAGGTAAAATTCAATACTTCGGTAGTATTAGTCACCTCCTCTATCTGGACATTAAACTTGTAACCAGCAATTTTTACATACTGCTGACTGAATATTTCTGGTTTCTGTAGATCCTCACACACACACACACACACACACACACACACACACACACACACACACACACACACACACACACACACACACACACACACACACACACACACACACACACACACACACACACACTCTCTCTCTCTCTCTCTCTCTCTCTCTCTCTCTCTCACCTTGTTTATTAATGACTAGCTGTTACCCACGGCTTCGCTCGCGAAGATTTCGTAATTTTAAATTAATTGTTCCTCTGTATTGCACTAAGACATTAACTTAAGATCCCTCAAATATAAAAACTCACCGAAAACTTGCATTTCATTCACCCCAGAACCTCTTTGTAAACCTCGTTTGTGGCATTACCTTTTGCGGCTAAGATGACCAGGCTACTGGCAGAGCTAAATCTGGAACATGGGACATGGAACTCTACATGTGAGAAACAGTCCTCTTTTAAGTCGAAGAAAAAGGGGTTCTTTATTAGTAAAGGAGATCCCAAATACCAATTTTCACAACTGCAACATTTTTTTGAGATATGAGTATCTCCACAAAGAGAAATCAACTCCTTCTTCACTTGCTTTCGATCTACAGCTTAATTTGATTTTCCGAAAACAAAAGTACGTGCTTCTTTATTTTTAAAGGTGATTACAAACACCCATTTTCAAGCCTGTGACATGTTAAGTTTATGAGATACACTGTAGATATACTCATTTTAAAAACTGCCCCACTCCTTGGCTGAATATTCAGCGTTGAGGCCTTCGATTCACAGGGTTCCGGTTTCTATTCCAGGCTGGGTCGGGGATTTTAATCGCGTGTGATTGATTCTTCTGGCTCGAGGACAGGTTGTTTATGTTTGTCCCAACACTCTCCTCTTCTATTCACTCAGCAAACCACATTACCAACCACAACAGGAATACGCAATAGTAACTACATCCTTAAATATAGGGTTGGCATCAGGAAGGGCATCCAGTCGTAAAACAGCGTCAAATCCACATGTGCGACGCAGTTCCAACCCGCAACCCCACAGGTGTGAGAAAACCGGTAGAAGAAGAAGAAGATACTCATTTTAAAAATTCACCCACTTTTTTATTATTTCACCCCCTTAAGTTGATTTTCCATAAAATGTGTGTTCACTTATTTTTAAAAGAGATTCCGAGTAGGAGTTTTAACGTCTGTAACATCTTCAGTTTCTGAGATATATGTATCCTCATATAAAGAATTCAACTCCTTTCTCCGTTCTTTTCTCCCACCCACCCCCCTCACAACTTAAGTGGATTTTCTGAAAACAAAAATTTGTGGATTTTTATTTTTAAAGGAGATTCCAAATACCAATTTTCATGTCTGTAACATGTTAGGTTTTTGTGATATATTGTAGATAATCTCGCTGCTGTAAGCATACTGGAGGTGACGTTGCCATGGTTACGGTAGTTCATTTCTTTATCCGATTCCTAGAGCAGGGGTAGTATGGTGCCAATATCTCCATAACGGTTGGTTTTAGGGCCTTAAAATATAGTTTTTGGCTCGTAGGGCTTACTGAGTACTGTTCTTCGCGTCAAGGGGCTTAAATTGAGCTTTGTCTCGTCCTTGTACGAAAAATTCGATATTTTGCCTATGTTAGCCTAGTATTTTTATACCTCCCCACGTCTCCACGCCGCCCCCCTCTCCAATTGTTTGAAAATAAAATATAGCCTATAGCACTCAGGGATAGCGTATCTTTCTATTAGTGAAATAATTTTTAGAATCGGTCCAGTAGTTCCTGAGATTAGCCATTGCATACAAACAAACTTTACCCCTTTATATAATAGTATAGATATAGATAGATTTCTGGAATGTCCTTCTTGGAACCTGTTTCTGACTTAAAGTACCTATACATACCCTTCGATTTATCACCAAAATTTGTATGACTGCCAATTATGCTTACCATCATGTTTTTCTTAGCTGACACCGGGCGAGTTGGCCGTGCGGTTAGGGGCGCGCGGCTGTGAGCTTGCACCCGGGAGATAGTGGGTTCGAATCCCACTGTCGGCAGCCCTGAAGATGGTTTTCCGTGGTTTCCCATTTTCACACCAGGCAAATGCTGGGGCTGTACCTTAATTAAGGCCACGGCTGCTTCGTTCCAACACCTACAGTAGGTCTTTCCTATCCCATCGTCGCCATAAGACCTATCTGTGTCGGTGCGACGTAAAGCCACTAGCAAAAAAAAAATTCTTAGCTGACTGACTTTTTCTCTAGATTTAGTTTCCTAGTATGTTCCTTCAATTTCTCCTTACTCCCATACTGAGGCGGATTCATGGAGGGGATAAGGGAGTGGGGGGCGTTAGGCCCTCCACTCATCCTTGTCAAATTTAAAAGTTTACAAAGTTTTTTTGTTTAATGAAATTAAACTTAACAGTGTTGTTTCTGCATGAAATACGTAGGCTGTATCACGAAATTCGCAAGGGATGAATAGTAGTATAGTGACTATAGGATAGTAAGTATTGAACTTGTCCTAGTAGCGGCCGGAGGAATAGCGGTTGCTCGCGTACCACACTTAAAGTCTCAGGTGTACCCCTAGGGGTACCCGTATCACAGTTTGAGAATCAGTGGTCTAAACTGAAGAGTGTAAATTACTTTTCATGTATTCTTAAAAGGAACTATCAAAGGGCGCAGTGAATAAGGCACGTAATAGGGACCTCATGTGCGCTTAAGAGGATTAATGAGTTAAGGTCGATGTTCTATGCTGTGTTGCTAAAGATCGCGATTGTCACGTTTTAGGTTGTCACACTATTTAAACACGTAAATTTGCCCACCTACTTGGCTGAACTTGCAGTTTTCTTTCTATTTTTCTTATCTCTCGACGGTCCTTAAGGCACTGGTTCACTGCCCGGTGCAGGTTCTAATTTCGGACTTCCCAACAGCTTTAATAAGCAAGAAAAAACGAAGCGTTGCTCCCGAAACACGCTTTGCGTGCACAGCAAGATTGCATCGTGAAGCGGCTTCATCTCATGGTCAAGGTACAGATGATGTATTCAATATGCTCATACATAAGTAAATGGGTGTCTTCATGTATTCATTTGCGTATTGAAAAGCATCTTCAGAATGCAAATTTGTTCGCGTGCAATGTAAGCTCATCATGTTTCACTGCTTCATTGGTAACGGATATTGAATGCAAAGTGAGTCGAGTGGTAGAGTTCACCACCTGGAAGACAAGAGTCCTAATACTTTACGACCTGTATAGCTAACGATCTCGTAGTTGGTTATATCACACGAATAAACAGCATATCGAGCATTCATATTTTTCATGATTATTAATGTATGAAATCAATTTCGTATTATTGTTAATTATTATATTTGTTACTACCAACTGAGGGCTGTGATTACACAACTTCCTTCACTTTCACATATTCTTTCCAATGTCGCCGATATTCCTCGTTTTAACTCGTTCTTTTTTCAAGAATACCATTTAAATTCACCTTGGCTTCTCTGCGGAATGATCCTTCACCGTCACAATTTTCCTTTCGAACACATCTCTGCATGTTATGTCTTCCGCCTTTATACCTCACTTTTCCAGATCTTGACAGACTTATTTTTACCCTAACACTGTCGGAGCTTTTTTTTTTTTTGCTAGTGGCTTTGCGTCGCACCGACACAGATAGATCTTATGTTGACGATGGGATAGGAAAGGCCTGAGAGTTGGAAGGAAGAGGTCGTTGCCTTAATTAAGGCACAGCCCGAGCATTTTTCTGGTGTAGAAATGGGAAACCACGGAAAACCATCTTCAGGGCTGCCGACTGTGCGATTCAAACCCACCATCTCCCGGATACAAGGTCACAGCCGCACGGCCAACTCGCCCGATCTGTGTTAAACCACCACCCCAGGTAGTTGAATTGCGACACCCTCTCAATGGCTTTCCGTCCAATGTGAGCGTTGTTTGTTGAAGATCATGAATTTGGTTTTCTGAATGTTTATTTTAAGGCCAAACTGCTTGCTTACTTCCTAAAGCTGTTCAAAAGGAACTGGTGATCGAAAACACTAGCGTCCGGGACAAAATTTCTGCACCTTGGCGTCTCCGAAAAGCCGTAAAAGTAGTTAGTGGACGAAGAACTAATAATATTAGAAATATGTTTCTTCAGCATGTCATCATCATCATCATCATCACTGGTGGTCTGCCTATCGACAGCTCTTCGCGTGAATTCTTCACGCTGTTCTGTCTTCAGCCATTCTCTTTTTCTTCCAATAGCTTATATTCACCTTTTTTTTGTTATTGGATTTACGTCGCGCCGACACAGATAGGTCTTATGGCGACGATGGGACAGGAAAGGGTTAGGACTGGGAAGAAAGCGGCCGTGGCCTTAATTAAGGTACAGCCCCAGCATTTGCCTGGTGTGAAAATGGGAAACCACGGAAAACCATTTTCAGGGCTGCCGACAGTGGGGTTCGAACCCACTATCTCCCGAATACTGGATACTGGCCGCACTTAAACGACTGCAGCTATCGAGCTCGGTGTATGTATTCACCTTTACACTATCCACTAACTGATACTTCTTCCTTCCTTTCTTCAGTTTCCTTTGTATCTTCCCCTCCATTGCTGCGGTTATTAAACAGTTTCGTCGCAAACAGTTGCCTAACCAATTTTTCTTCCGTCTTTGAATGCATTCCAATATAGTTCTCTTTCCTTCACCCACTCTTTCTAATACTTCCTCATTCCTTACATTTTCCTCCCAGCTGATTTTGTCCATCTTCCGCCAGATCCACATTTCAAATGCTTCTAGTCGTCTTTCTTCCTTTTTTCTCAACGTCCAAGTATCAGCCCCATAAAGCACTTCACTAACCCCTTCTTAAGGTCCCTATTTAGAGGCCCACTCAACAGTGTCCTTTGTTTCATAAATGCCTCCTTGGCCATTGCAATTCTAGTCTTCACTTCGTCCAAGCAATAAAGATCATCCCTGATTATGCTTCCCAAATATTTGAATTTAGACACTTGTTCGATCTCCTCCCCCGAAAGTATTAATTTAGCTGTTTAGTCCTTCTTTGACCGCATGATCATTGCCCTGGTCATTTCCTATTAATGTTCATGCTTAACTTCTTACAGGATCTGTTCAATTTTTCCAACATAGCATTCATCATTTTCTCAGTTTCTGCTAGAACCGCCATGTAATCTGCAAATCGAATGCATTCAATTATTTTCCCTCCAACTGTCACACCTTGTTTTCCTTGAAAGCAATTTGCAATTAATTCCTCCAGGTATGTATTAAACAGCGTTGGTGAAAGACAACAGCCTTTCCTCACCCCTCTGCCAAATCTGCTCCCTTCTGGCAGATCATGTCCTATTCTGATTTGGACAGTTTGGTTTACGTAAAGGTTCTTAATTAGCCTTCTTTCTTTCCAGTCTACTCCATTCTTCTTCAATATGCCCATCAATTTCTCCCGTTGAACTCTATCAAAAGCCTTTTCCAGGTCAATAAAAGTCACAAATATCAGTCTTCCTTTTTCAATGTATCTTTCTCCAATAGTTCTTAGTAACCCAATAGCATCTCTTGTACCTTTTCCCTTTCTAAATCCATACTGCTCTTCCTTAATCGATTCATCTAATTTTTTATATAAGCTTCGATTCAGGACTCTCAATAGTACTTTTGCTGCATGGGAAATCAGACTTATGTTCCTGTGATCTTCAAACTTACATGCATCCTTCTTCATTGCTATAGGGATCATTACTGTGGTTAGAAAATCTTCAGGCCACTGGCCTGTCTCATATATTCTGTTATTACAAAGTTATGTTAAAATTTGCGTACCCTTATTTCAGCATGTGGTGGAGTAAATTGGAACGTTGAAATTGACACGCACTCTAAACGGCATCAAATAAAAAAAAAAAAATATACCTATACAATATTATTATTAATAATACAATAATAATAGGTCTATTGTTACTATTTGACTACTGTGATTCTTAGAGCATGTTATTTTCCCTACGACATGATTTTTTAAACTCTCGCCTGGTCTAGTTTAATACTACTTCGTCGCGAAGTAGAGGGAGACAAAGGCGACAAAGGTTATGTCCAGTTTTGAAGTTTTTTGTTCTTTTTTTGTTTGTGGCCTCCATAATATATACAATTTCATGTGGCTATTTCTAGCCGAGTGCAGCCCTTGTAAGGCAGACCCTCCGATGAGGGTGGGCGGCATCTGCCATAGGTAGGTAACTGCGTGTTATTGTGGTGGAGGATAGTGTTATGTGTGGTGTGTGAGTTGCAGGGATGTTGGGGACAGAACAAACACCCAGCCCCCGGGCCATTGGAATGAACCAATGGAGGTTGAAATCCCCGACCCGGCCGGGAATCGAACCCGGGACCCTCTGAACCGAAGGCCAGTACGCTGACCATTCAGCCAACGAGTCAGACTTTGTGGCCTCCGAAGTGACCTGTTGCAGATCTTTTGAGCTGACGCCGTATAGGCGACCTGCGTTTCTGTGAGGATGGTGCCCTGCCTATGTTGAATTCTATTGCTGAAGACGGCACACACACCCAGCCTCCGAGCCTTGGAATTAACCAATGAAAGTTAAAAACCCGACCCGGCCGGGAATCGAACATGGGACCCTCTGGACTCTAACCATTTATCCATGAGGCTGGACCCAGATTCTAATGATTTAAGGGTAAGAGGGGGAACTAATCGAGGTCACAAAGCTAGTTGCAAGTAGGGGATGGTGGAGTCACTTAGATAACACACAGAGACTTTCAGACTGATCACTGATGGACATACCAATCTACAATGAAGATATTTATGGATATTTCGGATTATGTTCTGATCGCCGCGTTCGCATGAAAAACCCCTGAACAATTTTAAATGGACAGTTTCAGAGGTTCCAGACTCACGTCTAGACGGAAAATAGAGAGTGATTACGGGGTGATTTATTCCAGATTGTTGATCCCGATGCTCTGATTATTGATTGTAATACTTCACTCTTATTCCTGGACCAAATTCTACTACTGCCCAATTTAAAAATAAACTTGCACTAGCAAGTTTTATCAGAATTATATGGTGAAAAATAATTCATACTTGGTGAGGAAATGGATGCGTGGGATCTATGAAATAAGTTCCAGAACCTTTCTCATTCGCAAAACAAATGTGAGAATACGAGTGTTGCTGTGTTAGAAATACCGAGTAACATTTATCATTTCTACCAGACAAGACGTCCGTTAATACTTGAAAAACACTGTAAGATGTATTGCTCTTTTGTTTGATAATGCAACAAAAGCGTTTGCGGACCTTCGTATTGACTGGAATTTATTACTGCATGTGAGTAATACAAAGTGTGGTTATTTACATATTAACTGACTAGCAAACTGTTGGCACCTCTATTACATCAGGCCCTCCTAATTTGTTTCTGAGAAATACGTGATCCAGCATTCTTACAGCTCTGAAATTGAGCAAGTTGTGTTGACACAATACGTATTGATAATTGTACTATTTTCCTATATTTTTGAAAATGTCCAATTACATTTTCATTGACCCTTAAATCATTAACAACTGGGCCTAACCTTTGTCGTCTTTTTATCCCTCTACTTATTAACGAAGCATTATCAAACTACACTAGTGTCCAAAAGTTACGCATAATCACTAAACGAGGCCATACCGCCTGATAGAAATGTCAGACGGATTGCTGAACAAACGGAAGCTGACTCACACACCATATGTCACACAAATTGTCCAAAAAGCAGTCTCAAAAAGGTTCTGGTAGCTAAGGTACACCTTTGACAACAACTAACAATACTTGGCAATGTCTTCCACAACAAAATATGCTGTCAATAGGGTGTATGTTTCCACCCGGAAGGCTGAGGTACAGAGATGCCTTCAGTTTGATAATTTTCGTAACCTTTGAGCTTATTTTGTAACAAAATTATTTTTAGAATGAAATTTTAAAACAACACTTTCCATGTATCCGAATTTCAAGGACTCAAATGTATATTTTCCTCCACTGTTACAGTTTTTCGATCGTCCATGAATGAATAAAATTGACTCAAATTCATTGTTTTGAATGAAATAACGTACGATTGGTTAGCTAGTTATCACTCTTTGAACATGATGACATTATATTCTGAGAATGCCTAATGAGGCAAAATTATCTAGAAATAATTATTAAGTTCTCATTTCGTAAGTGTTTGCTGTTATGAAACAGGGTTTTTGAGAATGCCACAGAGATAAGTTTCTTATATCAGACTACGAAAAAAACACAACTGTGAAGAAATGCATTTATTTTATTTTAGAATTTTCTTGTTAATTCTGGTAATTCTAAAATTAAACATAATGAGGAAATATCAACAACAATATATCGAGTACAGTCTTCTGAAGAAGTAAATCTTCCGTCTTGGAACATAAATTATAAAGTTTTCAAGAGATAAAATTTCAGCTCCTGAGATAGATGAATATTCTTATACTGTAGTATTGATGATGAAGGTTTGCGTCATACTTAAGTTGTAGATAAAAACACAGAAGTCACCCAGTGATAACGACAGAGTATTCTGCTTTAATATTAGCCGCCTGCTGCTGTGAAAAGTGTTCAATGCCTCATACTCAAGTTCAGTCTTATTCACGTTGGATGTAACAAGTGTTTCACCAGGTTATTAACAAGGGAACTGTTTGTGATGGACCAGACTGTAGTAGGATGATCAACTAAGGCATCATAAACTTAAACTCTGCCATAAAATAATATTTACAGCAAACTCCCGATTATCCGGGTGCCGATTATCTTATTTGCGGGTTATCCGTGCACCTCCGACGTTTATCGTATTGTTATTTTTATTTATTTACCTCATTTTTGTCACGGCATTTTGAATAGTGTGAACTGCGCGCTTGAAATTCGAGCGAGTGCAAGTGTGTTGGCAGTATGTTTTATTCAAGAACCAAACACTAAACAATGTACTGTATAGCAGTTCTCTTTTGGTGTTCTGTAATAGCAGTCATGGCTACGAAGCGAAAGAAAGCGCTGTTAACTTTAAAACAAAAGTTTGAATTAATTAAAATGTTCGATAAAAGGAAAATCAGTAAAGAAATTGATGTTCAGACAGTTAAGAGACATTCAAAATAGCAAAAATTTAAATTTAAAATTCTTTTTGTACCTCAAGTGCTTTACGTAAGTAATTTTTAAATTGGCCTACTTTATTTATAAAAGTGGTCATGGAATGTGTTAATTGTTTGACATTATTGCATTTTCAAACAGTATTGTATGTTCTGTATTTTTGTAAGTTTCGTTGTGCATTAAAATGCACAAGATCGTATTATCCGTGTTATCGGTTATCCGTGCGAATTTGTCCGCTGATAAGCTCGGATAATGTAGTGTTTGTGTACTTTGAAATCTAACATTATGACACTCAAAATAATGTTTTAATGGCTTGCTTCACAGCTCTGTCACTGTATAAAACAAAGATACTGTAACTATGAAAGTAACTGCGGAAAACAGACGCGGTTATGAATCAATACAAAGCAGCCATTTAGTGGATGGCACTCAAATCAAATATATACGTTTAGTTTAAAACTGTGTCCATTCCACGTAGATAAAACGTTGTACAATATTCATATCATAGCACCATGTTACAATACTCGGTGGTTATGAAACTCCGCGAAAATTGGTCGGATAGCTCCATTCATGTCGTTACATAGGCTGTCGACGGCATGACAAAATGAGTGATTTTGAAGAGAAATTGGCAATTTTATTGTTTGTGCGTATAAAATATTATATTAGTGGCCTATGCGTTTATATACAGGTGTCCTTGAAAATGGTTCCAGTATTCACAGAGGAGGCAGCACGCAACAAATGAAGGGATAAATGAGTCACAAACTCAACAATCTTCGGAGTTAGGGTCCGCTACTACTACTGTCACTGATCACCATGATCCAATAATTTACGAAGGGCCGTATGCAACAAAGGACGGAAGTACGTTCCTATGTAAACATTGGTCGTAAACCTTCTAGCGTATTGTGTTATGGTCTTATTATGATGAGGGCCAATTTTCATGGTAGGATTACGCGACATCTAACACGGGTCTTCCCTGAGCGATGGATTGGTCGGAGAGGGACAATACCTTGGCCTCTCAGTTCGCCTGACCTTAACCCTTTATATTTTTGGCTTTGGGGACATGTAAAAGCCATGGTGTATGCGGTCCCGAAAAATGGCATGAATACACTAGGACAGGGATGGCGAACCTTTTCCAACTAGTGTGCCATTTTAAGTCTGGTTTTTTATTCTCATCTGTTGACTGTGCCACTTGTTGTTTTCCACTAAGGGATGTCTACAACCTACAACCCCCCCCTCCTCGGCGAATTCCTTTATAAATTCCCGATTATGTTTCATAATATATTATTTATTTATTTATTTATTTATTTATTTATTTATTTATTTATTTATTATACATATATCTTGTAAATACATTTGATTGCATGTTCCGTGGGGCTGTACCTCAATTATGGCCACGGCGGTTTCCTTCCCACTCGTAAGCCTGTCCCATCGTCGCCACAAGACGTATCTGTGTCGGTGTGACGTAAAACAAATTGTAAAAAAAAATTATTACATATAAAAATCAAAATTACTAATATTGCGAATGGACTTCACTTTCTCCATTCCAGGTTGTAGTTTGTAGTTTGTACGCTCACAATTAAACTAAACTCTCCCTCATCACATTTCCATCAGGATATCTAAAAAAAACAACGGCTATCCTTGTTTGTAAGGTCACATTCATGATTTCATCAAAACATACATGTGGGAGTTAACCAAATTAACTTTCAACTGCTCCGAAACTTCTTCACTCATTTTTATTTTTCTATCCTTGACAGCAGTTCAACTGGCTGGCATTCCTTTATTTCTGTTAATTATTATTTGTTTGTTAGGGAAGTTTTCAAATAATGTGTCGAACGTCAATAAGAAACTTTCTTTCAACAACTCACCATCAGAAATCGGTTTCCCTTGCATGCTGTACTATGCAGTGAGACAGCTAGAAACAGCCGAACTGATTCCTTGGCCGGAAAGATGATGCAAAAGAACTAGTTTGTTTTGTGTAATGTTCGATATTTTGTGACACGAACTTCTTTCTTCGTTTGAAATGCAACAAACATTTGAATGACCAGTCTCGAAATTGCGCTTTACATTAAATGTGGGGGATACAATTATTGTTTTCGAACACAGGCAACACATCTCTTTAACAGGCCGAATT
Source organism: Anabrus simplex (assembly GCF_040414725.1). Taxonomy (NCBI): domain Eukaryota; kingdom Metazoa; phylum Arthropoda; class Insecta; order Orthoptera; family Tettigoniidae; genus Anabrus; species Anabrus simplex. Next base: position 437,789,745 of record NC_090265.1, on the reverse strand, counting down.
TTCTTGGCCAGAGTTCTTGAAACATACGGTCACCACCTTTGTTAAGTTCCTGTTCTTTTCGGCACCGAAAACGTGTTTGGGATGTTCGTATACAAAACCACCAGAAAACGACACTATCTCACTTGACTTTCGGACCTATCAGTGTAGCCGTGTAGCCATATTGCACGTCTGAATGGAACTAGGATTTAGATTTTCGATATTTATTTCTTACAAACACTATAAGATATGCATTGTCTGTAGTACAAGACGTATATATAAGATATTATTTTCATGTGGCGTGCCACCGAAATCGTGTTCGCGTGTCACCTAGTGACACGCGTGGCATAGGTTCGCCATCCCTGCACTAGGAGAACGTGTGTTCAATGCCTTTAATGCAAACCGATACAGCCAGGCGTGTTCCAACGAATGAGTGATTCCATGCCACGTAGGGTGGAAGGCTGCAGTGGATGCTGGTCACATTGAGCAGTTGTTGTGAAGAGTGATCATTGATGGTAGTCGTAGCGGACCATAACTCCCAAGATATTGTGTTTGTGACCATTGATGGTAGTCGTAGCGGACCATAACTCCCAAGATATTGTGTTTGTGACCATTGATGGTAGTCGTAGCGGACCATAACTCCCAAGATATTGTGTTTGTGACCATTGATGGTAGTCGTAGCGGACCATAACTCCCAAGATATTGTGTTTGTGACCATTGATGGTAGTCGTAGCGGACCATAACTCCCAAGATATTGTGTTTGTGACCATTGATGGTAGTCGTAGCGGACCATAACTCCCAAGATATTGTGTTTGTGACCATTGATGGTAGTCGTAGCGGACCATAACTCCCAAGATATTGTGTTTGTGACCATTGATGGTAGTCGTAGCGGACCATAACTCCCAAGATATTGTGTTTGTGACCATTGTTTATAGCACCTCTCTTCTTTTGTTTGTTGGGTTCTGCCTTTGTGTTAATATTGGAACCTTTTTCAAGGACACCTTGTATAGATTATCAAGATTATTTCATTCCATTATAAACGATGAAGAGTATTGCAGCCTTGATATTTGATATATTCGTATACTGTACATTCTCTTTACGTTGTCAAAACATCATTTTCGATATGAAATGTTTCTTGTAACTTTGAAATAGAACCATCGGTTTATTTCAACATTAGAAACATAAGGTCATCATTAGCTAAATGCTCCGAGCAACTCAGCTATTTTTCTGCACTTAATTTTAACGCTAACCTTGATTTTACGGAGAAATGATCTTTAACATTTACGTTGTTTTAAATGATAGTTAGACCAAGCGTCATTGAAATCTGCCAGGTCCAACCCGAACAGTTCCCTTGTGAGGACATACGGTGTTGAATCTTAGTATGCACACGCACTTTATTATGACATATCTGCTCACTAGAGCAAGTTGTGCCACTCGGTGAGTATTTCCCCAGGTGCCTGCAGGGCCTTGCCGAGGTGTGTCAGGGCGGGCTCGAATTCGTCTTCCACCACCTCGCTGGTGCCAAATCTCACGCGGCCCAGCACTAACTTCTTGGCTGGAATAACAAAACAAAACAAAATACAGGTCAAAGTTAAGCATTATTCAAAACTAATAGATTTTAAAGTAGAAATAAAGAACACGATTTAAACTAATAAGGGAGCAGAAATGATAACAAAAATAGCAGGTTAAGGGAGCAAATACGAGGGTTGTAAATAAAGTAATGGAATGTAGTCCAGACACTCGCAGGAGATCGCGCATGCGCAAATAGGATATGGGAGCGGTCAGGTGGCGCTCTTGTCGATGTGCAGTGTGCAGTTAACAGGCATCCAATTGGGAGTGTTGCTGTGTGGCGTTGAAGTGAAGAGTGTCGATTTCACTGCCCTAGAGCATGTTTTCAAAAGGTGATCAGCGTTCGTGGATTAAAATCGAGATTGCCCGTGGCAAAAGTGCATCAGAATGTTATTGAGGATTACGTGAAGCCTGTGGCGGGAATGCATTACCGTATAGGGGATTGCACGATGGGTTAAGGCGTTTCGTGCGGGTCGGAATTAGACTGCGGATTTGGTCGTCCATTCCTCAAGATCAGATTGACATCGTGAGTGTCTCGTTTCCGTAGAGCATTCATGGACTATCCGGAAATTATCCGTAGAGGTTGGTCTTATTCACCAATCGGTGTAGCACATACTCACGAAATGCTTAACATGAAAATTGCGTCCCGTTGTGTACCACATCAACTCACCGATGTACAGATATGGCACTGGCCGGCATCCACCTGGACAGATACTGCAACGAAAGAGCCGCATTTCTGCAGTGTATTATCGCCATTGATGAGACGTGGGTACGAGCCTACGAGTCTGAATTAAAGCGTCAATCGAAAGAATGGAGTCCCCCAGGTTCGTCACGTCCACAGAAATTTCGACAGATACCCAGTCGGGTGAAGCTTATACTGATTGTGCCATACGATTACGAGGGAGTTATTCTTACGCATGCTGTGGCTGAGGGACAACCCGTCAACAGTGACTGCTATTGCCGATTTCCGGAGTGACAGATGCGTCCTGCTATGCGGCTCAATCGTACACGTTTATTGAGAGACGATCGCCTCATCGTGTCGCATTACAACGCACGTCGTTATGTCGTCATGTCGCAAACAATGTCAAGGTGGCATTGGGAGGTCTTTGAACACCCTCCCTACTCACCAGACATGAGTCCTTGTGACTTTGACGTGTTTCCGAAGTTGAAGGAACCCCTCCAAGACCGCCGATTTCCTGACGTGGCATCTGTACTCTGCGCTGTAGGGCGCTCCGTCGATGACGTCAACAGACAACGCCTTCATAGGGGTCCCGAACGGCTTCCGGACTTTTAGCAAAAGGTAATATACTTTTGGGGGTGACTATATTGAAGGAAAGTAATGCAATTGTAGTTGTTAGTTCACTAAATCAATATTGCCTCTTCTTTATTTACATCCCTCGTATGAAATCAAAATGACAATTTATATAATACATATAACAATAATTTCGTGTGGCTATTTCTAGGCGGGTGCAGCCCTTGTAAGGCAGACCCTCCGATGAGGGTGGGCGGCATCTACCATGTGTAGGTAACTGCGTGTTATTGTGGTGGAGGATAGTGTTATGTGTGGTGTGTGAGTTGCAGGGATGTTGGGGACAGCACAAATACCAAGTCCCCGAGCCAAGGCAATTTACCATTTAAGGTTAACATCTCTGAACCGGACGGGAATCGAACCCGGGACCCTCTGGACCAAAGGCGAGTACGCTAACCATTTAGCCATGACGCCGGACATATAATTCATAGAACGATAAAATGGAGAAAATAACTAGAAGGGTTGGAGGAGGAGAGAATGGAATAAGTAGCAAGGTAGAAGTGTAGTGGGAAGGTAAGGAAGAAAGGTAATTAATAATAATAATAATAATAATAATAATAATAATAATAATAATAATATTAATAATAATGGAAACCTACAACCCGTTTTCCAGACATTGACCGGGTCAGGGATGGAATGAATGAAGCCCCCATCTTGCGGCGAGGATAGGAATTGTGCCGGCTGCCGAGGCCTGTCGCACTCCCCTGGGACAATGAAATGAAATGTCGTATGGCTTTTAGTGCCGGGATATCCCAGGACGGGTTCGGCTCGCCAGGTGCAGGTCTTTCTATTTGACCCCCGTAGGCGACCTGCGCGTCGTGATGAGGATGAAATGATGAAGACAACACATACACCCAACCCCCGTGCCAATGGAATTAACCAATTAAGGTTAAAATCCCCGACCCGGCCGGGAATCGAACCCGGGACCCTCTGAACCGAACGCCAGGACGCTGACCGTGCAGCCAACGAGTCGGACCCTGGGACAATGAATAACAATAATAATAATAATAATAATAATAATAATAATAATAATAATAATAATAATAATAATAATAATAGAGCCATCTCTTGTGAGATATAGTGTTTAGTGTGCTTAAATCTTCTGGTAAGTGTTAGTCTTATCTTTGACAGTGAAAATGTTTAAGTTACTGAGGTAAGAGTGACGCTAGGTAACTCTGTTCCTCACGCAGCCAGTCTCTGTGAAGAATGTCTTGAGAGTAGGGCTTGTAGAGTCATTTAATGTGTATGTTTTAGTGGGCTTGAGAGGCTGACATGAGATGGCATGTCCTGGCTCAGTGGGTAAGGCATTGGGAAACTACCCCACTCCTCATTTACCCAGTAAATAATAAAGTTATTGGCTTTACGACCTACTAACTACTTTCTTTTTACGGTTTTTGGAGACGATGAGGTGTCAGAATTTAATCCCTTAGAGTACTTTTACGTGCCAGTAAATCTACCGACACGAGGATGGCGTATCTGAGCACCTTCAAATACCACCGGACCGAGGCAGGATCGAACCTGCCAAGTTATTTCCCCTGTAAATCCCTTTTGTGACATCCGGAGTTTTTTGTAACTACTGATGGTTGAATTTCTAGCGATTCCCTCATTGTTTGGACTGAGGAGTCCACACATATACACATAACCATTTATTATTATTATTGTTATTATTATTAGTAGTAGTAGTAGTATTAGTAGTAGTAGTAGTAGTAGTATCATCGTCATCATTTTCTGAGCTCACAGCTATCTCTGCTGGTACATTAACATAATTGCACGGTTAAATAATTATGAATCACAATCATCATAACTAAAACAATGGGCTGTATTCTGAAACCTCGCTGAACTTTCGTTGAGGAACTTCGCATTATTTTGCAAGTGCTGAGAACTACAGATTTCTCCGTCTCTACTCAGATAGATGGGCGGGTAAAGCTTCTTCAAGGACTGTTTCAGGCTGTTATGCTGCAGTCCCGTCGCTCTAGTTACAGCTCGTACGATGGTTACTTGCTGTATTCACCACCAATCTTTGACTTACAGTACTGTTGTAGCCCCATCACCAACATAACCGGTGCGACAGCAAATAATAATAGAACGATACAACATTAGCTGTAGACTTGGAGGGACGCCTAGGCGAGGTAGTAAGGATCGGCCTGGTTCACTTGGAACTACGCGAGTTCGATTCCCCTTCAGGGAGTTGAAAAGTTTCAGAAACGATATTTCAACTTCTGGAGAGCCACACTCTGCGCTAGAAATGAGAACCAGGGAGCAAATGTGCTCGGGTACAGAATGAACCACTCTATCCCACACAATACCGAGGTTACGGATAGGGGAGCCTCTACCTACCACTCCTCTAGTGGTTTGCATGGCCTGTATGTATGAGGCTTTGCCTTCTTTGCCAGTAGACTGAGAATGGCAGCGGGATTCCTTACTATCATTGACTTACTAGCTTTCTCTAAGAAACTGACTCTGGTAATGACACCGCTTAACGTCCAAGCTCTTGGAATTAGAGTAGGCTACTCTTAATATGATTACCTGTAAAAAATTCATTGAAATCAATCAATATGGTGTTTGATGTCTATTCCATCATGATACAACCTGTGACAATAAAGTTCGGTGAATGAAGTCAGAACGGTCGATCCGGCAATACTGGCGACACACAACGCTGCGTAACAGGAAGTTTTGACCACCTGCTCCCAACGTTGTTAAGTTGAGCATCGTATGTGTGCCGTGTGAGACCTGTTTGACACAGTGCGTGTTTAGTGCGTTGGTTCTGAACTGCGAACAGGAACATGAAAGGCCAAAATATCAATGTACAGTTTTGTTTTAAGCTTGGCAAGACACCAAAAGAAACGCATGCGATGCTGGTACGTTTTATGAAGATCAAGCACTGTTCTTAAAGTGTACGAGTGGTTCGCCCGTTTTCGAGGAGGCCGCGAAAGTGTTTCTGACAATCCCTGTGGCGGAAGACCGGCGACCGCCGTCAGTGACCAAAACATTGAGAAGGCGAGGACATTAATCACGAACGATCGGCGATTAACTGTGCACAGGATAGCGGATGAACTGCAGGTTAACCGTGAATCCATGCGACAAATCGTTACCCAGAAGGTAGAGAAGAGGAAAACGTGTTCTCGTCTTCTGCCACATCACTTAACTGACGATCAGAAACAGGCATGTTTAGAGGCTCCACAGGATTTTGTCGAAACGGCGGATGCGACATCAAATTTCTTGAACTGCATTGCCACAGAGGATGAAACCTGCTGTCTCAGGTACGACCCTGAAACGAAACGGCAAAGCATGGAATGGCGTTCTCCGGGATCCCTTCGCCGGCAAAAGGTCAGAACCGAAAAGTCACGCATCAAATTCGCTTCGAAAGGAATGAGATTTGACGATATTCCTGACATCCAACGAAACGTGACGAGGCTTTTGAACACCATCGCAATGGAAGCCTTCCTGCAAAGTTTCCAGAATATATATCGCCGATCTCAGCAGTGCATAGTTATGGGAGGGAACTATTTCAAAGGACAGTACGGTCACTGTCGTGCATTGTTCATCTATGTTGATAGTACAGGACTATTCACCGAACTTTATTGTCGCAGGTTGTATTATCTTCCAAGAAAATCAATAGAATAGTGGATGTTAATAACGAAAGTTATGAAGATATACACGATGTTCTTCACTCACTGCATGGTAATAGGTACCAATACTATAGTGCTACTTTTGGAAGTACAAACGTGGAATATTTAGTGGGAACTTGAAACAGTTGAGCTGCGTTGCCGCGTGTTTCGTAAGGTGATTCGAATCGAATGATGAACTATACTGCGTAATTACCGTAGACCACAGTGTTAATATGCGTACATCAGTAAATCTATAAATGCATCAATGTTCATATGAATTGATAAAAAGAACTTTATACTAGCTATAGTAAACGAAGTTACCTATTTTGAAACCACTAGCTTTCTGCTTATACAGGAATTGTTGCCGTGGTGCTTACGCTTTGTTGAGCGGAACAAAATTCACAAGTGCATTAATACTGTGATAAAAAGCAACTGCACTTCAAAAGAAGTACACAATTCTTGAGGGTTCATTACTTACCAATGAAACAACTAAAACCTCAATCAATTCTCTAAATATTTCCTTCACTATCCCTGTTCTCCACATCATTGTCGTCAAACTAATAAGGGTTCAAGTGATATGATACGTTGCGAGATACAACAGAACATTTAATATGACCAAGGCAGAACAATTGGCTAGCGAAGGTTTCACTAGGTCAACCCAAGAATTGGCCCAGTGCTGTGCAACATGTAGCAGGAGGAAATAAGGAAGGCAGTGCAGCGAGAGGGAATTTTAGATATTGAGGTGGATGAAATGATCATTAATATAGGCAGTTGATTCACTTCATGTTCCGACGAATGACGAGACAAAACATACGCAGGCAACATGGAGTGATAGGCGTCATATATCAGCCTATAGGAGCCCACCGGCAGCAATATTTAGCTGCTCCCACCAAGCATGTCACATTCATTTTCTAAAAATAAGCACTGTGGGCCTATATGTTAAACAGGTATCGGTTTTAAAAGATCCCACCCTGCTGGAATTTTATACTCAAAAAGGGTTCATTAACTTTGATTTAGCGCCTCCTCAGTATGCCGGTATTCGATTCTGTAACTTCAAGCAAAGGAGGTGATCTACGCAGTGAGTCACCGGGAAGAACGTCATCTAACTATCTGAGTAACATCTCCGCATGGATAAGAGCAGCCGAATACTCACCATATTTATGTGATTAAATAAAGCCTCAAAAATGTCGAAATTATGTTTACCTCAGAGCCACCATCCTAAGTTTATTTGGGTCGGTGCAGCATGTAGAGTCATTTTAATACTTCTCTGTGGGGTTTCAAAGCCGGGTAACGCGTCTTTTGTCCTATTGAAAATCCCCACTTGTTATTGCCGGCATTCTTACTTCGGACACTCTGGTTTGGAGCCGAGTGGCTAGGTCATGGCTCCAATGGCGTCCATCGTTCGCAAGAGCTTTGGTATCTAAGTGCGGCCAGTATCCAGTATTCGGGAGATAGTAGGTTCGAACCCCACTGTCGGCAGCCCTGAAAATGGTTTTCCGTGGTTTCCCATTTTTTCACCAGGCAAATGCTGGGGCTGTACCTTAATTAAGGCCACGGCCGCTTCCTTCCCACTCCTAGTCCTTCCTAGCCCTTCCTTGTCCCATCGTCGCCATAAGACCTATCTGTGTTGGTGCGACGTAAAGCAACTAGCAAAAAAAAAAAAAAAAAAAAAAGCTTTGGTATCATGTTCTGAGATCATCCCTGAATGTTTGATGCTTTATTCCAGGGAATGTCCTCAATAGAACAGATGTTTGTAATACTACCTCACCTGAGATCAGGTTACGAGATCAAATACCAAGTAATTTTCGAAAGACGAAAGATTTTATTATCAATTGTACAATTCCTTTGTTGAATGGTCAGCCAGCCTGTCGGTCTTCGGTTCGGATGGCCCTGAGTTCCATTTCCTGCCCCGCCGGGGATTTTAAATGGGCCAATCCTTGGATTGAACCCCAATGAAACCTTCGATAAGCAATTGTTCTGCCTTGGCCATGTTGTCTCGTAACAAATCACTTCGTTGCAACCCTTATTAGTTTGACTTGGGGACTGGGTATATGTTCGTCTCGATACACATTTCACAACTCTTCATCTACACACACCGAATCACACTACCAAACACCAAAGAAACAGGCAATAGTGATTTTTTCCTCCATATAGAGTTGGCGTCGGGAAGGGCATCCTCTTGTAAAACTGGCCAAGTACAGATAAAAAGCTGACCCCAATAAATGAATACATTGGATATAAGGTTAAGCATAAGAACAGGAAAAAGAAACAAATATTTATGTCATTTGCTGGGAGAGAAATATCGGCGTTTAATGATTTCCGTTTAATAATACCAAGGGTCACGTCAATATTATTTCGCGATTTTACGATTTCTGGATTCCTTACAAAAAGAACATTTCCTTTACAGGGGTCTCCTCTGCGGTTCACCTTATTTTTACAATATCTTTACACTTCTGTTATCTTCTGGAATACTTCGATGTATTTTCGTCTGACATATTCTGTGCTTTTTCACCAGTTTATGAATTACACATAGTCAAAATATGGACCCCTCACATGTCGGGAATTCTATATGAATGGTCACTGTACGTTCATCTTGCCTGTGGCGACGGTGCCATAACATACTTCTATAGTATCCCCAGTACCGGGCGAGTTGGCCGTGCGCGTAGAGGCGCGCGGCTGTGAGCTTGCATCCGGGAGATAGTAGGTTCGAATCCCACTATCGGCAGCCCTGAAGATGGTTTTCCGTGGTTTCCCATTTTCACACCAGGCAAATGCTGGGGCTGTGCCTTAATTAAGGCCACGGCCGCTTCCTTCCAACTCCTAGGCCTTTCCTATCCCATCGTCGCCATAAGACCTATCTGTGTCGGTGCGACGTAAAGCCCCTAGCAAAAAAAAAGTATCCCCAGTGGCTCTCAAACTGGGAGTGTGAGTTGGCGATCCCAGGGTCTCTAGCTGAGTCTGATATTGCTTCTACCTACTCCTCACTTTCTTCCACCTCCTTTAGCCAACTTTTTTTTTACTCTCTTCTGGTCTTGACGATATTAAATTTGCAAGGCGTGGGGATTCTTCCATTTTCACATCCTTCGTGACACTTCCGTGTCTTTTACGGATAACCTCGCGTTTTTTTTTTTTTTTTTTTGCTAGTTGCTTTACGTCGCACCGACACAGATAGGTCTTATGGCGACGATGGGACAGGAAACGGCTAGGAGTGGGAAGGAAGTGGCCGTGGCCTTAGTTAAGGTACAGCCCCAGCATTTGCCTGGTGTGGAAATGGGAAACCACCGAAAACCATTTTCAGGGCTGGCGACAGTGGGGTTCGAACCTACTATCTCCCGAATACTGGATACTGGCCGCACTTAAGCGACTGCAGCTATCGAGCTCGATTCGCCCTTTTCTTTTGTGGTTAGATATGAAGGGATAGTCGCCTACTTGTAGTTAGTTCCTCTAAAAACAATAAATGCCAAACATTTTCAGTTCAACTGCTAAATCTCCACCGTATGATTTCTTCTGATAGATGGGGTTGATATCCAGCGCTGGCGTCCCAAAATTCTCACAGGATATAATCTAAGAAAGGGGAATACGAATTCCGGGTGTAAGATCATCTTAACGTTTAAAATTAGTGGACAACTAGTTACAACAAACCTAAATTTGGCATAAATCAGGCATATAGAAGACATTTTATGATGACAAAGAAGAAGTCCATATTTGAAAGCACTAGTTTGAAAAACTTAATTTGCTTACACAGTAGTTTTCAACTGGACCTACTTCCAGCTATTTATTAAAAACGCAATCCAAGGTTCCTTGTTCCATTTGCTATCACACTTTTCACTGGAACAAACTCTTGAATTATGTTGCTGTACGGTGGTTTTGCAGTCACGTCTTCATATATTTCTCAGGTTTAAATAGGTCAATTTGTAAGTCATTTGAATCTGTGAACCTAAGGCTCGAGACGAAGCAACGATCAGTGGTGATCTTAAATAAAATGAAATGGCGTATGGCTTTTAGTGCCGCGAGTGTCCGACGATAAGTTCGGCTCGCTAGATGCAGGTCTTTTGACTTGACACCTGTAGGCGACCTGCGCGTTGTGATGAGGATGAAATGATAAAGACGACACATACACCCAGCCCCTGTGCCAGCGAAATTTACCAATGATGGTTAAAATTCTCGACCCTGCTGGGAATCGAACCTGTTGCCAAAGGCCAGCACGCTAACCATTTAGCCATGGAGCCGGATGGCTGATAATGTTATTCATCAAGGTGAACCGTCTAAATTCACGATTACGAGCGTAGCTGGAGATTTAAACTTACTGACAGAATGGCGAAATTAAAAAGGAAAGAATCCGAAGTAGAAGGTATACGCAAGAAATCAGAAGGCATACTCTAATGAGTGGAGTTAACCAGAGGGCATACGGCGTATACTCGCGTATATCCTCGACTACAGCCCTGATGATATCCCATCTTCCAGCTTCAAATGTATAATGTTCACATTTCTCGAAACTCATGACATCTAATTTTATTATTCACAGCCTAAGCTTGAAATTTGTACAGCAGAACCAGAAGCCCCGGGTAAACACGCTAAAAGAGTGCTGGAAGGGTCTGGTGTCATACTTACTGATCATGCTGGGTTTAGTACAGAGACTGAGCTGGCAGGCTATCGCGTCACGCTGAGGTCCCCGGGGTGGTAACACGCAGTCCAGCACTGCTTGTTCTTCCTCGGGCGTCAGATGAACAGAGATACTGGGTGCGAAGGGCTTGGAGTTCCTAGACCTGATGCACGAACCTCCCCCATCCAGTATGCTCAGTTTCACATACAGCTGGGCTGTCAACACAAAATATTACGTACAATTAGATGGAATTTTAACACACAGCACGTAACCTCAACTCAAGGAAGAGCGAGAGGTGGTAGTGAGCGGGCATCGGGAGACAGTTCTTTATATTAGCAGCGGGCACGTGTAACTAGAGTGCAGTGTTGCCTTGTGTACTGTAATACGAAAGAATGCGATGGAACTCTAAAATATATTATTTCACTACATTCAGTTAAGAAGAAATTATAGCCTAACTGTAAGAATACTAGTTGGGTAATAATAAAGTTAATAAGATGTAAGGATGTTAAATTTTTAATGATGAAAACCTTCCTTCCTTCCTTCCTTCCTTCTTTCCTTCCTTCCTTCCTTCCTTCCTTCCTTCCTTTCTTTCTTTCTTTATAAATATGTTGAATATACTTTAAATATAATTAATTGCTATAATAGCAGTTATGAAATAATGCATTTGGCTGATACTTGACATATTTCGTTTGCACACCATGATTTTATATGCCTCTAATATACCGTGCGTTCATTTCAAAACCTCCATGGTTAAAGTGGTTAGTATGCTTGTCTTTGATCCAAAGGGACCCGGGTTCGAATCCCGGCTGGGTCGGGAAATTTAACCGTAATTGGTTTATTCCTCTGGGTTGGGAGAATACGTAGAGTCCCATCCTCACAGGTCGCCTATAAAGACCTGCACCAGACCTTTTCTGAGGCCATGCGCCATTATTATTATTATTATTATTATTATTATTATTATTATTATTATTATTATTATTATTATTATTATTATTATTATTTGAAAACTTCTTATCACGAATTTAATGGTTCTCATTTTGACTTTTGGTTCTTATCGATAAAAACACGTCAAGTTAATTTTCGAAGTTCAAAACTGCTGTGAAGGAATTTTATGTACTGAACCGTATCGTTCATGGTCAGATAAAGGCAATATTTAATACATCAGTTATCATTATTGAGGCAACAGTAAAAAGGCGCCAACGGTAGTCAAAGTGCGCGAGGGAGAATCAGAGAGTCAGATAGGGTGTGGTGCTCTGTGTGTGTTAGAGAGAGGAAGGACAGAGAGAGATGAAACTACTCAAATGCTGTTTGGGGATTTACATATACCAATCCACCAGAAAGAAAAGCGGGAGAATGCCGGATAAGATAAGAAACGTGAAGTGTATCTTCACTCACAGACTGAATCTAGACGATGTAAAACAATGGAAAAATCAGGAATAATTTTCTGAGTATCATGATATTTGTTTCTCTAATTATCACCCGCAATTATACAGTATTCCCGGCAAAACAGTGGGAGCAAACTCCGCTTCTCACAAAGAAGTCAAGTGGACCTCAAGTGTGTATATTGGGGATTCACTTGGCGTGGTTTGTTGACCTAATAAATACCGAGCTCCGAGTGAAGAGGGGGCCATTCTACTCTTTGGAAGTGCGTGACGTGTGTCGGCCCACTGAGACTTAATCGTGAAGTGAATTAAACTTATTGAACAGTGTTTGATAGTTGAGAACCATTCTATTGTTTCAACGTGTAGGACACAGGTCAGCTACAGTGAGGCTGAATCGCTAAGCGAACAGCAATTATAAACCTATGCTTATAGATAAATACATTCTCCATCTAGCTAGAATCGCACGCTGTGTAGGCTCTATCAAGGAGAAACTAGACCGCAGACTCTTTACTCTATAAGAACTGTGCTTGCTAACACAGAGTCATACGAGTTAGAAGTCTCATCTATTGTGCTATCTTAAATTGGACAGGAAGTAAAATGCCGAAAGGTAGGGCTATGGAACTAGACGAAGCTGAGACTGTGTTAAAATGAATAACACCAACGTCCATAAGTATAGCTGCATGAGGATAGAACTAACACTAAAGTTTGCTAAATAACTTCCCATGATATGAGAGCGTGTGCGGTTGAGCACTAAACTTTGCCTAATAACTTTCCATGATAGGCGTGCGTGTGCAGTTAAGCACTAAATTTTGCCTAATAACATTCCGTCCGAGGAGAGCTAGGAGCAATAACGCTATGTTCTTGTAAGGGGATATAATTATATACGAGAATAGACGTTAATTCTGTGTCTCCTTACAGTCAACTAAATCCGCATAGGAGTGACCGTCAGAAACGTGCCAATGTCCAACTGCGCCTCCAGGTAGTGCTAAAGTGCGTAAAGAAGACAGAAGGTTCCGCCAGCAGCAGAAGATCAACGGGTCAACACGATCAAGTAGAAGCCATACCACGGTGCAACCACAGGTACTGAACCGAGGACTGGGTGCCTGTGAAGACTGCAATGTGATGGAGGGCTAGGCACTCCTGGGTGTCCGATATGGAGGATCTCTGAAGGTCATGTAAACAGACAAGTTTGGGCAGTCTCTATTATTGCATTGTTAGGGACAGGATTAGCTTCGCATATGTTCGTAAATAATTAGCATAGGCCCTTCAGGCAAGTATGATTTTCACTCAGGACTTGGCATGCTTAGGAAGTATATAGCTTTGTATCAGGTATTATTTTGTTTGTTTCTTGTGAGGGACTTAGGTTAGACGTAGTGTTGTATTATTGTGGATAAATTATGTGGCTTATCTAGGATTATGTGTTGTGTCCTGCAGTAATAGTATCATTGAAAAAAGGGACCGGTACGGTCCTATAACATCGATAGGAAGACCTTATGGATTAAAGGGACGACGTAAGTATAGATTTGCATGTCATTTTCGGTTGCATGAATTTCAGGTGCAGTTATGATGAAGGCAGATGTCCGCAACGTTGCGATATTGAGGGTCATCTCAATTGTTTCATCTTCTCTTAAACATGAGCATGGCACGAACCAGGGACCGTAGAGTCCAGAAATAAAGGTATATAGACAAGACGTCGTGATATTTGAATGGCCTTATAGATGGCCCGGCAGAGAAGTCCATAGTTTGCGTGAGTGCGTAAGGATATAAGTGAGGTAATGTATATAATTTGTAAAGGGCCGAGGTGCACTCCATGAAGTGTCTATTTACGAGAGACTGGTCTCAGCTGTTGGGAAGGCGAGAGCTGATGACAAGCTGCCATACTTTGAGAACTCGAGAAGAGGGGAAACTCGGACGTCGTGTTTGTTTTTACTTGCGAGGGTAACGGCCTGGACTCACCCCACACGGCAATGTCGACCGTCAACCCCGTCCAGAGGCTACGGGAGGAATGTCTCCTTTCTCTATGCTGCAAGATGACCACATTTACTTGTACGTTTATTTTAGGTTTATTGAAGCCGTGTGTATTTATGAGTGTTATATAATTGTGTTATTTCATTTTGTTTTGGTTGGTGTTATGTTAGAGGTGTCACGCGAATGCGAAACAGGGTCGTGAGTTCACATCTCAGCTGTGCGCGATCGTTTAACTTGTGTGTGCGAATTTCTTATTCCTTCGGGAAACCTTCGGTACTGTAGTGCATTTGTACATAATTTCCCAATATATGGAAACTGTTAGTGTAAGTTTATGTACGAAGTATTCCCTCCCTGACCTCATGTGTTTTCTAGGTTTAGGCCCTTATCTATAATGAAATTTGAGACGAGCCTGTTCAAACTTATTAACCAAGTCCAGCACTCACGAAACTTCTCCGGCGGACACAGGAAGAAGATAGATTTGCCGCTTCATGGCAGTACAGATTGTATTTATAATTTTTGTTGTTCAGGGGTCTAGTATCCAACCTTATCTTTATACAAAAATATAGTTTATTATGTGATCCTTCTTTCACTCATACACCGATATATCCTGTCCTGTTTAACTTCATTTAATTCGTCACCGAACCGACCACGAATCTATCCGCTGTGCAGCCTGGTGCAGAAGAGGACGGGAACTATGGTAAGATGTACCCATGTATTAGCGACCCACGCACGTTACTGCAGTACTTCCGATACATTCTCAGCATTTGCTTGATTGATATTGGAGTCTGCAGGGCACAGTACTACACCCAAAATTGAGATGGTTTTCCTCGACGTGGACCTAAACACCAAAATAAGAACCATTAAATTTATTCAAGGTGGTAGGTTTTGAAATGCACGGACGGCAAATTAAAAGTTAACAATGGTGTAACGGTAACTTGCTCAATTATGAACTATAATTATCACAAATGCAACGAGCTGACACTGCTAACGTTATCGCCAGCACAGCTACGCTCCAGAATATAAGGTTGCAGGATACTCTGTTATGACGTCCTAGGGCACTGATATGAGGCTGCCTGGCGTACAGGAATATTTAAGTATAGGCCTATACAGTAGGATTCCGAATTCCTATCACACAATTCTAGGGGTTGTACAGGAAACCTAATAGATTAAGTTTTGACCAGGGACATGTGTCTGGAATTGCACTGGCTACGTGCTACAAGAAAACCTAGATCGAATCAATATCTGCCTGCACGAGTTCAGGTTGCACCACACACAACTATTTTTTGAGATACGAAGTGTGCATCGAAGTTGATTGTCGCCACATTGAACAACTCTTTTGTGTAGGTGAAGGGGGAGATTAAAAAGCCTTATTTTATCTAGTTTTTCTTATAACAAGGAGGCGGTATATACAATATGCGGGTTACTTTTCATCAATTTACTAAATCCCCTCTACAACCCAAAGCAGTGTGTAGAAATAACTTAGAATCACCTGAATATGTTATATTTTACGGTATATTCGCGACGGATATAGTCAAAGAAGTGTCGTTTCTAAAAATTTGACTCCCTTGTGGAGAATCAAGCTTACATCCTTCCAAATGAATAAAGCACGCTTTTACCCCCTTGGCTGAACAGATCCTATGATTTTTACAAACTCTAACCCCTGTGGGTGGGAGTGATAGAATAAATTCACTTTAGTTCCTGATAGTTATAAAAGGTAATTAACAGGAGGGCAGGGCCTCTGAACTTGGGTGAGTGGTTAGGGCCCATGATTCTCGTAGGTGAGTCTGGCATTCCTTCCACGTGCTTGTCTCAGGCTCCTCGCCTTTATTTTTCCTATCCGACCTCTCTTGGTCAACGCTTAGACTGTTCCCACTCCGACGGCATTACAGCTGGTTTTCGATGCCCAGGGAGTCCTAAGAAGTCTCATTTTCACGCCCTTCGTGACCCTCCCCTTTCTTTTGTCAAAAGCTTCATTTTCTAATTGGCGGATCTCTTCCTTTTTCCTGCTAATTGATGTCAATAGAGGATGGTTGCCTAGTTGTACATCATCTTAAAACAATAACCAAATACTGCAGCCTGATTTTTGTACATGTGGATAATTCTTCTTTCTCGGTATCTGATCTCGATCACCTTCAGAACCTCAAATAGTTTGGTCCAATCAACACTATCGATCTACGGATGCCATGTACGTAGGCTTGTCGTTCTTAACTCGATTCTATAAGATCAGACGCAAAGTGAGGATTGCTTCACAGGTTCCTGCATTTCTTATGAAGCCAAACTGATCTTCTCCCAACTAAGCTTCAACTTGTCTTTCCATTCTTCTGTAAATATTCGTGTTAAAATTTTGCAAGCGTGCGATAGTAAACTAATGGTGCGGTAGTTTTCACACTTGTCAGCACCTGATTTCTTGGGAACAGATATAACAACATTCTGTTCCAAATCGAATGGCACTTCTCTTTTGTATCACACTATTACACACTGAGTGTAACACCCCCCCCCCCCGCATGCTGGTTTCCCGGTAATTCTGAGGGTATGACATCAATTCCAGGCGCCTTGTTACTATTTGGGTCTCTCGAAGCTCTGTCAAATTCTAACCTCAAAATCATATTTAGATCAACGGAAGTGATATTTGGAGCTTTACGTAACATTAAATTAACACCCATTTTACCTTTAGCATTCTTCTGTAACACCACATTTCAAAAGTATCTATTTTCTTTCTTTATGAGGTAGTTATTACCCAGTCATTGAAAGGGAATATTGAACTATGATAAGACGGGATAACAAAGAATAATGTGTAAGTGCGGCCAGTATCCAGTATTCGGGAGATAGTAGGTTCGAACCCCACTATCGGCAGCCCTGAAAATGGTTTTCCGTGGTTTCCCATTTTCACACCAGGCAAATGCTGGGGCTGTACCTTAATTAAGGCCACGGCCGCTTCCTTCTCACTCCTAGCCCTTAATTGTCGCCATAAGACCTATCTGTGTCGGTGCGACGTAAAGCAACTGCAAAAAAAAAAAAGAGAATAATGTTTACCGAGCAGCCCTGAAGATGGTTTTCCGTGTTTTTCCCCATTTTCACACCAGGCGCATTTTGGGGATGTACCTTATTTAAGGCCACAGCCATTATCTTCCCAATTCTAGCCCTTTCATATCCTTGCTTTGCCAAAAACCGATGTGTTAGTACGACGTTAACGCACTAGTAAAAAAGGAGATATTTGCAAGGCATGTGTAAAAACCATATTGAACCATGATAAGACGGGATAACAGAGAACTGCAGGTACTGTGATGGTACGTTGTAAGACAATACTTTTATGTAAGTTAATGCAGTAGGTAAGAACACTCGCCGCATTACAATGGCTTGCGTCTGTACGCTGTGTGTCACTTCAGTCGCAAAGGCAAACGACCTGTTATGACAACCACAACATACCTGGGCGAAGGTCAGAGTAGTAAAGTGAATCACAACACGAACATGTAACTTGATGTTTATAAACACTCGCTGTGTATAGTAGACATGGGTGCCAGTATCATAGCTGTTTGTCTGAGCGAGTTCAAATCTGTTTACAAACACTCACCACGTGTGCGACGTAAAACAAAACGGACAACAAAATAACGAAAATAGCAGGCCATTGACAGCTGTACATACTGTAGGATGTTACTTCCTATACACACCTCACGTTTTCGGTGTAACTCACCCTTACGACAAGTATTTCGTGAAAGAGCCATTAAACATAACTTACTCTTCTTCACTCTAAAGAACAATAACTTACTAGAGAAATATAGCGTAAAATGCTGTAGCTAGGTGAGCGCATTCATGAGGGGCTTCTCTTCCCGCCCGCCCTCAGTCGGGTTACCAGGGGAAAATTTAGTACTCTCCGCTTGCTCTAGTACTTCAGCGACAATGAAACACTGTTTGCTGCTAGGTAGGGCTTCACTACGCAGATTCGCTGCAAACACATTTAAGAAGAAGAAGATTCAAATAACATATTTACTTTTAAAATTCTTATCTTACCCTGTCTACTGTCAGGCTCCGGAACTGCGTATTATCCTGTTAATTGAGGATGCACTTCATCACTTAAACGGCGCATCTTGTTGTCTGTGATTACAACACAAATGCGTACCACCAGTGAAGATTATCGTAAGATGTGTTCTACTTCCGCAATCTAATTGCTGGAGGTACATTGGCCTCTGTTCATCTAGCTGATTACTTAATCAAAGAAGGAGCGGTCGTGGTCTCGGACGATCAGGCTTGGCTGCATATCACTCGACTCAATTATTCTGTCATAACAAAACAAGAATATTGTTACCAACTACCAATCCCACATGGGAAATTCACATATGAAAACACGAAACTAATTTTATACATTGCTTCCGCATTCATATTACGAAATAAAATATACCTACAAGTACCAAGCATGTTGGCCCTGCGGTTAGAGTCGCGTAGCTGTGAGCTTGCATTCAGAAGATAGTGGGTTCAAACCTCACTGTCGGCAGTCCTGACAATGGTATTCCGTAGCTTCCCATTTTCATACCAGTAAAATGCTGGAACTGTACCTTAGTTGAGACCACGGTCGCTTCCTTCCCAATCTTAGCCCTTCCCTACCCCATCGTCGCTACAAGACTTATCTGTGTCCGTGCGACGTAAAGCAAAATTGTTCAAAATAGATGTATATAGGCTATACAAGTGAAAATCCACAGCCTGTTTTCAGTCATTCGACCGGGCCAGGAATGGAATGAATGAAGCCCCATCTAGCGATGAGGATAGGAATTGAGCCAGCAGCCGAAGCCTGTCGCACTCCTCTGGGGCAATGATTAATGAATGGCAGATGAAATGAAATGTTATTGGAGAGTGTTGCTGGAATGAAATATCACAGAGAAAACCGGAGTACCCGAAAAAAGTAGGCTATACAGGTGCCAAGAAGTAATTTGCAATTCCAAACATACAAGTAAAGGATTCAGAAACTGAAATTGGCCTGAATATCTCAGCGGAATACGGCTGGCCTTCTTAAATCAAGTTGACGTGTTCGATTCTGGCACACTCTATCGGCATCCGAAGGTCCTCAGATACGTCAGCCTCGAGTCGGTATAACTAGTGGCACGTAAAAGAATTCATGCGGTTCAAATGTTCAGCTCGTCAGTGTCTTTATAAGTTAGTCGAATGCAAATCGAATTGCACTAATTATTATTATTATTATTATTATTATTATTATTATTATTATTATTACTCTATTATTCGACCAGAGCGTCTCAGAGGATGACATGTCAAAATAATCAAAAACGATCGATATTAGAGATGAATCCACAATTTTCTGGGTCGCTGAGGTGAATTCTGAACTTTGGATGCCGCTGAAGTCCACGTTCAGTCCCTATCGGCATGGGGGTTTAGAAGGGGTGAAAAAGAAAATGTCAAAAATGACTTAGAGGTGTGTTGATTCCATAGTTTTCGAGGTTCCTAGGCTGATTGGTGACAGTTGAATTCGTGTTCCTCATATCAAAAGCGCGACGCGTAGATACATACAATTATAACTTACATTTATTATTTGTTTGAAAGGATCAACTATTTCCTAGAAAATATAGGATACCACAAGGAAACAGTTTAACGCAAAACGAAATAGTGTCAAATTAAAACTTAAAATTATACATACTGTATAACACTGTTTCTATATCTACAAAAGAGGTCGTAAACTAGCAATCAACATCACAATTAGGAAATCTACAAAAATTGACTTCAAACAGTCAACACAACAGCTAGTTATATATAAAAGAAGTGCGACCTCTTTCACATCTCTACAATTTTCTAGCATATTTATTCAGGCGTATTTCTTTCTTAATTTTAATAGAGATTGTTTATTATGAGAAAATTCTGATGAATGAATGAATGAATTAATTAATTAATTAATGAAACACATCTGACTAACGTGTATCCTAATTGTCCTCAGTCTATCGCAATGGTACCGTTATGTTCATTATAAGATTTCCTATTCTATGACACATATCATGGGTTGGAATTTACATTCAGAAGTCGATACGAAGCAAATCAAAGAAATTGAAAAACCCTGCACAACTTACTTAGTCCTATAAGATCATACGGAAACCGTAGTGATACCATCCTCCCGGGCTCCGTCTAGGGATATCTTAACCAACTTCGTATGTCTTCGTATGGAGTAATTAATCGAAAAACGAATCATATACCACAAGATCGGCATTTTTAAAGCCACCCCTAGCATATTCATCAAACCGTATCTAACCATTCAGATCGGAGCTATAAGCCAGAATGTGAGCTCATGATTTCGTTACATTAAGGTTCGAATGTTTTTAGCCTGATATTACAGACGTCGTACGTGAATATTATATTTTTTGATAATCTGAAAGGAGACTTCATTACCTTTCTTCTGCTCGTACTCTCTGGTGGAGTCCAAGCTCCATCGTAGGCGGTTCACTGTCACTTCCAAGGTGTCGGCTTCTCCAGCCGTGGCATCACCCGGCTTATACAGCAGAGAGACCTCCAACTGGTTCTTGCGGACCTCTTTCTGCAACATGCAACCATCTGTTCAGGAACAGCGATATATCCTCATACTCTCTCTAGATATAAATCACTGATGACCTAATTCATTTGAAACGTTAGTAAGAGCCATTAACTATAAACAATACGCATGAGAAGACATTATGACCTATAACTATGAGACAGTTTGTAACTCTTTTTTCCTAATGTACATTTTCCCAATTCGTTATCAAGAAACATGAAATGCGGAA
This sequence comes from Anabrus simplex, assembly GCF_040414725.1. Taxonomy (NCBI): domain Eukaryota; kingdom Metazoa; phylum Arthropoda; class Insecta; order Orthoptera; family Tettigoniidae; genus Anabrus; species Anabrus simplex. Next base: position 437,768,581 of record NC_090265.1, on the reverse strand, counting down.
CTGATAATATAAAGATTCTCCTCTTCCTATATTATTGCTACGAAAGGTTGATGGTACAGAGTTATAATAAACAGTTTATATTTAGATAACAGTATTTTATTTCATTTTATTTTATTTTATTTTATAGAGAATGTTAAACCTAGAATGGAATACCCTATTTTAACCCCACGTATTCACTTCCGCGTCTAGCCTGTAGGCAACCGTAATGCAACCGTATGGTCACGATTGTATTGAGGGTTGCCTGTAATGTAATTTATAAAATCTTAAACATGCCCCGGTGGGTGGGAGCGGTAGAATAACACCCGCGGTATCCTCTGCCTGTCGAAACAAGCGACTAAAATGGGCTCCAGGAGCTCTGAATTTGGGATCATGGGTTGGCGACCATGAAGCCCTTAGCTGAGTCCTGGCATTGCTTCCACTTACTTGTGCCAGGCGCCTCACTTTCATCTGACCTATCCGACCTCCCTTGATCAACTCTTGTTCTTTTTTGAACCCAACGGTACTAGAGCACTCGAGGCCTAGGGAGTCTTTCATTTTCACGCTCTTCGAGGCCTTTGCCTTCCATTGGCCGATAGCTTCATTTTTCGAAGTGTCGGGTCCCTTCCATTTTCTCTCTCTGATTGGTGTTATATAGAGGATGGTTGCCTAGTTGTAGGCCTACTTCCTCTTAAAACAATAATCACCACCACCACTCCAAACACGTGATGTTATGATACTGTAATTCAAAAGCCTATTTGTTACTGTATCGTTGTAATAATAATAATAATAACAACATCATTTGTTTTTACGTCCCCTAACTACTTTTACGGTTTTCGGAGACGTCGAGGTGCCGGAATTTCATACCGCAGGAGTTCGTTTACGAACATGAGGCTGACGTATTTGAGCACCTTCAAATACCACCGGACTGAGTCAGGATCGAACCTGCCAACTAAGGGTCAGAAGGCCAGCGACTCAATCTTCTGAGCCACTCGGCCCGGCTATCGTTGTAATGCGAGATGAAACTAATTTTTCCACTATCGAAACTGTGTTACTGTGAACGATATTACGCAATATTTAACAGGAGTTTTCACTGTTTTTCCTGTGTGTTGATGTATTTTAATACAATACCTCAGCGACAACGTCTCTCCATAATCCACAAGTGGCTTCTACTTGTGTTTCACTTAATATTAGATATACTGTATTTAATTCCACTTCAGAAGTATAGCGGTTACAGTGACTGAGCATGAGGACTTGGGTTGTTATCCTAACTCTGACAAGGTTTTAATAATATTGCTGTAAATTAATATGGAGTTTTTCAGTTTCTTGTGAAAATTTGGGAAACTTGTCAAATGGTATAAGTGTAACATTTACCGAGCTTGATAGTTGCAGTCGTTTAAGTGCGGCCAGTATCCAGTATTCGGGAGATAGTAGGTTCGAACCCCACTATCGGCAGCCCTGAAAATAGTTTTCCGTGGTTTCCCATTTTCACACCAGGCAAACGCTGGGGCTGTACCTTAATTAAGGCCACGGCCGCTTACTTCCCACTCCTAGGCCTTTCCTATCCCATCGTCGCCATAAGACCTATCTGTGTCGGTGCGACGTAAAGCAACTAGCAAAAAAAAAAAAGTAACATTTTGTCTCAGTTGTGTAATTGTGACAAGCATGAAACGAAACACCTCCGAAGATTACTCGAAAGACGTGCATTTTTCTCTAATTTCTTCATTTACTCACAATTTATTGAGCACTGAATGCTGGTTAAATTGGCGCAGAGTGGTGCTAAACGAGCAGAGCACACTGTGATTTACATGAACGTACTGCCATCTAGCAGGAAGTTCAGTGAACTACGAGCGTTCCGTCCCTGGGTTTCAACTGTTAAACTATGTACTAAAGCTGCTGAAGCATTGTAGGTAAAACAGTATTACTTCTTACCTTGTACTGGGATTGCGTGTTAGCAGGAAGGCCACTTCGTATATCTTGTAGCCGCCGCCAGATGTCACCCGTCAGCAGCACACCGCTTGCGCCGTCTTTGAAGCTAGCTCGATCTAGTGGCCAAGTAACTGCTCCCACCGCTTTCTTCTTACGTTCATTCTCCACAGCGTACACAGATAGCATTAGAAACCGACTAGCGATCAGACAGGCGGTGGGATCCTGCCCCAGAGCTGCCAAAGGAAATGTGAATGTCTCGTTGAATGTGGGCCAGGACTCGGGCTTGGGTTTCGTCTCGAACTTCTCACTTCCCGGGAAGACCCTCAACTGAAATAAATAAATAAATAAATAAATAAATAAATAAATAAATAAATAAATAAATAAATAAATAAATAAATAAATAAATAAATAAATAAATAAATAGACCGCCTCTGTGGTTTAGTGGTTAGTGTGATTAGCTGCTACCCCCTGATGCCCGGATTCGAATCCCGGCTCTGCCACGACATTTGAAAAGTGGTACGAGGGCTGAAACGGGAGCCACTCAGTCTGAAAGATCAACTGAGCAGAGAAGTGTTTGATTCCTACCTCAGCCATCCTCGAAGTGGTTTTCCGTGGTGTCCCACTTCTTTTCCTGGCAAATGCCGGGATGAGGTACTTAAGGCCACGGCCGCTTCCTTCCCTATCCCTTCCAATCTTCCCATCCCTCCACAAGGCCCCTGTTCAGCATAGCAGGTGAGGCCGCCGGGCGAGGTACTGGTACTCCTCCCCACTTGTATCATCCTGACCCAAAATCTTACGCTCCAGAACATTGCCCTTGAGGCGGTAGAGGTGGGATCCCTCGCTCAGTCTGAGGGAAAAACCAACCCTGGATGTTAAACAGATTAAGAGGAATAATTAAATAAACAAATAAATAAATAAATAAATAAATAAATGGGCAGACAAATAAATGAATCCTCAGCATGTCTAAGAATAATGTTTTTTTAATTATTTATTTCATTTGGGATTTTTTCTCGTATTAAAATGTAGTTACTGTGACCTGAAAGTGACGAAGTGACGCCCTCCGTATCTGAATATTTCTGGTGAAAGATCAATACGGTTTTCACTCCATATCTCATTTGTTACGTGAAATAAAATTTCCCATTACATATGAAAGAGGACACGCTCCCATCACGACTTCTTAATAGTAGAAAATATTATCAATGAAGGTGAAGACCGGCCTGTACCATGGAATCTCCTGGTAGCACGTAGTAGAGGCCACTTTGTAAACAAGATAACGTTGTTAGTAATAACGTATGTACCTTCAAACTGCATGTCCTGATCTTTTTACTAAGATTATTTTTGTTTTATGCTATTGGTTAAGCGTCGCATGGCCAAATTGAAGGTTTTCGGTGACGCAAGGATGGGAAAGGGCTAGGACTGGGAAGGAAGCGGCCGTGAACTTAATTAAGGTACAGCTCCAGCATTTGCTTGGTGTGAAAATGGTAAACCACGGATGGGATTCGAATCCACCATCTCCCGAATGCAAGTTCAAAGCTACGTGACCCTAAACGCACGAGATTCATTTTCATACTAACCACTCCCATTGTGTATTTATTTGACGCATGGATTATTAAGTAAACGTGTAGTTTTAAATACAACTCTGGTATCCATTAACTACGTCCCACTAATTAACTAAACTAAGTTCAAGAATGAAGTAAAGACATTCTAAAGCACTTATCGGATTAAGCGGCAAATAATTACCTTTCATTCATATATTTTTATCTCGGATACACGAAATGCTTACATTTATTACTAAGTGACACCTGTCGCAGACTGTTGTTAGTAAAATTTCCAAATTTCACCTTCCATGGAGTTATGCTGGTGAGAAATATCGGTATACTGAGTGTCCACGTTGAACTGTATTATCTATAGGCAATTAAACTTGAAGTTTTATGAAGAAATTGTAATACGAATTGCGAAAAGTGATCATGAACACAGATCAATGTATCTTTATAAAAATATTGGGCCTTTACTAGAACATTGAAAGTTGTATTTTCTAGGTTTATAGCACTGATAACTTCCGAGGACGACTGTTTGGCTTAGAACAGACATATTTCAATGAAATTTGGGAGACTGATCAATTAACTAATCTTGATTTCTTCCTTTATTAATCCTTTTACCGTCGATGGTTAGTTTTTCCCTCGGACTGAGCGACGGATCCCACCTCTACCGCCTCAAGGGCAGTGTTCTGGGGTGAGACATTGGGTCGGGGATACAACAGGAGAGGAGGACCTGTACCTCGCCCAGGTGGCCTCACCTGAATGAGGGCCTTGCGGAAGGACGGGAGGATTGGAAGGGATATACAAGGAAGAGAGGAAGGAATCGGCCGCGGCCCTAAGGCACTTGCCTGGAGGAGAAGTTGGAAACCACGGAAAACCACTTCGGGGATAGCTGAGGTTGGAATTGAATCCACCTCTACTCAGTTGACCTCCGAGGCTGAGTGGACCCCGTTCCAGACCTCACACCACTTTTGAACTGTTGTGGCAGAGCCAGGAATCGAACCCGAGCCTCCTGGGTGGCAGCAAATCACACTAACTACTACACCACAGAGGCGGGCATTAATCCTGATTTAATGGAAACAAACAGTTTGTCCTAATATCAACAGCAGTGTTATAATTCATTGCTGTAAATTAGTAGAGCGGTTCGAAGCAGCAAGCTGATGATGTCTTATAATGATTTTGCGTATGCACTGTAGAAATATGCCTATAGTTGTATTTTAAAAGTACACAACATTCCTTGCATCTAAAACGAGGGTTTGACACCACTAACAGAATTCTACACTCTACAAACGTTTTTTTACGAACACATACATACAGTATATGAATTTATCAAAATATAAGTGCTTTTTATACTTCTGTATCGTTTATAATAGAAGCAAAAATATTATTTAGAACGAAATCTTGGTCGTCTATGTATAAATGTGCATGGTGTTTATATAATATTTTATTAGAACTACGGCGGAAACGGCTGGCTTCCTGCTCAGAATATCTCACGTTCTCACGCTATGGACAGCGAATCATTGGCTGAATTGTCAACGAACTTCCCTTCAGTTCAGACGGTCCCGGGTTCGATTACCGACTAGGCCATGGATTTTAATCGCCTCTGATTAATACTTCCGGTTCGGGGACGGGATGTTTTTTTCTGTCCAAACTCTCCTCATCATATTCAAAGAACATACCACAGTACCAACCACAGTAGAAACACTCCATAGTGATTACATCCCACAACATAGGGATGGTTTCAGAAAGGGCATGCTGCCGTTAAACAGGGCCAAATCCGCAAGAACGACACATTTCTCACCCGCGACCCCACAGGGCGGTAAAGAAAGAAGAATAAGAGTCACGCTGTGGACAGTCCACGTAACAACGATAGCGATGTTCTGATGTCTTAATTGATCATCCTAGCATGTTTCCTTTCAATCGATGCCTTCAGTACACCACGTTCCATTTACAACCGCAGCAATAAATCATTATTTTTTCAGAACATAACTATTCTTTTATGGCATTTTGATTATTGTCAGTAAGTTTATCACTGCACTTGAGGCGGTAGAGGTGGAATCCCTCGCTGAGTCCAAGGGAAAAGCCAACCATGAAAGAAGAAAGAAGACCACTAAGTTTATAACAATAATAACAATAATAATACTAACAATAATTGTTACGGATATTATCGTGGATTACAGAGGTGTAAGAAGGTTCGGACGTGAATGTGTGGACAGAGAAAAGCTAATTTTATTTGTTTCCTTTCTTGCTGGCTTTAAACTTCGATGAACAACAACAAATAACAGTTAAATAGAATTACGATGAGCTCATCAGCTCTGATAACAAGAAAAGGTTTAAATCAAACTTCAGGTACACAATAATTTACAAAATAAGCTTGTAGCTCCAAAGTGACGCTATTTTAAATAGCACTTTTGCTTCACTCAATTTACACTCTAGGAGAATGAGCTCTAAAATTTACTACAGTCCGGCCCCTCAAAGGCACAACTTTCTTATCCAAATTTTACACTAGATAAACCTTGAAAACGGTATCCGCTGTCATTTCAGCTTGACATTCTATTATACACTCATCCACAATTAATAACACTTTAAACAGAGGCAGTAAGTACCTTAGTGGTCAAAATAAAAGGTTTAAGAAATGGGCTATAAACAAAATGCTGGGAGGCGAAATACTTTAACTCCTTTTCAAATACCTTCTGAAAAACACTTAAGATCCTCTATGGGTTTATGGCTATGTTTATACTACAGAGGGTGACTAGATGGAGAAAATATTAAGTTCCAAAATAGAGATATATTTTAGGTTTTAGAAAATCATAGTCACCCCAATACCAAGTTGAATGGGAATTAATAGATGGTGAACACTCTTTATTCCGTAAGTTACAAGTTTTCCAGCAGGGATATGATAGAGTCCTTAGAGTTGCCTGAAAATTTACATCTATAAGGTGATGTTAAACTTCAGAATTTTTTTTGCTATTTGCTTTACGTCGCATCGACACAGATAGGTCTTATGGCGACGATGGGATAGGAAAGGCCTAGGAAGTGGCTTGCTTGCTTGTTGTTTTAAGGGGCCTAACATCGAAGGTCATCGGCCCCCTAGGAAGTGGAACGAATTGGCCGTGGCCTTAATTAAGGTACAGCCCTGGCATTTGCCTGGTGTGAAAATGGGAAACCACGGAATACCATTTTTATTAAGAAAGAATTTTGAAACCTTCCCCTCAAGTTAACTTTCTGGAGCTATCAAATACTTTAAAAATGTTTGCCACTACCTTGAGCTGGTGGGCCTTCTAAGACGGGCAAGGATTTCCCCTGCCTCCACTAACACCGTATGGACTCTAGACTGGAGCGACGAAGAAGACAAAATGGCCCAAAAAACGCCCAGCTTATATAGCAGTGGAGAAAGTTCCAGAACTCTCTGGGCAGAATGCCTGTACCCACCCGCAGTTCTAATTGTCTACAAAAATATTTGCAAAAATTTCTGATTGGTTAACAACTTCAGGAATAAGGAAGCCATGTTAGTGCTGACAACTTCAGCACATGAAAAGAAACAATTTTCAACACTTTGTGATGTTTGGAACATGTAATAAATGAATGAACTGTGTAGTTAACTGAAATTATATATATTTAATCAATGGTAGGTCATTTAAAAATTATTATGTATATATATATATATAGGGTTTTAATAATCCATTTCACATCATCATTTCATTTCTTTGTATCGCGGCTATAACGTATTCTGAACGAACTATTTATTGAGTAAAGTATTTCAACATCATTCGCATTAACAGGTTGCAGTAAATTTTCCAATAGCCAAAGTCAGGTGACCGGAGTCAGCAGGCTAATTTCAGCCCATTACCAGGAAATGTACGTCATCAAGCTTACGAGAGATCTTACCCTCTCCACACTCTGAGGAGACAGTTAAAGCCTTGTTGACGCCTACTTTTCGAAGTTCGCTACCTGACGCCTTGATTCCCCGGGAAAGTTCAACCTATGTGAATGGACGAAATGAAGCAACGTGATGGTTTTATAGCAATGGACAGGAGAAGGGATAGTTCATGAGATCTCACTGGACCAGGTGATATTGTTGATGGAGCGAGACATTGTAACCTATATACTTCGACGACAAGAGCTGGAGAGGCACTTGGGAGGACACTCTGACTTACAAGTACGTAGAAAGATGATTCTAATCTATCATCGGAGGAGGGCTGTACGTCTTGTCATCGGAGAAGATCTTAACTTGGTTCACTTCGCATCTGAGTAGTGTACTACTCAAAATTTATTCTCATTGAGTCCTGTTAACTCAATAGCGAGAGTTAAAGTCAAACGGGAGACCGGTTTTGACTGGTGTAGGGCAGGAGAGATTTTGTTATGAATTAAGTTACGTTAATGTTCCGTAATACGGAAGAATACAAGTGTATTCTCTCCACGAACGTAACCCATGGTGGTTTTGCTGTTAAAATTAGGACTCATTACGACTTTATGTAAGGAGTACAGTAGGAAGTGTTAAAGGCAGGAAAGTTGTAGTACAACTAACGTAGTATGCACAAAGCAGAAGTAGGACTGGAATCCACAACAAGAGATGACGCCGCCTGTACGAGAGGTCCATCAAACATCATCTGCTACATAGATTGCATCCAGATATCAGAGTCTACAAATGGTGAGTTAATGGCATAAATTACTGCAAGTCTTCGCGCAACAGTTCATTTTCTTAGAGTGTATTTCATTCAATTTTCTTTTTCTTCCGTAAGTTCAGATTCCATTAATACGCTGTTACGTCACGTTTTTCATCCTAATAAATAGCTGTTTTAATTTGTATTTTATGAAATTATTATTAATGATCCTTAACTTCCAAGTTAGTGTACTTAATGGTTAGTGTTCCGTCACCCCACCCCTGGGAGTTTTTAGAGTCTCATTACGTGTTGTTATTATTATCATCATTATTAATTATCAACTATCGTTTTCAATCGATAAGCTTGAAGGCTGGCGCCCATGGTAAATTGTTTATGGAGAAACAATGAGATATTATTTATTCATATTACAATTAAGGTGACCCGCCACGTCACAAATTTGTCACACATCTGTGGGCAAGAGTGGGTACGTCACAACTTTACTGTACAAAACTTGAAAG